>NC_141008.1:27444573-28113716 GCF_052327205.1 Somniosus microcephalus | reverse complement strand
TTTTGCATAAGGCTGCGAACAATTTTCGTCCGACCGAAAAGTAAATACGCTTACAAGCGTCCCAGAAGCGTAAGCTTTCTTCGGAGGTAACGCGCGCGTAGGTGCGCCATATAACTTTCGAGCGCATAGCCGGACAGACGCACACCCGAGGACAGACAGAAGGACAGACAGACAGATCGATTCATTTATATATATATAGACTAGCTGGAGTGCCCGGCGGTGCCGAGGCTTTTTCGAGGGGATGTTGTTGTTGGAAGAGAGAGAGAGAGCGTGACTGGGGGGGGGAGAGAGAGAGAGCGCGACTGGGGGGGGAGAGAGAGAGAGCACGACAGGGGGGGAAGAGAGAGAGCGATTGGAGTGGAAGAGAGAGAGCGACTGGGGGGGGAAGAGAGAGAGCGACGGGGGGGAAGAGAGAGAGCGACTGGGGGGAAGAGAGAGAGCGACTGGGGAGAGAGAGAGAGCACGACTGGGGGGGAGAGAGAGAGAGCGCGACTGGGGGGGAAGAGAGAGCGACTGGGGGGGGAAGAGAGAGAGCGACTGGGGGGAAGAGAGAGAGCGACTGGGGGGGAAGAGAGAGAGCGACTGGGGGGGAAGAGAGAGAGCGACTGGGGGGGGAAGAGAGAGAGCGACTGGGGGGGGAAGAGAGAGAGCGACTGGGGGGGAAGAGAGAGACTGACTGGGGGGGGAAGAGAGAGAGCGACTGGGGGGGAAGAGAGAGAGCGACTGGGGGGGAAGAGAGAGAGTGACTGGAGGGGGAAGAGAGAGAGCGACTGGGGGGAATAGAGAGAGCGACTGGGGGTGAAGAGAGAGAGCGACTGGGGGGAAGAGAGAGAGCGACGGGGGAAGAGAGAGAGCGACGGGGGGAAGAGAGAGAGAGCGACTGGGGGAAGAGAGAGAGCGACGGGGGGAAGAGAGAGCGCGACTGCGGGGGGATGAGAGAGAGCGACTGGGGGGGGAAGAGAGAGAGCGACTGGGGGGGAAGAGAGAGAGCGACTGGGGGGGAAGAGAGAGAGCGACTGGGGGGGAAGAGAGAGAGAGCGACTGGGGGGGGAAGAGAGAGCGAGCGACTGGGGGGGAAGAGAGAGCGAGCAACTGGGGGGAAGAGAGAGCGAGCGACTGGGGGGGAAGAGAGAGAGCAACTGGGGGGGAAGAGAGAGAGTGACGGGGGGAAGAGAGAGCGACTGGGGGGAAGAGAGAGCGACTGGGGGGGAAGAGACAGAGTGACTGGGGGGGAAGAGAGAGAGCGACTGGGGGGGAAGAGAGAGAGCGACGGGGGGAAGAGAGAGAGCGGCTGGGGGGGAAGAGAGAGTGCGACGGGGGGGGAAGAGAGAGAGCGATGGGGGGAAGAGAGAGAGCGACTGGGGGGGAAGAGAGAGAGCGACTGGGGGGGAAGAGAGAGAGAGAGAGCGAATGGGGGGGAAGAGAGAGAGCGACTGGGGGGAAGAGAGAGAGCGACTGGGGGGAAGAGAGAGAGCGACTGGGGGGGGAAGAGAGAGAGCGACTTGGGGGGAAGAGAGAGAGCGACTGGGGGGGAAGAAAGAGAGCGACTGGGGGGGAAGAGAGAGAGAGAGAGCGACTGGGGGGGAAGAGAGAGAGAGCGACTGGGGGGAAGAGAGAGAGCGACGGGGGGGAGTGGAGGGGGGGCGGTGGGAGTAGAGGGGGGAGGGGGGAGTGGAGGGGGAGGGGGCTGAGGCGGGGGAGTGGAGGGGGGAGGGGGAGGGGAGGGGGGAGAGGGAGTGGGGGAAGGGGAAGGGGGGAGGAGTGGGGGAAGGGGAAGGAGAGGGGGGAGTGGGGAATGGGTGGGGGGGAGTGGGGGAAGGGGGGAGGAGTGGGAGAAGGGGAAGGGGAGGAGGGGGAGAGGGGGAGGAGGGGGAGGGGAGAGTGGGGGAAGGGGAAGGGGGTGCGATGAGGGGGAGGGAGGAGGGGGAAGGGGGATGGAGGGGGAGGGAGGAGGAGGGGGAAGGGGGATGGAGGGGGAGGGAGGAGGGGAGGGAGGAGGGGAGGGAGGGGGGAAGGAGAGGGGAGGGAAGAGGGGGAAGTGGGAGGGAGGGGGGAAGGGGAGGGGGAGGGGGGGAGGGGGAGGGGGAAGGGGAGGGGGGATGTGGGGAGGGGGGAGGGGAGGAGGGGAGGGGAGGGGGGAAGGAGTGAAGGGGAGGGGAGGGAGGGAAGGGGGAGGGGGAGGGGAAGGGGGAGGGGTAGGAGGGGGGAGGGGAAGGGGGGAGGAGGGGAGGGGAAGGGGGAAGGGGGAGGGGAGGGGTAGGGGAAGGGGGGAAGGGGGTGGGGAGGGGGGGAAGGGGGGAGGGGGAAGGGGGTGCAGAGGGGGTGAAGGGTGGGTGGGGAGGGGGGAGGGGGGTTGTGGGGGGGAAGGGGTGTGGTGGGGAGGGGGGTGGGGAGGGGGTGGAAGGGGGGAAGGAGGGGTGGGGGGAAGGGAGTGTGGGGGGTGTGGAGGGGGGTGGGGGAAGGGGTGTGGTGGGGAGGGGGTGGAAGGGGGGGTGGGAGGTGTGGGGGTGGGAAGGGGGGTGGGGGGGAAGGGAGTGTGGGGGCTGTGGCGGGGGGGGAAAGGGAGGTGGGGAGATAAACTTAAAGTACAGGAAACTTTGTGCTATCCGGCACCCACCGTCTCCAGAGTTAATGTTGAGAGATACGGAGATTCTTATCTCTGTATTTAACAACAAACACTGTTGCTTAGCAACAGCTTCTAAACACTGGGTGTGGCCCTAAAGCTCTGTAGCTAAAGCTGTTGCTATAGCTACAGACCTTGCACAGCTTGACTGTTCAAACAAAGCAAAATAAAAAACGTCTGCTGATTTTTGCCGCTGGCTCCAGATTGCCGGATAGCTCACCTCCGGATAGCACAAAGTTTCCTGTACTTATAAAACATTTTTGGTAAATCTTTCTATAACATACACTTTACAACCTCACCAATCTTTTTATTAAAAAATGGGTCCTCACCTCTCAGTGTTGTACCACAAACAATGGCCGCCGCTTGCTTTTCAGTTGGAAAGGTTAGGCCCCGCCCACACAGCCGATTGTCTGTCTCGGTCATCAGGACCCGATTTGGAGCACAGAAGCCCCACCCACACTATGTTCCTGTACTAAGATGGCCGCGCAGGCACTCTTGCACACTGAATCAAAATGGCGTCGCACTGAAACTTTTCACCCTCCTTGACAAAGATGGCTGCCGTTAACCTGGGGCTGTGAGCAGAAGAAATTTCCTCAGCTGCAAACACAGGATCTTCAGATTATTATTCGGGGCTTGCGACCTACCCCAGTTGCTTACGAAGCCTCCCCACCTACTGACCCTGGGAATGGAGCTGAGGCAGCATACCCTCTCTCCTCTGCCAGTGTTTGTCTCTGCCTAGGCCAGGAGCCTGGGTCTAGAGTTGCACTGCTGGCAGTTGGAGAAGCCTAGGCCCCGGGCCTGGAAAAACAGTGAAAGGTAGGAGAATTATAGAGGTTAGAGGAAAGATTTACAAATTAATTAACTTTTTTTAAAAACAATTTGTGTTTTAAAAGCAACTTTTTTTTTGCTGGAAATGTAGATTTGAAAAGAAACACGCAGAAAGTGGGAAAAAGAAATGAAAAGTTTAGAATCAAGATGGCGGCGACTCACCTCGGTTCAGAACGATAAGGCCCGCCCACACACGCACCGATTGGTCGACCGTCAGGACACCAAAGCGTAGGATTGGTCAATCGTCCCGTCACTCGACCGTAGGAGGGCCCGGCCGCATGCGCCAGCAACCCAGCATACGATTGGTCGACCTCGAGGTCACCCTATCGCTAATGAGCGGATAATGAGATGCTAATGAGCGGAATGTTGAACGTTTTTCGGATACCGCGGGCGCGATTTTCGTCCGGCCAAAACGTAAATACGCTTACGACCGTTTCCGAATGGTAAGCTTTCTTTCGACGTAACGCACGCGTAGGTACGCTCTATAACTTTCGAGCGCATAGCCGGACAGACGCACACGTGAGGACAGACAGACAGACAGATAGACAGACAGATAGACAGACAGACAGAAAGAAGTATCCGTTTATATATAGAGATGTATACATTGCAGAGGCACACCTGTTAAACACACAATGGGGGTGATGTTGACTCAGTGTGAGAGTGTAAAACGAGAGATAGCGAATCGACAGCCCATTTTAAATCTCTCCCGATTTTTATATCCACTGAATTCAACAGCTCTAAAAATCAGCAGAGATGTAAAACGGTTCTGCCGATTCACTCTCTCCCATTTTATACTCTCGCACAAAATTAAAATGACCCCCAATGAAACATACAGTCTATGTGGGAACTGCATTTCAATCACAAAGTTCACAAGGCCATGCTGGGTCTCTCTTTCTCTCTCTCTCTCTCTGTCTCTCCTTCCCTGCTGGTTTTCACTTATTTATGTGCTTGCTATAAAGAGGACAAACCAAAGTTGCCACACGGGTAGTTTAGACCAGCAGCTGAGGAGAACTGGCTGGTAGACTAAGGGCGAAAGGCGGTGTTTCCCGGTTAGATAGTGCGCAAGAGTCGAAGCAAATGGGATCTCCATAAGGAAAGGATTACATATAGATTGGGCTAACCAAATTAGTAACAATACTGTGGAGGAGGAATTCCTGGAGTGTTTACAGGATGGTATCCTGGACCAATATGTCGAGGAACCAACCAGAGATCAGGCCATCTTAGACTGCGTATTATGTAACGAGAAAGGATTAATTAGCAATCTTGTTGTGCGAGGCCCCTTGGGTCGGAGCAATCATAATATGATCGAATTCTTCATTAAGATGGAGAATGTAGTAGTTGACTCAGAAACTAGGGTCCTCAATTTAAATAAAGGAAACTACGATAGTCTGAGGAGCGAGTTGGGTAGGATTGATTGGGGAATGGCACTCAAAGGTTTGACGGTGGATAGGCAATGGCAAACATTCAAAGACCGAATGGATGAACTACAGAAGTTGTTCATCCCAGTTTGGCATAAAAATAAAACAAAAAAGGTGACTCAACCGTGGCTAACAAGGGAAATTAGGGATAGCATAAGATCCAAGGAGACGACATACAAATTGGCCAGAAAAAGCAATAATCCTCAGGATTGGGAGCAGTTTAGGATTCAACAAAGGAGGACAAAGGGATTAATTAAGAAAGGGAAAATAGAATATGAGAGTAAGCTTTCAGGGAGCATAAAAACTGACTGTAAAAGCTTTTATAGATATGTGAAGAGAAAAAGATTGGTGAAGTCAAGCGTAGGTCCCTTGCAGTCAGAATCGGGGGAATTTATAATGGGGAACAAAGAAATGGCAGACCAAATAAATACATATTTTGGTTCTGTCTTCACAAAGGAGGACACAAATAACCCCCCAGAAATGCCAGGGAACATAGGGTCTGATGAAAGGGTGGAACTGAAAGAAATCAGTATTTGTAGGGAAATGGTGTTAGGAAAATTGATGGGACTGAAGGCCGATAAATCCCCAGGGCCTGATAATCTACATCCCAGGGTGCTTAAGGAAGTGGCCCTAGAAATAGTAGATGCATTGCTGGTCATCTTCCAGAACTCGATAGACTCTGGAACAGTACCCATGGATTGGAGGGTAGCTAATGTTACCCCACTATTCAAAAAAGGTGGCAGAGAAAAAGCGGGGAATTATAGACCGGCAAGCCTGACATCGGTAGTGGGGAAAATGCTAGAGTCCATTATAAAAGATGTAATAGCAGAGCACTTGGAAAGCAGTGACAGGATCGGGCAAAGTTAACATGGATTTACAAAAGGTAAATCATGCTTAACTAATCTACTGGAATTTTTTGAGGATGTAACTGGTAAAATAGATAAGGGAGAACCAGTGGATGTGGTGTATTTGGACTTTCAGAAGGCTTTCGATAAGGTACCGCATAAGAGATTAGCGTGCAAAATTAAGGCACATGGGATTGGGGGCAAGGTATTGACTTGGATAGAGAACTGGTTGGCAGACAGAAAGCAAAGAGTTGGAATAAACGGGTCGTTTTCTGAGTGGCAGGCAGTGACTAGTAGGATACCGCAAGGATCGGTCCTAGGACCCCAGCTGTTCACAATATATATTAATGATCTGGACGAGGGAATTGGATGTAATATCTCCAAATTTGCAGACGACACAAAGCTGGGTGGGAGGGTATGCTGTGAGGAGGAGGTCATGAAACTCCAGTACGATTTGGACAGGTTAGGTGATTGGGCAGAAACATGGCAAATGCACTATAATGTGGATAAATGTGAGGTTATCCACTTTGGTGGCAAAAACAGGAAGGCAGATTATTATTTGAATGGCAATAGATTGGGAGAAGGGGAAGTGCAAAGAGACCTGGGTGTTCTTGTGCACCAGTCGCTGAAGGTAAGCATGCAGGTGCAGCAGGCGGTTAAGAAGGCAAATGGAATGTTGGCCTTCGTAGCAAGAGGGTTCGAGTACAGGAACAAGGATGTCTTGCTACAGTTGTACAGGGCCTTGGTGAGACCGCACCTTGAGTATTGTGTGCAGTTTTGGTCGCCTTATCTGAGGAAGGACGTTCTTGCCATGGAAGGAGTGCAGCGAAGATTCACCAGGCTGATACCTGGGATGGCAGGAATGACGTATGAGGAGAGATTGTGTCACTTGGGCTTATACTCACTGGAGTTTAGAAGATTGAGAGGGGATCTCAACGAAACCTATAAAATTCTGTCAGGCCTGGACAGACTAGATGCTGGAAGGATGTTTCCGATGGTCGGGGAGTCCAGAACCAGGGGTCATAGTCTAAGGATAAGGGGTAGGCCATTTAGGACTGAAATGAGGAGGAATTTCTTCACCCAGAGAGTGGTGAACCTGTGGAATTCTCTGCCACAGAGGGCGGTGGAGGCCAGTTCATTAAATATATTCAAGAAAGAGTTGGATATATTTCTTAAGGCTAAAGGGATCAAGGGATATGGGGAGAAGGCAGGGACAGGGTACTGAATTTGGATGATCAGCCATGATCTCACTGAATGGCGGAGCAGGCTCGAAGGGCCGAATGGCCTACTCCTGCTCCTATCTTCTATGTTTCTATGTTTCTATGCACCATAACTGTTCAGTCGCTAATCCATTGCAAACTATTCACAGACCAGGGATCAGGACCTTAACCCAGTAATCCATCAGGAAATCAGCACAGACCAGGGATCAGTGTTTAACCCAGTAATCCATCAGGAAATCAGCACAGACTTGGGATCAGTGCCTTAACCCAGTAATCCATCAGAGAATCACCACAGACCAGGGGTCAGTGCCTTAACCCAGTAATCCATCAGGGAATCAACACAGACTTGGGATCAGTGCCTTAACCCAGTAATCCATCAGGGAATCTGCAGAGTCCAAGGATCAGTGCCTTTACCCACTAAACCCACAGAGGGATATTCACTTATTAAAGAACCCAGCCGGCATTCCTGCCACGTTTACTAGGAACCGAACTGAAACCCCAGGCAATTGAAACGGAATTATTGAAGGCTTATTTTGATTACCTAAATGTTGCTTATTCAGATTGACCCCATCGTTCAAAGATTTCAAAAATGCTGAAGGCAAAATTATATGCGCGAAGACTTCAAGAAACGTGTAAAAGTTTGGGAAGAGTTTGCTTAAATGTACCTCGCCCTAGTATTATGGATTTGCAGCATGTGTCTGGGAAGACCAAGCTCCCAGATAGAATAAAACGTGCAGCAGTGGTAACGGTGACTTGCTGCAGGGGCTGGAGAACTTGCTTCCTTCTGTAACCTCAAAAGAAAACATTGGAAATCAACTAGTCAAATTGGACCAGTTGATTGGGCCGCTCCCAAATATGACTCCACTTGACAGGGCGATGAGGCATTTGGAAAGCCTTCGCTGCCTCCTGGAGGTAAGGAGATGTAAAGGGAAGCTACACCCTGATAGAAATTAAGCTGAAGTATTGCTCACTCTGCTTGTGTTTAGTTGAACTCAAAGTCAGGAGGTGTGACTCATTGGAATGGCTTCTCTGGCTGATCTGATTGGAGTCACGGCAGAAAGGCAGTCGCCCTATCAGCAAGAAGAATATTCCGGGAGAAAGTAAGAATCCTGTAAATGGAGCAAATTTCAGCAGAATTCTGAAATCTAAGCCCTGAGGCCTATGTTCTGGGCCTTCAGGGTTTCTAGTGGCTCATCTGTGATACCCCATTTTTCACACAAACCTACCTCACAAGTTGACTTTGGATGTCACAAATAGGCTGAAGGATGACTTCGGAGCTCTGAACCATAAAGAACTGTTTGAAGACTTATCTTAAATTTTTTTACTTTGTACTGAGAATATAAAAGGCCTCAGGTGTAATTCTGCTGCACCTACTTTCTATAAAGCAATAGCAGGAACATGCAGTGGATGGTATTAGCTCCCAATATCTCTAACAAGGGATGAGTTACCCCCTAAAGAATAATGTCACATAAATTTTAGTACTGATCTAATTACAGTGCATGTCCATCTCTCTGAAGGTTGTAGTGTATGTACGTTTAAGAGCCCCTGTGTACTGTAATACCGGTAGTGACCACTCGGGTATATAAGCCTGTATAGTGTCTTGTATCTTTTAGTTCACCTCCAGACTTTGTTCAGTAAACACCTGTTAAACCAACTCCTGCATTCCGTGTCTCCATTAACACACGGAAACAACAGTGGCGACGAATTGGAAATGGACTTACCTGCAATTCGGCAGCACCTCAAAGAGATCGATTCCTCAGACGAAGGTCGAAGAAAAAAAAAACTGTGGTTTCACCAGCTAGCCGGGCTGGTGGCAGGTACTGCACTAATCCTTCCTGGGCGGCGGGCTGGGGCTCGATCGGGTGGCTCTGCAGCGGGGCCGAGCGGCGAGTCGGAAGGTGGAGGCAAACAGAGACGGAGGGTGGAGCACTCGGGAGACGGCCGGCGCTGCAAAGCAGGTCGGCGTTCGGACCATGCAGAGGGAGGGAAAAATCCCAGAGAGTCCGGCGGGAATGAGTCTCCAACTATTAAAAATATCTGTGTAAATAAAAACCACGGAGAACAGCGTTGTCAGCAGCGGCAGCGGCAGCGGCGGGAAAGTGCGGGAGGCGCATTTTTTTCTCGGCAGGGAAGAAAGGAAAGCGCGGGAGGCGCCATTTTTGATTTTCAGGATGCCTAAGACTGGCAATATTACTGCTTTTGATAGTAATATAGAGGATTGGACAACATATGTGGAAAGAGTGGAGGTATATTGCACAGCGAATGAAGTAGAGGATTTTAAAAAAAACGCATCGGTACTTCTAAATCTGATGGGCGCAAGGACATACGGGCTGTTACGAAACTTAATCACTCCAGCCAAACAGATGGACAAGAATTTTAAGGAGATTGTTGATACCCTACAGGAGCACTTAAACCCAACACCGCTGCTGATAGCGGAACGATTCAAATTCTTCAGGAGGAATCAGCACAAGAATGAAAGTAACGCTGATTACCTCACCGAATTAAGAAAGCTGTCAATGCACTGCCAATTCGGGGCAGGACTGGCAGATTCTCTACGAGACAAATTCGTCTGCTGTCTCCTAAGTGAAGGAACACAGAAAAGGCTACTTTCTGAGAAAGATTTGACACTGGACAAGGCTTTCAGTGTAGCTGTATCATACAAAGCAGCAGCAAGAGGAGCTGCAGAGATACAGCAAAAGCCACAGGACTTCGGCACCCATGAAATGACACGGGGTTTCGAGAGATGTTATCGCTGCGGCAGATCCACCCATGACCAGAGGGACTGCTGGTTCAAGGACAAAGCATGCAGGCAATGCGGAAAGATGGGACACATTGCACGTGTATGCCGATCTGGAAACAAAAAATCCACTGACAGAAAAAAAATCAATAAGGAAAAGTACAGAAAGGTACAAATGATGATGGACAGTAGCTCCAAAGACCAGAAGAGCGATAGCGACTCCGGAAACAAGAGACTAAGCTGTCTCAAATTACATAATGTAATTGCCAAAGAAGATTACCAGACCATTTGGGTTACCCTCATGATAGCGGGGTCCCCAGTTAAAATGAAGCTAGATACAGGACCGTCATAAGTCGACGGGATTACGAGCGGCTATTTACGCATATACCTTTGAAGGACACATCCATTATCTTGAAGACATATACGGGGCAGAAAGTATACCCCAGAGGGAAAATAAGGGTGCCTGTTGTATACAACGGCAAGGAAATACAGAAGTTGTATTTATACGTTCTGCAAGATGGTGGTCCACCGTTGTTGGGATGTGAATGGATCAGGAAGATATGATTAGACTGGCACTCCATTCAGGCACTGGCGGTGACCAGTAAGAAAAAAAATGATGATGACGTCATACCTGAACGATTAAAAGACATCTTGGCCAACGCCAAAGAAGTGTTTCAACAGGAACTAGGAACCTTGAAAGGCGTCACCGCCTCAATAAAAGTAGAAGATGTGGCAATTCCCAAGTTTTTTAAGGCAAGGCCGGTGCCATACGCAATTCGTCCAGCTGTCGAGGCAGAGCTGGAGAATTTGGAAAAGGCAGGCGTGTTATACAAGGTAGATTGGAGCGAGTGGGCAACACCCATCGTCCCGGTCATGAAGAAAACGTTGAATAATGATAAATCTGAAGAACAGAAAAAAATTCGCATCTGTGGGGACTTCAAGGTGACTGTAAACCCGGTCCTTCACACGGTACAGTATCCTCTTCCGAGGATAGAAGATATTTTCGCCTCACTATCCGGAGGGAAACGTTTCACCAAAATTGACTTGGCACAGGCATATCTACAGATGGAGGTTGAGGAGGCCTCTAAAATGTATCTCACGATAAAAACACACAAAAGCCTGTACCAGTACAATTGACTGCTTTTCGGAGTAGCATCAGCTCCAGCTATCTGGCAAAGAGCTATGGAGCAAGTCCTGCAAGGGATTTCGGGGACTCAATGCTACCTAGACGACATCCTTGTAACAGGAGAAAACGACAACGAGCACCTTGCCAATTTGGAGCAGGTGCTCACTAGGCTGAGAGAACGGGGCCGACGAGCAAATCGCCCCAAGTGCGAATTTTTCCAGAAACAAATATCATATTGTGGCCATATAATTAACGAAGAAGGGTTGCATAAGTCACCTGAAAAAATTGAAGCGGTCATAAAAGCCCCAGCACCTGAAAATGTCTCACAATTAAGGTCGTTCCTGGGATTGATAAATTACTATCATAAATTTTTACCGAACTTCTCAACTGTTCTGCACCCTCTTAACGCACTGCTACAAACGGGAGTAATTTGGAAATGGAGCGAAGACTGTAAATGTGCCTTCCATAAATGCAAAGGCTTGATCACGTCCAAGGAAGTGTTGGCTCATTACAACCCATCACTGCCAATCAGACTGGCGTGCGATGCATCCCCTTACGGCGTAGGAGTGGTATTATCGCATAGATTCCCTGATGGCTCGGAGCGGCCGATAGCTTTTGCGTCACGCTCATTGAACTCAGCTGAGCGAAACTATGCCCAGATCGACAGGGAAGCACTCAGCCTGGTGTGGGGAGTGAAGAAATTCAACCATTACCTACACAGGCAAATATTTACCTTGTTGACTGACCATCAACCCCTCGCCTCCATATTCAACCCTAAAAAGGGCGTTCCCATTATGACAGCGCAAAGGCTACAGAGGTGGTCCCTTTTCCTAGGGGCACACCAATATGACATAGAATACAAAGGATCAAAACAGCATGGGAATGCTGACGGTTTATCGTGCCTACCGTTGCCAACGGTAGAAGAGGCACCTACAGTGGACCCAGTGGAGATGTTCCACTCAACCCTAGTGGAATGTCTACCAGTAACAAATTCTACCATTGAAAAGGAAACGAGAAATGACCCGACTCTCTCAGGCGTCTACGATTTAACGGTGAAGGGATGGCCAGCACATGGCGAACCACTGTTGCCAGCATTCTTGCAAAGAAGAGAACAGCTGTCAGTGTGCTGAGGAACCTTGATGTGTGGATCCAGAGTGGTGATTCCACCCAAACTCCAGGATAAAGTGCTAAAGGAGCTTCACGAGGGGCATCTGGGTGGAGTGAAAATGAAGAACCTAGCCAGAGCGTTTGTGTGGTGGCCAGGTATCGATGGAGACATCGAAGAAATGACCAAGAGCTGACTAGGATGCCAGTAGGTCCAAAACGCCCCACCACAAGCCCCTCTACATCCATGGGAGTGGCCCTCATCTCCATGGCAAAGGGTACATATCGACTTTGCTGGTCCATTTATGGACTCAATGTTCTTAATCGTGGTTGATGCACACTCCAAGTGGCCGGAGGTAATAAAGATGTCCTCCACCACCACGGAAAAAACCATCACTGTATTAAGGACCATATTTGCCAGGAATGGGCTGCCTGAACAGATCTGTTCTGCTAATGGACCGCAATTTGTGTCCGAAGAATTCAGGAAGTTCTTAAAAAACAATCGGGTTAAGCACTACACGTCCGCCCCATACCATCCCACCACCAATGGATTAGCTGAAAGGTTTGTCCAGACCTTCAAGAAGGCCATAAAGGCCATGGGTAATGAAGACATAAATCTACAACATAAGGTAGATAACTTCTTGTTTGCGTACAGGAATGCAACACATGTGGTTACAAACCAAACTCCCGCCATGATGTTTTTCAATAGAAGACTAAGATGCCAGCTGGATTTGATCAAGCCAAACATCAGAAGGGACATAGAGAACCAGCAATTTCAAGGCATGAATGAAAGGCTAACTAGAACCTTCCAGATAGGTCAACAAGTTTTGGCCCGGGACTACCGTACCGAGAAATGGCAGCCTGGAACTATTTGCACACGACTAGGACCGCTGATGTATACCGTGGACATTGGAGAAAGCATAATAAGGCGCCATGCTGACCAGATCATAGAGTCATCCGAAAAGGGACAACCTACACCACAACTCTATACGCCTAATGATGAAGCAGAGATACCCATAGTATCTACCTCCGATCCGGTGATACTGGAACCAGATGAACCCGACACTGGCATTCAAGCCGAATCGACCTTGCCAAAAGAACCTACTACACCACCGAAAACTACTACACCACCGAGGCGTTATCCGGACCGAGTCAGGAAGCCTCCAGAGAGACTGACTTATAATTGATTAACTGCAGCAAATGTGTAGATTATTGTTCTTGTAAACATGTTAATTAATGATCACTTAAAATGTTATGTACTAATTATCTAAAAGGGAAGGAATTGTAGTGTATGTACCTTTAAGAGCCCCTGTGTACTGTAATACCGGTAGTGATCACTCGGGTATATAAGCCTGTATAGTGTCTTGTATCTTTTAGTTCACCTCCAGACTTTGTTCAGTAAACACCTGTTAAACCAACTCCTGCATTCCGTGTCTCCATTAACACACGGAAACAACAAAGGTGACTCATTCAATTTTGTTGTGTGAAGGAGATTTGCTTTATTTACTAAACTGTTTCCAGATGCCAAACAGACTTGTGGCGTCTCCCACTCATCTCTGAGGTGTAAAGGGAAGCTCCACCCTGACAGAAATTAGCTGAAGTATTACTCACTCTGCATGAGTTTAGTTGAGCTCTAAAGCTTTGCTTTTTTTTACATGAGGTTGACTCCATTTTGGCTTCTTCGGGGCTCTTTCCAGGAAATGCCTTTATGTAACTTCCTCTTTCCCAACAGGCATTAGAGAGGTGCTGCTCCTCCTCCTCCAGCCCCGCCCATGACAGTGCTGGAAAAGGGAAGCATGCTCACTTGAGAGTTTTCAAAATTAATATGAGGATTGATGAGGCTTGAAAGAGACAAGGGTTCAAAATTAGAAGGCATCATTTAAAAATTAGAAAGTTGAGGAGAACAATTTATATAAAAAGGCAACAGACATATGGAATAAGTTACCAGAGAAAGAAACTGGAAAATTTGATCAGGTTTCCTCAACTCTGTCCAGCCAAGGTCCACTTGTCTCAGTCATCAATGTGACCGTGATCTAGGACTACCCTTGCCTGTTTATCCAATATAACTATTAAGGGGAGTATTTCAACAATTGTGTTCTTTTAGTTCTATAAATTTACATACAAATAATTCAGACCATCATTGTTCTTCTCCTAGTTTTGCATGGAGATTAACTGATTGTATTTTATCTCGAGTTGTACCGAGACAGACCGATCAGAAAGTCGCAGCTTCAACACCGAGGTTGTGCTGAGTGAGCTCATCTCAGGCAGGGTGGCAGTTGGGCCTCATTGTCTAGTGAGCAGAATATTAGACAGGAATCCTATCCAGTGACATTTGCTAAAAAGTGTGCACATCTGGATGGCCGTGGAAGACAGGATCAGGCTTGGTGATGATCACCTTCCGTTATGGAATAGCCAATGGTGTGTAAGGAATGGCAACGTAGGCAGGTACTGAAGGTCAGCTGACGGCTGTGTAAAAGATGGCTGACCTACAAAATCCACATCTCCAGGAGGGGAGAAAACTAGGGAACAGCCTCTTGGTGCCAATTGGCGGTTTCCTGTTGTTAGATTTTCTCATTTTCGTGTATTTCTCTTCTGTGCCCATGATTGTGTGCAGTTTGGTTACTGAGCTATTCGTCAAAACAAGACCACTAGGCCCAGAGGCAGTAGGGAATTTTGAACTGTACATACTCCATCTCGTCCACCACTGGTGCCCTGTGGCTGCAGTATGTACAATCTCTAGGAAGCACGGGAGCAACTCACCAAGTTTCCTTCAACAGCGCTTCGCTGCCCAGTGACCTCTACCACCCAGAAGAACGAGCTGCAATGTCATGGGAACACCATCACCTCCAAGTTCCCTTCCAAGTCACACATCATCCGGACTTGGGCATACATCGCCGTTCCTTCAGTGTCAGCAGGTCAATATCCTGAAATTCTCTGCCCAACAGCAGTGTGAGAGCACCATCAGCACAAAGACTGGAGCGGTTCAAGGAGCAGGGCACCAACACCTTAACAGGACAACTAGGGGATGGCCACGAATGATGGCCTTGCCCGCCACCCACATCCCAAGTCCAAATATTAAAAAATGCTCTCTCCTGCAAGCATCGTTGAAACTTTTACATTAGAAATGGTGCATTCTGGTTAATTTCATGATTTTGTTTTACTTCATCATTAATATGTATTTAATTGAAAAACAAATATCAGAAAATGGGGGATTTTTAAAATATATATTCATATGGACAATTTCCTGAACAGTCAGCATTCCCTCCACATGGACACCATTCCCTTCACACAGACACCATTCCCTTCACACGGACACCATTCCCTCCACACGGACACCATTCCCTCCGCACGGACACCATTCCCTCCGCACGAACACCATTCCCTCCACAGAAACCATTCCCTTTACACAGACACCATTCCTTTTACACAGACACCATTCCCTCCACAGACACCATTCCCTCCACAGACACCATTCCCTCCACAGAAACCATTCCCTTCACACGGACACCATTCCCTCCACACGGACACCATTTCCTTCACACGGACACCATTCCCTCCACAGACACCATTCCCTCCACAGACACCATTCCCTCCACAGTGACACCATTCCCTCCACACAGACACCATTCCCTCCTCACAGGCACCATTCCCACCACAGACACCATTCCCTCCACAGATACCATTCCATCCACAGGGATACCATTCCCTCCACAGACACTATTCCCTCCACAGGGACACCATTCCCTCCACAGACACTATTCCCTCCACAGACACACCATTCCCTCCACAGACACCACTCCCTCCACAGACACCATTCCCTCCACAGACACCATTCCCTCCACAGACACCACTCCCTCCACAGACACCATTCCCTCCACAGACACCATTCCCTTCACACAGACACCATTCCCTCCATGGAAACCATTCCCTCCACACGGACACCATTCCCTTCAGGGACACCATTCCCTCCACATGGACACCATTCCCTTCACGGACACCATTCCCTTCACGGACACCATTCCCTCCACATGGACACCATTCCCTCCACATGGACACCATTCCCTTCACGGACACCATTCCCTCCACATGGACACCATTCCCTTCGCGGACACCATTTCCTTCACGGACACCATTCCCTCCACAGACACCATTCCCTTCACGGACACCATTCCCTCCACATGGACACCATTCCCTTCGCGGACACCATTCCCTTCACGGACACCATTCCCTCCACAGACACCATTCCCTTCACGGACACCATTCCCTCCACACAGACACCATTCCCTTCACGGACACCATTCCCTCCACAGACACCATTCCCTTCACGGACACCATTCCCTCCACAGACACCATTCCCTTCACGGACACCATTCCCTCCACAGACACCATTCCCTTCATGACACCATTCCCTCCACACAGACACCATTCCCTTCACGGACACCATTCCCTCCACAGACACCATTCCCTCCACAGACACCATTCCCTTCACGGACACCATTCCCTCCACAGACACCATTCCCTTCATGACACCATTCCCTCCACACAGACACCATTCCCTTCACAGACACCATTCCCTCCACAGACACCATTCCCTTCACGGACACCATTCCCTCCACAGACACCATTCCCTTCACGGACACCATTCCCTCCACAGACACCATTCCCTTCACGGACACCATTTCCTCCACAGACACCATTCCCTTCACAGACACCATTCCCTCCACAGACACCATTTCCTTCACAGACACCATTCCCCCCACACAGACACCATTCCTTTCGCAGACACCATTCCCTCCACAGACAACATTCACCTTTCACAAGAGCCCTTAGGACAGTAAACCAGCTGCTACCCCAGCTCACACAGCCCGTTTAATGAATATACACATGTTCAGAGTGTCTGCATCTGCCTCAGCTGCTGTACACCTAAGTCAAGCCCCAAAACTGTCATTAAAAACTCCACCAGGTTCTTTCCATTATTATTTTTAATTTCAAGATTCGTTTTCAAACAGCGACTCTATCTAAAATCACATCATTGAATAGAAAGGAGCCTCGACTGTATCATCATGGATAATTATTGAGATAATATTTGAGTCTGGAGACGACTGTTGCTGGTATTAGCTGCCACTACATGGCACGTTGATATGATGTTCCTCTCACTGTTACTTTAACGCTGGTATTTAACTATATATTTTAAATGGGTTACTGCCCTTGTTAAAATAACAGAGAGTGGAACATCATTTAAACATGCTAAATGTGTGCCGAGTCACTTCTAGGCTTTGGTTCTTTGTGCAGGATGACCATGAACAATCAGATATTCAAGTCTTTCGCAAGAGTAGCCTTCAATCTCTTCAAAGGCAGGCAAAGCAAATCACTTGATGAGGCAGCAATGAATCATCAGGCTGCTTTATTTCACAGCAAGGTGAACATACAGAACAGCAGTTACCATCAGACTCACTTTATTCTGCAAGTACAACTTATCTTTGCATAATAATACAAAATAAAGAGCACACCCTGCTAGCCCACATCAGTGGATTGTTTAGATGACTTAAAGAAGATGGCTTGTAACAGTCCTTCAGCATTTGTCATTTCTTTGCCTCAGTGAATGTCCTCACAGCTTTCCACGGAAAGAGAAATCGGGGAACAAGAGGCCCACCCGCTACCGACTGGTTTGTGCCCCTGTCGACGTTTACTTTTGCCCCTCGGTTTGTGGTAAACTAGCTTCAAGTGTACTTTTCTCTAGTCTATGCTGGGGTTGACGTCTCCTTCCTCTCGGTGTTAGAACACTGGGTTCAGTACTCTAGTAACCGTTGAAAGGAACTGTAATCAACGAGCACCAGATGAAGTTTTAACTTCTTCATCTTCAATCCTCATCAAAGAACTGTCTGGAATTTCACCGTTCCTCTCTAGATTTTAAATGCCTGCATTTGGTTTACTTAACTATCCTACTTCAACCGGTTTGGTTCACATTAACACTGACATTTACCAACTCCCTATTAGGATACAAATAAGCCACTGCTTGAAATATTAACCCCTTCATCAAAGAGTAAGTAATTTCTTCATTTATTACTGTAATCACAATTAGCAGCAGTTAATTAATAATGGAGGTTAAGCAACTAAATCCGTAATATCCCATTAACTGCTGGATGATCAGAAATTGATATTCAGCTCAGTATCTGAGATTGATGCTAATTCGTGAAAATAGTTTATGATTAGGCTCCTTATATCACTGACAAGTTAACAATATTAGATAGCAAGACTATTAGATACATTGAAATGCTAAATTAGTTTCACTTATTACAGACAGGCTTGTAGCTTTAACAATAACTCCAGGAACTAATCCAACCATGTTAGTTTCCTCTCCTTCCTCTGGAATGCTGGCGTTAGACACCTGGGGGGAGAAATTCGGTATCGCCCCATTTGGGGCGCTAGTATTGGCGGTGCGCAAAGATTAGCGCCAGGCGCAAGTTCTCGCCATCTCGAGCAATATTGGGTTGCATCACCCCTGGAGGTGATTGCGGCGCTAAATCAGGCGCTGCACGGTATTCTTAAGGTGCTAACCCGGCGGCGCGACGCAATTTCTCCGCAGGCGGGTGCAGCGCAGGTGCCGTCAATTATCGAATTCACCCAGACACGCTGCAGCCACACTCTGCACCTTGTAGGCCTCAAAATCGGCGGTAACCTACCTGTGGCGGCCAAAACTTCACCCACATGGAGAGGGCCAGGGAGAGAGTGCAGCGCTACAGCAAGGGGGCATTGGATGCTCTGGTTGACGCGGTGGAGCGCCGGCGATCTGTGCTGTACCCGGAGAATGGCAGGAGGCCTCAACAAGCCGAATACCGCAGAGCTTGGAGGGAGGTTTCCCAAAGAGTCACCTCCACCAGCATGGTTCCGAGGACTCCTGTGCAATGCAGGAAGAAGTTCAACGACCTCACTCGGGTCGTCAGGGTGAGTGCCTTTCTCAGAATCCTCTTCATCCCTCCATCTGCACCTCACTTTATGGCCAGAGGGTCTGCAAAGCCCCAATGGCCAGCTGTCATCCCGAACCCATGGCCCTTTCTGGAAACACACACGCACATTCAGCACAGTGCATAATATAAGGGCTATTCGACCATGGGAGACATGTGATACCAGATCAGGCCAGCATAATGTCAGGGCTATTCAACCATGGGAGGCATGTGATACCAGATCAGGCCAGCATAATGTCAGGGCTATTTGACCATGGGAGGCATGTGATACCAGATCAAGCAAGCATAATGTCAGGGCTATCCGACCATGGGAGGCATGTGATACCAGATCAGGGCAGCATGTTTCATCACACCCAGTCCTCTCTCTTGCAGGCCAAGCTGGCGAATAACTGCAGGCAGCAGCTTCAGACCGGAGGAGGCCGGCCTCACCTGCAGACCCTTACAGACCTGGAGGAGCGAGTCCACCAGATCATCGCAAGCCGGATGACTGGCCCCGTCGCCTCTGGAGATGCCGATCCCATTGTGGACAGCAATGGTAAGGCCATTCCTGTCCCTGGCTGGGGTGGAGATCGCATTTACAGAAGGTAAGTACTGTAGAAAATATAGGGACAGAGTGATCTCCTGGAAGAATTTCGATCGCCTAGATGGGTCGGAGAGGAATTTCCCAGATTTTTTTCTCCCAAATTGGCCATTGGGTCTTTATCTGGTTTTTTGCCTCTCCTGGGAGATCACATGGGTTCGGGTGGATGCAGAGTGATAGAAGATTTGAGGTTAGGATCAGATCAGCCATGATCTTATTGAATGGTGGAGCAGGCTCGAGGGGCCGATTGGCCTACTCCTGCTCCTATTTCTTATGTTCTTATGTTCTTATGTTCATGACCTTTTTGACCTCTCTCATTCCAGATGTTCCCCACATCAGCATGCTTTTTCACTCTCGACCCAATTCAGAGCATTGCAGCACTCATGCATCCCTTGCTGCCACCCTGTCCTTTTGCTAAAGCCACTCTTGAACCTCCCTGCTTTCAGATGCTGCATCACCAGCTCGGGAGGCGGGCCCTCAAGCTGCCACTGCGACTGACTCCGGAGGTGACGAGGAGGAGGAAGTCGGAACATCCGCTCAACCCTCAGGCGAGCCAGCCCATCTCCAGACTGGGGAGACTCCTTCCCTGGAGGGGAGCGGGGGGGAATGCTCTGAGGAGGACCTAGCTCCAGGAACCAGCAGCCTGCAGCAACGCGAGGGGGGTAGGGAAGCTCGGGGGCCGTCTCCCCGGAGGGCGAGTCGGGCCGCGAGTCCTGCTACACAGAATGCAGAGGAGGTGCGTGCCCTCGCTGAAATGAGCGCCCAGGCTGGGCTGAGGCACACTGAGCTCATGGCTGCAGTGGGAAGGATGCCCGAATCCATTGAGACACTGGCAAGGAGTGTCCAAGACTTCAGCACAGCACAGGCAGCGAGTGTGCAGTACTTCAGCGCAGCACTGGCAAGGAGTGTGCAGGACTTCAGCGAAGCACTGGCAAGGATTGTCCAGGGCTTCAGCGAAGCAATGGCACCTGCCACGCAAGTGCTGAGTGCTGCCACGCAGTCACTCGCTGGTCTCATGCAGACGCAGATTGAGGCCACGCGAGCACTGACTGCTGCCACCTTCGCTGGATCAGGCAGGATTCCCCAGGGTCCTTGCAGCACCACAGCAGGCCAGCAATCTGTGCACCAGCCGATTGCTGCGCATGCTGCGGTGCTGGCCCGTCAGAGTGCCAGTGTGTCGGCCGACCAGGGAGCTGCTGTCCGCTCTCAGGATGACAGCATTCCTGATGCCACCACTGGCACTTCTCCACTGCAGCTGCCACCACCTGTAGGACAGATTGCTTCCGCCCATGCAGAGTTGGAGCAGTCCGCAGCTGGGCCCTCCATGCCCAGAGCTCGTCCAGGCCGTCCCTCAGGGGCATCTGCGGTTTCGGACAGTCAGCAGGCCTCCACCAGCCTTGCTGCAGCCACTGGGGTCCCATTACGGAGGAGCTGCAGGGCGGGAAGGGGCCAATGCTGAAAGGGAAGCAGATCACCATTGAGGGGGAAAAAGTAGAAGGTGCTGCTGATTCCTGTTATTTGTTTCATTCAAGGCCGTGGATGCTGGTCTGAATGTTAGTGATGTTTTGGACAGTCTCCCGGGTGTGAGAGCCACTTATGTTTTGGACAGTTTCCCGGGTGTGAGAGTCACTTATGTTTTGGACAGTCTCCCGGGTGTGAGAGTAACTTATGTGGCAGTCTGTATGTTTTGCTTTTTGTTGCCATTGCTTTGTCAGGTGGGAAGGAAGCACATTTTGTAAAATAAACAACTTTCTTTATTCACAATGGCCATGTCTGTTCTTTGGACAAATTTTGCCCTTGACCGGCTTAGGGGTAGCAGAATGGTTCCATTCATGTTCTTGGAATGGCAGCAAGCATTCCCTGAGAGGGGCCTAGAAGCGACTTGCTATAAGCCTCTGACGGACATCCCTTGCAGTTTGTTCCTCCCTCCCATCTTGGTGCTGCTGCTGCTCCTCCTCCTCCTCCTCCTCCTCCTCCTCCTCCTCCTCCTCCTCCTCCTCCTCCTCCTCCTCCTCCTCCTCCTCCTCTGCTGGTGCGTCAATATTTGGTGGCATTGGCTGGGTCCTGAGGATTGCCAGGTTATGCAGCATGCAACACACAACCACGAAGTGGGAGACTCGCTCAGGTGAGTACTGAAGGGCTCCTCTGGAATGGTCCAGACAGCGGACCCGTTGCTTCAGCACGCTGATTGTGTGCTCCACGATGTTCCTGGTCGCTTGATGGCTCTCGTTGTATCGTTCTTCAGCAGTGGTGCTGGGCGAACGGACCGGGGTCATCAGCCAGGGGCAGAGATGATAGCCCTTGTCCCCGAGAAGCCAGCCTCCTGGGTGAGCCGGGGCCTCGAAAAGGTCTGCCACAGATGTCTGGCGCAGGATGAAGGCGTCGTGGCTGCTGCCTGGAAACTGGGCATTCGCAGCGAGTATCAGCTGTCGGTGGTCACAGACCAGCTGCACATTCAAAGAATGGAACCCCTTTCGGTTGCGGAAATCCTCCGCATTCTCTAGAGGCACCCGCAAAGCCACATGCGTGTAGTCAATGGGGCCCTGCACCATGGGGAAGCCCGCTATCATAGCGAAGCCCTCTGCATGCTCTCGCTGCTTGTCCGGGGTCATTGGGAAGGAGGTGTACTGCCGTCTCCTTCTAAAGAGGGCATTAGTCACTTGACGGATGCAGCAATGCACCGCGAACTGTGAGATGTTGGCAATGTCTCCAGTAGCGGCCTGAAAGGAGCCGCTTGCATAGAAATTTAGAGCCACAGTGATCTTCATAGCCATCGACAGAGATGTCCTGCACCTTAGTTGAGGCTGCAGATCTGGCTGAAGCAGGTGGCAGAGCTCATTCACCACCTCCTTACTGAAGCGCAGCCTTCGGAAACACTGCTCCTCCGACATGTTGATATATGAAAACTGCTGGCGGAAAACCCTGGCAGCGTAAGGTCTCGTGGGGTGACATCTGTAGACCCTCCTCCGTCTGGCCATGCCTGCCACTCTATCCCTGCATCTCTGTGCCCTGTCAATATGATTGAGAAGCACGACGATCCCATCCAATGCAGCTCCCATAGTAAGAGCGCACTGAAAGTTATGCCATTTGAGAAGCTCACCAACTGCAAAGTGATGTTCAGAAGGCTAAAGTTCCTCAGCCAGCACTGGCTCACTGCAGAAATGGCTCTCCGTTTGTCACTGAGCAACTCTCTCTCTCTCGCCAAGAAGTTGTGGTCCAAAAATGGCTACCACTAATAATCCAGGAAGAGTCCCCTTTAAATAGCATCCCCCCAGCCTGACAGCGATTGGGAAACATTCCAGGTAACCTGTCCTTGTTAGTGCCAGGCGGAGCGGAGGGGGGCGCCACTGAATTTCCGGACCGAGCGCCCCAAAGGCGTTGCACACTGAAATGACGTCATGATCTGCGTGCGCTGGAGAGCGGGCGCTAAGGTTTAGTGCCAGCACAAAATGTCCGCTCAATATGGGAAGAGGCACAGGGTTCGTTGCGCCCGGGCGCTAGTTGGTTAGCGCCCCACTTCTCGGCCTCTTTAGGTGCTAATGGGTGGCGCTACCAACCGAATTTTTCCCCCCTGGGGTCTGAGTGGTGAACCTTTGTCTGTAGATGTGACTAGAGACCAGCACACTAGAGATCAGCACACTAGAGACCAGCACACGAGAGACCACACACTAGAGACCAGCAAACTAGAGACCAGCACACTAGGGACCAGCACACTAGGGACCAGCACACTAGAGACCAGCACACTAGAGACCAGCGCACTAGAGACCAGCGCACTAGAGACCAGCACACTAGAAACCAGCGCACTAGAGACCAGCGCACTAGAGACCAGCACACTAGAGCCCAGCACACTAGAGACCAGCGCACTAGAGACCAGCACACTAGAGACCAGTGCACTAGAGACCAGCACACTAGAGACCAGCACACTAGAGACCAGCACACTACAGACCGGCACATTAGAGACCAGCACACCAGAGACCAGAGCAGTAGAAACCAGCGCACTAGAGACCAGCACACTAGAGACCAGCACACTAGAGACCAGCACACTAGAGATCAGCGCACTAGAGACAGCACACTAGAGACCAGTACACTAGAGACCAGCGCACTAGAGACCAGTGCACAAGAGACCAGCACACTAGAGGCCAGCAAACTAGAGTCCAGCATACTAGAGACCAGTACACTAGAGACCAGTGCACTAGAGACCAGCACACTAGAGACCAACAAACTAGAGACCAGCCCACTAGAGACCAGCACACTAGAGACCAGCACACTAGTGACCAGCACACTAGAGACCAGTGCACTGGAGACCAGCACACTAGAGACCAGTGCATTTGAGAACAGCACACTAGAGAGCAGCGCACTAGAGAGCAGCACACAAGAGACCAGTGCACTAGAGACCAGCGCACGAGAGACCAGCACACTAGAACAGCACACTAGAGACCAGCACACTAGAGACCAGCACACTAGAGGCCAGTGCACTAGGGACCAGTGCACTAGAGACCAGCACACTAGAGACCAGCACAATAGAGACCAGCACACTAGAGACCAGCACAGTAGAGAAAAGCGCACTAGAGACCAGCGCACGAAAGACCAGTGCACTAGAGACCAGTGCACTAGAGAACAGCACACTAGAGACCAGCGCACTAGAGACCAGTGCACTAGAGACCAGCGCACTAGAGACCAGCACACTAGAGAAAAGCACACTAGAGACCAGCGCACTACACACCAGTGCACTAGAGACCAGTGCACTAGAGACCAGCACACTAGAGACCAGCACACTAGAGACCAGTGCACTAGAGACCAGTGCACTAGAGACCAGTGCACTAGAGACCAGCACACGAGAAACCAGTGCACTAGAGACCAGCGCACTAGAGACTGGCACACTAGAGACCAGCGCACTCGAGACCAGCATACTAGAGACCAGCGCACTAGAGACCAGCACACTAGAGACCAGCACAGTAGAGACCAGTGCACTAGAGACCAGCACACTAGAGACCAGCACACAAGAGATCAGCACAGTAGAGACCAGCACACTAGAGACCAGCACACTAGAGACTAGAGACGAGCATATTAGAGACCAGCATACTAGAGACCAGCACACTAGAGACCAGCACACTAGCGATCAGCACACTAGAGATCAGTGCACTAGAGATCAGCACACGAGCGAAGTGCATACTAGAGACAAGCGCACTAGAGACCAGCATACTAGAGACCAGCACACTAGTGACCAGCACACTAGAGACCAGCACACTGGAGACCAGCACACTAGCGCCCAGCACTCTAGAGGCCAGCACACTAGAGACCAGCACACTAGGGACCAGCGCATGAGAGACCAGCACACTAGAGACCAGCGCACTAGAGACCAGCATACTAGAGACCAGCACACTAGAGACCAGCACACTAGAGACCAGCACACTACAGACCAGCATACAAGAGACCAGCGCACTAGAGACCAGCATACTAGAGACCAGCACACTAGAGACCAGCACACTAGAGACCAGCGCACTAGAGACCAGTGCACTAGAGACCAGTGCACTAGAGACCAGCACACTAGCGACCAGCACACTAGAAACCAGCACACTAGAGACCAGCACACTAGAGACCAGCACACTAGAGGCCAGCACACTAGGGTCCAGTGCACTAGAGACCAGCACACTAGAGACCAGCACACTAGAGACCAGCACACTAGGGACCAGCACTCTAGAGACCAGTGCACTACAGACCCGCACACTAGAGACCAGCACACTAGAGCCCAGCACACTAGAGACCAGCGCACTGGAGAACAGCACACTAGAGACAAGCACACTAGAGACCAGCGCACTAGGGACCAGCGCACTAGAGACCAGTGCACTAGAGACCAGCACACTAGAGACCAGCACACTAGAGACCAGTGCACTAGAGACCAGCACACTAGAGAAAAGCACACTAGAGACCAGCGCACTAGAGACCAGCCCACTAGAGACCAGCACACTAGAGACCAGCACACTAGAGACCAGCACACTAGAGACCAGCGCACTAGAGACCAGCGCACTAGAGATCAGCGCACTAGAGATCAGCGCACTAGAGACCAGCACACTAGAGACCAGCACACTAGAGATCAGCACACTAGAGACCAGCACACTAGAAACCAGCACACTAGAGATCAGCACACTGGAGACCAGCACACTAGAGACCAGCACACTAGAGACCAGTACACCAGAGGCCAGCACAATAGAGACCAGCACAATAGAGACCAGTGCACTACAGACCAGCACACAAGAGACCAGCGCATTGGAGACCAGCACACTAGAGTGCAGCACACTAGAGACCAGTACACTAGAGACCAGCACACTAGAGACCAGCACACTAGAACAGCACACTAGAGACCAGTACAAGGAAAAATATCTGTCATATTGGGCAGAAACAACAAAAACCCAAAGCAAACTCAATTGCTACTTGGCCCTAAACAGACAATACAACATAGCTGATTACCTGACCATGGTAAAGGATAACAAACTGAGAAGAACCTTGACAAGGTACAGACTTAACGAACATGGCCTAGCGATCGAAAAAGGCAGACACAGGCAGACCAGGCTGCCAAGAGAAGACAGGATATGCTCTCACTGCAGTCAGGGAGTAGTTGAGACAGAGATGCACTTCCTCACAGCCTGTGGAAAATATCAGGGCATCAGAGAGAATTTCTATCAAAAATTCTCACAAATATGCCCTGAATTCAGAAATCTGACTGACAACCAAAAACTCCCATTCCTACTGGGGGAGGAGAGAAGCTGTGTAACACTGGCGGCACACTATGTTACAGCTTGCCATGAACAGAGGGACAACCAGTAAACTAAGACAAGAGTATATATAAAGAAGGCGAAAATATATTTATAAACTCAGGGATATACCTGTTTATACACTGTATGAATGGAACCGCGTTTATGTGTTCAACCATAAATGTATTTTGATGCTTTGGCAACATAAGATGTACCTTATCATGCCAATAAAGTGAATTGTATTGTATTGTATTGACTGGCACACTAGAGACCAGCGCACTCGAGACCAGCATACTAGAGACCAGCGCACTAGAGTCCAGCACACTAGAGACCAGCACAGTAGAGACCAGCGCACTAGAGACCAGCACACTAGAGATCAGCACACAAGAGATCAGCACAGTAGAGACCAGCACACTAGAGGCCAGCACACTAGAGACTAGAGATGAGCATATTAGAGACCAGCATACTAGAGACCAGCACACTAGAGACCAGCGCACTAGCGATCAGCACACTAGAGATCAGTGCACTAGAGATCAGCACACTAGCGAAGTGCATACTAGAGACAAGCGCACTAGAGACCAGCATACTAGAGACCAGCACACTAGAGACCAGCACACTAGAGGCCAGCACACTAGGGTCCAGTGCACTAGAGACCAGCACACTAGAGACCAGCACACTAGAGACCAGCACACTAGGGACCAGCACTCTAGAGACCAGTGCACTACAGACCCGCACACTAGAGACCAGCACACTAGAGCCCAGCACACTAGAGACCAGCGCACTGGAGAACAGCACACTAGAGACAAGCACACTAGAGACCAGCGCACTAGGGACCAGCGCACTAGAGACCAGTGCACTAGAGACCAGCACACTAGAGACCAGCACACTAGAGACCAGTGCACTAGAGACCAGCACACTAGAGAAAAGCACACTAGAGACCAGCGCACTAGAGACCAGCCCACTAGAGACCAGCACACTAGAGACCAGCACACTAGAGACCAGCACACTAGAGACCAGCGCACTAGAGACCAGCGCACTAGAGATCAGCGCACTAGAGATCAGCGCACTAGAGACCAGCACACTAGAGACCAGCACACTAGAGATCAGCACACTAGAGACCAGCACACTAGAAACCAGCACACTAGAGATCAGCACACTGGAGACCAGCACACTAGAGACCAGCACACTAGAGACCAGTACACCAGAGGCCAGCACAATAGAGACCAGCACAATAGAGACCAGTGCACTACAGACCAGCACACTAGAGACCAGCGCATTGGAGACCAGCACACTAGAGTGCAGCACACTAGAGACCAGTACACTAGAGACCAGCACACTAGAGACCAGCACACTAGAACAGCACACTAGAGACCAGCACAAGGAAAAATATCTGTCATATTGGGCAGAAACAACAAAAACCCAAAGCAAACTCAATTGCTACTTGGCCCTAAACAGACAATACAACATAGCTGATTACCTGACCATGGTAAAGGATAACAAACTGAGAAGAACCTTGACAAGGTACAGACTTAACGAACATAGCCTAGCGATCGAAAAAGGCAGACACAGGCAGACCAGGCTGCCAAGAGAAGACAGGATATGCTCTCACTGCAGTCAGGGAGTAGTTGAGACAGAGATGCACTTCCTCACAGCCTGTGGAAAATATCAGGGCATCAGAGAGAATTTCTATCAAAAATTCTCACAAATATGCCCTGAATTCAGAAATCTGACTGACAACCAAAAACTCCCATTCCTACTGGGGGAGGAGAGAAGCTGTGTAACACTGGCGGCACACTATGTTACAGCTTGCCATGAACAGAGGGACAACCAGTAAACTAAGACAAGAGTATATATAAAGAAGGCGAAAATATATTTATAAACTCAGGGATATACCTGTTTATACACTGTATGAATGGAACCGCGTTTATGTGTTCAACCATAAATGTATTTTGATGCTTTGGCAACATAAGATGTACCTTATCATGCCAATAAAGTGAATTGTATTGTATTGTATTGACTGGCACACTAGAGACCAGCGCACTTGAGACCAGCATACTAGAGACCAGCGCACTAGAGTCCAGCACACTAGAGACCAGCACAGTAGAGACCAGCGCACTAGAGACCAGCACACTAGAGATCAGCACACAAGAGATCAGCACAGTAGAGACCAGCACACTAGAGGCCAGCACACTAGAGACTAGAGATGAGCATATTAGAGACCAGCATACTAGAGACCAGCACACTAGAGACCAGCGCACTAGCGATCAGCACACTAGAGATCAGTGCACTAGAGATCAGCACACTAGCGAAGTGCATACTAGAGACAAGCGCACTAGAGACCAGCATACTAGAGACCAGCACACCAGTGACCAGCACACTAGAGACCAGCACACTGGAGACCAGCACACTAGAGACCAGCACACTAGAGACCAGCACACTAGAGACCAGCATACTAGAGACCAGCGCACTAGAGACCAGCATACTAGAGACCAGCACACTAGAGACCAGCACACTAGAGACCAGCACACTAGAGACCAGCACACTACAGACCAGCATACTAGAGACCAGCGCACTAGAGACCAGCATACTAGAGACCAGCACACTAGAGACCAGCACACTAGAGACCAGCGCACTAGAGACCAGTGCACTAGCGACCAGTGCACTAGAGACCAGTGCACTAGAACAGCACACTAGAAACCAGCACACTAGAGACCAGCACACTAGAGACCAGCACACTAGAGGCCAGCACACTAGGGTCCAGTGCACTAGAGACCAGCACACTAGAGACCAGCACACTAGAGACCAGCACACTAGAGACCAGCACTCTAGAGACCAGTGCACTACAGACCCGCACACTAGAGACCAGCAAACTAGAGCCCAGCACACTAGAGTCCAGCGCACTAGAGACCAGCACACTAGAGACCAGCACACTAGTGACCAGCACACTAGAGACCAGTGCACTGGAGACCAGCACACTAGAGACCAGTGCATTTGAGAACAGCACACTAGAGAGCAGCGCACTAGAGAGCAGCACACTAGAGACCAGTGCACTAGAGACCAGCGCACTAGAGACCAGCACACTAGAACAGCACACTAGAGACCAGCACACTAGAGACCAGCACACTAGAGACCAGTGCACTAGGGACCAGTGCACTAGAGACCAGCACACTAGAGACCAGCGCACTAGAGACCAGCACACTAGAGACCAGCGCAATAGAGACCAGCGCACTAGAGACCAGCACACTAGAGAAAAGCACACTAGAGACCAGCACACTACAGACCAGTGCACTAGAGACCAGTGCACTAGAGACCAGCACACTAGAGACCAGCGCACTAGAGACCAGTGCACTAGAGACCAGTGCACTAGAGACCAGCACACTAGAGACCAGCACACGAGAAACCAGTGCACTAGAGACCAGCGCACCATAAAGAAGAATACCCTCAGTCAACTAGTCCTGGGACTCAATAAAGTAACTAATAACAATACCAACAATAACCAGTCCCAGGACAGTGACAGGGTAACACAAAGAATTCGACCCAACACAATCGTCGCTAAGCAAAAGGAAAAATATCTGTCATATTGGGCAGAAACAACAAAAACCCAAAGCAAACTCAATTGCTACTTGGCCCTAAACAGACAATACAACATAGCTGATTACCTGACCATGGTAAAGGATAACAAACTGAGAAGAACCTTGACAAGGTACAGACTTAGCGAACATAGCCTAGCGATCGAAAAAGGCAGACACAGGCAGACCAGGCTGCCAAGAGAAGACAGGATATGCTCTCACTGCAATCAGGGAATAGTTGAGACAGAGATGCACTTCCTCACAGCCTGTGGAAAATATCAGGGCATCAGAGAGAATTTCTATCAAAAATTCTCACAAATATGCCCTGAATTCAGAAATCTGACTGACAACCAAAAACTCCCATTCCTACTGGGGGAGGAGAGAAGCTGTGTAAAACTGGCGGCACACTATGTTACAGCTTGCCATGAACAGAGGGACAACCAGTAAACTAAGACAAGAGTATATATAAAGAAGGCGAAAATATATTTATAAACTCAGGGATATACCTGTTTATACACTGTATGAATGGAACCGCGTTTATGTGTTCAACCATAAATGTATTTTGATGCTTTGGCAACATAAGATGTACCTTATCATGCCAATAAAGTGAATTGTATTGTATTGTATTGACTGGCACACTAGAGACCAGCGCACTCGAGACCAGCATACTAGAGACCAGCGCACTAGAGACCAGCACACTAGAGACCAGCACAGTAGAGACCAGCGCACTAGAGACCAGCACACTAGAGACCAGCACACAAGAGATCAGCACAGTAGAGACCAGCACACTAGAGACCAGCACACTAGAGACTAGAGATGAGCATATTAGAGACCAGCATACTAGAGACCAGCACACTAGAGACCAGCGCACTAGCGATCAGCACACTAGAGATCAGTGCACTAGAGATCAGCACACTAGCGAAGTGCATACTAGAGACAAGCGCACTAGAGACCAGCATACTAGAGACCAGCACACTAGTGACCAGCACACTAGAGACCAGCACACTGGAGACCAGCACACTAGAGACCAGCACACTAGAGACCAGCACACTAGAGACCAGCACACTAGGGACCAGCGCACGAGAGACCAGCACACTAGAGACCAGCGCACTAGAGACCAGCATACTAGAGACCAGCACACTAGAGACCAGCACACTAGAGACCAGCACACTACAGACCAGCATACTAGAGACCAGCACACTAGAGACCAGCATACTAGAGACCAGCACACTAGAGACCAGCACACTAGAGACCAGCGCACTAGAGACCAGTGCACTAGCGACCAGTGCACTAGAGACCAGTGCACTAGAGACCAGCACACTAGAAACCAGCACACTAGAGACCAGCACACTAGAGACCAGCACACTAGAGGCCAGCACACTAGGGTCCAGTGCACTAGAGACCAGCACACTAGAGACCAGCACACTAGAGACCAGCACACTAGAGACCAGCACTCTAGAGACCAGTGCACTACAGACCCGCACACTAGAGACCAGCACACTAGAGCCCAGCACACTAGAGACCAGCGCACTAGAGACCAGCACACTAGAGACCAGCACACTAGTGACCAGCACACTAGAGACCAGTGCACTGGAGACCAGCACACTAGAGACCAGTGCATTTGAGAACAGCACACTAGAGAGCAGCGCACTAGAGAGCAGCACACTAGAGACCAGTGCACTAGAGACCAGCGCACTAGAGACCAGCACACTAGAACAGCACACTAGAGACCAGCACACTAGAGACCAGCACACTAGAGACCAGTGCACTAGGGACCAGTGCACTAGAGACCAGCACACTAGAGACCAGCACAATAGAGACCAGCACACTAGAGACCAGCACACTAGAGACCAGCACTCTAGAGACCAGTGCACTACAGACCCGCACACTAGAGACCAGCACACTAGAGCCCAGCACACTAGAGACCAGCGCACTAGAGACCAGCACACTAGAGACCAGCACACTAGTGACCAGCACACTAGAGACCAGTGCACTGGAGACCAGCACACTAGAGACCAGTGCATTTGAGAACAGCACACTAGAGAGCAGCGCACTAGAGAGCAGCACACTAGAGACCAGTGCACTAGAGACCAGCGCACTAGAGACCAGCACACTAGAACAGCACACTAGAGACCAGCACACTAGAGACCAGCACACTAGAGACCAGTGCACTAGGGACCAGTGCACTAGAGACCAGCACACTAGAGACCAGCACAATAGAGACCAGCACACTAGAGACCAGCACACTAGAGACCAGCGCACTAGAGACCAGCACACTAGAGACCAGCGCAATAGAGACCAGCGCACTAGAGACCAGCACACTAGAGAAAAGCACACTAGAGACCAGCGCACTACAGACCAGTGCACTAGAGACCAGTGCACTAGAGACCAGCATACTAGAGACCAGCGCACTAGAGACCAGTGCACTAGAGACCAGTGCACTAGAGACCAGCACACTAGAGACCAGCACACGAGAAACCAGTGCACTAGAGACCAGCGCACCATAAAGAAGAATACCCTCAGTCAACTAGTCCTGGGACTCAATAAAGTAACTAATAACAATACCAACAATAACCAGTCCCAGGACAGTGACAGGGTAACACAAAGAATTCGACCCAACACAATCGTCGCTAAGCAAAAGGAAAAATATCTGTCATATTGGGCAGAAACAACAAAAACCCAAAGCAAACTCAATTGCTACTTGGCCCTAAACAGACAATACAACATAGCTGATTACCTGACCATGGTAAAGGATAACAAACTGAGAAGAACCTTGACAAGGTACAGACTTAGCGAACATGGCCTAGCGATCGAAAAAGGCAGACACAGGCAGACCAGGCTGCCAAGAGAAGACAGGATATGCTCTCACTGCAGTCAGGGAGTAGTTGAGACAGAGATGCACTTCCTCACAGCCTGTGGAAAATATCAGGGCATCAGAGAGAATTTCTATCAAAAATTCTCACAAATATGCCCTGAATTCAGAAATCTGACTGACAACCAAAAACTCCCATTCCTACTGGGGGAGGAGAGAAGCTGTGTAACACTGGCGGCACACTATGTTACAGCTTGCCATGAACAGAGGGACAACCAGTAAACTAAGACAAGAGTATATATAAAGAAGGCGAAAATATATTTATAAACTCAGGGATATACCTGTTTATACACTGTATGAATGGAACCGCGTTTATGTGTTCAACCATAAATGTATTTTGATGCTTTGGCAACATAAGATGTACCTTATCATGCCAATAAAGTGAATTGTATTGTATTGTATTGACTGGCACACTAGAGACCAGCGCACTCGAGACCAGCATACTAGAGACCAGCGCACTAGAGACCAGCACACTAGAGACCAGCACAGTAGAGACCAGCGCACTAGAGACCAACACACTAGAGACCAGCACACAAGAGATCAGCACAGTAGAGACCAGCACACTAGAGACCAGCACACTAGAGACTAGAGATGAGCATATTAGAGACCAGCATACTAGAGACCAGCACACTAGAGACCAGCGCACTAGCGATCAGCACACTAGAGATCAGTGCACTAGAGATCAGCACACTAGCGAAGTGCATACTAGAGACAAGCGCACTAGAGACCAGCATACTAGAGACCAGCACACTAGTGACCAGCACACTAGAGACCAGCACACTGGAGACCAGCACACTAGAGACCAGCACACTAGAGACCAGCACACTAGAGACCAGCACACTAGGGACCAGTGCACGAGAGACCAGCACACTAGAGACCAGCGCACTAGAGACCAGCATACTAGAGACCAGCACACTAGAGACCAGCACACTAGAGACCAGCACACTACAGACCAGCATACTAGAGACCAGCACACTAGAGACCAGCATACTAGAGACCAGCACACTAGAGACCAGCACACTAGAGACCAGCGCACTAGAGACCAGTGCACTAGCGACCAGTGCACTAGAGACCAGTGCACGAGAGACCAGCACACTAGAAACCAGCACACTAGAGACCAGCACACTAGAGACCAGCACACTAGAGGCCAGCACACTAGGGTCCAGTGCACTAGAGACCAGCACACTAGAGACCAGCACACTAGAGACCAGCACTCGAGAGACCAGTGCACTACAGACCCGCACACTAGAGACCAGCACACTAGAGCCCAGCACACTAGAGACCAGCGCACTAGAGACCAGCACACTAGAGACAAGCACACTAGAGACCAGCGCACTAGAGACCAGCGCACTAGAGACCAGTGCACTAGAGACCAGCACACTAGAGACCAGCACACTAGAGACCAGCACACTAGAGACCAGTGCACTAGAGACCAGCACACTAGAGACCAGCACAGTAGAGACCAGCGCACTAGAGACCAGCACACTAGAGACCAGCACACAAGAGATCAGCACAGTAGAGACCAGCACACTAGAGACCAGCACACTAGAGACTAGAGATGAGCATATTAGAGACCAGCATACTAGAGACCAGCACACTAGAGACCAGCGCACTAGCGATCAGCACACTAGAGATCAGTGCACTAGAGATCAGCACACTAGCGAAGTGCATACTAGAGACAAGCGCACTAGAGACCAGCATACTAGAGACCAGCACACTAGTGACCAGCACACTAGAGACCAGCACACTGGAGACCAGCACACTAGAGACCAGCACACTAGAGACCAGCACACTAGAGACCAGCACACTAGGGACCAGCGCACGAGAGACCAGCACACTAGAGACCAGCGCACTAGAGACCAGCATACTAGAGACCAGCACACTAGAGACCAGCACACTAGAGACCAGCACACTACAGACCAGCATACTAGAGACCAGCGCACTAGAGACCAGCATACTAGAGACCAGCACACTAGAGACCAGCACACTAGAGACCAGCGCACTAGAGACCAGTGCACTAGCGACCAGTGCACTAGAGACCAGTGCACTAGAGACCAGCACACTAGAAACCAGCACACTAGAGACCAGCACACTAGAGACCAGCACACTAGAGGCCAGCACACTAGGGTCCAGTGCACTAGAGACCAGCACACTAGAGACCAGCACACTAGAGACCAGCACACTAGAGACCAGCACTCTAGAGACCAGTGCACTACAGACCCGCACACTAGAGACCAGCACACTAGAGCCCAGCACACTAGAGACCAGCGCACTAGAGACCAGCACACTAGAGACCAGCACACTAGTGACCAGCACACTAGAGACCAGTGCACTGGAGACCAGCACACTAGAGACCAGTGCATTTGAGAACAGCACACTAGAGAGCAGCGCACTAGAGAGCAGCACACTAGAGACCAGTGCACTAGAGACCAGCGCACTAGAGACCAGCACACTAGAACAGCACACTAGAGACCAGCACACTAGAGACCAGCACACTAGAGACCAGTGCACTAGGGACCAGTGCACTAGAGACCAGCACACTAGAGACCAGCACAATAGAGACCAGCACACTAGAGACCAGCACACTAGAGACCAGCACTCTAGAGACCAGTGCACTACAGACCCGCACACTAGAGACCAGCACACTAGAGCCCAGCACACTAGAGACCAGCGCACTAGAGACCAGCACACTAGAGACCAGCACACTAGTGACCAGCACACTAGAGACCAGTGCACTGGAGACCAGCACACTAGAGACCAGTGCATTTGAGAACAGCACACTAGAGAGCAGCGCACTAGAGAGCAGCACACTAGAGACCAGTGCACTAGAGACCAGCGCACTAGAGACCAGCACACTAGAACAGCACACTAGAGACCAGCACACTAGAGACCAGCACACTAGAGACCAGTGCACTAGGGACCAGTGCACTAGAGACCAGCACACTAGAGACCAGCACAATAGAGACCAGCACACTAGAGACCAGCACACTAGAGACCAGCGCACTAGAGACCAGCACACTAGAGACCAGCGCAATAGAGACCAGCGCACTAGAGACCAGCACACTAGAGAAAAGCACACTAGAGACCAGCACACTACAGACCAGTGCACTAGAGACCAGTGCACTAGAGACCAGCATACTAGAGACCAGCGCACTAGAGACCAGTGCACTAGAGACCAGTGCACTAGAGACCAGCACACTAGAGACCAGCACACGAGAAACCAGTGCACTAGAGACCAGCGCACCATAAAGAAGAATACCCTCAGTCAACTAGTCCTGGGACTCAATAAAGTAACTAATAACAATACCAACAATAACCAGTCCCAGGACAGTGACAGGGTAACACAAAGAATTCGACCCAACACAATCGTCGCTAAGCAAAAGGAAAAATATCTGTCATATTGGGCAGAAACAACAAAAACCCAAAGCAAACTCAATTGCTACTTGGCCCTAAACAGACAATACAACATAGCTGATTACCTGACCATGGTAAAGGATAACAAACTGAGAAGAACCTTGACAAGGTACAGACTTAGCGAACATGGCCTAGCGATCGAAAAAGGCAGACACAGGCAGACCAGGCTGCCAAGAGAAGACAGGATATGCTCTCACTGCAGTCAGGGAGTAGTTGAGACAGAGATGCACTTCCTCACAGCCTGTGGAAAATATCAGGGCATCAGAGAGAATTTCTATCAAAAATTCTCACAAATATGCCCTGAATTCAGAAATCTGACTGACAACCAAAAACTCCCATTCCTACTGGGGGAGGAGAGAAGCTGTGTAACACTGGCGGCACACTATGTTACAGCTTGCCATGAACAGAGGGACAACCAGTAAACTAAGACAAGAGTATATATAAAGAAGGCGAAAATATATTTATAAACTCAGGGATATACCTGTTTATACACTGTATGAATGGAACCGCGTTTATGTGTTCAACCATAAATGTATTTTGATGCTTTGGCAACATAAGATGTACCTTATCATGCCAATAAAGTGAATTGTATTGTATTGTATTGACTGGCACACTAGAGACCAGCGCACTCGAGACCAGCATACTAGAGACCAGCGCACTAGAGACCAGCACACTAGAGACCAGCACAGTAGAGACCAGCGCACTAGAGACCAGCACACTAGAGACCAGCACACAAGAGATCAGCACAGTAGAGACCAGCACACTAGAGACCAGCACACTAGAGACTAGAGATGAGCATATTAGAGACCAGCATACTAGAGACCAGCACACTAGAGACCAGCGCACTAGCGATCAGCACACTAGAGATCAGTGCACTAGAGATCAGCACACTAGCGAAGTGCATACTAGAGACAAGCGCACTAGAGACCAGCATACTAGAGACCAGCACACTAGTGACCAGCACACTAGAGACCAGCACACTGGAGACCAGCACACGAGAGACCAGCACACTAGAGACCAGCACACTAGAGACCAGCACACTAGGGACCAGCGCACGAGAGACCAGCTCACTAGAGACCAGCGCACTAGAGACCAGCATACTAGAGACCAGCACACTAGAGACCAGCACACTAGAGACCAGCACACTACAGACCAGCATACTAGAGACCAGCGCACTAGAGACCAGCATACTAGAGACCAGCACACTAGAGACCAGCACACTAGAGACCAGCGCACTAGAGACCAGTGCACTAGCGACCAGTGCACTAGAGACCAGTGCACGAGAGACCAGCACACTAGAAACCAGCACACTAGAGACCAGCACACTAGAGACCAGCACACTAGAGGCCAGCACACTAGGGTCCAGTGCACTAGAGACCAGCACACTAGAGACCAGCACACTAGAGACCAGCACTCGAGAGACCAGTGCACTACAGACCCGCACACTAGAGACCAGCACACTAGAGCCCAGCACACTAGAGACCAGCGCACTAGAGACCAGCACACTAGAGACAAGCACACTAGAGACCAGCGCACTAGAGACCAGCGCACTAGAGACCAGTGCACTAGAGACCAGCACACTAGAGACCAGCACACTAGAGACCAGCACACTAGAGACCAGTGCACTAGAGACCAGCACACTGGAGAAAAGCACACTAGAGACCAGCGCACTAGAGACCAGCCCACTGGAGACCAGCACACTAGAGACCAGCACACTAGAGACCAGCACACTAGAGACCAGCGCAATAGAGACCAGCGCACTAGAGATCAGCGCACTAGAGATCAGCGCACTAGAGACCAGCACACTAGAGACCAGCACACTAGAGATCAGCACACTAGAGACCAGCACACTAGAAACCAGCACACTAGAGATCAGCACACTGGAGACCAGCACACTAGAGACCAGCACACTAGAGACCAGCACACTAGAGGCCAGCACACTAGAGACCAGCACACTAGAGGCCAGCACACTAGAGACCAGCACACTAGAGACCAGCACACTAGAGGCCAGCACACTAGAGACCAGTACACTAGAGACCAGCACACTAGAGACCAGCACACTAGAACAGCACACTAGAGACCAGCACACTAGAGACCAGCACACTAGAGACCAGCACACTAGAGACCAGCACACCAGAGACCAGCACACTAGAGACCAACACACTAGAGACCAGCACACTAGAGACCAGCACACTAGAGACCAGCACACTAGAGACTAGCGCACTAGAGACCAGCACACTAGAGACCAACACACTAGAGACCAGCACACTAGAGACCAGCACACTAGAGACCAACACACTAGAGATCAGCCCACTAGAGACCAGCACACTAGAGACCAGCGCACTAGAGACCAGTGCACTAGAGACCAGCGCATTGGAGACCAGCCCACTAGAGACCAGCACACTAGAGACCAGGACACTAGAGACCAGTGCACTAGAGACCAGCACATTAGAGACCAGCGCATTGGAGACCAGCACACTAGAGAGCAGCACACTAGAGACCAGTGCACTACAGACCAGCACACTCGAGACCAGCACACTAGAACAGCACACTAGAGACCAGCACACTAGAGACCAGCACACCAGAGACCAGCACACTAGAGACCAGCGCACTAGAGACCAGTGCACTAGAGACCAACACACTAGAGACCAACACACTAGAGACCAGCACACTAGAGACCAGCACACTAGAACAGCACAGTAGAGACCAGCACACTAGAGCCCAGCACACTAGAGACCAGCACACTAGAGACCAGCGCACTACAGACCAGCACACTAGAGACCAGCACACTAGAACAGCACACTAGAGACCAGCACACTAGAGACCAGCACACTAGAGACCAGCACACTAGAGACCAGCGCACTAGAAACCAGTGCACTAGAGACCAGCACACTAGAGACCAGCACACTAGAGACCAGCACAGTAGAGACCAGCACACTAGAGACCAGCACACTAGAGACCAGCACACTAGAGACCAGTGCACTAGAGATTAGCACACTAGAGACCAGCACACTGGAGACCAGCACACTAGTGACCAGCACACTAGAGACCAGCACACTAGAGACCAGCACAGTAGTGACCAGCACACTAGAGAGCAGCGCACTAGAGACCAGCACACTAGAGAGCAGCACACTAGAGACCAGTGCACTAGAGACCAGCACAGTAGAGACCAGCACACTAGAACAGCACAATAGAGACCAGCACACTAGAGACCAGCACACTAGAGACCAGCACACTAGAGACTAGCGCACTAGAGACCAGCACACTAGAGACTAGCGCACTAGAGACCAGCACACTAGAGACCAACACACTAGAGACCAGCCCACTAGAGACCAGCACACTAGAGACCAGCACACTAGGGACCAGTGCACTAGAGACCAGTGCATTGGAGACCAGCCCACTAGAGACCAGCACACTAGAGACCAGCACACTAGAGACCAGCACACTAGAGACCAGTGCACTAGAGACCAGCACACTAGAAACCAGTGCACTAGAGACCAGCACATTAGAGACCAGCGCATTGGAGACCAGCACACTAGAGAGCAGCACACTAGAGACCAGTGCACTACAGACCAGCACACTAGAGACCAGCACACTAGAACAGCACACTAGAGACCAGCACACTAGAGACCAGCACACTAGAGACCAGCACACTAGAGACCAGCGCACTAGAGACCAGTGCACTAGAGACCAACACACTAGAGACCAACACACTAGAGACCAGCACACTAGAGACCAGCACACTAGAACAGCACAGTAGAGACCAGCACACTAGAGACCAGCACACTAGAGACCAGCACACTACAGACCAGTGCACTACAGACCAGCACACTAGAGACCAGCACACTAGAACAGCACAGTAGAGACCAGCACACTAGAGACCAGCAGACTAGAGACCAGCACACTAGAGACCAGCGCACTAGAGACCAGCACACTAGAAATCAGCGCACTAGAGACCAGTGCACTAGAGACCAGCACACTAGAGACCAGAGCACTAGAGACCAGCACACTAGAGATCAGCACACTAGAGACCAGCACACTAGAGACCAGCCTTAATGGCACTTCCACTTCTGGTTGCCTGGTCTGTGTTAGCGTTCTTGGGAATATCATGCTCGGTTGCAGGGATTCATGTCCTCAAAGCCCGATATAAAGGTAAAAACTGCACGCCAACCAGCTCAGGGGAGGGAAAAAAATGATGATAATTGCACTTTAAACTGTAGTTACTGTCAACTAAGATCTTCAGATCTGCAGTACATGAAACTGGATTTCACATGTAATGGGTTATGTCACATTTAAATACCTGCAGAACAGATTGAAAGGGAATATGCTAAAATTGTGCACCACCTGTGAAACAGAACAACAGACAGAGAGAAAATCTGACAGTACGCTGACTTTAACCATACTGAGATGATACAGAGGTTGTTTAGTCTAAGTTGGAGGTGTCGCAGTCAATGGGCTAGAAATTCATTATAGCCAAGGAATGGGCGGTGTTAGTAGAAAAGTTCGAGAATTTGCGCCAGGCCTAATGCTTTAGACTGCGTGCAAAATTTGTCTTCACTGCTCAATAAAATGATTGGAGTCCTAAATCAATCTTAAAACCCAAGCTCAATGGCGTTACACTTAAAGGCTGGACCAATATCGGGTGCACTCTAATCACAACTCAACATTGCCACAGGCTTTTTTCACTACTTAAAGGGGAAGTTCATTGATGCTGCAGAACCTCATTCTCAGCATTGCTGGCTGTGAAGCTGCCTCAGCAAGCAGAAGCAGAACAAGGAGAAGGAGCCAGAGGACTGAACCAGGTGTACTCATGGCAGGTCCACGCCCCGGGAGAGAGCCCGCAGATTCTGCGATCAAACATTGGAGGCATTGGATTTCGCCGTGGAGAGACAGAGTGTGGTGCTCTACCCGACAGGTGGCAGGAGGCCCCGCAAGTCTTCCGCACCATACGGAGGGAGGTAGTGCAACATGTCTCGGGCAGCACTCTGATTCCCAGGACCCACACGCAGTGCAGGGAGAAATTTAACGACCTCAGTCGGGTGGTCAGGGTGAGTGAATGCTTCAACAAATACAACATACCTACATCAGTCTTCACACACTGCCCAAAGCACCACACCCGCAGCACTCACCCAGCAACAATCTGTACCTACCAACACTCACACCCACATCTCACACCTTGCACACAATGACAGCTATTCAACTATGACAAACACATCACCCAAACACATTGCTCCACACTCACTCATACACTTTCCTTTCTCTTGCAGGCCAAGGTGGCTCACAACAGGAGGGAGCAGGAACGTACAGGCGGGGGAAAAACCAACATCCAACCACTGCCTGAGCTGGAGAATCAAGTGCTGCAAATCATTGGATGCCAGGTGGTGGGTGCCGTGGCCACCAGTGACATTGACCCTCTTGGGGACAACAGCAGTATGTTCATCCCAACTCCTTCTCACATCCCACTTCCCCCTCACCCCACAAGCATTTCGCACTTCCCAGCTAATCATGCTGAATGCCTGCCTTTCTCCCTTCCTGCCCCCCTCCCTCACCTTAACCCGTCTCTTGTGCCTTTATGCTTCCAGATAATCAGCAAGCATCTGAGCAGCCTGTCCCTGAGGACATCATAGAGAGTGAGGTGGGAGAAGAGGAGGAGGAAGAACACACCACGTCACTGCATGTCTCACCCGCAGGCACCAGCTCAGATACTGGCACTACGCATTCTTTAGAGGCTGGTATAGTAGCGGGATCTGCACAGGGTGAGGTACCGAGGACAGGTGGGCTGCAGCAAGGCCAGGGGGAAAGGGTAGCTTGGGGGCCAGCTCCCTGGAGGGTGATTTCGCATGAGAGTTCCGCTGCACAAGGCTCAGACGAGGACCTCGATGGGGAGGCATTTAGAAGAAGAGCGATGGGCATGCACACGGAGATGATAGGTGCAGTGGTGAGGGTGCCCGCGAGCCTCTCGGCAATGGTAAGGAGCATGGAGGAGTCTGCCTCTAACATTGCACATGGCGCATATCATGGAACCCATCATTTCCAGTCTGCAAAGGATGGTAGACTCCCAGAGAGACCCAGACCTGACGCCGCGTGTGATGGGCGTTCAGGCAGCTTCCATTGCAGCAAAGGCAGAAGTGATGCAATGTCTTAGTGCTGTAATGCAGTCTATGCTGGGTGGCATTGTGGTGTATGTGCCTTTAAGAGCCCCTGTGTACTGTAATGCCGGTAGTGGCCACTCGGGCTATATAAGCCTTTATAGTGTCTTGTATCTTTTAGTTCACCTCCAGACTTTGTTCAGTAAACACCTGTTAAACCAGCTCCTGCATTCCGTGTCTCCATTAACACACGGATACAACAGTGGCGACGAATTGGAAACGGATTTACCTGCAATTCGGCAGCACCTCAAGGAGATCGATTCCTCAGACGAAGGTCAAAGAAAAAAAAAGAAAAAACTCTGGTTTCACCAGCTAGCCGGGCTGGTTGCAGGTACTGCAATAATCCTTCCTGGGTGGCGGGCTGGGGCTCGATCGGCTGGCTCTGCAGCGGGGCCGAGCAGCGAAGGCGGAGGCAAACAGAGACGGAGAGTGGAGCACTCGGGAGACGGCCAGCGCTGCAAAGCAGGTCGGCATTCGGACCAAGCAGAGGGAGGGAAAAGTCCCAGAGAGTCCGGCGGGAACGAGTCTCCAACTATTAAAAATATCTGTATAAATAAAAATCGCGGAGAACAGCGTTGTCAGCAGCAGCAGCGGCAGGAAAGCGCGGGAGGCGCCATTCTTTCTCGGCAGGGAAGAAAGGAAAGCGCGGGAGGCGCCATTTTTTTTCAGGATACCTAAGACTGGCAATATTACTGCTTTCGATAGTGATGTAGAGGATTGGACCACATATGTGGAAAGAGTGGAGGTATATTGCACAGCAAATGAAATAGAGGATGATAAAAAGGCATCGGTACTTCTAAATCTAATGGGCGCAAGGACATACGGGCTGTTACGAAACTTAATCACTCCAGCCAAACCGATGGACAAGAATTTTAAAGAGATTGTTGATACCCTACAGGAGCACTTAAACCCAACACCGCTGCTGATAGCGGAACGATTCAAATTCTTCAGGAGGAATCAGCACAAGAATGAAAGTAACGCTGATTACCTCACCGAATTAAGAAAGCTGTCAAAGCACTGCCAATTTGGGGCAGGACTGGTAGATTCTCTTCGAGACAAATTTGTCTGCGGTCTCCTAAGTGAAGGAACACAGAAAAGGCTACTTTCTGAGAAAGATTTGACACTGGACAAGGCTTTCAGTGTGGCTGTATCATACGAAGCAGCAGCAAGAGGAGCTGCAGAGATACAGCAAAAGCCACAGGACTTTGGCACCCATGAAATGACACAGTGTTTCGAGAGATGTTATCGCTACGGCAGATCCACCCATGACCAGAGGGACTGCTTGTTCAAGGACAAAGCATGCAGGCAATGCGGAAAGATGGGACACATTGCACATGTATGCTGATCTGGAAACAAAAAATCCACTGACAAAAATAAAATCAATAAGGAAAAGTACAGAAAGGTGCAAATGATGACGGACAGTAGCTCTGAAGACCAGAAGAGCGATAGCGACTCCGGAAACAAGAGACTAAGCTGTCTCAAATTACATAATGTAATTGCCAAAGAAGATTACCAGACCATTTGGGTTACCCTCACGATAATGGGGTCCCCAGTTAAAATGGAGCTAGATACAGGATCAGCTCTGACCGTCATAAGTCGATGGGATTACGAGCGGCTATTTCCGCATATACCTTTGAAAGACACATCCATTATCTTGAAAACATATACGGGGCAGAAAGTATACCCCAGAGGGAAAATAAGGGTGCCTGTTGTATACAACGGCAAGGAAATACAGAAGTTGTATTTATACGTTCTGCAAGATGGTGGTCCACCGCTGTTGGGATGTGAATGGATCAGGAAGATACATTTAGACTGGCACTCCATTCAGGCACTGACGGTGACCAGTAAGAAAAAAAATGATGATGACGTCATACCTGAACGATTAAAAGACATCTTGGCCAACGCCAAAGAAGTGTTTCAACAGGAATTAGGAACCTTGAAAGGCATCACCGCCTCAATAAAAGTGGAAGATGCGGCAATTCCCAAGTTTTTTAAGGCAAGGCCGGTGCCATACGCAATTCGTCCAGCAGTCGAGGCAGAGCTGGAGAATTTGGAAAAGGCAGGCGTGTTATCCAAGATAGATTGGAGCGAGTGGGCAACACTCATCGGCCCGGTCATGAAGAAAATGTTGAATAATGATAAAGCTGAAGAACAGAGAAAAATTCGCACATGTGGGGACTTCAAGGTGACTGTAAACCCGGTCCTTCACACGGTACAGTATCCTCTTCCGAGGATAGAAGATATTTTCACCTCACTATCCGGAGGGAAACGTTTCACCAAAATTGACTTGGCACAGGCATATCTACAGATGGAGGTTGAGGAGGCCTCTAAAAAGTATCTCATGATAAACACACACAAAGGCCTGTACCAGTACAATTGACTGGTTTTCGGAGTAGCATCAGCTCCAGCTATCTGGCAAAGAGCTATGGAGCAAGTCCTGCAAGGGATTCCGGGGACTCAATGCTACCTAGACGACATCCTTGTAACAGGAGAAAACAACAACGAGCACCTTGCCAATTTGGAGCAGGTGCTCACTAGGCTGAGAGAACGGGGCCTACGAGCAAATCGCCCCAAGTGTGAATTTTTCCAGAAACAAATATCATATTGTGGCCACATAATTAACGAAGAAGGGTTGTATAAGTCACCTGAAAAAATTGAAGCGGTCATAAAAGCCCCAGCACCTGAAAATGTCTCACAATTAAGGTCGTTCCTGGGATTGATAAATTACTATCATAAATTTTTACCGAACTTGTCAACTGTTCTGCACCCTCTTAACGAACTGCTACAAACGGGAGTAAATTGGAAATGGAGCGAAGACTGTAAACGTGCCTTCCATAAATGCAAAGGCTTGATCACGTCCAAGGAAGCTTTGGCTCATTACAACCCATCACTGCCAATCAGACTGGCGTGTGATGCATCCCCTTACGGCGTAGGAGCGGTATTATCGCATAGATTCCCTGATGGCTCGGAGCGGCCGATAGCTTTTGCATCACGCTCATTGAACTCAGCTGAGCGTAACTATGCCCAGATCGACAGGGAAGCACTCAGCCTGGTATGGGGAGTGAAGAAATTCAACCATTACCTACACGGACAAAAATTTATCTTGTTGGCTGACCATCAACCCCTCGTCTCCATATTCAACCCTAAAAAGGGCGTTCCCATTATGACAGCGCAAAGGCTACAGAGGTGGTCCCTTTTCCTAGGGGCACACCAACATGACATAGAATACAAAGGATCAAAACAGCATGGAAATGCTGACGGTTTATCGCATCTACCGTTGCCAACGGTAGAAGAGGCACCTACAGTGGACCCAGTGGAGATGTTCCACTCAACCATAGTGGAATGTCTATCAGTAACAAATTCTACCATTGAAAAGGAAACAAGAAATGACCCGACTCTCTCACGAGTCTACGATTTAACGGTGAAGGGATGGCCAGCACATGGCGAACCACTGTTGCCAGCATTCTCGCAAAGAAGAGAACAGCTGTCAGTGTGCCGAGGAACCTTGATTTGTGGATCCAGAGTGGTGATTCCACCCAAACTCCAGGATAAAGTGCTAAAGGAGCTTCACGAGGGGCATCTGGGTGGAGTGAAAATGAAGAACCTAGCCAAAGCATTTGTGTGGTGGCCAGGTATCGGTGGAGACATCGAAGAAATGACCAAGGGCTGTCTAGGATGCCAGAAGTTCCAAAACGCCCCACTACAAGCCCCTCTACATCCATGGGAGTGGCCCTCATCTCCATGGCAAAGGGTACACATCGACTTTGCTGGTCCAGTTATGGACTCAATGTTCTTAATCGCGGTTGATGCACACTCCAAGTGGCCGGAGGTAATAAAGATGTCCTCCACCACCACGGAAAAAAACATCACTGTATTAAGGACCATATTTGCCAGGAATGGGCTGCCTGAACAGATCTGTTCTGATAATGGACTGCAATTTGTGTCCAAAGAATTCAGGAAGTTCCTAAAAAACAATGGGGTTAAGCACTACACGTCCGCCCCATACCATCCCGCCACCAATGGATTGGCTGAAAGGTTTGTCCAGACCTTCAAGAATGCCATAAAGGCCATGGGTAAGGAAGACATAAATCTACAACATAAGGTAGATAACTTCTTGTTTGCATACAGGAATGCAACACAGGTGGTTACAAACCAAGCTCCCGCCATGATGTTTTTCAATAGAAGACTAAGATGCCGGCTGGATTTGATCAAGCCAAACATCAGAAGGGATGTAGAGAACCGGCAATTTCAAGGCATGAATGAAAGGCCAACTAGAACCTTCCAGATAGGTCAACAAGTTTTGGCCCGGGACTACCGTACTGAGAAATGGCAGCCTGGAACTATTTGCACACGACTAGGACCGCTGATGTATACCGTGGACATTGGAGAAAGCATAATAAGGCGCCATGCTGACCAGATCATAGAGTCATCCGAAAAGGGACAACCTACACCACAACTCTATACGCCTAATGATGAAGCAGAGATACCCATAGTATCTACCTCCGATCCGGTGATACTGGAACCAGATGAACCCGACACTGGCATTCAAGCCGAATCAACCTTGCCAAAAGAACCTACTACACCACCGAAAATGACTACACCACCGAGGCGTTATCCGGAACGAGTCAGGAAGCCTCCAGAGAGACTGACTTATAATTGATTAACTGCAGCAAATGTGTAGATTATTGTTCTTGTAAACATGTTAATTAATGATTACTTAAAATGTTATGTACTGGTTGTCTAAAAGGGGAGGAATTGCGGTGTATGTGCCTTTAAGAGCCCCTGTGTACTGTAATGCCGGTAGTGGCCACTCGGGCTATATAAGCCTGTATAGTGTCTTGTATCTTTTAGTTCACCTCCAGACTTTGTTCAGTAAACACCTGTTAAACCAGCTCCTGCATTCCGTGTCTCCATTAACACACAGATACAACAGGCATCCAACCTCAGACTGCTCTCATGCAGTCTCAGTTTGATGTCACACAATCTCTGACTGCTTCCATTGGGACTAGGTCTACCACTGTCGACCGGAGCTTTCATGATGTCGCAGCAGGCCAGCAAACTGTGCTCCAACAGATTGGTAGGGATGCTGAGGTGCTGCTCCGGGGGAGTGACTGTGGGTCAGTGGAACAGGAACCTGCTGTCCTCTCTCAGGATGACAATATTCCTGCTCCCACCACTGCCACTCCACCATTGCCCTTGTCGCTGCCTGTCATCCAGCCAGCCCAGACTGCTGCTGCCCCTGCTGAGGTGGTGCAGTCTACAGTCGGGACTTTCAGGTCCAGAGCTGGTCGAGGGCATCCTGCATGGACACTCAGCAGTCTTCCACCAGCCCTGCTGCAGCCACTTGGCCAACACGTCATAGGAGCACTAGAGCAGGAAAAGGCACTGTAATGACAGGCACTAAGGGATTGCACAAGGGTGATTGCACAATATTTGTGGTGTAAAAATGTGTCCACTGATTTTTGATAAATTTATTCATTCACTTACCATTCCTTTGTGGTGTCTGTCATTTCAATTTTGCGGTGTGAAATGGCCTGCGAGAGGGATGGACTGATGGGGATGTGGTTAGCAAAGGGGACGTGGGCTTTAAGTCATCCTGGTGTGAGGCTGGAGGTCTGGTTGCAGGAGGTGGCAGAGTTCTGTGACCAGCTCCTTGGTGAGGCGAAGGTCTAATACACTGATCCTTGCTTCATTGAAGGTAGGAAAAGTGCTCTCGGTATACCATTGGAGGGTAAGGCCTCCTGGTGAGAGTCCTGATGACCCTCCCCATCCCTCTACGCACATGTTCCCATCTTTCTCGCTCTCTACACTCCCTCCGCCGTAGATCTTGGAGGAAAAGGTCGACTGCTGGTACAGCCTCCATTAATGTAACCAAGTGTAGCAGTTTGATTCTTTGAAGAATAAATGTAGCTACTTTTTAGTTGCCACAACACTCCTGATACAAAAGAACCTTGAAATTACAGAATGAAACTGTTGGAATATGTGAAACTGAGAAGAAACCACTGAAACTGCACTAACCTGACAGCTGCAAATGATTACTGATGATCCCTTTAAATAACATCCCTAGAGCTGGCTTCCTGGTGCTTTGTGCCAGCTCTCCCTGTCGGTGTTTACTCCAGACGGTGAGGTAAGTGGCGAGAATCAATTTAACAGATCGGGCGGTCAGTGAACGTTGCACACTCACTGATGTCACGATCCAACTGCCATTGACGTTCCCGGCGATACCTCTTACCGGCGGCGCTATGGGGGGGGGGTCAGTGGGATTTGGCGTGCGGCACTGGATTCACCTCACCCTGGCGATACTGGTCTAGCGCCACATTAGCGCCATCTGCTGGCGATAATGGGAGGCGCTAAGGGGACGGATGTTTCCCTCATTTTCTTGCCAAAGCATCTTGCTGATTGACCCTGTTCCCACCAAACTGCTGACCAACTTCCCTTCCCGGCCTCCATGTTAGCTGATGTTGTTAATGGTTCCCTCTCCTCAGGTACTGTCCCCTACCCCTTCAAATCTGCTGTAATCACCCCTCTCAAAAAACCCACCCTTTACCCCTCTGTCCTTGCAAACTACAGCTCCATCTCCAACCTCCCTTTCCTCTCAAGTCCTTGAACGTGTTGTCGCCTCCCAAATCCGTGCCCACCTTACTCGCAATTCCATGTTTGATTCCCTCCTATCAGGTTTACAGCCCAGCCACAGTACTGAAATGGCCTTTACCAAAGTCACAAATAACATTCTATGTGACTGTAACCGTGGTAAACTATCCCTCCTCAGCCTTCTCAACCTACCTGCAGCCTTCGACACGGTTGACCTCACCACCCTTCTCCAATGCCTTTCCTCCGTCGCCCAGCTGGTGGAACTGCCCTCACCTGGTTCCATTCTTATCTATCAAATCGTAGCCAAAGAATCACCTGCAATGACTTCTCTTCCCACTCTAGAGTCCCGTAAGGATCTATTCTTGGCCCCATTCTATTTCTCATCTACATGCTGCCCCTCAGCGACATCATCTGAAAACAAAACGTCAGGTTCCACAGGTACACTGACCACACTCAGTTCTATCTCATTACCACCTCTCTTGACCCTTCCACTGTCTTTGATTTGTCACAGTTCTTGTCGAACATCCAGTACCGAATGAGCAAACATTTTCTCCAACTAATTATTGGGAAGACCGAAGCCATTGTCTTTGGTCCCCAACAAAAACTTTGTTCCCTGGCCACTGTTTCCATCCCTCTCAGGCAACTGTCTGAAGTTGAGCTAATCTTGGTGTTCTGTTTGACCCTGAGATGAGCTTCTGACCAGATATCTGCTCCATCGCCAAGACTGTCTAGTTACACCTCCATAACATCGCCCGACTCCGACCCTGCCTCAGCTCATCTGCTACTGAAACCCTCACCCATACCGTTGTTACCTCCAAACTTCACTATTCCAATACTCTCCTGGCCAGCCTCCCATCTTCAAACCTACATAAACTTGTGCTGCTTATCACGCACCAAGCTCCGGTCACCCATAACCCCCGTGCTCGCTGGCCTGCATTGGCTTCTGGTCCGGCAAGCACTCAATTTTAAAATTCTCATTCTTTTTTCAAATCCCTCCATGACCTCACCCCCTCCCCATCTCTGTAACCTCCTCCAACCTTACAACCCTCCAAGATCTCTGCGCTCCTTCAATTCTGGCCTCTTACGCATCCCCTATTTTAATCGCTCCACCACTGGTGCCCGTGCTTTCAGCTGCCTTGGCCCTAAACTCTGAAATTCCTTCCCTAAACCTTTCCTCCTCTCTTTCCTCCTTTAAGATGTTCATTAAAACCTACCTCCTCTGTCCTGATATCTCCTTCTGTGACTCAGTGTCAAATTTTGATTGATAACGCTGTTGTGAAGCGCCTTGGGACGTTAAAGATGCGATACAAATGCAAGTTGTTGTTGTTGCTGTTTGATCATGGTTACAACTCTTCCCCAACATCGCTGCTTTATTCAGTCACGCATGCTGCAAACCAAAATTCTTGGTCATTTTTCCCAGATCAGGCCATACAAAAAAATGGACGCTGAGCCAAAGAAAGCAATGTTACGAAGGGTGACCAAAATCTTGGTTTAAGTGGTGGGTTCTAAGGAGTGTTTTAATGGAGGAGCGGGAGAAGAAGCAAAGGGATTTAGGGTTGGAATCCAGAGCATGGGGCTTAGATGGCTGAAGGCATGGCTGCTAATGTTGGGGTAAAAGGAGGGGCTTTACACAAGAGGCCAGAGTCAGAGGAATGGAGAATTCAGAGGCGGGTGGGTTGTAAGCCTAGAGGAGGTTACAGAGGTAGGGAGGAGCAATGCCAGGAAGGAATTTAAACATGAGGATGAGAATTTTACATTTGAGACTTTGGAGGATTCTGCACCAATTTAGGTCAACACGGACAGGGGTGATGGGTGAGCAGAAGTTGGTACAGAATAGGATATAGCAGCAGAGTTTTGGATGAACTGAAGTTTATGGAGTGTGTACGATGGGAGGCCGGCCAGGAAACAATTGGAATAGTCAAGTCTGGAAGTGACAGAGGAATGGATGAAGGTTTCAGCAGCAGAAGGGGCGAGGAAAGGGCAGATGTTGTGGAGGTAGATGTAAGTGGTCTTTATGATGGAGATAATATGGGGTCATAAGGTAAGCTTGGGTTCCAATAGGACGCCAAGGTTACAGACAGTCTGGTTTGGCCTGAGATAGTGGCCGGGAACGAGATGGAATTGGAGGCAGGAGTTTGTGGTTGGGGCCTGTGGTGATTATTCTTGTTTTATAAGAAGCATTGTAATTGGTTGCCTGTTTTCCTGCCTTGAGATATATGCTGTAAACTTATTGGTTAGTTGATTCCATGTGACCTGTGGTGGCCATCTTAAATTCAGTTCTCTACAGCTTGGTTGAGACTGGGTGCTTAACATGTACTGCTGTTTTTTTAAGGTTAATAAAGCCTAGCTTTTGAAAGGCAAGCTACTCTTTATTTCAATTTATTAACCTTTTGCTATAATGGAACGATATCTTCGACCGGAACGATTTAATGCTGACCCTAATTCTGCAGGAGTGGATGATCAATGGAAACATTGGTATCGTACATTTAAAAACTTTTTGGGCGTGTTGGATCAGCAATCTCTGAATAAGTTGGATATACTAATCAACTACATTGCTCCGGATGTGTATAAGTATATTTTGGACTGTGAAACTTATGAATTGGCTATTGCTAAGTTGGAAATTTTTTTTGTTAAACCCAAAAATGAGGTATTTGCACGTCACCTTTTATCTGCCCGTAGGCAGCAGGCGGGAGAATCCTTGGATGCTTATTTACAAGCACTCCGGCGCCTTGGTGCTAACTGTAATTATAAGGCCGTGTCTGCAGAAGAACATAAGGAAGAGTCGGTATGGGATGCATTTATTAATGGATTACTGTCTAGATCAATTCGTCAGCGGATATTAGAAAATAAGACCTTGGATCTTAAGAGTGCTTTTGAGCAAGCCTCTACATTGGATTTGGCTCAGAGAAGTTCGGATTCTTATGCTCTTTTTGATCGGCCTGCGACCGTGGTTTCGGCAGTTCCGGATGAAAGGGAGTCACGTGGATTTAATAGGAGTGGTTTACCAGATTCCGAAACAGTTTCTACTTCAGCAGCTTTTGCCTCTAGGATTCAGAAGTGTTATTTTTGCGGGAACGCCCGGCACCCCCGTCTGAAGTGCCCTGCCCGGGAGGCTGTGTGCAGTAAATGCGGCAAGGGAGGTCATTATGCACGTGTTTGCAAATCGGTTGCCTCCTCTGCGACTATTCAGCCTTTAGATAGGGCGTTTATTGCATCAGTTTCTGCCGCCTTTTCCCATGGCCTAAACAAAGCTATAGTTATGGCCCAAGTTAATGGGTTAGAAGTGAAGGCCCTTATAGATATGGGTAGTACTGAGAGCTTTATAAGTCTTCAGTTTGTGAGGGAGAAGCGTTTGAAAATTTCGCCTGCTTCCTATCAGGTGTGCATGGCTCAGACGACTCTCACCTCACAAGTAGCTGGTTGTTGCCTTGTGAAATTAATTCTCCTAGGTAATACATATACTGATATACGCCTATCCGTTCTGCCTAATCTCTGTGCGGACATTTTGATTGGTCATGATGTGCTTCAATTACATGAGTCCCTCAGTCTTTCTTTCGGAGGAACTAAGCCACCTTTGACTATTTGTGGATTAACTTCTTTATTCATTTCTCCATTATCACTTTTTTCCAATTTGATGCCGGACTGTAAGCCAATTGCTACCAAGTCAAGAAGGTATAGCAGTCAGGATAAAGAATTTATTAATTCTGAAGTTCAACGTCTTTTATCGGAAGGAATCATTGAACCTAGTTTTTCGCCCTGGCGGGCACAGGTAGTTGTCACCACCAATGAGAGACATAAGAAGCGAATGGTGATAGACTACTCTCAAACTATTAACAGGTATACTCAATTAGATGCGTACCCCCTGCCTAAGATTGATGAGCTTATCAATAAAGTATCTCAATATAAGGTTTTTAGCACTATTGACCTAAAGAGTGCTTATCATCAGATTCCTATCGCTAAGAGGGACAAACCATATACGGCCTTTGAAGCTGGCGGAAAGCTGTACCAGTTTTGCCGAGTACCATTCGGTGTTACTAACGGTGTCGCCTGTTTTCAACGGGCAATGGATGCTTTTATAAGTGATAACTCTCTCTCTGACACCTTCTCATATTTAAATGACATCACGGTGTGTGGCAAATCAAGGGTGGAGCACGATTTTAATCTAGAAAGATTCCTTCAAGTTGCGGAAAAAGTTGGCTTAACTTTCAATAAAGAGAAGTGTATCTTTTCGACCACCGAGGTAAATTTACTGGGGTATATTATCTCGGGAAACAAGATTAAACCAGATCCAGAACGGCTGCGACCACTGATTGAGTTACCTTGCCCTACTAATTCTAAGGCCTTGCAACGAGTTGTTGGACTGTTTTCTTATTATTCTAATTGGATTGCAAACTTCTCGCAGAAGATCCGGCCCCTTATTCGGGTTACGACATATCCTCTATCATGGGAGGCCAGGATGTGTTTTGATAATCTTAAAAAGGATATCCTTGGAGCAGTTGTGCATTCTATTGATGAGCAGGTTCCCTTTGTGATTGAGACGGACGCTTCTGATTTTGCAATTGGGGCTACCCTGAACCAAAATGGAAGACCTGTGGCCTTTTTCTCACGTACTCTGAGCAATAGTGAGCAGAGACATTCATCAATAGAGAAAGAGGCGTACGCAATAGTAGAAGCACTGCGTAAATGGAGACATTATTTATCTGGGCGACATTATACGTTAGTAACTGACCAAAAATCTGTGTCCTTCATGTTTGATGTCAAACATTTCAGAAAGATTAAGAATGATAAAATAATGAGGTGGAGGATCGAGTTGGCATGCTATCATTTTGATATAGTCTATCGTCCGGGGAAGGATAATGTTGCCGCTGATGCGCTGTCGAGGGCTTATTGTTCTGTGCTTCACGGAGATACGCTTATTAATATTCATAATGCTTTGTGCCATCCTGGTGTTACGAGGATGATACACTTCGTACGCAGTAAGAATTTGCCCTTTTCAGTTGAAGACGTCAAGCGGATGACTTCGTCATGCTCTGTCTGCGCCCGGTGTAAACCGAATTTCTTTAAGCCTCAACGAGCTCATCTTATAAAAGCTACTTCTCCCTTTGAACGCCTGAGCGTTGATTTTAAGGGGCCTCTTCCTTCAATGACTCAGAATCGATATATATTTACTGTTGTGGATGAGTTTTCAAGGTTCCCTTTTGCTTTTCCTTGTGCAGATGTATCAGCTGCTACAGTTATTAAATGTCTGACTCAACTTTTTGTCATCTTTGGGATGCCTGCGTATATCCATTCGGATCAGGGAAGTTCTTTTATGTCTTCCCAGTTGAAGGAATACCTCCAGAGTCGGGGAATTTCTACTAGCAGAACTACCCCGTATAATCCCCAGGGTAATGGACAGTGCGAACGATACAATGGGGTGATCTGGAAGGCAGTTATGTTGGCTTTGACATCCCGGAACCTTAAGAATACACAGTGGGAAATGGTACTGCCTGATGCCCTGCATTCCATTAGATCATTGCTTTCAATGGCTACTAATGTGACCCCCCATGAAAGGCTCTTCAACTATCCGCGGAGATCCTCTACGGGATATTCGGTACCTTCATGGCTTACTATGCAGGGACCTGTGCTGCTCCGACGCCATGTTAGACTGTCAAAGTATGATCCTTTAGTGGAGGAGGTGGAGCTATTGGAGGCAAATTCCCAATATGCTCATATTCGATTCCAAGATGGGAAAGAAAGTACGGTTTCAGTTAAAGACTTAGCTCCTTGTGGTGGCCAGCCCTCTCCTGAGGGCATTAACAATAGCCATAATTCAGATAATGTTGATGTCGTCACAGATACTACGAACATTTCCAATCCTATTGCAGACACTTACAATTCTCTCAGTCTGCCCCCGATGGATGTTCATGACCCTCCCAGTCTACCTTCTAATGGGACTTCCAATCCGGAAACCGTTGATAATCGGGATATTGATAGTCTCCCTGCAGAAGATATTTCTGTGTCTCCTGGTGTGGGAGGGCAAGGAACTCCACCAAGGCTAAGAAGGTCGACACGAACAAGATATCTGGTCGACCGATTAAAAATGGACTTTTAAAATAATTAATAATTTAATAGTAAAATTTTAAAATTGTTGAAGGCATTATACATGTATTGCTCTAGTCATAAATAACTAATTGTAAACTGTAAAGGCTACCTAGGTTGAAGTATATTTTAAAAGGAGGGGTGAATGTGGTGATTATTCTTGTTTTATAAGGAGCATTGTAATTGGTTGCCTGTTTTCCTGCCTTGAGATATATGCTGTAAACTTATTGGTTAGTTGATTCCATGTGACCTGTGGTGGCCATCTTAAATTCAGTTCTCTACAGCTTGGTTGAGACTGGGTGCTTAACATGTACTGCTGGTTTTTTAAGGTTAATAAAGCCTAGCTTTTGAAAGGCAAGCTACTCTTTATTTCAGGGCCGAAGATAATGGCTTCAGTAAATGTTTAACTGGAGGAAATTGGGGTTCATCCAAGAGTGGATGTCGTACAAGCAGCCTGACAATACAGAGACGGTGGAGGAATCGAGATGGGTGCCATCAACACACACAAGGAAGCTGGCCCCATGTCTGAGGATGATGCCACCAAGGGGCAGCATGTATCCTGTCAAACTGGCAATCGTCACTGAGGTGGAGACCATGTAAACATGGAGAATGGTCACTCGGGTAAAGCTCTGGAAGGTTCATTTTATCTTCAAATTTTGAAGGGTATTTACAAGTGGATTCATGAAGCAACTAGATGTGATTATGGAGAGGAAAGGGAAACAAGGATATGGTGAGATAGTGGGGCTGGGACTTGTCAAAATATGATGGGCTTATTGGGCTTAATGGTTATTCTTGTTCCTAAAACTTCCTACATTCTCATTCAAACCTGACATGCCTGATAAACTACCAGATTGAGTAGGATACCGCTCTCTTTTTTTCAACAGTGCAGTCTTAACATCCAGCCAGCTCATAGCTGCAGACTGTTATTTTGGGTTTCTTTCCCACTTCTGGCTAACCTTGATCGGGTGTCTTAATGTAGCTAGTTGAATTCCTAGCTGTTGGACACGATCTTTAATATCAATCAGAATACAAGTAACAATTTTCATAACCAAGTGGCTATTGATTCATTCCTATGGGAAACTTAAGAAGAATCATGAAAAACTCAGGTTGGCAAGTGTCATACCCAATTAATTGCTTTGGAATAGTACCAGGCTGATATTTACACAGTTCATACTAAAGAAGGATGTGGGGCAGCATGAATCAGATTATATAGAAAGGCTCTTCATTTTCTTTTAGCCATCTTTTGGTGTTTTTTCAACTCCAGATGCAATGTAACTGTGACCCATCAGCAGAATTGCAATCCACTAATTCTTGCATTTCATACATCCTGCTCCTTGCATTCTCACTGGGTTGAAATCAAGATTAATTGCATGATCTCTTTCTCATTCTTTCTTGAAACTCTGGGGCTCTTCGCCTCCCGCAGTCTTTGCTTCCTCCAACAATCCACAGGCATTTTATACCCAAGCTTGTCATCAGCTCCTGATTCATCTCATCTTCTGCTTTCCTACTCTCTTCAACCTTGGTGGCTTTCTGCAATGTGGGCCTTGAGCTTTCATCTGGGTTTCTCAATTATTGTTTGAACAGCCAGTAACCATCACTTCTGCATAATCAAATCTCTCTTTACAGCCACATCTACCCCTCTTGGAGTACGCTTGTATAAAATGGGGCAATAACATATTTAGCTGCTGTGAGGGGAAGAGCATGTGTGTAGATATCCATGGAAACCGAGACAGAACTCCATATGAGGGAAACACTTGACCATCCTGGAGAGGATGGAAGGAGTAGTGATGTTTAACCTGTAAATACACTTCCTGTAGGAATGGAAACAAGAGGAAGGGAATGTAGTGTATGTACTTTGCAGAAGGAACTATATTCTGCAGCCCCTGTATACTGCAGTACCAGTAGTGACCACCCCTGTATATAAGCCTGTGTAGTAACTTTTGCATAGTAGTTCCAGGTTGTCTCCACTCAGTAAAGACCTGTTATAATCAACTCCTGCAGTCCGTGTCTCAATTACACACGGACATAATGCTGGCGACGAGCAGATCCGAACTTACCTACAGTCTGCACCTCCTCATGGGGATCCATCCCTGAAGCGAAGTTATCAGAGGTCGAGGCCAGGAGAAAGAAAAAAAAAAAATCAAACGAACAGAAGAAACGGGCGTCGACCATGGACATCCGCCTCTGAGTCAGCGGAGTTGAAGATTTGCAGGAGAGGCTGTCGAGAGCGGGGCTTGGTTATCCTGTCGATGGTGTTTCAGCTAATCGGGCTGGTGGCAGGTAGTACACTGATCCTTCCTGGGCTGCGGCGGTCTAGAGCTCGATCGGGTGGCTTTTCAACGGGGCCGAGCAGCGTTCAGCGTTGTCGGGAAGAGGAGAGAGAGAGAGGGTGGAGCACACAGGGCGCGGCCGGTGCTACAAAGCCGGGCAGCGTACAGACCCGAGAAGAGGGAGGCAAGTGTTCCACAGGGTAGCTCCGATGACGGGGAGATAATAAAAAAAATTAGAAGCGCAGAAAGCCGCGAGGAGCTGCAGTTTGCTACAGGAACCGCGGAGAGCGGCGTTAGCAGCAGCGCGGGGGGAAGTGCGCGAAGACCATAGGGCGTCGCCATCAAGGCATAAAACGCCAGCAACAGTGCTAGCAACAGCGGAGAAGGCAGAAAGCGTGGGAGGTGCCATCTTAATCCAGCGGGGAAGAAGGCAAAGCACGGGAGGTGCCATTTTGTAAATCGGGGAAGAAGGCAAAGCGCGGGAGGCGCCACCTTAGATTTCCAAGATGCCGAAGACTGGCAATATCACTGCCTTCGATAATGCAATAGAAGACTGGACCACGTATGTGGAAAGAGTCGAGGTATATATTGCGAGGCAAACGAAGTAGCCGATGAGAAAAAGGCATCGGTACTACTAAACTTAATGGGCGCAAGAACGTACGGCCTATTGCGGAACCTGATTACTCCAGCCAAACCGAAGGCGAAGAGTTTTAACGAAATTGTTGATATCCTACAGGAACACCTAAATCCTACACCGCTGCTGATAGCAGAAAGATTTAAATTCCACAGGAGAAATCAGCATAAAGATGAGAGCAATGCTGATTACCTTACGGAACTACGCAAGCTATCAAAGCACTGCCAGTTCGGAGCAGGACTGGCAGATACCTTACGGGACAAATTTGTCTGTGGACTCCTGAGTGAAGGAACCCAGAAGAGGTCACTCTCAGAGAAAGAGCTGACGCTAGATAAGGCTTTCAGCGTGGCAGTATCATACGAAGCAGCAGCAAGGGGAGCTGCGGAAATACAGCAAAAGCCACAGGAATACGGCAACCACGAAATGACACGGGGATTTGAAAAATGTTATCGCTGTGGCAGAACAACCCATGACCAGAAGGACTGCTGGTCCAAGGACAAAATATGCAGGCAATGCGGAAAGACGGGACACATTGCACGAGTTTGCAGGTCTGGGAAGAAGATTAACGACAACAAAAATGCTACTAAGGAACAGTACAGGAAAGTACAAAAGATGACGGACAGTAGTTCCGAAGACCAGATGAGCGATAGTGAATCCGGGAACAAGAGACTAAGCTGTCTCAAACTTCACAACGTAATCGCAAAAGAGGATCACTGAACCATTTGGGTCACCCTCACGATAGCAGGGTCCCAAGTCAAAATTGAATTGGATACAGGATCAGCTCTGACCGTCATGAATCGACGCGACTACGAGCGGCTATTCTCACACATACCCTTGAAAGAGACATCCATTGTCTTGAAGACGTATACTGGGCAAAAAGTATACCCCAGAGGAAAAATAAGGGTGCCTGTTGAATACAACGGGAAGGAAACTCAGAAATTGTATCTGTACATACTGCAAGATGGTGGACCACTGTTATTGGGACGTGAATGGATCAGAAAGATAAGTTTAGACTGGCACTCCATTCAGGCACTGACGGTAGCTGGTAAAAAGGATGGCGACGTCACTACTGGTCAATTGTCAACAATCTTAGATAACGCCAAAGAGGTATTTCAACAAGAACTGGGAACTCTTAAAGGCATAACTGCCTTGATAAAAATAGAAGAGAATGCAATTCCCAAGTTTTTTAAAGCAAGACCGGTACCATATGCAATTCGCCCAGCCGTCAAGGCAGAGCTGGAGAATCTGGAGAATGCAGGCATGTTATCTAAAGTAGACTGGAGCGAGTGGGCAACACCCATCATTCCTGTCATGAAGAAAACGTTGAACAATAAGTCTGAGGAGCCAAGGAAGGTTCGCATCTGTGGGGACTTCAAGGTGACGGTGAACCCAGTCCTTCATACAGTACAATATCCTCTTCTGAGGATAGAAGATATTTTCACCTCACTATCTGGAGGGAAGCGTTTTACAAAAATTGACCTAGCACAAGCATATTTGCAGATGGAGGTTGAAGAATCCTCTAGGAAGTATCTCACGATAAACACTCACAAAGGTCTTTACCAGTATAATCGACTGGTATTCGGAGTAGCATCAGCTCCGGCGATATGGCAAAGAGCGATGGAACAAGTCCTGCAAGGGATTCCGGGGACTCAGTGTTACTTGGATGACATCCTAGTGACAGGTGAAAATAACAGTGAACACCTTGCCAACCTAGAGCAGGTGCTCACTAGACTAAGAGAACATGGGCTACGAGCCAATCGCCCCAAGTGCGAGTTTTTTAAGAAACAGATATCGTATTGTGGCCACGTGATTGATGAAGAGGGGTTACATAAGTCCCTTGACAAAATTGAAGCGGTAGTTAAGGCTCCAGCACCTGAAAATGTGTCGCAACTGAGGTCATTCCTCGGATTGGTGAATTACTACCATAAGTTTTTGCCGAATTTGTCCACAATTCTGCACCCACTGAACGCCCTACTACAAACCGGAGTAGCATGGAAATGGAGCGATGAATGTAAGCGGGCCTTTCAGAAGAGTAAGGACCTCATCACTTCAAGGGAAGTATTGGCTCACTACAACCCATCACTACCGATAAGACTGGCGTGTGATGTGTCGCCCTACGGCATTGGAGCGGTACTGTCACATAAATTCCTTGATGGTTCAGAGAGGCCGATAGCGTTTGCGTCACGCTCGTTAACTTCAGCCGAGCGTAACTACGCCCAGATTGACAGAGAGGCCCTCAGCCTGGTGTGGGGGGTGAAGAAGTTCAATCACTGCCTGCACGGTCAGAAATTTACTCTACTAACTGATCATGAACCTCTTGTCTCCATTTTCAACCCTCAGAAGGGCGTACCGACAATGACAGCACAACGGCTACAGAGGTGGTTCCTTTTCCTAGAGGCACACCAATATGACATCGAGTACAAAGGAACTAAACAGCATGGGAATGCTGATGGATTGTCGTGCCTACCGTTGCCGACGGTGGAAGAAGCACCTGCAGTGGATCCGGTGGAGATATTCCACTCGACCATAGTCGAGTGTCTCCCTGTGACGAATGCAAACATAGAAAAGAAAACACGAAATGACCCGACACTCTCCTGGGTCTATGATTTAACGGTGAAGGGATGGCCAGCACATGGCGAACCACTGCTGCCAGCATTCTCGCCGAGAAGAGAACAGCTGTCAGTGTGCAGAGGAACCTTGATGTGTGGATCCAGAGTAGTAATTCCACCCAAATTGAAGGATAGAGTGCTCAATGAGCTTCATGAGGGTCATCTGGGAGGGGTAAAAATGAAGAACTTAGCCAGAGCATTTGTGTGGTGGCCAGGAATCGATAGAGAAATCGAAGAGATGACCAAGAGCTGTACAGGATGCCAGAAGGTTCAAAACGCCCCGCTACAAGCCCCTCTACATCCTTGGGAGTGGCCCTCATCTCCATGGCAAAGGGTGCACATTGATTTTGCTGGTCCATTTATGGACTCGATGTTTTTAATTGCGGTGGATGCACATTCAAAGTGGCCAGAGGTAATAAAAATGTCCTCAACTACCACAGAAAAAACTATCACAGTCTTACGGACCATATTCACCAGAAATGGGCTGCCTGAACAGATTTGCTCCGACAATGGACCACAGTTTGTGTCTGAAGAGTTCCGGAGGTTCTTAAAGAACAATGGTGTTAGGCATTACACATCCGCCCCATATCATCCAGCCACCAATGGATTGGCTGAGAGGTTCGTTCAAACATTCAAGAAGGCTATCAAGGCAATGTGTAATGAAGACATACCCCTACAACACAAGGTGGACAACTTCTTGTTTGCCTACCGGAATGCGACACATGCGGTTACCAACCAAACTCCAGCCATGATGTTCTTTAATTGAAGACTACAATGCCGCTTGGATTTGGTTAAGCCAAACATCAGAAGAGATGTGGAGAACAGGCAGTTTCAGAATATGAATGACAGGCCGACCAGGAGTTTCAAGATAGGTCAACCAGTTTTGGCCCGGGACTACCGCACAGAGAAATGGCAGCCAGGAACAATCTGTACACGGCAAGGACCTCTAATGTATACCGTCGACGTTGGAGAGAGCATTGTAAGACGCCATGCTGACCAGATTCTAGAGTCACTGGAAAACGTCAATTCCACACCACGATCCGATACATCTGTTGATGAAACCAAAGTACCAATTGCATCTACCTCAGAATCGGTGACATTGGAAGCAGACGAACCAAACAATGACGTTGATTCCAAATCAACTTTGCCAGAAGAACCTGATACCCTAAAGAGGCGTTATCCAGACAGAATCAGGAAGCGCCCTCAAAGACTGAACTTATAATTGCTTAACTTCAACTAATGTATCTAGCAACTGTAATTGTAAATATGTTATTTAATTATTAATCGAATGTTATGTACTGTTTAGCTAAAAGGGGAGGAATTGTAGTGTATGTACTTTGCAGAAGGAACTATATTCTGCAGCCCCTGTATACTGCAGTACCAGTAGTGACCACCCCTGTATATAAGCCTGTGTAGTAACTTTTGCATAGTAGTTCCAGGTTGTCTCCACTCAGTAAAGACCTGTTATAATCAACTCCTGCAGTCCGTGTCCCAATTACACACGGACATAATAGGGAATGAATGGGAAAATCGGGATCCAGGGTATGTAAGCTTTGCCCAATCTGTTAAGCTTTGATATCCATTTCCTGTTGCCCCACACCGCACACATTGTTCTTTTAATATTGTTATCTGGATTCAAATCCAACTCAGATTAATGGGCTGAAAGCCTCTTGCTGTTGAGATCCTACGTGAGGTGAATTTGGTTTCCTAGTGGCATGGCTTTATAGCACAAATCATAGAATCATAGCACAAAAGGCCCCTCATGCCTGTGCTAGCTCTTTGAAAGAGCAGTTGTGCTCAGTCCCACATCCGCGCTGTGTCCGTAACCCGGTAAGTTCCTCATCCTCAAGCACCTGTCCCACGCCCTTTAAAATTATTTATGGAATCAGCTTCCACCACTCTCAGGTAGAGCGTTCCAGATCCCGACAACTCTGAGTGAAAACAATTCTCCTCAGCTCCCCTCTAGAAATTTTGCCAATGATTTTGAATTTATGACCTCTGGTTATTGACCCACTTGCCAGAGGGAAGAGTTTTTCCCCTATCTACGCTATCAAAACCTCTCATCATCTTGAAAACCTCGATTAGGTCACCTCTGAACCTTCTCTGTTCCGAGGAGAACAGCCCTAACTTTTCCAACCTCTCCTCATAACTGAAGTCTCTCATCCCTGGTGACATCCTGGTAAACCTTCTCTGTACCCTTTCTAAGGCCCATATATTTTTCCGGAAGTGTGGTGCCCAGAACTGCCCACAATACTCCAGCTGAGGCCGAACCAGTGATTTATAAAGTTCTAGCATGAGCTATTTGCTTTTATATTCTATTCATAAACCCAGGTAACCCATATGCTTTTAACCACCTTATCAACTTGCCCTGCCACCTTTAAGGATTTGTGTCTATATGGACACCAAGGTCTCTCTCTGCTCATCTACACTTTTCAAAATCATGTCATTTATAGTATACTGTTTTTCCATATTAGTCCTCCCAAAGTGCATCACTTCACACTTCTCTGCAATGAACTGCCATGCTTCTGCCCATTTCACCATCCTATTACATCCTGAACTCTATAACTAACCTCATCACTATCTACTACTTTGCCAAGTTTCACATCATCTGCAAACTTTATAATGCAGCTCCCTACACCCATGTCTAGGTCGTTTATAAAAATTGCAAAGAGTAATGGACCTAAAACTGACTCTTGGAGAACAGCAAATTGCCCACAATTTGAGCAAAAACTGGCACTCACTTAAAAAGGTCACAAGGATTGTTGGTATGGGAATCAATTTTATGCAATAGAGGATTTTCTTCTGAGGGTGGGCAGAACAGCGGGTGCTTCATTCTGAATCTGGCCTGCATAAGAACATAAGAAACAGGAGCAGGAGAAGGCCATTTGGCCCTTCGAGCCTGCTCCGCCATTCAATAAGATCATGACTGATCTTCTACCTCAACTCCACTTTCCTGCACTATCTCCATATTCCTTGATCCCTTAATATTCAAAAATCTATCGATCTCTGTCTTGAATATAGTCAACAACTGAGCCGCCACAGCCCTCTGGGGTAGAGAATTCCAAAGCTTCACCACCCTCTAAGTGAAGAAATTTCTCCTCATCTCTGTCCTAAATGGCTGACCCCTTATTCTGAGACTGTGATCCCTGGTTCTAGATTCCCCAGCCAGGGAAATCATCCTCCCTGCATCTACCCTGTCAAGCCCTGTAAGAATTTTGTATGTTTCAATGAAATCACCTCTCATTCTTCTAAACTCTAGAGAATATAGGCCTAGTCTACTCAATCTCTCCTCATAGGACAATCCCCCCATCCCAGGAATCAGTCTGGTGAACCTTCGTTGCACTCCCTCTATGGCAAGTATATCCTTCCTTAGGTAAGGAGACCAAAAATGTACACAATACTCTAGGTGTGGTCTCACCGGGGCCCTATATAATTGCAGTAAGACGTCTTTACTCTTATACTCAAATCCTCTTGTAATAAAGGCCAACATACCATTTGCTTTCCTAATTGCTTGCTGTACCTGCATGTTAACTTTCAGTGATTCATGTACAAGGACACCCAGGTCCCTCTGAACACAACATTTACCAATCTCTCACCATTTAAAAAATACTCTGCTTTTCTATTTTTCCTACCAAAGTGGATAACTTCACATTTCTCCACATTATATTCCATTTGCCATGTTCTTGCCAACTCACTAAACCTGTCTATACCCCCTTGAAGCCTCCTTGTATCCTCCTCATAACTTACATCCCCACCCAGCTTTGTATCATCAGCAAACTTGGATATATTACATTTGGTCCCGTCATCCAAATCATTGATGTAGATTGTGAATAGCTGAGGCCCAATCACTGATCCTTGCAATACCCCACTAGTTACAGCCTGCCAACCTGAAAATGGCTCATTTATTCCTACTCTCCGTTTTCTGTCCATTAACCAATACTCAATCCATGCTAGTATATTACCCCCAATCCCACGAGCCCTAATTTAGTTTAATAACCTCTTGTGTGGCATCTTATCGAATGCCTTCTGAAAATCCAAATACACCACATCCACTTGTTCCCCCTTATCTATTCTGTTGGTAACAACTTCAAAAAACTCTAACAGGTTTGTCAAACACGATTTCCCTTTCATAAATCCTTGTTGACTCTGCCCAATCCTATTATTATTTTCTAAGTGCTCTGTTACCACATCCTTAATAATAGATTCTATCATTTTCTACTACTGATGTCAGACTAACTGGTCTGTAATTCCCCCTTTTCTCTCTCCCGCCTTTCTTAAATAGTGGGGGTACATTTGCTACCTTCCAATCTGCGGGAATCGTTCCAGAATCTATGGAATTTTAGAAAATGACAACCAATGCATCCATTATCTCTATAGCCACTTCTTTTAAAACCCTAGGATGTAGGCCATCAGGTCCAGGGGATTTATTGGCTTTCAGTCCCATTAATTTCTCCAGTACTATTTTTCTTACTAATACTAATTTCTTTTCAGTTCCTCATTCTCGCTAGAGCCTTGATTTTCCACTATTTTTGGGAAGTTTTTTGCGTCTTCTTCCGTGAAGAAAGGCACAAAGTATTTATTTAATTTCTCCGCCATTTCCTTATTTCCCATTATAATTTCTCCTGTCTCAGCCTGTAAGGGACCCACATTTACTTTCGCTTATCTTTTCCTTTTTACATACCTATAGAAGCTTTTACAGTCTGTTTTTATGTCTCTCGCTAGTTTACTCTCATATTCTATTTTCCCTTTCTTTATCAATTTCTTGGTCCTCCTTTGCTGAATTCTAAAATCCTCCCAATCCTCAGGCTTACTACTCTTTTTGGCAACATTATAAGCCTCTTCCTTTGATCTAATACTATCTTTAACTTCTCTTGTTAGCCACGGTTGGATCACTTTTCCTGTGGGGTTTTTGTGCCTTAAAGGAATGCATATTTGTTGTAAATTATGTATTAATTCTTTAAATGCTAGCCATTGCTTGTCTACCATCATACCTTTTAATGTAGTTTCCCAATCTACCATAGCCAACTCGCCCCTCATACCTAGTTTGCTTTGTTTAGACTCAAGACCCTAGTTTGGGATTTAACTAAATCACTTTCAAACTCAATATAAAATTCTATCATATTATGGTCACTCTTTCCTAAAGGCCCCTTTACTACAAGATTATTAATTAACCCTTTCTTATTGCACAATACTGGATCTAACATAGCCTGTTCCCTAGTTGGTTCCTCAACATACTGATCTAGAAAACTATCTTGCATACATTCCATGAATTCGCCCTCCACATTAATGCTGCAAATTTGGTTTGCTCAGTCGATATGTAGATTAAAGTCTCCCATGATCACCGTATTACCCTTGTTACATGCACATCTAATTTCCTGATTTATACTCTGCCCTACATTACAACTACTGTTTGGGGGCCTATAAACAACTCCCACCAATGTTTTCTGCCCCTTGCTGTTTCTTAGCTCCACCCAAACTGATTCTACTTCTTGATTTTCGGAGTTAAAAGATCCTTTCTCTCTACTGTCTTTATCCCATCCTTTATTGTCAGAGCTACCCCTCCTCCTTTTCCATTTTGTCTATCTCTTCTAAAAGTTAAGTATGCTGGAATATTTAGTTCCCAAGCTTGACCATTTTTCAACCACGTCTCCATTATGGCTAGTAGATCAAACGTGTTAATTTCTATCTGCGCTATTAATTCATCTATTTTGTTGCGAATGCTTTGCGGATTCAGATACAGTGCCTTTAGTTTTGACTTATTTCTATTTTTCCCTGATGTCACCTTAGTCACTGATGCCTTATTACTTTGTTACTCTCTCTGTCCCTTCCTGACCCACTCTGCTTAATTTTACCCAAAATTCTAATCTGCTCTGGAGTCCTGACATTTCCCTCACTGCTTTTAAATTTACTCTTTCCTGAATCCTCCCACACCCCTTCATTAGTTTAAAGCCCTGTCTACTGACTTAGTTATTCGGTTTAAGTGGAGCCCATCCCCACGGCACAAATCCCTCTCTCCCCAGGACTGATGCCAATGCCCCATGAACTGAAACCCCTTCCTCCCACACCACTCTTTGAGCCACGCATTTAAACCTCTAATCTGTTTGTCTCTATGCCAATTTGTGCGTGGCTCATGTAAGAATCCAGAGAGTATTACCTTTGAGGTTCTGATTTCTAATTTGGATCCTAGCTCCTCAAACTCCCTCAGCAGAACCTCATTCCTAGTTCTACCAATGCCGTTGGTTCCTACGTGGACCACAACAACTGGATCCTAACCTTCCCATGCCAGGTTCTTCTCCAGCCAGGAGGAGATGTCTTTAACCCTGGCACCAGGCAGGCAACACGACCTTCAGAACTCTCGGTCGCAGCTGTAGAAAACAGTATCTATGTAGCCCGTGCTACACTGATCTCACAGTGATTAATGCTGACACTTGTTGAAAGAATATTCCATTCCCCTGTACTGACAATGCTCACCTTTGAGGCGCACAAAATTCACCAAACGAGCAAGGGAAGGTCATGTACTGATTTTCAACAATTAATTACCCTTCCTCCCATAAAACCTGCAGTAAAATTGAAACATTTATGATCAGTCTAAAAGCTTTCTGACTGATGCTGCATTAACTTTATAACCCTGTCGCCAGTAGCAGCCATCACTTTGGTTACAGTGTTGGAAGGAAAGTGAGGAGGCTCTGTTGCCATTGGCAGCACAGGGATAATCGCCTCAAGACGTGTTCTTTTTCTCTCAGACCACTAGAGGCAGCAGAGGTGGAGCAGGAACAAGTCTGCAGCCTACCCAAACATGGCCTGAATGGACTTTCCCCAACCGCCGGGGAGCTTGGATGGCCATAAAACAAAAGTTGTAATGGCGGCATTTAAACAATTGTTACCCATTGTTGCTAGTGTTGCCGAGTCCACTCCACAATGGGAATGGGGTAGACTGCAAGACATTGGGATACAAAACAACAGTGGTCCCTTATAATATAATGGTGAGATAAAACAAAAGATCATCAGGTCCCTTTAATCAGAGTCTGATGGGAACTCAACCAACCGATAGTTTTTACTAATTGTGAAAGAGGTCAGAGTTCAACTGGAAACACTTTCATTATTTGGGACAATGAAGCACAGGGTTTAAGGAGCCTATGATAACATAAAATGCTCTCCACTACCAACACATTTCATGACTAGTCTCACTGGTATCCTAAAAGTCACTTGTCATTAGGACTCTCATTAGCCATGTACATTGGTGATAATCTTGCCATCTGTTAATGTGTGGGTGACTGCTGCATGTTCACTGATGCCAACCCATGATGCAGCAACTGCTTCTAAACACTCACTCGCAACCCTGGGGGTATGGTGCAGATCTGCAGCAATCTGATATAAGACCATTAATTCCTACTAATATCAGCATTCTGATTTTTTTTTATGCATGCTTGGGATGTGGGCATTACCGGCAAGGCCAACCATCACTTGCTAACATTAATGGGGGCTGCACTGGCACCACCTCGCCCTCCAGGATCTACGGCAGAGGGAGCGTAGGCAGCAAGAATGACAGGAACATGTGCGCAGAGAGATGAAAAGGAACATCAGGGCTCTCACCATGGGGCCTTACCTTCTGAGGGTATTCCGAAAGCACTTGTCCTACCTTCAATGAAGCGAGGAGCAGTGTATTAGACAGCTCCGCCTCACCAAGGAGGTGGTCACAGAACTCGGCCACCTCCTCCAAACAGACCTCCAGCCTCACACCAGGATGACTTAAAGCCCACGTCCCCTTTGCTCACCACATCCCCATCATTCCATACCTCTCGCAGGCCCTTTCACAGCGCAAAGCTGAAATGACAGACACCACATAAGAATGGCAAATGAAGTAATACATTTATCACAAATCAGTAAACACATTTTTACAACAAAAATATTAACTATTCACCCTTGTGCAATCCCCTGGTGCCTGTCATTACTGTGCCTTTGCCTACTCTAGTGCTCCTACGAAGTGCTGGCCCAGTGGCTACAGCACAGCTGGTGGAAGGCTGCTGAGTGTCCGTGCGGGAGACTTCAGATGGCCTTGCAAGATGTCCTCGACCAGCTCTGGGCCTGGAAGACCCGGCTGTAGACTGCACCACCTCGGTATGGGCAGCAGCAGTCTGGGCTGGCTGGATGACAGGCAGCGACAAGGGCAATGGCGGAGTGGCAGTGGTGGGAGCAGGAATGCTGTCATCCTGAGAGAGAACAGCAGGTTCCTGCTCCACTGACCCACTGCCACTCCCCCAGGGCAGCACCTCAGCATCCCTAGCAATCTGTTGGAGCACAGTTTGCTGGCCTGCTGGGACACCATGAAATACCCCGGTCGACAGTGCTAGACCCAGCCACGATAGCAGCAGCCAAAACTTGCATGGCATGAAGCTGAGACTGCATGTGAGCACTCTGAGGTTGGATGCCACCAGGCATAGACTGCATTACAGCACTAGCACCTGTGCTGCAATGGAAGCTGCCAGATCGCCCATCACATGCGGCATCAGGTCTGGGTCGCCACGGTCTCTCTTGGAGTCTACCATCCTTTGCAGACTGGAAATGATGGGCTCCATGGTGTGCGCAGAGCCTTATGCAATGTTGGAGGCAGACTCCTCCACTTTCCTTATCATTGCAAAGAGGCACCCGGGCACTGTTGCCATTGCACCTATCATCTCCGTGCGCATGCCCATCACCCTTCTTCTAATTGCCTCCCCATCGAGGTCCTCATCTGAGTCCTGTGCAGCAGAACTCATGCGTGAACTCGCCCTCCGGGGAGCTGGCGCCCAAGCTACCCTTTCCCCCTCGCCTTGTTGCAGCCCACTTGTCCCCGGTACCTCACCCTGTGCAGATCCCGCTACTATACTAGCCTCTAAAGAACACGTAGTGCCAGTATCTGAGCTGGTGCCTGCGGGTGAGACATGCAGTGGCGAGGTGTGTTCTTCCTCCTCCTCTTCTCCCGCCTCGCTCTCTACGGTGCCCTCAGGGACAGGCTTCTCAGGTGCTTGCTCATTATCTGAAAGCATAAAGGCACAACAGTCGGGTTAAGGTGAGGGGAGGGGGGCAGGAAGGGAGAAAGGCATGAATACAGCATGATTAGCTGGACAGTGAGAAACGCTTGTGGGATGAAGGGGATGTGCGATGTGAGAAGAAGGAGTAGGGATAAACATACCATTGTTATCCCCAAGGGGGTCAACATTGCCGTTGGCCACAGCACCCACCACCTGGTGCCCAATAATCTGCAGCACTCGATTCACCAGCGCAGACAGTGGTTGGGTGTCGGCTTGTCCCCTGCCTAGGCGCTCATGCTCCCTCCTGTTGTGAGCCACCTTGGCCTGCAAGAAAGAGGAAAGTGTGTTAGTGAGTGTGGAGCAATGAGCTTGGGTGATATGCCTTCCATAGTTGAATAGCTGTCATTGTGTGCAAGGTGTGAGATGTGGGTGTGAGTGTTGGTAGGTAGAGATTGTTGGTGGGTGGGTGCTGGGGGTGTGGTGCTTTGGGCAGTGTGTGAAGACTATGGTTCAGATGGTGGTATGTAGCATTTGTTGAAGCATTTACTCACCCTGACCACCCGAGTGAGGTCATTAAATTTGTTCCTGCACTGTGTGTGGATCCTGGGGACCAAGACGTGCTACGTAACCACATGGTGTGGAAGACTTGCGGCGAGGGCCTCCTGCCACTTGCGGGTAGAGCACCGCCCTCCATCTCTCCACAGCAAAAACCAATGACACCAATGCTTCATCGCAGAATCTGCGGCATCTCTCCCTGGGGCGTGGATTGCCATGAGTAAACCTCATTCAGTCCTCCAGCTCCTTCTTCTTGTTCTGTTTCTGCTTGCTGAGGCAGCTGCACAGCCAGCAATGCTGAGAATGAGGTTCTGCAGCATCAATGAACATCCCCTTTAAGTACTGAAAAAAGCATGCGACAGTTATGACTTTCGATTAGACTGCACCTGATATTGGTCCACCCTTTGAGTGTAATGTCAATGAGCTTGGGCTTTAAGACTTGAATTAGGACTCCATTCATTTTTTTTGAGCAGTGAGCATGGATTTTGTATACAGTCTAAAGCATTAGCGCCTGGCACTAATTCTCCAACTTTTCTACTGACATCATCCATTCCTTGGCTATAATGAATTTCTAGCCCAATGATTTCTAAAATAAACCCAGAAAATGTGAAGATACACATCTGTAGAATAAAAGGTAGGTTACGGCTAGAAATTCATTATAGCCAAGGAATGGGCAATTTTTAGACTAAAAATGGTGAATTAGCGCCAGGTGTAAAATGGTCTAGACTGTACGCAAAATTCATCCTCATTCTCATTAAAATGATTGGAGCCATAAATCTTGACTAAAAACCCAAGCTCTTTGGCGTTACAGTGAAAAGATGGACCAATATTGGGTGTAGTCTAAACATAAATAATGATTGCCATAAGTTTTTTTCACTGCTTAAAGGGGCGGTCATTTGATGCTGCAGCAGCTCATTCTCAGCATTGTTGGGTGTACTCAACAACCATAAGGAGAAGGACAAAGAGGAGCACTTATTTACAAATCCTGATGGCAGATCGCCGCCCCAGGGAGAGAGCATACGAACATACGAACAAATGAACATACGAATTAGGAGCAGGAGTTGGCCACTCGGCCCTTTGATCCTGCTCCGCCATTCAATAGGATCATGGCTGATCCGATTACTCCACATTCCTGCCTACCCTCAATAACTTTTCACCCCCTTACTTACCAAGAATCTATCTACCTCTGCCTTAAAAATATTCAAAGACTCTGCTTCCACCGCCCTCTGGTGAAGAAAGTTCCAAAGTCTCACGACCCTCTGTGAGAAAAAATTTCTCCTCATCTCTGTCTTAAAAGGCAACCCCTTACTTTTAAACAGTGGACCCTAGTTCTAGATTCTCCCACAAGAGGAAACATCCTTTCCACATCCACCCTGTCAAGACCCCTCAGGATCTTATATGTTTCAATCAAGTCACCTCTTACTCTTCTAAACTCCAGCGGATACAAGCCTAGCCTGTCCAACCTTTCCTCATAAGACAACCCGCCCATTCCAGGTATTAGTCTAGTAAACCTTCTCTGAACAGCTTCCAATGCATTTACATCCTTCCTTAAATAAGGAGACCAATACTGTACACAGTACTCCAGATGTGGTCTCACCAATGCCCTGTATAACTGAAGCATAACCTCCCTACTTTGGTATTCAATTCCCCTCGCAATAAACGATAACATTCTATTAGCATTCCTAATTACTTGCTGTACCTGCATAGCAACCTTTTGCGATTCATGCACTGGGACACCCATGTCCCTCTGCGCCTCAGGGCTCTGCAATCTCTCACCATTTAGATAATAGGCTTCTTTTTTATTCTTCCTGCCAAAATGGACAACTTTACATTTTCCCACATTATACTCCATTTGCCAGATCTTTGCCCACTCACTTAACCTATCTATATCCCTTTGTAGTCTCCTGATGTCCTCTTCACAATTTACTTTCCTACCTATCTTTGTGTCATCAGCAAATTTAGCAACCATACCTTTGGTCCCTTCATCTAAGTAATTTAAAGAAATTGTAAAAAGTTGAGGCCCTAGCACAGATCCATGTGGCACACCACTTGTTACATCTTGCCAATCAGAAAATGATCCATTTATGCTTACTCTCTGTTTCCTGTTAACTAGCCAATCTTCTATCTATGCCAATATGTTACCCCCTGCACCATGAGCTTTTATTTTCCCCAATAACCTTTGATGTGGCACCTTATCAAATGCCTTCTGGAAATCTAAGTACAGTACATCCACCAGTTCCCCTTTATCCACAGCACATGTTACTTCCTCAAAGAACGCCAATAAATTGGTTAAACATGATTTCCCTTGCACAAAACCATGTTGACTCTGCCTGATTACTTTCAACTTTTCTAAGAGCCCTGTTATAACATCTTTAATAATAGCTTCTAACATCTTCCCTAAGACAGATGTTAAGCTAACTGGCCTGTAGTTTCTTGCTTTCTGTCTCCATCCCTTTTTGAATAAAGGAGTTACATTCGCTATTTTCCAATCTAATGGAACCTTCCCCGAATCTAGGGAATTTGGGAAAATTAAAACCGACACATCAACTATCTCACTAGCCACTTCTTTTAAGACCATAGGATGAAGTCCATCAGGAACCGGGGACTTGTCAGCCCGCAGCTCCAACAATTTGCTCAGTACCACTTCCCTGGTGATTATAATTTTCTTGATTCCCTCCCTCCCTTCCATTTCCTGATTTACAGCTATTTCTGGGATGTTACTTGTATCCTCTATAGTGAAGACCGATGCAAAATACCTGTTCAATTCAACTGCCATCTTCCATTATTAATTCCCCAGACTCACTTTTTATGGGACCAACGCTCACTTTGTTAACTCTTTTCTTTTTAAAATATCTATAGACACTCTTACTATCTGTTTTTATATTTCTAACTAGCTTTCTCTCGGACTCTAATTTTTCTCTCCTTATTAATCTTTTAGTCATTCTTTGCTGTTTTTTATATTCTGTCCAATCTTCTGACCTGCCACCCATCTTTGTGCAATTATATGCTTTTTCTTTAAGTTTAATACTATCTTTAACTTTTTTAGTTAACCACAAATGGTGGGTCCTCCCCTTGAATCTTTTTTTCTTGTTGGAATGTATATATTCTGTGTATTATGAAATATCCCCTTAATTGTCTGCCACTGCAACTCTACTGACCTATCCCTTAACCTAATTTGTCAGTTCACTTTAGCTAGCTCTGTTTTCATGCCCTCATAATTGCCCTTATTTAAGTTTAAAATACTAGTCTTGGACCCACTCTTCTCTCTCAAACTGAATGTAAAATTCAATCATATTATGATCGCTGCTACCTAGGGGCGCCTTCACTATGAGGTCATTAATTAAACCTATCTCGTTGCACAATACCAGGTCTAGTACAGCCTGCTCTCTAGTTGGCTCCAGAATGTGCTGTTGTAAGAAACTATCCCGAAAACATTCAATGAACTCCTCATCTATGCTACCTTTGCCCATCTGACTTTTCCAGTCTATATGCAGATTAAAATCCCCCATGATTATTGCTGTACCCTTCTGACAAGTTCCCATTATTTCTTCCTTTATACTCCATCCTACCATGTGGTTACTGTTAGGGGGCCTGTACGTCACTCCCACAAGTGACTTCTTGCCTTTATTATTTCTCATCTCCACTCAAACCGCTCTACATCCTGGTTTCCTGAACTTAGGTCATCCCTCTCTATTGTGCTAATATCATAATTAATTAACAGAGCCTTTTCCCACCTTCCTGTCCTTCCTAAATGTCATGTACCCTTTGTATTGATTTCTAAGTGGGTTCAATGACGACACATTGATGAAAGAATCTAAAGTTTGTTCAACTATGTTAACTGCATCACAGGAGACACCATCTTAGAGATCCCTCTAAAACGAAACTAAAACTAAACTCTGTCTCTGTCACATGCCCTCTGCTGGTAAGGCATAAATAATCAAACAGGCAAATATGCTGGTAAGGCATAATAATCAAACAGGCAAATACCATTACTATTTGCTGATATCATTACATCTCCCTTTCTTAAAACAAAAGTATTTTACTTTTATCTAACAACATGTTTTCTTTGTATTACTCTGCATTTTAACTGTAACACTTAATGAACTTACATTATCATTATCATTATCAAGGTTAGTTAACCTTGTTTTGTGTGTTCACATGAAATATGTAAATACACTAGAACTTGAAGAAAGAATAAGATAACATTACTTCCTTCTATAACAATAGTCCTTAAACTTGCTCAATGAGTCTCTCAGGAGGCTTCACGTGTCTTGAGGATTTTCTGATTGATTGTCCTTGAATCTGAGTTGTTGCCTCCGATGATGGTTTCTCAGCTGTGTGATCAGGTTGTTCAACAGTATCAGTCTTTTGACCTGCTGTGTGATCAGGTTGTTCAACAGTATCAGTCTTTTGACCTGCTGTGGCTGGTCCCATGAGAAGATCCCGACAATTTCTTCTCAGAACAGCACCCTCATCTGTCTGAATGGTGTATGATCTTGGTTGGACTTCACTCAGGACAGTTCCCTTCTGAGTCCATATGTTTGTTTTGTCTTTGAACCTTACTTGGTCACCAGTGTGGAGTTCAGGTAGGTTTTGTGTTCCTCTGTCATAGTAGTACTTTTGCTTTTCTTTCTGTTGTTCTTTGAACTTCCTCACTTTCTCCCCCTCTTTTGTTTTCAGGAGGTTCTCCGGGATGGGTAGGTTTGACCTTAGCAGACATCCCATAAGGAGTTGGGCTGGTGACATACCACACTCGAGCGGCGTTGTGCGGTATACAAGCATGCTCTGGTAGAAGTCAGTGCCACTGTCTTTTGCCTTGTACATCAGTCTTTTCACTGTCTGGACCGATTTCTCCACTAGTCCATTGGACTGTGGAAACTGAGGACTTGACATTGTGTGGACAAAGTCCCACTCTTTGGCAAAGTGTCGGAAACTTGCATTGTAAAACTGGGGTCCGTTATCTGTGAAGACCTCGCTTGCCACGCCATGTCTGGAGAATATGGCTTTCATACATGTTATCACAGCATCTGCAGTGGTGGTGTACAGTCTACAAACCTCTGGATACAGGGAGTAATAGTCTGTGACTACAAGATAGTCCTTCCATTGACATACGAATAGGTCAGCGCCTACCTTCTGGTAAGGTCTGTCTGGCGCTGGGTGTGGCTTTAGTGGTTCTACCGGATTGCTTGCTCGATATTTCAGGCATATTGTGCAGTTTGACACCTCATTTGTCACATCTTGGTTGATTCGTGGCCAGTACATCACCTCTCGTGCTCTTTTCTTACACTTTTCGATTCCCAGATGTCCTCCATGGATCCTTTTTAGCATCTCTTTTCCCAGACTCTTTGGGATAACTATTTTACTTCCTTTGTAGATTATGTCTTCGACCACTGATAGTTCCGCCCTGCAGTTCCAGTACTCTGCAATGTCAGGTGAGCAGTCTTGCTTCATGTTGGGCCATCCATCCAAGATGCTTTTCCTCAGTCGTCTCAGTGTTTCATCTTTGTTTGTCTCAGTCTTTATGAGCTCCATTTTTGCATCTGCTATGGGCAGTGCACTTGTGATCATGTCCACGTAGGCGTTCACTTTTTCATCCATTTTGGTGTTTGCGGGCTCTCTTGGGTCAACAGCTCTGGACAACGTGTCTGCTGTATACATCAGCTTACCCGGTGTGTACGCAACATTCAGTGTATAGCGTTGCAGCCTGATCATCATTCTTTGTATTCTAAGCAGACAGCTATTTAGTGGCTTTTGGAACAATGCAATCAAGGGCTTATGGTCAGTCTCTATACTGATTGCTTGTCCTGACACAAACTGGTGAAATCTTTCACAGGCGTATGTGATGCTGAGCAGCTCCTTTTCTATTTGAGCATATCGCGTCTCCGCATCTGTCATTGAGCGCGATGCATATGCAATAGGTTGCCAGTAGTCATATTTTTGCAGAAGAACAGCACCGAGCCCACTCTGGGATGCATCTGATGATATCTTGATGGGTCTCGCTGGGTCATAAAACCTCAGAACTGGTTCCCCTGTGAGCAGTTTCTTTAGATCGCTCCATGACTTCTCATGCTCATGATTCCATTCCCATTCTATGTTCTTTTCAGTTAGTCTTCTCAGTGGCGCCATCTTTTCTGAGAGGTTGGATATGAATTTACCCATGTAGTTGATCATTCCATTAAACCTCTGCACGTCCTTTTTGCATTGTGGCTTTGGCATATTCTCAATGGCGGACACCTTTCTGGGATCTGGTCTGATGCCCTCACTGCTAAGGATATCTCCCACGAATGTCAGTTCTGTCACCCCGAGCTGGCATTTCTCTCTATTCAGCTTCAGGTTTGTTTTCCTTGTTGCTTCCAGCACTTTTTTCAGTCTCTCGTCATGCTCAGTTCTCGTGGTTCCCCATACTATGATGTCATCCATTGATGTATCAACTCCCTCCAGGTGCTCATAGATCATATGGATAGTTTTGTGATACACTTCAGGAGCTGAGGCAATGCCAAATGGTAACCTTAGGAATCTGTATCTGCCAAATGGACTGTTGAACGTGCACAGTCTTGAACTTGCCTCGTCCAGTTTCATCTGCCAAAATCCTGATGATGCATCTAACTTGCTGAAATACTTTGCATTTGCAAACTGTGACATGATTTCCTCACGTGTAGGAAGCTTGAAGTGCTCTCTCTTTATTGCTCTGTTTAGATCTCTTGGATCCAGGCAAATTCTGAGCTTTCCATTCTTTTTGTCCACAATTACGAGGGAACTCACCCACTCAGTTGGCTCATCTATCTTCTGAATCATGTTCAGGCTTTCCATCCTGTCCAACTCTGCCTTCAGTTGCTTTTGAAGAGCAAACGGAACTTTTCTGCATGGATGTATGACCGTTGGCATACTTTTATCTACTCTGATCGTGTGTTCTCCTGGAAGGCAGCCTAGACCCTTAAATAGGTCGTTGTACTCTTTCATGAGTTCATCATAGACTGTCTCTCCTTCGCTTTCCACAATGAGGACTTTCTTTACCAGGTTCAGTCTCTCACAGGCTATTAAACCTAGTATGGCTTGCACATCCTTTGGCACCACGATTAATGCTAGCGTGTGCTCTCTGTCCTTGTGTGTCACTTTGACAATGCATCTTCCTTTCACTGGTATATCAGTACCTGAGTATCCTGTCACTTTCACTTTTATTCCATGTATCTTTGGTCTGGGTCTAATTTTCTTAAAATCCGTCTCTGATATCACATTAACTTATGCTCCAGTATCCAATTTAAATGGAATGTGTGTGTCATTCACTTTTAGTGTCAACATCCAGTCTCTTTTTTCTTTTTTGTTTTCAGACACAACATCCACATAGAACTCCTCTATCTCGCTTTCATCTACTGCATGGACCTTGCTTTGTTGCGCTTGGTTCTTACAGCAACGGGCATAATGGTTGTTTTTGTTGCAACTATTGCATGTTTTACCATATGCTGGACACTTTCTTGGTGGATGCTGTGTACCGCATCGACTACATGACTTTCGATTGCCCCTTTCATTTTTGTTCGCTGGCCACGCCTCTTTTTTCACATTGGCACTCTTTTTGTTAAACGGTTTGTGTCCGTTCTTTCTCACTGCATCCACGTTGCAGCTACTGTCACTGAGCAGCTCCTTTGCCTGCAACTTCACAGTCTCTGTAGCCCTACACAGTGCTATGGCTTTTCCCAGGTCTAGATTTTGCTCTCTTAGCAGTCTTTCCCTTAGACCATTATCTGGAATACCACACACCAGTCTGTCTTTTATCAGCGAGTCTGTCAGTCCCCCAAATTCACACGTTTTGCTTCTGTTTCTCAGTTCAGTCACATACTGATCAATAGTCTCTCCCGTTTTCTGTACACATGTGAAAAATCTGTGCCTCTCTAATGTCACGTTACGTTTAGGTATGCAGTAGGCCTCAAACTGTTCCATTATTTTATCCAACTTCATTTTGTCTCCATCAGCAGCGAATGTGAAGTTATTATACACCTCCAGCGCTTCATCACCCACGACATGTAAGAGCACTGACGCTTTCATTTTATCACTTTTCTCGTCAGCTCCGATTGCCGCTAAACACAACTCCAAACGTTGTTTGAACCTCCTCCAATTTTCAGCCACATTACCTGTCAACTGAAGCTTCGCCGGTGGGTGTAATCCTACCATTTTTGACTTTGTTAGCTATTCTCCAAAGGTAAGTAACAATGTTCTCTTTTGGCTTGCTAATATGTGGAGAGCTGATTTAACTTCAGATTTTTCCTCTTTATCTCTTTCAATCACTTCTGGCACCATGTATTGATTTCTAAGTGGGTTCAATGACGACACATTGATGAAAGAGAATGTCTTTTAATCTAAAGTTTGTTCAACTATGTTAACTGCATCACAGGAGACACCATCTTAGAGATCCCTCTAAAATGAAGCTAAAACTAAACTCTGCCTCTGTCACATGCCCTCTGCTGGTAAGGCATAAATAATCAAACAGGCAAATATGCTGGTAAGGCATAATAATCAAACAGGGAAATACCATTACTATTTGCTGATATCATTACACCCTTCAATATTCAGGTCCCAATCTATGTCATCCTGCAGCCATGTTTCTGTAATGTCTATCAGATCATATTTATTTATTTCTATTTGCGCTCTCAGTTCATCTGTTTTGTTTCGAATGCTACATGCATTCAGATGTAGTGCCTTTAGTTTTGTCCTTTTATTATTTTTGTAAACTCTAGCCTTATCTGTTGATTTACTCTTAGATTTGTACTCTATCCCTTCCTGTCACGGTCTGTTTATCATTTCCCATATTAATACCTTTCTCTATTGCCTTGTCTCTAATCTTTGAATTACCACATCTTCCCAAATTTGATCCCATACCCCCAATATTTAGTTTAAAGCCCTCTCTACCGCCCTAGCTATATGACTCGCCAGAACACTGGTCCCAGCACGGTTCAGGTGAAGTCCGTCCCAACGATACAGATCCCACTTTCCCCAGTACTGGTGCCAGTGCCCCAGGAATTGAAACCCATTTCTCCTACACCAGTCTTTAAGCCACGCATTCATCTCTCTAATTTTATTTACCCTATGCCAATTTGCTCGTGGCTCAGGTAATAATGCAGACCTTATTACTCTTGAGGTTCTGCTTTTTAATTTAGCTGCTCATACTCTCTCAGCAGAACCTCTTTCCTAGTGCTACCTATGTCGTTGGTACCTACATGGACCACGACCACTGGCTCCTCCACCTCCCGCTGCAAGTTCCTCTCCAGAGCCCGGGGTTTTCCGAGGAAGCATTGGAGGCATTGGTTTTAGCAGTGGAGAGAAGGCAGGCGGTCCTATACCCACCAACTGGCAGGAGGACTATGTGGAGAGGGGGTGGCACACCACGTCATGGGCAGCACTGTGGTCCCCAGGTCCCAGACCTAGTGCCGTAGGAAGTTTATCGAGCTCACATGGGTGGTCAGGGTCAGTGAAGGCTTCAAAAAATGCTACATACCACCATCTCTACCACAATCCTCACACACTGCTCAATGTACCAGACCCCCAGCACTCACCCACTAAAATCTCTACCTAGCAACACTCACACCCACATCTCACACCTTGCTCACAATGACAGCTATTCAGCTCTGGCAGGCACAAGGGTCATTAGTTATTAGAATTCATGTGATATGTGTAATATGTTTATAGATAAATTTATTAATGGTGTTTGGAATATTTTGTGGTCTCTCTCATTTCAACTTTGCGCCCAGGAGGACGCTGTGATACACCATGAGACAGGGATTGTATGATGGGGATGTGGTGAGCTATGGGGCTCTGAGCTTAAGAACATAAGAAATAGGAGCAGGAGTAGGCCATTGGGCCCCTCGAGCCTGCTCCGCCATTCAATAAGATCATGGTTGATCTGGGGTTTCATTCATGTGAATCGGAGTCTGATGAGCCGGTCATGGACAGCTCGCCCAGAAGGCCAATTGTCTCGCTGCCTCCTCCCTCCCTCCTGTTCCTCATCTTCTTCCTCCTCATCTTCTTCCTCCTCAATTTCTTCCTCCTCATCTTCTTCCTCCTCATCTTCTTGCTCCTCATCTTCTTCCTCTTCCCTCTGCACACATGTTCCCGTCTTGCTCATTGCCTAGGCTTCCTCTGCTGTAGATCCTGGAGAACAAGGTGGACTGCCAATACAGCCCCCATGACTTTTAGCAAGTATTGTCGGTTGAATCTTTCAAGAATAAATGTTGCACTTTTCTACTTATAGAATCAAAGAATGGTTACAGCACAGAAGGAGGCCATTCGGCCCGTCGAGCCTGTGCCAGCTCTCTGCAAGAGCACTTCAGCTAGTTCCACTCCCCCGCCCTTTCCCTGTAGGCCTGCACATTTCTTTCCTTCAGGTACTTACCAATTCCCTTTTGAAAGCCACGATTAAATCTGTCTCCACCACCCTTTCAGGCAGTGCATTCCAGATCTGTTAAGTCTGTGTGTTATAGTGAGAATTACTACACAGACCACAAGAGTAAATTCAACAGGTCTTTACTGGTTGGAGGTCGGACTATACTGAATACAATATTATTACACTGTGCTTATATACCGGTGTGGTCACCACCGGTATTACGTATACAGCAGCCAAAGAAAGTAGTACCTTTCTTAAGGTGGACCAGGCTTAAGTTCTCTTAAGGTGGAACAGGTTACATACACCACAATCCTCCCTTTTTAGCTTAACAGTCATATCCCCAAATAAACATAACATATATACATATATAACTTCAGGTATAACAGTTCAAAGGTTCAGTCTCTCAGGAGGCTTTCTGATTCGGCTTGGATAACGCCTTTCAGTGGTCTCTGATTCTTGTTGTTGAGGTGCCTCCTCTAGTTGGTTGCCAATGTATTGGGTGTCATCATCATCAAGTACATTCTCGGCCGAGGTAGATGCTTCAGGTTCATGAACGTCTTCCACAGCTGTCTCTGTCACAACCATGGGTTCGACCCTTGCTCTCGACTCTACCAGTTGATCCGCATGACGCCTTATCACATTATGACCAATATCTACGGTGTACATGAGAGGTCCTTGTCTGGCCCGGATTGTTCCGGACTGCCATTTTTCGTTTCCATAGCCCCTTGCCATCACTGGTTGTCCTACGTCGAAAGTTCGAGTGGTCTTGCTGTTAATATGCCGAAACTGTTTGTTTTCCACTTCCCTCCGCACATTTGGTTTTAACAAGTCCAACTTGGACCGCAACCTCCTGTTATAAAACATCATAGCAGGACTTTGGTTAGTCACGGCATGATCGGCGTTTCTATATGACATCAGGAACTTATCGACCTTGTGTTGCAGCGGAATCTGATCATCATTCATGGCCTTAATAGCCTTTTTGAATGTCTGGACAAATCTTTCAGCCAACCCGTTTGTCGCCGGATGATATGGGGCAGAGGTATAATGTTTAACTCTATTCTTCTTTAAGAATTGTTGGAATTCTTCCGATACAAACTGTGGTCCGTTGTCCGAACAGATCTGTTCTGGCAATCCGTTCCTTGCGAATATTGTTCTTAACACCGCAATTGTCTTTTCTGAAGTAGTGGTATTCATCTTGATGCCTTCTGGCCATTTGGAATGTGCGTCCACCGCGATTAGGAACATGGAGTCCATGAATGGACCAGCAAAGTCAATGTGTACGCGTTGCCATGGGGCTGAAGGCCATTCCCATGGGTGTAGCGGTGCTATCGGAGGTGCATTTTGCACTTTTTGACACCCAGCGCAGCTTTTCGTTAACTCCTCAATCTGTTGGTCAATACCCGGCCACCATACGTAAGCCCTAGCAAGACTTTTCATTTTAACTCTCCCCAGATGACCTTCATGTAGTTCTTTTAAAACTCTTTCCCTTAACTTGGGAGGAATAATCACTCTTGTCCCGTACATCAAAGTACCATGGCAGACGGACAGCTGGTCTCGCCTTGCCGAGAATGCCGGTAACAGAGGATCACCCCGTGTTGGCCATCCTTTCACTGTCACCTCGTAGACTCTGGACAGTGTCGGGTCGTTCCTGGTTTCTCTTTCAATACTTGCATTGGTGACAGGTAAACACTCGATAATGGTCGAATGAAATAACTCAACAGGGTCAACTTTCGTCGTGTCTTCATCTTCAGGTAGTGGCAGGCGCGACAGGCCATCAGCATTGCCATGCTGTTTCGTACCTTTGAATTCTATCTGATATTGATGTGCCCCAAAGAAAAGAGACCATCTCTGGAGACGCTGTGCTGTCATCACCGAAACACCCTTCTTAGGGTTAAAAATGGATACCAATGGTTGATGGTCCGTCAGAAGTGTGAATATTTGGCCCTTTAGGTAATGATTAAACTTCTTCACTCCCCATACAAGGCTAAGGGCCTCCCTATCGATCTGCGCATAGTTGCGCTCAGCGGAGGTCAATGATCTGGATGCAAACGCGACTGGCCTTTCCGTGCCATTTGGCAATTTATGTGAGAGTACTGCCCCAATACCATATGGAGAAGCATCACAAGCCAACCGAATAGGCAGTGTCGGGTTGAAGTGAGCCAACACTTCCTCTGAGGTGATCAATTCTTTGCTTTTGCGAAATGCCTTCTTACAGTTTTCGCCCCAGTCCCATGGTACCCCTTTCTGCAAAAGAGCGTTCAACGGATGCAGTACCGTGGATAGATTTGGCCGAAATTTATGGTAATAGTTAATTAACCCTAGAAACGACCTCAACTGAGAGACATTCTCCGGAGCGGGAGCCTTTACAACTGCCTCTCTCTTGTCAGGAGACTTATGAAGCCCCTCCCGGTCAATGACATGACCACAGTACGAGATCCGCTTCTGGAAGAACTCACATTTCTGCCGATTCACTCTAAGTCCATACTCTTTCAGTCTGTTGAGCACCAGTTCCAAGTTAGCGAGATGTTGTTCATCACCATCACCTGTGATCAGAATGTCGTCCAGGTAACATTGTGTGCCTGGAATTCCCTGTAATACCTGCTCCATGGCCCTCTGCCAAATTGCTGGAGCCGATGCCTCTCCAAAAACCAGCCTATTGTACCGGTACAACCCTCGATGCGTGTTGATCGTGAGGTATTGGCGTGACTCTTCTTCAACCTCCATCTGCAAGTATGCCTGCGCCAGGTCTATCTTGGTGAAGTGTTTCCCGCCAGACAGTGAAGCGAAAATATCCTCAATCCATGGAAGCGGATACTGCACCGTGTGAAGCACCGGATTAACGGTGATTTTGAAATCTCCACAGATGCGAACCTTCCCTGGATCTCCTGGCTTATTGTTCGCAGGACGTTTCATAACAGGAACAATGGGCGTAGCCCACTCACTCCAATCTACTTTAGACAGTACACCTGAACGTTCTAGTGCTTCCAGCTCCGCTTCAACCGCAGGTCGTATTGCATAGGGTACCGGTCTGGCTTTAAAAATTTTTGGTTGTGCATGTTCATCAATCTTGATGTTTGCCGTAATTCCTCTCAGTGTTCCCAGTCCCAGCTGGAACACCTCTTTAGCCTCATCCAATATTCTGGACAATCGTTTAGGTTTGACAGCTGTTTCCCCGGAATCTACCGTTAGTGCTTTCAAGGAGTGCCAGTCCATATTCATTTTCCTAATCCACTCCCGTCCTAGTAGTGGTGGACCTCCTTCAGGTAGCACATATAAGTCCATTACTTGGCTTCCTTCGCCCTTGTGGACCACTTCTACCTCTATTTTTCCGATGGGGTACACTCTTTGCCCCGTGTACGTTTTCAATATAATCTCCGTATCCTGTAAGGGAATATGTTGGAATAACCTTCTGTAATCTTTCTTATTCATGACCGTCAATGCCGATCCAGTGTCCAATTCCATTTTTACTTGGACTCCTGCTATCTTAAGAGTGACCCAAATTGTCTGGAGGTCTGTATCCTTACCAACGTTGTGTATTCTTAAGCTATCCAGTTCATTACTGCTAACATCTGAATCTGACTTCTGTTTGGTCAAACTGTTCTTTGTCACCTTGTGTACCTTTGCATATTTTCCTTGCGGTGACTTTTTGTTGCTGGTCCTCTTTCCTGACCGGCATACTTTAGCTATGTGGCCAAGCCTGCCACACGTTCTGCATTCTTGGTTTTTAAACCAACACTGGTTCTGATCATGCGTTGTCTTTCCACAACGATAACATTTGACAGAACTCAAGCCCAATTTGTTTGTACCGAGTTCCGGTGGCCGTAGCTGCATTACTGCCGTGCCTCTCGCTGCGGCCTCGTGTGCTGCTGCCATAGTGACCGCCTTCTCGAGAGACAGCTCATTCTCCTCGAGCAGTCGCCTTTGTGTATCCTGTTTAAATAAACCACACACAAATCTATCTCGAAGTGCCTCTGTCAGTCCCGTTCCAAACTGACAATATTTTGCTAGCTTACGTAATTCCATCAAATATTCAGCATTGCTTTCATTTTGCAGCTGTCTTCTATCGTAAAATTTAAATCGTTCCGCTAGCATCAGCGGTGTGGGGTTAAGATGATTTTTTAGGACAGTAACAATCTGTTCGAACGTCTTATCCGCCGGTTCATCTGGTGATAACAGGTGTTTCAATTGCCCGTATGTCTTCGCACCCATTAAGTTTAGTAATGTTAGTGCTTTATCTGCATCAGGAATTTTATTTGCCTTACAATAGTTTTGTATGCGTTCTACATACATAGCCCAGTCTTCTATATCACTGTCGAAGGCATTAATGTTCCCATGTTTAGGCATCGTAGCAATTTATCGTATTTTTAATGTTATCCAAGATGGCGGCTTCCCGCTCTTGTCGTCGTCCTCCACCCACAAAATGGCGGTTTTCCCGCGCTTGGCGGTCTTCACCCGTCCCCCCGACGCTGTCTCCGCTTCACCGCGGCTCTCGCGCTTTCAGTTTCCCCAGACGCTGCGCCTTTAGCCTGAATGCGGCCCTTATCTCCGGTCGCGATCGATGTCCCGCGCTGCGCCTCTCGCTCGAAAGCGGCCCGGCCCTTATCTCTGGTCGCGATCGACCTCACCGCCCTTATTCCTCCGTCTTCCCAGCCCCGTCTGTACAGCCAACGCGGTTGACTTTCTGTCGCGTCGCTGCCCGGCTTACCCACCACGAGGTAGTAGAAGAAGCTGACAGTCGCTGATGGAGGCTTCGAGGTCAGGATGTCTTCTGCACTCCAGTTGCTCGATGCCTGCCGCTCGACGTGTCTTCCCGTAGGTGATGAGGGTGGAAACCTCTCTTCGACGTCCTGTCTGTGGACGAAGTCGCCGTGGAAATTACTGCAGCAGGGTAAGAATTGGACTCGTCGCCACTGTTAAGTCTGTGTGTTATAGTGAGAATTACTACACAGACCACAAGAGTAAATTCAACAGGTCTTTACTGGTTGGAGGTCGGACTATACTGAATACAATATTATTACACTGTGCTTATATACCGGTGTGGTCACCACCGGTATTACGTATACAGCAGCCAAAGAAAGTAGTACCTTTCTTAAGGTGGACCAGGCTTAAGTTCTCTTAAGGTGGAACAGGTTACATACACCACAAGATCCTAACCACTCGTTGTGTAAAAAAGTTTTTCCTCATGTCGCCTTTGGTTCTTTTGCCAATCACCTTAAATCTGTGTCCTCTGGTTCTCGACCCTTCCACAAATGGGAACAGTTTCTCTCTCTCTACTCTGTCCAGACCCATCATGATTTTGAACACCTCTGTCAAATCTCCATCAACCTTCTCTGCTCTAAGAAGAACAACCCCAGCTTCTTTAGTCTATCCACGTAACTGAAGTCCCTCATCCTTGGAATCATTCTCATAAATTTTTTCTGCACCTTCTCTAAGGCCTGCACATCTTTCCTAAAGTGCAGTGCACAGAATTGGACACAATACTCCAGTTGAGACCGAACCAGTGTTTTATAAAGGCTCATCATAACTTCCTTGCTTTTGTACTCTATGCCTCTATTTATGAAGCCCAGGATCCCGTATGCTTTGTTAACCACTTTCTCAATCTGCCTTGCCACCTTCAACAATTTGTGCACATATACCCCCAGGTGTCTCTGTTCATGCACCCCCTTTACCCTTTAGTTTATATTGCCTCTCCTCATTCTTCCTACCAAAATGCACTACTTCGCACTTTTCTACATTAAATTTCATCTGCCACGTGTCCGCCCATTTCACCAGCCTATCTATGTCTTCTTGAAGTCTATCACTATCCTTCTCACTGCTCACTATACTTTCCAGTTTTGTGTCATCTGCAAATTTTGAAATTGTGCCCTATACTCCCAAGTCATTAATATATATCAAGAAAAGCAGTGGTCCTAGTACCGACCCCTGGGGAACACCACTGTATACCTTCCTCCAGTCCGAAAAACAACCGTTCACCACTACTCTCTGTTTCCTGTCACTTAGCCAATTTCGCATCCATGCTGCCACTGTCCCTTTTATTCCACGGGCTTCAACTTTGCTGGCAAGCCTATTATGTGGCACTTTATCAAACGCCTTTTGGAAATCCATGTACACCACATCAATCACATTGCCCTCATCAACCCTTTCTGTTACCTCATCAAAAAATTTGATCAAGTTAGTTAAACATGATTTGCCTTTAACAAATCCGTGCTGGCTTTCCTTAAGTAATCCACAGTTGTCCAAGTGACTGTTAACTTTGTCCCTGATTATTGTTTCTAAAAGCTTCCCCACTACTGAGGTTAAACTGACTGGCCTGTAGTTGCTGGGTTTATCCTTACACCCTTTTTTGAACAAGGGTGTAACACTTGCAATTCTCCAGTCCTCAGGCACCACCCCTGTATCTAAGGAGGATTGGAATATTATGGTCAGTACCTCTGCGATTTCCTCCTTAACCTCCCTCAGCATCCTAGGATGCATCCCAACTGGTCCTGGTGACTTATCAACTTTAAGTACAGCCAGCCTTTCCAGTACCTCTTCTTTATCAATTTTTGTCTCATCCAGTATCTCCATACCTCCTCTTTCGCTATAACTTTCGCAGCATTTTCTTCCTTGGTGAAGACAGATGCAATGTACTCATTTAATTTCTCAGCCATACCCTCTGCCTCCATGCGTGGGTCTCCTTTTTGGTCCCTAATCGGCCCCGCCCCTCCTCTTACTACCTGTTTACTATTTATATGCCTATAGAAGGCTTTTGAATTCCCTTTTATGTTAGTTGCCAATCTATTCTTGTACTCTCTCTTTGCCCCTCTTATTTTCTTTTTCACTTCCCCTCTGAACTTTCTATATTCAGCCTGATTCTCACTTGTATTCTCAACCTGACATCTATCATACGCACTCTGCTTCATCTTACTTTCTATCTCTTTCGTCATCTAAGGAGCTCTGGCTTTGGTTGCCCTACCTTTCCCCCTCGTGGGAATGTACCTCGACTGTACCCAAACCATCTCCTCTTTAAAGGCAGCCCATTGTTCAATTACAAGCCAGTCAATCTTTGATTCCAATTTACCTGGGCCAGATCTGTTCTCAACCCACTGAAATTTGCCTTCCTCCAGTTAAGTATTTTTACTCTAGATTGCTCCCTGTACCTTTCCATAGCTAATCTAAACCTTATGATACTATGATCACTGTTCCTTAAATGTTCCCTTACTGACACTTGCTCCACTTGACCCACCTCATTCCCCAGAACCAGATCCAGCAATGCCTCCTTCCTCATTGGACCGGAAACATACTGATCAAGAAAGTTCTTGCACCGCTCTGTAATTTTCCTGCAAATTTGCTCCTCTATATCTTTCCCACCAGTTGGTGGCCTAAATAATACACCTAGTAGTACAATGGCAACTCTATTATTTCTTAACTCTAACCAAATAGATTCTGTCCTTGACCCCTCCAGGACATCCTTTCTTTCCAACACTGTAACATTCTTGCCACACTGCTCCTGATACCAAAGAACCTTCAAATCACTAAATAAAACTGTTGCAGTATCAGGAACTAACACACAGGCACTGAAACTTCACTAACCTGTCAAGTATGAGTGATTGGGGCTGATCCCATTAAATAACGTCTCTGGAGCCAGCTTCCTGGTGCTGCACGCCAGTTCTCCCTGTCGTTGTTAACTCCAGGCAGTGAGGTAAGTGGCGAGAAGTAATTGGGCAGATTGGGTGTTCAGTGAGTGTTACACACTCACCGACGTCACGATCTTCCTAGCATTGAAGTCCCCGGCGATCGCTGTTGCCGGCAGTGCTACGGCGGGGTCCCGATTTGGCATGCGGCACTGGATTCGACACGAGCTGCCATTGCAGCTCTCAACACTGCATTAGCGCCATCTACTGGTGCTAACGGGCGGCGCAAAGGGACAAATTTTTCCCCCTTAATGTTTCAGGAGTAGCTCCTTCCTCACAGCTACGTCCCACTGAATTGCATTGCCAGGCTGCGTGGGATGGTGGCTTACTACATTCCCTATCTCTTCAGCCCTTCCTTTGGGCTCCACTTGTTTGAAAATCCATGCTGCTCTTTCTCCGTCCTTTTGGCCTTGGATCTGCTGCTCTTAGATATACTGAACTCACACAGTAAATCGACCAACTTCTCTCTCTTTAACAGTCCTTGATCCATATCTATTTTTTGCAGCGTGCGGCCAGCATTAGCAATGCAGTTGGAGTTGAAGACAGAGTGTGTTTAAAGTTCACAATGCTGACTCAGCAATAAATACTTAATTATCATTTTACTGTCACCTCCAGTTCCACTCATTGAGCTCAGTCTGATAAGTGTTGTGCTAACACAAGTTCAACAAGATTAAAGGAGGCAATGAATTGACAGTTGAAGAATTACGATGGTGATTAGTGGACTGCAGCTCAATTTTTCACCTTCTGAACAGGAATCATAAACTTCGGAGCACGGTGACTTGATTTTTACTCCTCTTTGGTAAACCCAGTTATTGCACCCACTTGTTACACCTTGTGGTTATAACAGTTTGTTTCACTTGGTTTTGTACACACTTTTGTTGCAGCTGTTTATTACACCAGTTTTTTTACACCTGTTTGTTTCACCCATTTGCTGCATTTGTTTGTTACATCGCTTGTTTCTCTATAATAGTTTGCTACAGCGCGGTTAATGTGTATCAGGTAACGCATCGCACTTGTTGCAATGAGACTCAATATTCATTGTGATTTTGTTGAATGAAATGAAAATTTAAGGGGGGAAAATTCGGTTGCTTTGCGCCTCCCATTAGTGCCCTAAGATGGCGCTAATGGGGCGCAAAGCAACTAACGCCCGGACGCGGCGATGTTTGCGCCACTCGCGAAATTGATCAGAGTTTTTGCGGTGGTGCAAAACTCTACTGCCCCAATCTCCTGCACCCGCAGATCGTGACGTCAGTCGAGCGTGCAACGCCCCGGTGGCGCCCCGGACCGGATATTGAGTGGCGCCCCCCTCGTTTCCACCTACCGCAAGCAATGACAGGGAAACTGGAACGTTTTCCAGTCGGTGTGGGGCTGGGGGGGCGCTATTTAAAGGCGCGCTCTTCCTGCCTTTTTTTGTGGGAGACATTTTTGCACCACTCATTCTGACAGAGCGAGAGATTCTGAGAGAGAGAGAGAGAGAGAGAGAGAGAATTCTGCAGAGAGTCAACGCTGTGTGAAGTAGTTTTGGCTCCTGAGCATCAGTTTGCAGGTTCTTTTGGATTTGACCTTCATTACTTCAATTGTCAAGAGACTATGGGGGCTGCACTGATTCGGGGCTTCGTCCTGTGCCTGCAGAATCGGAGGCATCAGAGACACAGGGAGAGAGTGGCAATCATGGCCAGAGGGAGGAGGGCAAAAAGGCCTCTGCACAGGAGAACTTACCCTCTCAGGGTATTCCGGGAACAATTCTTCTACATTCATTTGTCTGAAGAGAAGTGTTTTGCGCGGGCTGCGCTTCAGCAAGGAGCTGATCACTGAGCTTTGCCACCTGCTGCAACCAGATCTGCAGCCTCTACTGAGGACCAGGACGTCTCTGTCGGTGGCTGTAGGGGGTGGTGTTTGGGGTCAGCTTCACCTCTGACTTATGAGCGGTTCGAATCGCTCCCACTCCCTTGGTTCTAGACCTTGGATTTATTTGGAGGTTGTGACAAAAGTGCAGCAATTGGTTTTGGTGCAAGAAAACTTTGATCTTTATTTGAGAAAGAAAATACAACACAATAATCTTAACACTCTAATAAAATGGGGAACACTTCGATACACACGAGGGAGTTACAGTAGAAAAATACCTCACCCCTCCCAATCCCACTTTACTAGCTAAGTTGGGCTCTAGAGGACCAGGGATAATGCTCACCAAACGAATCCTTGACAGTTGGGCTGGTTCACAGTTTTGGGGTTCACTGGATATGTTGGTTGGGGCCTGCCGTACCCCGGATGCGGTAGAGGAATTCATCTGCGTATCTGGTCAGTCTTCGTGAGTCCGCTGATGCAGTAGGATGCGTATTGGATTTATCAGGTGAATACCCAATTTTCTTCTGTTAGAAATAGGGCTTAGAGTCTCTTTGAGTAAAATCTTACCCAGGGGTAAGTCAGGAATAGTTTGTAGAGTGGAAAAACTTGCGAATCTTCAGTTTTCTTCCGAGTTGGTTTTCTTTGGTTGCGGTGGCCCAATATTACCCGGTTGGCTGATGGTAATGTTCGGTTGGTTGTTTCGTAAGGCCCTTGTTGCTGCGAGGTGTCCGATGGTCACTGAAACTGTTGCTCTGGTTTCTTCTTGTGTGTTACTTCTTCGAGAGAGAGAGCGAGAGAGAGAGAGAGAACTGCCTCGAGATGCTTGAACTCTATTGAACTCAAACTTGGAACTCCTCTGTACTTCTTGAACTCCCACCTTGCTGCACTGTCTCTCGAGAAAACAGGCCTTCAATTATACTAATTGGGGCCTCCTAATCTGCGCGCCAAATCAGTCCTGGTTTATTGTTAGATTTTGGCGGGCTCGTTAATATTAAGTTGTTTAAAGTGGTTTCGGGATGGTTCCATGAGCTGTTGAAGTTTTAAGAATGTGTGAAGTGGTTTTGGGATGGTTCCATGAGCTGTTGAACTCTTACTTGATTGTAGTGAATTGTCCTCAGGCTTCCTGTGGGGCCTCAGATTCTTTGTAGGTTGGCGAAGTGATTTGTTTTATGCATGTTTTTGGATGGGTCCTGTATTTTGGGTGAGGCTGTTCTTCCGTGGGTCTATTGTTAGAATGTAAATTGTCTGATAGGGGCTGAGTGACATTTAGACAGTTTCCCAGACAGCTTGATTAACTGATTAATTCCAATATCCAAACAGTCTTTACAGAGTTTGATCCCATTTCCTGTTACAGCCTTTTCTTTCTTACAAGCCCAAACATGACTTTAAAATGTCAAATCTTGGTTTTCGACCTTGAATCTCCCTCTGTTAGGCCCAATATTTTATCACCCTGAAAATGGTTAGAAAAGAGTCCAAAGTCCTTTTCTTTAGGGGTTTTCTCCGAGTTTTGGGGGATCTGTGAATTTTGAGAATCTTACAGTGGCAGTGAAGGTCACAGTGGCTCTGAATTTTTATGCCACTGGCTCCTTTCAAGCGGCAACCGGGGACATCGCCAATATCTCCCAGTTCGCGGTCCATTGCTGCATCCGTCAGGTCACAAATGCCCTCTATAAAAGGAGACGCCAGTACATCTCTTTCCCGATGACCCGGGCCAAAAACCATGAACGCGCATTGGGCTTTGCGAGGATAGCGGGCTTCCCCATGGTGCAGGGCGCCATTGACTGCATGCATGTCGCATTGTGGGCACTGCAGGAGAATGCAGAGGTTTTCCGAAACCGCAAGGGGTTCCACTCTTTAAATGTCCAGTTGGTCTGTGACCACAAACAGCTGATACTCGCTGTCAATGCCCGCTATCCTGGCAGCAGCCATGATGCTTTCATCCTGCGCCAGACTGGTGTGCCAGAGCTTTTCCAGGCAGCGCATCAGCCAAGTGGTTGGCTCCTCGGGGACAAGGGTTATCCACTCTGCACCTGGCTGATGACACCGCTCCATAACCCCAACACCCCTGTTGTGCTGCTGTACAATGAGAGCCATCTCGCCACCAGGAACATCATTGAGCAGGTAATCGGCATGCTCAAGTAACTGTTCCGCTGCCTGGACCACCGAGGAGGAACCCTGCAGTACTCGCCTGAGTGAGTCTCCCTCTTCATAGTTGTGTGCTGCATGCTTCATAACCTGGCAATCCTCAGGACCCAGCCAATGCCACCAGGCCTTGGTGCACCACCGGAGGAGGAGGAAGAGGAGGAGGAGGAGGATGATCATCAGCAGCACCAAGGTGGGAGGGAGGCACACAATGTTGAAACTGCAAGGGCCGTCCGTCAACGGCTGATAGCAAGCTGCTTCTAGGCCCCTACTCAGGGAATGGCTTCTGGCATGGAGAACAACATGATGGAAAGCAACCCACAACCCCTATAGCCGGCCAAGGCAGCAATGATTCCAAAGGCCAAACATGTACATTTTCAATACAAAAACTTTTTTATTTTACAAACTTTATGTGTGTCATTTCTTCATGACAAACTAATAGAAACACACACAACAAATCATTAATTAACATAACTGGTTCTCACAACCTGGAGATAATGACCAAAACACTAAACAAACATTATCAGACGAACCTCGGCCTTTAATAAAAACATTCCCAACATTTTGTCACACCTCCTACTTTTTGCCCTTCGAGGGTGATCTCCTTCCCTTGCGCACTTCCCCCCTTCCCACCCTACTGCTCCTCCGTAATGGGACCCCAGTGGCTGCAGCAAGGCTGGTGGAAGGCTGCTGAGTGTCAGAACCTGCGACTGCAGATGCCCTTGAAGGATGGCCTCGACCAGCTCTGGGCCTGGAGGGCCTGGCTGCAGACTGCACCAACTCTGCATGGGCGGCAGCAGTCTGGGCTACAGGTGGTGGCAAGTGCAGTGGAGAAGTGACAGGGGTGGCAGCAGGAATCCAGTCATCTTGAGAGAGGACAGCAACCCCCTGCTCGACCGACACACTGGCACTCCCACGGGGCATCACCTCAGCATCCGGAGCAATCTGCTGGAGCACAGATTGCTGGCCTGCTGCGGCGCGGTGAGAGCCCCGGGGAAATGTGTCCGAACCAGCGACGATGGCAGCAGTCAGTGCTTGCGTGACATCAATCTGAGTCTGCACGAGAGCAGTCTGAGATTGGATCACGGCAGCCAGTGACTGAGTTGCAGCACTAAGAATTTGCGTGGCATCCGCCTGTGCTACAGCGAAGTGCTCCACACTCCTTGCCAGTGATTCAATGCTTTTAAGCACCCTTCCCAATGCACCCATGAGCTGAGTGTGCATGTTCACCGCCTGGGTGTTCATTTCAGCGATGAGCCGCTCCTCCTCTGTGTCCAGTGTAACAGGACTCGATGGCATACTCTCCCTCCAGGGAGAAGGCCCCCAAGCTTCCCTACCCCCATCGCGTTGCTGCAGCCCGCTGGGTCCTGGAGCTTCACCCTCATCAGACCCTTACCCCCTGCTCCCCTCCAGGGAAGGCGTGTTCCCAATGTGGGCATGGGCTTCCTCGGGAGAGGGTGGCGCTGATGCTCCGGTTTCCTCTTCCTCCTCGCCTGCAGCTTCGCTCCCACTGGCAGCTTGAGGGCCCGTCTCCTCAGCTGGTGAATCACCATCTGAAAGCAGGTAGGTACAAGAGTGAATTTAGCATGAGGACAGGGGGGCAGTAAGGGAGGAAGGAGTCGACCTATTTAGTAAGTTGGATTGAAAGTGTAAAAGGCTGCTGTTGTGAGGGACAAGTGGAATTAGAGAGGAGAGAAAGCTGATGACCTTACCATTGCTGTCCTGAACAGGGTCGACCTCTCCAGGGGTGACGGGACCGATCACCTGGCTTGCCACAATCCTGTGGACGCGCTCCTCAAGATTGCTGAGGGGTTGCAGCTGAGGCGGCCCTCCACCCGTCCGTTGCTGCTGTCTCCTGTTATGAGAGAGCTTGGCCTGCAAGAAAAAGGACGGCGTCAGAGTAAATATACAGCCATGGTCTTGCCTGATATGCCTCCCATAGGTGAATAGCCCTTACTGTATGCAAGGTGTGGAATGTGCGTGTGTGTTTTATGAGAGGGCCATAGGTGTTGGATGTGTGTTGGGCATTGGGTTTTAAGACACTCTGGCCATAGAGTGAGGTTGAGATGGAGGGATGGAGAGGTATTGAAAAACAGACACTCACCCTGATGACCCGAGTGAGGTCGTTGAACTTTTTGCGACATTGCGTATGGGTCCTGGGCACCATGCTCCTGGAGGAGAAATGCTGTGCCACACTCTTCTGTAGTCGCATGGCAATGGCCTCCTGCCACTCTCAGGGTAGAGTATAGCTCTTCTGCGCTCCACTGCGGCAACCAGAGCCTCCAAGGCCCGCTCGCTGAAGCGCTGTGCTCATTCTCTCGCTCTCTCCATAGTCCTTGGCTGGAAAATTTAGGCACAGGTGTCTCCAGGCCGAGATTTCAGGCTGCAATGAGCAGGGTGTGGCTGGAGAGCAAGATCGACCCAATCCCCTTTAAGAACTGGCTGTGCCAGTGTGTCTGTATTCAATTGCTAACTGACATCACCTGCGCTGCGCCCGCGCTCTGAGGTAGCGCCTCGCTCCTCGGCGTTAGCGCCTTAAGACAGGTGTGAAGCACCTGATTTAGCGCTCCAATCACCTCCAGGGGCGATAAAAGCCAAGTTTGCAGTCGGAGGCGATAATTAGCACCAGGCGCTAAACTTTGCGCCTGGCCGATAATTGCGCCCCAAACGGGGCGATACTGAATTTCTCCCCCTAAGGCTGTATGACACGAATGTGAAGAAGTCCACCAGCCCATCCAGCTCACACTGTAATTTAGACCCATGTACAAAACCTACTTTTTACAGCTCATGTATACTGTAGTACCGGCAGTGACCACACCTGTATATAACGTTGAGTAATAATCTGTACAGTTCAGTTGCACTCTGGAGCCACGTTGAGTAAACACCGTTTGTACCGTTCTCCGCAGTCTGTGTCTGATTATACACGGACATAACAGTGGTGACGAGGCAGATTCGAACCTACCTGCAACTCTGCATCACCTCCCAGGGATTCGCTCCTGGAGAACAGTGGAAGAAGGTCGAGTCCAGAAGCACGGGCGTCAACCACGGGCAACCGCCCAGTCATCCAGCGGAGATTTGAGCATCGCAGGGGAGGCTGTCGAGAGCCGGGCTTGGCTTTCCAGTCACGGTGGTCCAGCGAAACGGGCTGGCAACAGATACTGCGCAGACCCTTCCCGGACAGCGGCGGGCTAGAGCCCGACCGAGCGGCACAGAAAAAGGCCGAGCAGCGTCGACGGGGGAGAGAGAGAGGGCAGAGCGCACAGGGTGCAGCCGGTGTTCCGGACCGAGCGGCGTCAACGGGGGAGAGAGACGAGAGAGAGCAGAGCGCAGCCGGTGTTCAAGGGCCGAGCAGCGTCAACGGGGGAGAGAGGCGCGCAGGAAAACGCGAGGCGCTGCCATTGCCACGAGGACCGCAGAGAGCGGCGTTGGCAACAGCGCAGGAGCAGCGCGCGAAACCCACAGGGCGTCGCCATTTGCCACGAGGACCGCCGAGAGCGGCGTTGGCAGCAGCGCGGGAGACGCCATTTTAAGCCGCAGCGGGGAAGAAAGGAAAGCGCGGGAGACGCCATTTTAAGCCAGTCAAACCACACCCAAAAATGCCGAAGAGTGGCAGTATCACAGCGTTCGACAATGAAGTCGAAGTTTGGACGACATATGTCGAACGCATAGAAGTATACTGCAAGGCGAATGAAGTGCCAGATGACAAGAAAGCGCTGGTATTGTTGAATTCAATGGGTGCAAAAACGTATGGCTTACTACAAAACCTAGTAACCCCAGAGAAGCCAGTAGAAAAGGATTTTGAAAACATAGTGTCAATCCTACAGGACCACTTAAACCCCACACCGCTGCTGATAGCAGAAAGATTTAAGTTTCACAAAAGGAACCAGCATAAAGATGAAAGTAATGCTGAGTATTTAACGGAACTGCGCAAGCTATCGAAACACTGCCAGTTTGGAACGGAACTAGCAGATACTTTAAGGGACAAGTTTGTGTGTGGGCTTCAAAGCGAAGGAACCCAGAAACGGCTTTTATCTGAAAAGGACCTTACGCTGGAAAAGGCTTTCAGCATTGCGGTATCATATGAAGTAGCAGCACGGGGCGCTGCAGAGATACAACAGAGACCGCAAGAATATGGCACAAACGAAATCTCATATGGAACAGAGAAGTGCTATCGCTGCGGCAGAACAACACACGACCATAATGATTGCTGGTTCAAGGACAAAGTGTGCAGACAGTGTGGAAAAGTAGGACACATAGCACGAGGCTGCAGGTCGGGAAAGAAAACCAGCAATAAGAAACCGACCAAAGGAAAGTACAAGAAGGTACATAAGATAACGGAGAATAGTTCAGACGAACAAAAGAGTGATAATGACTCCGAAAGCAGGGAACTGAGTTGTCTGAAACTACATAATATGATCACAACAGAGGATCACCGAACCACTTGGGTCACTCTCAAGATAGCAGGAGTCCACGTAAAGATGGAATTGGGCACAGGATCAGCCCTAACAGTCATAAACCGACGGGACTACGAGCGGCTATTCTCACGCATACACTTGAGAGACACAAAAATTATTTTGAAGACGTACACGGGGCAAAAAGTCTACCCCAAAGGAAAAATAAGGGTGACCGTTATATATAACGGTAAGGAAACACCAAAACTAGACCTGTATGTATTGCAAGATGGAGGACCACCATTACCGGGACGTGAATGGATCCGGAAAATACAACTGGATTGGCATTCCATACAGGCACTGACTGTGGCTGACAAAAAGGATGATGACGTCACACCTGGGCGACTGTCAAAGATCCTAACTGACGCACAAGAAGTGTTCCAGCAATGACTCGGAACACTAAAGGCATGACAGCGACGATTAAAATTGAAGAAAACGCAAGTCCAACATTTTTTAAGGCCAGACCGGTACCTTTTGCGATCCGCCCAGCCGTCGAAGCAGAGCTGGAGAGTCTGGAACGTTCAGGTGTACTGTCCAAGGTAGACTGGAGCGAGTGGGCTACACCCATCGTCCCTGTGATGAAAAAGTCGTTGAGCAGCACGCCTGGGGAACCAAGGAAGGTTCGCATCTGTGGGGACTTTAAGGTAACAGTGAACCCGATCCTTCACACCGTACACTATCCACTTCCACGGATTGAAGATATTTTCGCCCCACTATCTGGAGGGAAATGCTTCACTAAGATTGATCTGGCCCAGGCGTATCTGCAAATGGAGGTAGAAGAAGCATCAAAAAAATACCTCACAATCAACACCCATAAAAGTCTCTACTAATACAACCGGCTGGTATTCGGGGTAGCATCAGCTCCGGCTATTTGGCAGAGGGCAATGCAACAAGTCCTGCAAGGGATCCCAGGGACCCATTGTTATTTGGACGACATCCTGGTCATGGGCGAAAATGACAGTAATCACCTTGCCAACCTGGAGTAGGTGCTCACTAGATTGCAGGAATATGGGCTCCAAGCTAACCGCCCCAAATGCGAGTTTTTTAGAAAACAGATCTCTTATTGTGGCCACGTTATCGATAAAGAGGGGTTACATAAGTCCCCAGAGAAGATGGAGGCTGTAGTCAAGGCTCCAGCACCGGAAAATGTGTCACAACTGCGGTCGTTCCTCGGGCTGGTAAACTACTACCATAAGTTCTTGCCAAATTTGTCTACAATACTACACCCACTGAACACCTTACTGCAAACTGGGGTGCCATGGAAGTGGAGTGATGAATGTAGACGAGCTTTCCAGAAGAGCAAAACACTAATCACATCGAAAGAGGTATTGGCCCATTACAACCCAGCATTACCAATTCGGTTGGCATGTGATGCGTCACCCTACGGCATTGGAGCGGTGCTGTCGCACAAATTCTCGGACGGCTCAGAGAGGCCAATAGCCTTTGCGTCACGATCAGTAACCTCAGCCTGTTAGATCCGTGTATTTTGATGTTGTGTGTCCTTCAATAACTAGACACGAGACTGCAGGGAACAATCAACAGGTATTTACTGAATGAGGGTTACTCTAAAACTAAACATACAGATCCCTACTCAGGGTTTATATACAGGTGTGGTCACTGCCGGTACTACAGTATACAGGAGCTGTAAAAAGTAGTTCTCCCCTTAAAGGTACATACACTACAATTCCTCCCCTTCTAGATTAACAGTACCATAACATTCATTTAACAATTAACACTTTTAACATGCACATTAACTGAAAATAGTCCATTTATAAATTCAGTCTTTGGGGCGGCTTCCTGATCCTTTCTGGATAGCGCCTTTCCTGAGTGTTTTGTTCTTGGTGCGGAGGCCCCCTGTCGTCAGTTGGTTCGTCAGCTTCCGATGCTACTGTTTCTGGGGTAGATACTACCTGTATGTCGGGTTCATCACCAGGTGCGCGATTCATGGGGTTGACTCGTTCCTGTGACTCTAGGATCTGGTCGACATGGCATCTCACAATGTTCTCCCCAACATCCACCGAGTACATTAGTGGCACCTGCCGTGTGCATATCATTCCTGGTTGCCATTTCTCTGTTCGGTAGTCGCGGGCCAAGACTGGTTGCCCTACATTGAAGCTCCTTGTCGGCTTCTCATTGATGTGCTGGAATTGCTTATTCTCAACATCTCTTCGTACATTTGGTCTGAGCAAATCCAGACGAGATCTCAACCTTCGGTTAAAGAACATCATGGCCGGGGTCTGGTTGGTGACTGCATGTGTCGCATTTCTGTAGGCTAACAGGAAATTGCCCACCTTATGCTGCAGTGGAATGTCGCCATCGCACATGGCCCTTACTGCTTTCTTAAAGGTTTGTACGAACCTCTCAGTCAATCCATTTGTGGCTGGATGATACGGGGCGGATGTGTAATGCCTTACCCCATTCTTTTTCATGAATCTTCGAAACTCTTTGGAAACAAACTGTGGTCCATTATCAGAGCAAATCTGCTCTGGCAAGCCGTTCCTGGCAAATATGGTCCGTAGGACTGCAATAGTTTTCTCCGTGGTGGTGGACGACATTTTGATCACCTCAGGCCATTTCGAGTGCGCATCCACTGCTATTAGAAACATTGAGTCCATGAATGGACCAGCAAAATCAATATGCATCCGTTGCCATGGAGATGAGGGCCACTCCCATGGGTGTAGAGGGGCCTGTGGTGGTGCATTTTGGACCTTCTGGCATCCTGAACAGCTCTTTGTCAGGTCCTCAATTTACTGATCGATCCCCAGCCACCACACATAAGCCCTAGCAAGGCTTTTCATTTTCACCCCTCCCAGATGGCCTTCGTGAAGCTCATTTAGCACTCTCTCCCTTAACTTGGGTGGAATTACCACTCGGGATCAACACATCAAGTTCCCCTGGCATACTGACAGCTGTTCTCTTCTGGATGAGAATGCTGGCAACAGTGAGTCGCCATGTGTTGGCCATCCCTTCACCGTCACGTCATATACCCAAGACAGTGTCGGGTCATTTCAGGTCTCCTTCTCTATATCAGCGTTAGTTACTGGCAAGCGTTCAATTATAGTCGAATAAAATATTTCGACAGGGTCCACTGCTGGTGCTTCCTCCGCAGTAGGCAGTGGCAGGCGTGATAGCCCATCAGCGTTTCCATGCTGTTTCGTGCCCTTATACTCGATTTCATATTGGTTCGCCCCTAGAAAAAGGGACCATCTTTGTAGCCATTGCGCAGTCATCACCGGCACGCCCTTCTTTGGATTAAAGATGGGGACAAGTGGTTGGTGGTCAGTCAGCAAGGTGAACTTCTGCCCGTGCAGATAGTGGTTGAACTTATTCACTCCCCACGCTAGGCTGAGGGCCTCCCTGTCAATCTGGGCGTAGTTACGCTCGGCTGAGGTTAGTGACCAATACGCAAAGGCTACCGGCCTCTCCGAGCCGTCCGGGAACTTGTGCGACAGCACCACTCCAATGCCACAGGGTGATGCATCACACGCCAACCGAATTGGTAGTGCTGGATTGAAATGAGCCAACACCTCTTTTGATGTGATCAATTCTTTGCGCTTCTGGAAAGCTCGTTTACATTCGTCATTCCACTTCCATGGTACCCCCGTTTGCAGTAGGGTGTTCAGTGGGTGTAGTACTGTAGACAAATTTGGCAAGAACTTATGGTAGTAGTTCACCAGCCCGAGGAACGACCTCAGTTGTGACACATTTTCCGGTGCTGGAGCCTTGACTACTGCCTCAATCTTTTCAGGGGACTTATGTAACCCCTCTTCATCAATAATGTGGCCACAATACGAGATCTGCTTCTGGAAAAACTCGCATTTGTGGCGATTTGCTCAGAGCCCATATTCCTTCAATCTAGTGAGCACCTGCTCCAGGTTGGCAAGGTGATCACGTCATTTTCGCCCGTGACCAGGATGTCGTCCAAATAACACTGGGTCCCTGGAATCCCTTGCAGGACTTGATCCATTGCCCTTTGCCAAATAGCCGGAGCTGATGCTACCCCGAACACCAGCCGGTTGTATTGGTAGAGACCTTTATGAGTGTTGATCGTGAGGTACTGTTTCGAGGCTTCTTCTACCTCCATTTACAGGTACGCCTGGGCCAGATCAATCTTAGTGAAGCGTTTCCCTCCAGATAGCGAGGCGAAAATATCTTCAATCCGCGGAAGCGGATATTGTCCCGTGTGAAGGACTGGGTTCACTGTCACCTTAAAATCCCCACAGATGCGAACCTTCTTTGGTTCCCCAGGCGTATTACTCAACGACCTCTTCATTACAGGAATGATGGGTGTAGCCCACTCGCTCCAGTCCACTTTGGACAGTACTCCTGAAAGTTCCAAACACTCCAGCTCTGCTTCGACGGCTGGGCGGATCGCATAAAGCACCGGTCTGGCCTTAAAAAACTTTGGGCTTGCATTTTCCTCTATTTTGATCGTCGCTGTTATGCCTTTTAGTGTTCCAAGTCCCTCCTGGAACACTTCTTGTGCGTCAGTTAGCATTTTTGACAGTCGTCCAGGTGTGGCGTCGTCATCCTTTTTGGCATCTACAGTCAGTGCTTGTATGGAATGCCAATCTAGCTGTATCTTCCAGATCCATTTGCGTCCCAGTAGTGGTGGTCCTCCATCTGGCAATACATATAGGTCCATTTTTGGTGTTTCCTTACCGTTATATATAATGTTCACTCTTATTTTTCCTTTGGGTGGACTTTTTGCCCCGTGTACGTCTTCAAGACAATCTCTGTATCTCTCAAGGGTATATGTGAGAATAGCCGCTTGTAGTCCCTTCGGTTTATGACTGTTAGGGCTGATCCTGTGTCCAATTCCATTTTCACTTGGACTCCAGCTATCTTGAGCGTGACCCAGATAGTTTGGTGATCCTCCGTTTTGATCACCTTATCTAGTTTCAGACAACCCAGCTCCTTGCTTCCGGAGTCTGTATCACTTTTCTGTTCGTCTGAACTACTCTCTGTCACCTTATGTACCTTCTTCTACTTCTCCTGTGGAGATTTCTTGCTGCTGGTTTTCTTTCCTGACCTGCAGACTCTTGCTATGTGTCCTATTTTTCCACACTGTCTGCACACTTTGTCCTTGAACCAGCAATCATTATGGTCGTGTGTTGTTCTGCCGCAGCGATAGCACTTCACTGTTCCGTATGACATTTCATTTGTGCCATATTCTTGCGGTCTCCGTTGTATCTCTGCAGCGCCCCGTGCGGCTGCTTCGTGTGATACTGCCATGCTGAAAGCCTTGTCCAGCGTAAGATCCTTTTCTGATAGAAGCCGTTTCTGGGTTCCTTCACTTTGAAGCCCACACACAAACTTGTCCCTTAAAGTATCTGCTAGTCCCATTCCAAACTGGCAGTGTTTCGATAGCTTGCGCAGTTCCGTTAAATAATCAGCATTACTTTCATCTTTATGCTGGTTCCTTTTATGAAACTTAAATCTTTCTGCTATCAGCAGTGGTGTGGGGTTTAAGTGGTTCTGTAGGATTGACACTATGTTTCCAAAATCCTTTTCTACTGGCTTCTCTGGGGTTACTAGGTTTTGCAGTAAGCCATACGTTTTTGCACCCATTGAATTCAACAATACCAGCGCTTTCCTCTCATCTGACACTTCATTCGCCTTGCAGTGCACTTCTATGCGTTCGACATATGTCGTCTAATCTTCGACTTCATTGTCGAACGCTGTGATACTGCCACTCTTCGGCATCCCTGGGTGTGGTTAGACTGGCTCAAAATGGCATTTTCCCGCGCTCTCCCTTCTTCTCCACTGCGGCTCAAAATGGCGTTTTCCTGCGCTCTCCCTTCTTTTCTGCTGTGGCTCAAAATGGCGTTTCCCGCGTTCTCACTTCTTCTCCGCTGACGTTGCTCGTCCCTTGAACACCGGCTGCACGCTGCGCATTTTCCTTCGCGCCTCTCTCTCTTCTCCCGTCGACGCCGTTCGGTCCTGAACACCGGCTGCACCCTGTGCGCTCTACCCTCTCTCTTCTCCCGTCGATGCCGGTCGGTCCTGAACACCGGCTGCGCCCTGTGCGCTCTGCCCTCTCTCTTCTCCCGTCGACACTGCTCGGCCTTTTCTGTGCCGTCGGTCGGCTCTAGCCGCCGCTGTCCAGGAAGGGTCTGCGCCGTACCCGTTGCCAGCCCATTTCGCTGGACCACCGTGACTGGAGAACCAAGCCCAGCTCTCAACAGCCTCCCCTGCGATGCCCAAATCTCCGCTGGATGACTGGGCGGTTGCTCGACGCCCGTGCTTCTGAACTCGACCTTCACAGAATCACAGAATCACAGAAACCCCACAGTGCAGATAGAGGCCATTTCGGCCCATCGAGCCTGCACCGACACATATCCCACCCGATCCCCGTAACCCCTACACCAACACATATCCCACCCTATCCCTGTAACCCCACGTATATAATCCCCCTAACACTAAGGGTCAATTTATCATAGCCAATCAACCTAACCCACACATCTTTGGACTGTGGGAGTAAACCGGAGCACCCGGAGGAAACCCACGCAAACACAGGGAGAATGTGCAAACTCCACACAGACAGTCACCCAAGGCCGGATTCGAACCCGGGTCCCTGGCGCTGTGAGGCAACAGTGCTAACCACTACGCCACCTTCTTGCACTGTTCTCCAGGAGCGAATCCCTGGGAGGTGATGCAGAGTTGCAGGTAGGTTCGAATCTGCCTCGTCGCCAATGTTAGATCCGTGTATTTTGATGTTGTGTGTCCTTCAATAACTAGACACGAGACTGCAAGGAACAATCAACAGGTATTTACTGGATGAGGGTTACTCTAAAACTAAACGTACAGATCCCTACTCAGGGTTTATATACAGGTGTGGTCACTGCCCCTTAAAGGTACATACACTACACAGCCGAGCGTAACTACGCCCAGATTGACAGGGAGGCCCTCAGCCTAGTGTAGGGAGTGAAAAAGTTCAATCACTATCTGCACGGACAGAAATTCACCTTGCTGACTGGTCACCAGCCTCTTGTCTCCATTTTTAATCCAAAGAAGGGCGTTCCGGTGATGACTGCGCAACGACTACAAAGATGGTCACTTTTTCTAGGGGCGCACCACTATGAGATTGAATATAAGGGCACGAAACAGCATGGAAATGCTGATGGGCTATCACGCCTGCCACTGCCTACTGCGGAGGAAGCACCAGCAGTGGATCCTGTCGAAATATTCCATTCGACTATAGTTGAATACCTACTGGTAACTAATGCTTGTATCGAAAAGGAAACCCGAAATGACCCGATACTGTCTCGGGTATATGATTTGACGGTGAAGGGATGGCCAGCACATGGCGACTCACTGTTGCCAGCATTCTTGACAAGGAGAGAACAGCTGTCAGTGTGCCGGGGGACCTTGATGTGTGGATCCCGAGTGGTAATTCCACCCAAGTTAAGGGATAGAGTGCTCAATGAGCTTCATGAGGGTCATCTGGGAGGGGTAAAAATGAAAAGCCTAGCCAGGGCTTATGTGTGGTGGCCAGGAATCGATAAACAAATCGAGGACCTGACCAAGAGCTGCTCAGGATGCCAGAAAGTCCAAAATGCACCACCACAGGCCCCTCTACACCCATGGGAGTGGCCCTCATCTCCATGGCAACGGGTGCATATTGATTTTGCTGGTCCATTCATGGACTCAATGTTTTTAATAGCCGTGGATGCGCACTCGAAATGGCCTGAGGTCATCAAAATGCCCTCCACCACCACGGAGAAAACTATTGCAGTCCTATGGACCATTTTTGCCAGGAATGGCTTGCCAGAACAGATTTGCTCCGACAACGGACCACAGTTTGTGTCCGAAGAGTTCTGGAGGTTCTTGAAAAAGAATGGGGTAAGGCATTACACATCCGCCCCGTATCATCCAGCCACAAATGGATTGGCTGAGAGGTTTGTACAAACCTTTAAGAAGGCAATAAAGGCTATGTACAATGACAACATTCCGCTGCAGCACAAGGTGGACAATTTCCTGTTCGCCTACCGGAATGCGACACATGCAGTCACCAACCAGGCCCCAGCCATGATGTTCTTTAGCCGAAGGTTAAGATCTCGCCTGGATTTGCTCAGACCAAACGTACGAAGAGATGCTGAGAGTAAGCAATTCCAGCACATCCATGAGAAGCCAACAAGGAGCTTCAATGTAGGGCAACCAGTCTTGGCCCGTGACTACCGAACAGAAAAATGGCAGCCAGGAACGATATGCACACGGCAGGGCCCACTAATGTACACAGTGGACGTTGGGGAGAGCATCGTGAGACGCCATGCTGACCAGATCCTAGAGTCACAGGAACAAGTCAACCCCATGCCTCGCCCATACGTACCTGGTGATGAACCCGATGTACAGGTAGCATCTACCCCAGAAACAGTAGCATCGGAAGCTGATGAACCAACCGACGACAGGGGGCCAGAATCGTCTCCGCACCAAGAGCAAGACACTCGGGAAAGGCGCTATCCAGAAAGGATCAGGAAGCCTCCCCAAAGACTGAATTTATAAATAGACTATTTTTAGCTAATGTTGCATGTTAAAAGTGTTAATTGTAATTAGTTTGATATTTAATTGTTAAATGAGTGTTATGGTACTGTTAATCTAAAAGGGGAGGAATTGTAATGTATGTACCTTTAAGGGGGAGAACTACTTTTTACAGCTCATATATACTGTAGTACCGGCAGTGACCACACCTGTATATAATGTTGAGTAGTAATCTGTACAGTTCAGTTGCATTCTGGAGCCACGTTGAGTAAACACCGTTTGTACTGTTCTCCGCAGTCTGTGTCTGATTATACACGGACATAACAAGAGCAGTCACATCTTCCTGTACCGCAGCACCAATTCTCAGCAAGCTGAGATTTATTAACAGCACGTACCAAGAATTAATTAGTTAACAGCAATACCGAGGATTCATTAATTAACAGCACTTACCGAGGATTCATTAACTACCTATTCTGTATGCCTTTTCTTATTAAAATCCTTAAAGACTGGGTTACCCCAGTGTCATCAACAAAAAAACAAACAAAAGTGCCCCCCTTTTTTTTTTAGAGGGGGCACAACTACTAGAAAACCAAATCATAAAGAAACTTACCAGTTCCGTATGGCTCGGTACCACACCAAACATTATGGGGGGAAAATTCGTGTTCGCCAGTAAAGTTGCCGGTGTCAACTGCAGTTAATGGCCGCTGGAAATGGAGGCAACGCTAACTGAGTGAAATTGGTCTGGGGGGCGTGGAGATAGGTGGCGCAGCGCTCACCTTCCATGCAATGCCGTCCTGGTGGTGTTGCTGGAGGGATCCGGGGTGAAGTTCCTGTCCAGATCCGGTGTTGCAGCTTCCCACAGCCTCTGGGAGTGAAGCTGTGGAGCTTGCAAGGAATTGTGGGCAATGAAGAGCTCTGAGATTTAAAGGGGCTATGCACACTGAAGCAATACAAAATAAAATGCAGTTAATCAATACATTTTTCAGTCCTTTCTGCCTTTTAAGAAATATTCAATATTTAAAAGAAGTTCCAAATGTGAATATTCATGTTAAAGATGAATTACCTTCCTAACCTCAACAAATGGGAAATCTGCCTCAGCGCTAACACAAATGGCTCAGATATCCAGGGAAGTGGCACCGAGGGACTCACACGCAGACTTTGGTAAGTGGCAGAAAAAGTCTTTTAAGTGCATTTACTGAATTTTAGTGAGTAAAAAATTAATTATTTGAAGTAAGTTTTATTTTTTAGAGTAAATTAAGCTGTTGGGGAGTTTAAACCGTAAGTAGAATCCGGGTATATAAAGGGGCGGGCTTAGTGCGGTCGCATTGTGTGTAAGTAGAGTTTGGTAAGTGGCAGAGTTCGGGCAAGTGGGAGGTGAGGGGGTGCTTTTTGCTCTGTTTTGCTTCCCTCTCTCAGGCTAATCCAACACTGCGGACGTGGAGCAGTGAGACAATTCAACTGGACAGGTCCCCCAGACAGCTTCCACGAGGGAGGTTGGTGATCAGCTAGTTGGTAGGTTCTCTTCCTTCTCTTCTATGCCTTTAATTTGGTAAGTCCTATTAAATAGTGGTGTAATATTATCATCTATATCGGGGCAGAGGGTCTTCATAACTAATAATAAGAAATTTAATTAATTACACAGATATGGGTGAACAGGTGATGTGTCACTGTTGTGAAATGTGGGAGCTGGTGGACCCCATTGAGGCTCACGGTGATTACATTTGCGATAAGTGTTTGCTGCTAGAGGAACTCAAGCTCCATGTTAAAGAGCTTGAGACCGAGCTTCAGATATTGTGACACATCAGGGAGGGGGAGAAGTTCCTGGACTCTATGTTTCAGGAGGTGGTCACACCTATGAAATTAATTACTGCAGATGTAGTCCGTGGTCAGGGACAGGACGGTGTGACTACGAGTGAGGAAGGTACAGGGATCCAGGATGTAGTGTTGAAGGAGCCGCAGCCCTTGCTCTTGTCAAGCAGGATCGAGGTTCTTACTCCCTGTGAGGGCGGGAGCAGGGACTGCAGGGAAAATGAGCAACCTGGCCACAGCACCGTGGTACAGGGGGCCATTCAAGTGGAGGGAGTAAAAAGAAATGTTGTAGTGGTAGGGGATAGTATCATTAGGGGGATAGATAGGGTTCTCTGCAGTCAAGAGCGGGAGTCCCGAAGGCTGTGTTGCCTGCCCGGTGCCAGGGTTAAGGATATCTCTTCTGGACTGGAAAGAAACTTGGAGTGGGAGGGGGAGGATCCAGTTGTCGTGGTCCATGTTGGTACAAACGACGTAGATAGGACAAGGAAGAAGGTTCTGTTAAAGGAGTATGAGCAGCTAGGGGTCAAATTAAAAAACAGAACCTCAAGGGTAATAATCTCTGGATTATTACCTGAGCCACGAGCGAATTTGGCTAGGATAAATAAAATTAAAGAGTTAAATGCGTGGCTCAAAGACTGGTGTGGGAGAAATGGGTTTTGCTTCTTGAGACACTGGCACCAGTACTGGGACAGGAGGGAGCTGTTCCATTGGGACGGACTCCACTTGGCCAGTGCTGGGACTAGAGTCCTGGCGAATCATATAACTAGGGCTGTAGAGAGGGCTTTAAACTAATTAGTGGGGGGGGGATGTTTCTAGAGAGCAAATAACAGAAATGACAACGGAGAAGGCCATAGACTTAGGTAGCAGTGGGGAAATTAAAAAACAGAACGTGTCAGGAAGGGACAGAAGGTATGGAGTAAAAGGTAAAGTAGTAAAAGGGGAAAAAACAGGAACTAAGTGTCACAAAACATATTTGAAAGTTCTTTATCTGAATGCACGTAGCATTCGTAACAAAATGAATGAGTTAACGGCACAAATAACTATATATGGGTATGATCTTGTGGCCATTACAGAAACATGGCTGCAGGGTGACCATGACTGGGAATTAAACATACCAGGTTATTTAACAATCAGGAAGGACAGGCAGGAAGGGAGGGGAGGTGGGGTGGCTATGTTAATAAAGGAAGGAATCACTATAATACAGAGAAATGATATTGGGTCAAAGGAGCAGGATAGTGAAACAGTTTGGGTAGAGATAAGGAATAATAAGGGGAAAGAAACACGAGTGGGCGTCGTCTATAGGCCTCCGAACAGTTGCGACTCTGTTGGACGAGTATTAATCAGGAAATAGTTGAGGCTTGTAATAAGGGAACAGCTATAATTATGGGGGATTTTAACTATCATATTAACTGGACAAATCAAATTGGGCAGAGCAGCCTTGAGGATGAGTTCATTGAGTGTATTAGGGATGGGTTTCTTGAGCAATATGTAACTGAACCGACCAGGGGGCAAGCAGCCTTAGATTTGGTCATGTGTAATGAGACAGGATTAATTAAAAATGTCCTAGTAAAGGATCCCCTTGGAATGAGTGACCATAACATGGTTGAATTCCATATTCAAGTAGAGGGTGAGAAGGTTGGATCTCAAACAAGCATGCTGAGCTTGAATAAAGGAGACTATGAAGGTATGAGAGCGGAATTGATTAGAGTGGACTGGGAAAATAGATTAAAGGGTAAGACGGTACATGATCAGTGGTGTACATTTAAGGAGTTATTTTACAACATCCAAAAAAAATATATTCCACTGAGGAACAAAGGGTGTAAAAGAAAAATAGCCATCCGTGGCTAAGTAAAGTAATTAAGGATAGTATCCAACTAAAAACAAGGGCATATAAGGTAGCCAAATCTAGTGGGATGATAGAAGATTGGGAAGTCTTTAAAAGACAGCAAAAAATAACTAAAAGATTGATTAAGAAAGGGAAGATAGATTATGAAAGTAAATTAGCAAAAAATATAAAAACAGATAGCAAAAGTTTCTATAGTTATATAAAAAGAAAAAGGGTGGCTAAAGTAAATGTTGGTCCCTTAGAGGATGAGACCAGGAAATTAATGGTGGGAAACATGGAGATGGCAAAAACGCTGAACAAATATTTTGTATCAGTCTTTACGGTAGAGGACACTAAGAATATCCCAACACTGGGCAAACAGGGGGCTCTAGGGGGAGAGGAGCTAAATACGATTAAAATCACTAAGGAAGTGGTACTTGGTAAAATAATGGGACTTAAGCCGGATAAATCCCCATGACCTGATGGCTTACATCCTAGGGTCTTGAGGGAAGTGGCGGTAGGGATTGTGGATGCAGTGGTAATAATTTTCCAAAACTCCCTGGACTCAGCAAAGGTCCCGGCAGATTGGAAAACTGCTAATGTAACACCCTTATTTAAAAAGGGTAGTAGGCAGAAGGCTGGAAACTATAGACCTGTTAGCCTAACATCTGTGGTTGGTAAAATGTTAGAGTCCATTATTAAGGAGACAGTAACGGGACATTTGGATAAACATAATTTAATAGGACAAACTCAGCATGGTTTCATGAAGGGGAAGTCATATTTGACAAATTTGCTTGAGTTCTTTGAGGAAGTAACATATAGATACATAGATACATAGAGATAGGAACAGGAGTAGGCCATTCGGCCCTTCGAGCCTGCTCCGCCATTCAATGCGATCATGGCTGATCTTCGTCTGAGATCATAGCTGATCTTACCAGTTCAGTACCCCGTCCCCGCCTTTTCTCCGTAACCCTTAATCCCCTTAGCCTTCAGAAATATATCCAATTCTCTCTTGAAAATATTTATTGAATTAGCCTTCACAGCCCTCTGTGGCAGGGAATTCCACAGGCTCACCACTCTTTGAGTGAAGAAATTCTTCCTCATCTCTGTTTTAAATGATTTGCCCGCTATTTTTAGACTGTGGCCCCTGGTTCTGTGCTCCCCGGCCATTGGAAACATTCTCTCTGAATTCAGCCTGTCCAGGCCTGCCATAATTTTATATGTTTCGATGAGATCCCCTCTCAATCTTCTAAACTCCAGTGAGTACAAGCCCAAACTATTTAATCTCTCTTCGTAGGTCATTCCCGCCATTCCAGGTATCAGCCTGGTGAATCGCCGTTGCACTCTTTCCATGGCAAGAACATCCTTCCGCAGATGGGGCGACCAAAACTGTACACAATACTCCAGATGCGGTCTCACCAGCACCTTGTACAGCTGTAGTAAGGTATCCCTATTCCTATACTCGAACCCCCTTGATATGAAGGCCAACATACCATTTGCCTTCTTAATCGCCTGTTGCACCTGCATGCTCTCCTTCAGTGACTGGTGCACAAGAACACCCAGGTCCCTCTGCACTTCCCCATCTCCCAATCTATTGCCATTTAGATAATAATCTACCCTCCTGTTTTTACCCCCAAAGTGGATAACCTCGCATTTATCCACATTATAGTGCATCTGCCACGTATCCGCCCATTCCCCCAACCTGTCCAAATCACACTGTAGCCTCCTGACATCCTCATCAGAGCCCACCCCTCCTCCTAGTTTAGTGTCGTCAGCGAATTTGGAAATATTGCATCCAATTCCCTGATCCAGATCATTTATATATATTGTGAACAGCTGGGGTCCCAGGACAGATCCTTGCGGCACCCCGCTGGTCACTGCCTGCCACTCCGAAAACGAGCCGTTTATTCCAACTCTCTGTTTTCTATCCGCCAGCCAGTTCTCTATCCACGTTAATACTTTGCCCCCAATTCCATGAGCCTTAATTTTGCATGATAATCTTTTGTGTGGAACCTTATCGAAGGCTTTCTGGAAGTCAAGGTACACCACATCCACTGGCTCTCCCCCATCTATTCTACCAGTTACCTCCTCAAAAAATTCCAGCAGATTAGTCAAACACGATTTACCCTTTGTAAATCCATGTTGACTCTGTCCGATCCTTTCCCCATTTGTCAAGTGCTCCGCTATTTTATCCTTAATAATGGACTCTAGCATTTTGCCCACAACCGATGTAAGGCTTACTGGTCTATAATTCCCTGCTTTCTCTCTACCCCCCTTTTTAAATATTGGGGTAACATTAGCTACCCTCCAATCCACGGGTACTGTTCCCGAGTCAATGGAGTTCCGGAAGATGATCCTTAGAGCATCTGCTATCTCCAGGGCAACCTCCTTAAGTACCCTAGGATGTAGTTTATCAGGCCCTGGGGATTTGTCGGCCTTCAGTCCCCTCAACTTACCCAACACCATATCCCTAGAGATACTAATTTCTGTCAGCTCCTCCCTCTCATTAGTCCCTATGTTTGCCGATATTCCTGGGAGGTTATTTGTGTCCTCCTTTGTGAATACAGAACCAAAGTATGAGTTTAATTGGTCTGCCATTTCCTTATTCTCCATTATATATTCTCCCGAATCGGACTGCAAGGGACCGACTTGGGATTTTACCAGTCTTTTCCTCCTGATATACCGATAAAAGCTTTTGCAGTCTGTCTTTATGTTTGCTGCAAATATAGGGTGGATAAAGGAGAACCAGTGGATGTAGTGTATTTAGACTTCCAAAAGGCATTTGACAAGGTGCCACACAAAAGATTATTGCTCAAGATAAAAAATCACGGGATTGGGGGTAATATTCTGGCGTGGGTGGAGGATTGGCTCTCTAACAGAAAGCAGAGAGTTGGGATAAATGGTTCATTCTCAGACTGGCAATCAGTAACTAATGGTGTTCCGCAGGGGTCAGTGCTGGGTCCCCAACTCTTTACAATCTATATTAACGATTTGGAGGAGGGGACCGAGTGTAACTTATCAAAGTTTGCAGATGATACAAAGATGGGAGGGAAAGTAGTGAGTGAGGACATAAAAAACCTGCAAAGTGACATAGACAGGCTAAGTAAGTGGGCAGAGATTTGGCAGATGGAATACAATACTGGAAAGTGTGAGGTTATGCACTTTGGCAGGAAAAATCATAGAGCAAGTTATTATCTTAATGGCAAGAAACTGGAAAGTACTGTAGTACAAAGGGATCTGGGGGTCCTGGTGCACGAAACTCAAAGTTAGTATGCAGGTGCAGCAAGTGATCAAGAAGGCCAATGGAATGTTGGCTTTTATTGCTAGGGGGATAGAATATAAAAATAGGGAGGTATTGCTGCAGTTATACAAGGTATTGGTGAGACCGCACCTGGAATACTACATACAGTTTTGGTGTCCATACTTAAGAAAAGACATACTTGCTCTCGAGTCAGTACAAAGAAGGTTCACTCGGTTAATCCCGGGGATGAGGGGGTGGTCATATGAGGAGAGGTTGAGTAGATTGGGACTCTACTCATTGGAGTTCAGAAGAATGAGAGGCGATCTTATTGAAACATATAAGATTGTGAAGGGGCTTGATCGGGTGGATGCGGTGAGGATGTTCCTATTGATGGGTGAAACTAGAACTAGGGGGCATAATCTTAAAATAAGGGGCTGCTCTTTCAAAACTGAGATGAGGAGAAACTTCTTCACTCAGAGGGTGGTAGGTTTGTGGAATTTGCTGCCCTAGAAAGCTGTGGAAGCTACATCATTAAATAAATTTAAAACAGAAATAGATAGTTTCCTAGAAGTAAAGGGAATTAAGGGTTACGGGGAGCAGGCAGAAAATTGGACATGAGTCTAGGTTCGGAATGGTCATGGCCCTGTGGGTAGTGGAGCGGGCCCAGGGGCCGTGTAGCCTGGTTCTGCTCCTACTTCTTGTGTTCTAATGCTGTGTTAGATTTCAGGAGATGGTTTTATTCCTGTTCCTGGCTGGGGTGGAGATCGCCTTTACAGAAGGTAAGTACTGTAGAAAATATAGGGACAGAGTGATCTCCTGGAAGAGTTTCGATCGCCTAGATGGGTCGGAGAGGAATTTCCCAGATTTTTTCTCCCAAATTGGCCATTGGGTTTTTTATCTGGTTTTTTGCCTCTCCCGGGAGATCACATGGGTTCGGGTGGGATGGAGAGTGATAGTAGATTTGAGGTTAGGATCAGATCAGCCATGATCTTATTGAATGGTGGAGCAGGCTCGAGGGGCCGATTGGCCTACTCCTGCTCCTATTTCTTATGTTCTTATGTTCTTATGATGTGTGTGTCCCTTTAAGAGCTGCAGACATCACCACTGTCAGCCAGGTTTATTTGGCGTGCTTAGGACCCAGTGGGGTCGAAGTTTGTATTGGTGATGTTATGTCAGCGTTGCACACTGATTGATGTCACCATGCCGTCATTTTGTCTTTCAGGGCACTGCCAGTTACTGGCAGCGCAAAGGGGGAGAGGAATATGGCGGCCGCCGTGGGACCCACCATCAGTTGGCGAAAGAGCGGCGGCCGCCATTTTATCGCCATTTCATGGCGCTACGGAGTGGTGCTCAACAGATGAATTTCTAGCTCTTTAAATTTTAACTCAACTTATTTTTATTATCTAAATGAACTCTTCTATGACCCATTCTAGATTTTTTTAACATGGTATATATTTTATTTAGAGCATCTTTTCAAATGGTTTAATATTGTGATCGAACAAAATCAGCTTAGGATATACACAAGGGGAAAGCCTTAGCTACACTACTTGACTTTCCAAAACACAGGGGGAGCTTACTGTAGAACTATTAGATAAGCTCATTGTGAAGTCTGTTTCAAAAATTGTTGCAGTGCTCCCAGCTACTGTGCATTCCCTTAGGATACAGCCTGTAGTAAACATCATACAGCCTGGGGTAGGATCAGACCCAGAGTCAGTCACTCATATAAGTAACAGTTGTCATATTAGCGATTATGCTGATGGGGATTGGTTGGTGCAATGAATTAGACTCGAGATTTCCATCTCCGGTGCTTGGTTCAAATGCAGCCTAGTCTAATGGGATGAAAGATCCAACTCTCTCTGGCGGCTGTAAAAGTCCTTTGTGAGTTGATCCTGTGTCAACCCAATTGTTAGTAGGTGTGAGCCGCCAACGCAACATTGCCCCTAATTTGACTCAAATTTGCCAATCTCACTCAGAGAGACCACAGGGTGGCTGATCTAAGAAATGGGGAAATCTTACAGTAGTGCAAAAGGGGAATGCTCTTCTGCAGCTGGGGTTAAGGCACATGTTATGAGGTAGAGCAGCCTTTAGCCTGTGCTACACCTATTCTGCGAGCGCTTGATGATGACATTGGCTGACAAAATTAGCTAAAATGTCCCACTCCCTATCACTGATAAGCATAAATTCAGACAAACGAATACTGACAGGAGTTAGGGTCTTGCACCATATCAACCAATGACAGCTATGGACGATTGGAAGATGGATGGCAGACACCATCACTGTACCAACCAATATGTTAGACGATGCTGGGTACTACACAGGACTCAGCAGATCACAAAATACTTACGGATGAAGAAGGCCATCGCCCCATCTTAATTCTTCCCTTCAGCATGACCCTACACTCCTCCCATTGCTGCACCTAAATATTTCTCAAATGGTTCCAGGGTGCTTGCCTCCACTACTCTATCTGGAAGTCCATTACAAGTATTGATCACTCTGTGAAGAAAAACATCCTGATATAAGTCCTAAAGTTACATTTGAACTTGTGTCTCCTTGTCCTACTCCCACAGTTTTATTTAAAGTATTGGCCCAGAAATTCGGGTTGGAGGCTTCCCGCGGGTGCAAGCCCCTGACCTGCACTTACCTAGCGCGCCAGCTGTTGTGCTGTGGGCCCACGTGGGATTCCGATCCTGGACTTCCTCCAGCTGCCGGTGCGCAGTGCTTGTCTATCCCAGGGGCGCAGTTAGTTCGAAGGGATCACATAGGCCATGGAGAGCCAATCGTAGCAGGGAATCTCTATTCATGGATTTGACAGGAAGACCTGTCAAACCTATGATTAGAGTTCAGCCCCAAAGCATAACTAAAACTTCAAATACATTTTTTTTAAATCACATTTTTAAAATAACTATAAATGACATAAAATAACTATTTTAAACAATAATTTAAATTTTTGAAAAAAATAATTACAGTTTTTAGCAGGGCTAAAAATAAACTTACTTTTCTTTGAAGTATTTAAAAATAATAAACCTATGGAAAAAATGTTTTAATTTTACTTAATTCACCACTTACCTTGTTAAAAGCAGGCCTTGCGACTGCTTTTTAAAAGCATAGATGCTGGGGACTTACCCTCCCGGAGAAATCTGGGGAAAAAAACTTAAGTTCCAGGCATACGTGCTGCCTCTCCGGCGCATGCATTCGACCTGTGAACCCCTTCCTTTAAGGGAACGGAAGTTCCGGTTTCCAGTGCATGTACAGTGCATGCACGAAACCGGCACTTTCGTTGGGCCTATGCGTGAGTACCCAGCGCGTACTCACCCATGGGGACCCGAATTTCTGGCCCAAATTATCTGAATTAACCTTATTATCATACTTGGTTCTGTAAGACCTCTGTAGGCTCGCCTGTCAGAGGCCTGCGGTCCAGTTTGAAAGGTTTTTGGTGGTGAATTTTAACAAGGGTTCTCTTGATCGTCTGTCGTTGCTTCAGGGGAAGAGTCACAGAAAACCCAGTTAAATGCCTTAGAAAGGTGTCGCCGCCACTTTTCCGGGGTTTTCTGCAGCTCTTCCACCAGAGTTATGGCGGACGATCAAGAGACCCCCTGCTGAAACTCACCCCTAAGGCTTTCCTCATAACCCAGGAGCCTGATTCTAGGAACCAGCCACATGGCCTCCAGCGCTTGAAAATCTCCCTTATTTCTCGGTGACCAGAACTGGGCACAGTACTCGAGGTGTAGACAGAGCAGAGCACTGTGCATTTTGATCACGACTATCTTTGGCTTGTATTCTACTGTTCTGGTTATATAGTCCAACATTCTATTGGCGTTGTTGATTGCTACTGGGCGTTAATTGGACATATTGAGTGTTGATTCTACTCAGACTCTTAGATCTCTTTCAACTGCAACCGTAGCTATTTCAACACCATTCATGGATAACGTGTTTGTTGCTCATTGTCCCTTCGTATGTGAAATACTTTACCTCTGTCTGCATTAAATTTCATCTACCATTGTTTGGCCCACTCATATATGTCTTGTTTTGCACACTTTGTACAAAAAATGGCCCAGAAATTCGGGTCGGGGGCTTCCCGCAGGTGCAAGCCCCCGACTTGCACTTACCTTGCACGCCGGCAGTTGAGCTCTGGGATCCCGTGGAATTCCGCTCCGGGGCCTGCTCCAACTCCCGGCGCGCTGTGCTTGCGTGTCCCAGGGGCGTAGTTAGTGCGATGCGTCCCCTGGGATCACGTGAGCCATGGGCAGCCAATCAGAGGAGGGAAAAGCCCATTCATAAGATTGACAGGAAGACCTGTCTAAACTTATGAATATACGGGCCCCAAAATAACAGTAAACCTTCAAATAATTTTTTTTTTAAATCACACTTTTAAATAAACTATAAATTACATTAAATAACTATTTTAAACAATAATTTAAATTTTTGAAAAAAATAATTTTATAAAAAAACAGGGCTAAAAATAAACTTACCTTGCTTTAAAGTATTTAAAAATAATAAATCTGTGGAAAAAATGTTTTAATTTTAATTAATTGACCACTTACCTTTTAAAATGCAGGCCTTACGCCTGGTTTTTACATTTCTGTAAAACCTGTAAAAAAAACGTAAGTTCAAAGCGCACGCGCAGACTCCCCTGCGCACGCGTTCGACCTCTGAACCCCTTCGTTCAGAGGAACGGAAGTGCCGGTTTCCCGCGCATGCGCAGTGCATGCAAGAAACCGGCACTTCCATCGGGTCCACGCGTGAGTACCCCGTGTGTTCTCACACGTTGGGACCTGAATTTCTGGGCCATTAATAACTTGCAGGACAACGGAGTATTACAGTTTAACTCTTTTATTAAGCATTTGGTCTGATCTTACTTATACAGCACCAGTGGGGAAAAGCCTGGCATCAGGGCCCCTAGCCTGGGTCTTCCAAACAATAGTAGTCCTTACAGATGCCTGCAGGCCAATGACAACTCAGCATGTGATCACGTGAATATAATAGGCATTCCTTACAGATGCCTGCGGGCCAATGATAATTCAATATGCAAATGTTACAATATACTTTGTTTAACTTATTCTGTAATTCCTGGCCCACCTCCTTCAATTCTGCTGCTCCTCCTAGTTTGATATTGTCTTCAAATTTGCCCAGTTTATCTTGAGTTTCTGAATCCAATCTTTGTTGTAAATTATAAATAGCAGTGGTCTGAGCACTCAATGGCCTAGAAATTCGGTGGAGCCCCAAACTCGCCTGGGCGCCGGAATTACCGCTGCGAACAGAGCCGTTGTGCCCGCCGGAAATTTAGTTTGAGCACCCCAAGAGGGACGCGGGGCGCTGCTCGAGGCGCCCCGCGTCCCTCTTGGGGTGCTGAAAATGAATATCGCAGCACAACGTGCCGCAGCGCCACACGCTGCGGCACGGCGCGCTGCGGTACTGCAGGCCTTCCTCCCCTTCTTAAGGGGGAGGGGCCTGCACCAGCGCGATGACCAATCGCGAGTGCCGGCAAAAGAGCCCGGCACCGAGGAGAAGTGCCGGGCTCTCGGGACACAGCCGGCACTGCCCGGGGGGGGATCAGGAGGCCGGGGACGGAGGTGCTGGCAGGCGGCCACCGAAAGAAATGGCCGCCCTGCACCTCCACCTTAATTTGCGCCACTACCGCCACAGGTAGGCCCCGTGAACCGGGCGCGATTTGCGACCGGCGTTACAGAGGCGGGCGCGACCAAATATCGCGATCGGGGTGGTAGCGGGGCGCTGCGCACACCGATGATGTCATCGGTGGCGGCGCAGCGCTACAGGCTAACGCCGCCATTAGCGCCCCGCTAAATATCACGGAAGGCGTGGCCAGTGGCGCTAAAGCCACTGAGTGCCCTCTTTTGGCACTAACTGGTGGCGCAGCCCACCGAATTTCTAGGCCATCTCCTCCTGTGGATCCCTACCCCAGCAAGAGTCAGTACTTCAGAAATCAAGGGGAGAAAACTGGGTGAAAATGTAAGAAGCTGCAAGAGAGTGAAACTGTATTCTGTGATGGGCAAACTTTAGGGTGTTTCCGGATGGATGGACTAGGATAGGCAGAATGGCCATACTCATCTTGTGAACTTTTGAAATTTCTCCTTCAAACCCAAATCACCTAATGGCATTGCCTATTGGGTATCTGAAGGACATTTTGGGGGTGAAATTGGCTTTGATTGGTAGCGTAAAATGGGCGATAGTGAAATGGCAGCACCTTTTACATCCAGCCCAATTTTATTTTCATTAACTTATCAGCTGGGGTGTAAAATGGTTTGTTGATTCACGATCGGCCAAGTCCAATTTCACTGCCTTATCTTCAAATGAAACAGAATTCAAACAGCACATGGAGTGTAAACCAGCATGGAACTGCCTCCTCAGCAGGGTAACTTGGAGCCAAAATCACATATGGAGCAAAGAATGAATTCCCCCAGTCTGAAGTAGCAAATCCAACATAAAAACTCAGTTTCTCCAATAAACCAACTGGAAGATTGCAGCACTCCAGCATAAATGGGTTTGTACCATTGTGCCAGGGCCGGAATTAACTGTTGCCCATGTGCTGTAGCTATCATGGAAAATCTGTCACAAAGTTATTGAGTTTTCTTCCTGATTAAAAGCTTTTATCGATTTTGAAATAACACACTAGACTCAGCGCAGTGAAACATAGGCTGACAATACAGGGTGAATTAAATACATAAAAATGCTGGAATAGGAGCCTTCAATGCAATGCAGGGGGTGGGAGAACTGTACTAATCAACCGAGCTGTACACAATATATATTGTGCAGATTTGTTGGGAGGGAGAGGAGTGAGAGGAAGCTACCTACATGTGATAATACCTGTAGTTCATTGGTGGCCTATTTAAATTGTTGCGTCCGTCCACCTGAAGTACTTCTCCTGTCTGCAACTCTTCACTCTATAAAGCCTAAGTAGTTGCTCTTAGCTTTTGTCAGAGACTCGTTCCTGTCCAGAGCTCAGCAGATCAAAACCCTGTCATGTAAACACATCGATTGGCCCTCGCACAAGCACAGACTGGTTTGGAGAGCAAAAACCTGCAGCTGCTTACATGTGCGATTACCATGTGTTGGCACAGTGATACGTCCTGCACTACACTAGCAGGATGCAATGGAATCTGATGTTGAGCCGGGTCAGTGTGTCACATGATTACATCAAGTATATTTACACAGCCAACGTGGGAAGGTGGTCGTACCAGCAGCAGACTGGGTAGCCCTACAAGAATGCACTTCTGTATTATTGGTTGTGTGGAGGACATTAAGTTTATATTTGTCTATGCCACTAACTCTGCAAGACCTATATGTCAAGAACTGATGGCACTGAACAGCATAAGAGGATCTCAAGTCTCTTTGGACTTGACTGCAGTGCCATGTTTGGGAGAGGGCGCTTCGAACAAATTTTAGTATAGTAGCCTAGTGGTTATGTTGCTGGACTGGAGGTCTGGACTAATAATGGTGAAACCCATCTGGGTCACAAATGTCCTTTAGGGAGGGAAACTTGCCGACCTTACTCGATCTGGCCTATATGTGACTCCAGTCTTACACCAGTTTGATTGGATCTTAACTGCCTTCTGAAGTGACCTAGCAAGCTACTCAGTTGTAGCAAACTGTTACAAAGAATGACAAGAACCACACGGACTACTGCGTTTCAAGAAGGCCCAGCATCACCTTCTCAGGGGAGCGAGAATGGGTAACAAATGCCAACCTTGCCAGCAACTCCCACATCCCGAGAGTTCATTAAAAAAATAATCTTTTGGGAAGCTCTTCTAACACATAGGGAAAATGTAAGAAGTCACACAACACCAGGTTATAGTCCAACAGCTTTATTTGAAATCACAAGCTTTCGGAGCGCTGCCCCTTCGTCACTTCACCTGACGAAGGAGCAGCGCTCCGAAAGCTTGTGATTTCAAATAAAGCTGTTGGACTATAACCTAGTGTTGTGTGACTTCTTACATTTGTCCACCCCAGCCCAACACCGGCATCTCCACATCAAAACATAGGGAGACTGGGATCCTCTTCTATTACCTCTCAAACACTCTATTAGCTCAGATGATCTATTACCTCTGAGAATTCTTCTACATGAGGCTCTTCTATTAGCTCTGAGAAGCTCTTCTAGCGTTTCTAAGGAAACTCCTGGGAGGCTCCTTGCACCTCAAAGGAGACTCCTCTGGGAAGACTTCTAACTCTTCTCAGGAGGTTTTCTAACACCTCTGGTCATGCTCTTCTAAAAACTCTGGGGAGCTACTTCTAATCATTCAAATGTGGCCATCCTATCATCACTACTGAAGCTCTTTTACCATCTCTCTATCTCACTCCTGGAAGGGACAGAAGAACTAACAAATTATTATCTGTCTCAGGGTCCCACTTGTTCAGAGCCCTGATCAGACCCCCCTGAGAATCTTCCTCCTTTGGATTGAATTCCAGCTGAACACATTCACTTTAGAGATCAAGGGACAACAGCATTGGGGAGGGTGTTGCTATGTCAGTGGCGCTGGTGCAATAATATTAGCAGATCCATGTTTCCTGCACTTTGGGAAGTCGGCCCATTTTTAACTGTGGCTGCTTGGAGAGCAGCAAAATTAAATCTGCCAATTTTAATGGGCACATATACTCCTGCTCTCCAACAGGCACATGGAAGGTCTTGGACTGAAGCTGGGGTTTGAACTGAGGCTGCTTAGTGAGGACTGGATTAGACTCAGCCATGGTGCCCATCATGGTCAAATCGCCTGCCAACACTCACTGCCTCGACTTGCCACGTGGGTGAGGAGGAGGAGGAGCACTATCGCCTGTCGAACTGCATCCCAGCAAGAAGTTAGCACTTCATAGAATCATAGCAACTACAGGGCCGAAGGCCATTTGGCCCGTCGTACTGATAAAAGCAGTCGAGAAACAGTTAATTTTTCCGGATAATGTTGAGTAATCGCAGCAGTCGGAATAGAAAATAGATGCTGTCATCTTAATCTCTCAGTTCATTGTGTCTAGTCAATCAAAGTTCTTTGACTGCTGTGGTGAACTCGCCCTGGAACGTGAAAGCTAACAAATTTCCGTCATCGCACTGTGACAAAGCCCATGAGGAACAACAGCACGTTGCGATCATTTGCTCCTTCCTGATAGCTTTTCAGTGTATTTAAGCAGCAACAAATTAATGAAGCTACATTTTAAAACTTAATTACATGACCTTGTGGGATCAGCATTAATTAAACTTGTAAATGAAGTTAATTGGAGATGTTCCCAGATGAAAGGCAATTTTCATGACTGTGAAACTGAGAAGATGGTGTGAAAACTTTAGCACAGCTCGGGGAGATAAAACGGGAAATGATGTCCACTTAGGGAGAGATATGAGAGGGCAGCCAGAACCTTTCCTCAGCAAAGAGCCAATGGGCTAGAAAGTCATGTTTGCAGTATTAGTGTCCAAGGGTTTTATGTTTGTGTGGCATTCCCTGTCCTCTGTTTTAACTGAGCTGTTAACTAATTCCTTTTATTATTGTACGCTGCTATCACACACAATAGGGTAGATCTTGACTGGGTGATAGGCAGCCCATTTTACATCCCTCCCAATTATTATTTCCACTGAAGTTAAAAGTTATCACACAAAGTCACGATCTACCCCAATCATTTCTAGGCTGACCTCACTGTCTGATGCTGGGGCTATGGAGAATATCAACAGTGTTATCATTCCCAGTACCAAACTGCAGCCAGTAACACGGTGCTATGCTGTACTCCACAATAATCACACACACAGAATCACACACAGAAACCCCACAGTGCAGATAGAGGCCACTTCGGCCCATCGAGCCTGCACCGACACATATCCCACCCAATCCCCGTAACCCCTACACCAACACATATCCCACCCTATCGCTGTAACCCCACGTATTTAATCCCCCTAACACTAAGGGTCAATTTATCATAGCCAATCAACCTAACCCGCACATCTTTGGACTGTGGGAGGAAACCGGAGCACCCGGAGAAAACCCACGCAAACACGGGGAGAATGTGCAAACTCCACACAGACAGTCGCCCGAGGTCGGATTCGAACCCGGGTCTCTGGCGCTGTGAGGCAACAGTGCTAACCACTATGCCACCGTGCTGCATATTTCATAGCCGTGCGATGGGTGCATTCATTAACGATCTCAAGACTGTCTTAACATCTCAACAGCTTGAACACTGCCCACACGCAATATGCGCCACAAACTCAGTGAGGTTGATTGTAACTCCTGACGGGAATGCGCAGGAGTCAGTTCGTGTCCCGTCCGCCTGGGACAGCATGGTGCCACGCCGATTTTAACCGCCGGGCCTCGTTACCATGCCGCCGCTCCACTTCCTGCCTGGAACGGGTGGGAAGCGACTACCAACCTTGCGAGTTTCGGGCAATCCATGCAGGAAGGAGTGGGGAAGGGGGTTCTGGGAGAGTCTTGTGGGAGGGAATGAGAGGGAGCCAGGGGGCAGGGGAGGCCTAAACTTCCCACATGGGGCCTGCAAGAGAACTGCTGCTCCCCCTGGCCACACAAAGGACAGTTAAATATTTACCTTTCACAGCCCAAATCCTTCAGCCTGGTGGGTAATGCCGTCGGTTTGCGATTGACGCCATAAGATCCCGATTAGCATATTTAAAGAAGGACCCCACTGGCTTCAGGTGGGTGCCTTTGAAGCCTGCTCAGAAAAGCAGGTTGAAATCTGACACAGTGGGATCCAGGAGGCTTTCCGGCAGATAGGTAACCCGGGCATTTTTAGTGCCCACCTGCCCAGTTTTTGCCTGGTGGGTAGGGTTGAAATTCCTCCCATTAACTCCAATACCCTCCTCACACGCAAATTAAAACACTAGCGGTCGAGATTGTTCACAGATTCTAGTCTCAGCCGCACATATAATCAACAAGGCTTCACCTTATGTAATTTGCTTTTTATATCCATGAAGGCAGACGGATGTCAGTCGCCGTCTATGGGGGAAATGGAAAAATTCAAAACTGAAATTAAATATAATCCAAAACCTGGAAATGGAGTACATTACATATCAGAAACACTTCAGTCTGTTTACTGATTCAAATTCACAGGGATCACAGGAAAACAATGTGATAAATCACTCGCAACTCGTTTTATTTTAAATAATCATTAATTTCCATGAGAAATCCAATGCTGATTTCAGGCAGCACAGGTTTTTATAATCACCCCTGTACATGATTGCTTCAGTAACTGAACTTGTGGAAGTGATCTGAAATTGTCTATTGTTCAGTGAATGACTGATAATGAAGCATCAAACTCAATATCCAGTGCTGTGCTCCATCTGCTCCTGCTCAAGCTGCTCACTCTTGCTGGCTACAGTGCCACAGGCAATGGCTGCCTCTGCTACCGCAACAGTCTTGATGTGAGCCTGGACACTGAGGGCTGGATTTTGCCAGGCCCGAGGAGGCGGGAATGGAGGCGTGTGGGGTGTTAAAATTGCAAAAAGTGGTGGGCGGGCCCGACCCTGCCTCCATCCCGCCTCCAAGCAATTTTCCCAAATGCGTGGTTTCTGATCCCGTCTCCGTCCCACCTCCAAGAGGCGGGATAGGTCCTTAAGGCCCTTAACAACCACTAAATTGCCTCTATAATCCCATTTTGAGAGGCCTTTCCGATTTTAACACGTTTCCCACATGATTCACGTCTCCTCTGAAACACGACGGTGAAACCTGGTGGAAGCACAATTGGATTGCTGACTATCAGCTGCAGCTCCACCATTAAATAGGAGATTTGATCAATCATCATTTGTAGGTGGCAGGACTTTGTTGTCTCAGGTCTGGGGGAACTTTTAGTAGGCATAACCATAGCTGTGGAAGTTTGGAGCCTGACATCCATCTCCAGTGTCTTGGGAAACCCTTCTCACCACCTTGACTGAGTGCTTCCTCAACTGAGGCATCTACCAGAAGCATGGGAACCATTTATTTCCTTTCCTCCTGGACATCAGATGAGGGCGAAGACCAGCCGTGGCAGCAGCAGAACCCGGAACAACAGCAGCACCAACAGCAGCGGCAACAATAGGAGTGCCAAGCTGCTGCTCACCCACCTGAAGCTGCACAGGCCAGAAGGTGCCAGCCCATGGAAGCCCGTCGGCGCAGGAGATACCCCAGAAACAGGGTCTACAGACAGAGGATCAGCTACCTCAACATGAGTGAGCAGCAGTGCCAAAGGCGGCTCCGACTTTCGCGAGAGGTAGTGGGTGACATCTGCGCAATGGTGCAGCAAGACCTGGAGCCCAGAGGAGCAGGTGGACACCCCTTACCAGTGGCCGTCAAAGTCACCACCGCACTCAACTTTTTTGTTTCAGGCTCATTCCAGGGATCAGCAGCTGACATCAGCGGCATCTCCCAGGTGGCCGCACACACTTGCATCGCGCAGGTAACCGATGCCCCCTTTGCCATCGCGCACAATCACATCCATTTCTCCAAGGATTAAGCAAGTGTCACGGTGCGTGCGGTTGGATTAGTTAATCTGGCAGGCTTTCCAAGGGTGCAGGGCGTCGTTGACTGCACACATGTGGCCCTTAAGGCATACCATCGTAATCCATGTATTTTTGTCAACCGCAAGGGCTTCCACTCCCTCAACGTGCAGCTGGTGTGTGACCACAAGAAGGAAATTTTGCATGTTTGTGCCTAGTACCCTGGCAGTCTAGTGTGCCTCCGCTCTTCAGTCTGCCAGACTAACTGAATGGATGGCTACTTGGAGACAAGGGCTATCCCCTGAAAACGTGGCTAATGACGCCGTTGAGGAGCCCATCCAATGAAGCTGAGGAGAGCTACAACTACAGCCACATTTCCACCAGATCCATAATCGAGCAAACCATCGGCCTGCTGACGATGCGCTTCAGATGCCTGGATAGATCAGGTGGAGCCCTGCAGTACTCAGCAGCTAGGATCTCCAGAATCGTTGTGGTTTGCTGTGCACTTCACAACATGGCACAGCGTCGTGGCTTGCAGATTCCTGATGACCAAGTGGCTCCTCACATATCCTCCTCAGATGAGGAGGAGGAGGAGGAGGAGGAGGAGGAGAGCGAAAACGAACATCTTGCAGAGGCCCACCAACCAGCAGCAGCAGTATGTGACAACATTGCTGCCCAGGATGCAAGGAACACACTCATCTTGGCCAGATTTACTTAGCCTAGCTAATCAAGCACTTTTGCCTCGCAGCTTCTTACCAGAGCATCGACAATGGCCAAGAACCAAAGGATTCCTAGCACTCTGACCACCATACTGACAATTGCAAGTAATCCTAAGCCCTCAATGTGGAAGTCCCATTTGCAAAATGACACACGCCACAACTGTAACAGTTGCCATCAGAATTTTAATTTACAATAACCAACTGATGGCATTTTAAAAATAAACACATTTCACCCAAGTGACTACCCTTGTGACTATTTGTGCAGTATCTTTCTCTTATGCGTGCTCCTACGTGGTGCTTCCCCTGTGGCTTCAGCAGATGTGGAGGCCCCTTGCTCACTTTCTTGCTGCTCCTGTCTCGACACCTTTGGCGGGCGTCCTTTGGTGTTGCGAACCTGTGAGGGCTCCTCAACAGTCTGCTGCTCCTGCGGCTGTGCAGGGGTTGAGACGCCGATCTCAGTTGAGTGGGGACTCTGGTGGGGCTCTGACCGAGGGCTCTGCAGTGGCATGGAAGTGTGAGCGCTTGGAGAGGAGCCCCCACTTCCTTGATGTCTGCCACCAACTTCCCTCTCATGAGTCAGGTCCCCCTCAGCACTTGCAAGTGGCTTGAGAGCACCTTGCTGCACATCAGGGGGGCCATGGGGACCCGTATGTGCACTTTCAGTCCTACTCAGAAGGACTCCCATGAAGCTCTGGTTTCTCTATTCAATAGCTGACCATCGCTCCTCCAGAGATGTCAGTCTATTCTGAACACTCACCATGTTTTCCTCACTCCGGTGACATACTGCCTCCATGGCCGTAGCCAGCCTTTCCACGAAGGTTGCCATCCTTTCCGTGGTGCTGCGTTCATGCGCCAATGACTCCACAAAGGCTCTGCTCATGTTCGCGATGGACTCCTCCAATTGCTCCACACTCGCAGCGACCCTGGAGACAAAACCTGCCAGAGACTCCTGCACCTGTTCCTGGAGTTCCAGCACCGCTGTTCTTCTGGATGGACCCAGAGGCAGAGGGTCGACATGCAGCTGAGCCGAGCTGGGAGAGTCTTGCGCCGTCCGACTAGGACTCTCCTCTGCTGTTCCTGTCTCCACAATCTGCTGATGCTCACTTGTGAGCTGTGATACACCAGGTGACAACACTACGCTATCTTGCGATGGTCCCACCGAGGTGTGAGTGTCTGCGCTGGTGCTGGGATGGCTGAATTCTGCTGACACTGCGCCCTCAGAGGTTGCAGCTTCCTCTGAGGAGTCTGGAGACTCAGGCTGTTCCTCCTGGATAGTGGGGATGGGTGCTTGCGATGGTCCTGTGGGGGAGTAAAGGAAAGAGTCAGAGATGTGAGGCCAAGGTTACATGCACTTTGCATATTGTAGATGATCATAAGTCCATCTGTTAGAGCTTCAGAATCATTATCAGTGATTCATGCAATGTCAATGAGAGAGATGAAAAACTATTCTGTCACCAGCTTTCTCTGATGCACCTGTCTGTCCGTCCCCCACTTGCGCATCATCCTCGAGGCCCACTATCTCCAGGACCGCCTCCTCCCAAGGGGTGAGGTGGGCTACTGAGGGTGGCCCTCCTCCTGTCCTCGCTCATTCCCTCTTATTGTGAGCTCTCTTTTCCTGCAATGAGGGAGACAAGTGGAGTTTGAGTGAGAATGAAGTAGTGAGTGTAGGGAATCCATAGCATTGATGCTTAGAAGGAGACAAAGATGGAGTGAGTTGGCAAGACCAAGGGCCCTCCCTGTGTTTTGTAAGTTGTTTTCATAGCATCACAGTGATAGGAAGAGTGCGGGCTGCATAGTCGAATAGTTAGGTGAATGTGAGCATAGAGAGAGAGGGAATGGGTAAGGGCGCATGGATGTCAGTGTCAAGTGGGATGTGGAGGAAGAGGTTGCTAAAGCTGAGTGCTGGTGAGCAGAGGCAATGGGGGTCAGATTGAGGGTGATGGCAAAGTCATACTCACTTTTCCAGTGCGCAGAGGGTCATGAAACCTCTTCCTGCACTGAAGCCAGGTTCTGCAGATGAGGGACAACGAGTTCACCTCCTGGGCCACCTGGACCCACACAGCCTTCGTTTGCTGGGGAGGCTTCTTCCTCCCTGAAGAAGGGAAGAGCACCTCCTTACTAGCTCTTGCTCCCTCCACCACAGCTTGCAGGGCGACGTCATCAAATCTGGGAGCAGACTTACATCTCCCACTGCTCGTTCTGCCTCTAGGTCCCTCTCACTGCAAAGGCCAAAAGGTTGGCAGTCTGCAGAAGAAGCAAGGCTTCTTGCAGACCTTAAATGCAGCAGCAATGATGACGTCATCAGAGGCGTTTTAGACTGAAAAAACTAATTGGGCCATGGGTTCCCACACGCTGGAACTCAATTGCCCAATTATGTGAAAATCGCATCAATCTCCCACATTGATTTGGAATCGGTGGATAACACAAAAAGCGGATGACACCACCCCAGCCCGCCCCAATGACAAAATACAGCCCAGGGTGTCAGTAGGCTATTTGATGATGGTAGCATCACAGCACAACCTGATCCTGATCTCATCTGACATCTCCATGTGTATTTTCCAGCAGGGGCATTGGATGCTGCCAATCCTAGCTAAATTTTCCCTCAACCTCCGCCCATCTGCCTCTGAAATACTCATCTATGCCTTTGTGACCTCCAGACTCAACTATTCTATTGTTCTCCTAGCCTGCCTCCTATTCCTCACCCTACATAAACCTCAGCTCATCCGAAACTCTGCTGCCCATATCCTATCCCGCACCACGTCCACTCACTCATGACCCGAGCCCCACTGATCAAGGCTCTTTACAACTGAAGCATAACTTCCCAGCTCTCTTGAGACAGAGGACAATATTCCATTAGCCTTTTTGATTGCTTTTTGTACCTATTCACTAGCTTTTAGTAAATTGTCTAACTGGACACCCACATCCCTTTGTTCCTCCACAGTTCCTAGTCTCTCGCTATTAATAAAATATTCTAATTTGTCTTTCTTGGATCCAAAGTGGATGATTTAATTGATTGGCGGAGCAGGCTCGATGGGCTGAATGACCTACTCCTGTTCCTAATGTTCCTACAAGTTGGGCTGAAGAAGGCCCTTTATCCCATTTGACTTTGTCCTCAGTATACCAACCCTACCATCTCCCTGTTACAACATTCAGCTGTTTCCTAAATAAATTCAGTGCTGTGGCCTTAGCCAGCCTTCCTGGTAACCACTCCAGCTGTCAATCACCTCTCTTGTTGAGCTTGACCGTACTGCCTTTGTTTGGTTCAATCATAGTCAGAGCATTTTTACCAACAGCTTCTCTTCCCATCCCTGTACTGTCATCTCCAGAGCCCCAAGGATCCTTACTTGGCCCTCACCTCTTCCTCATCTACTTGCTGAAACTTTGTGACATCATCTGCATTACATGGGGTCAGCTTCCTGATATATGTTGATAACACTCTCCCCACCACCTCTCTCAACCCCTCCACTGCCTCTACGCTTGTCCAATATCTAGTCTTGGATCAGCTGCAATTTCCTCTAGCTAAATATTGGGAAGAATCAAGCTATCATTTTTGGCCCCCAGCACAAACTTCGTATCATCACCACTGACTCCATCCCTCTCCCCAGCCACTGTCTCAGGCTGAATCAGACTGTTCGCAACCTCACCGTCCTATTTGACCGTGAGCTGAGCTTCTGACCCCATATCTTCTCCATCACAAAGACTGCTTACTTCCAACTGCTTAACATTGCCCACCTCTGACCCAACCTCAACCCATCAGCTACTGAAGCGCTCATCCATCCCTTTGTTACCTACCGATTTCACTATTCCAATGTGCTCCTGGCTGTCCTCCCATCTTCTACGCTCCATAACCTTCAACTCATCTAATGCTATGCTGCCTGTATCCTATCCCACACCAAATCAGACTTACCCATCTGCCTTGCCCTCATTGGCTCTGGGCCCACAATACCACATATTTAAAAATCTCATACTTGTGTTTAAACCCCTCCACGGTCTCACCCCACCCTATCTTTGCCTCTCTACCCAACCCCCTTCCAAACTCTTTGGGCTAGAAATTCGGCTCCTTTGCACCTGCCATTAGCGCCTCTGGGGGGCGCTAACGGGGCGCAAAGGGCTTATTGCCCGGGGGGGGGGAAAAAGCATCTCCTGAGAAATTCGGCAGGGCGTTGCTGAGGCGCGACCCAATAACGCCACAGCCGGTAGCACCTCGGGCCGCTGCACCGCTGGCAATGACGTCATCACCCTTCCCGGTGACCCCTTTGTGCCCCACAGCAGAAATTCGGCTGCGCCCCTAGAGGCTGCCGTGGGCGATGTCAGCACCAGCCTCGCGGGTCGCAAACTGGGCCAGCCTCCACTCGCAGGGTGGTATTTAAAGGGGAGGTGTGGCTGCGACCCGCGCCGCCATTTTCTTTTTTTGGCCGAGCTCCAGGTTAGCCCTCCGTGGTGGGCCGTGGCGCGGTCTTGGACGCCATCGCGTCTTGGTGCCAGGCTGCGGCCGCGGCACCACGCCACCCTGGTGGCCTAGTGTGGGCCATCGGAGGCCCTGCAGAGTGCGCAGCGGCCCTCCCCTTTAACTGAAGGAGAGGGGGCGTTGATACGCGGCAGCGCTCGCTTGTGCCTCCATGGAGCGCTGCCGGTTGCGCACCGACATCACCTTGGTTACCGCCCCACCAGGAAGTAGAGTGCCCGAGCTTGCGCTCCACTTCCTGTGCGGGGCGGCAAGCCAAATTTAGCAGCCGGGGCGGTGCTTCTGCGCCTGGTGTTAAATACCCAAATGGGGCATAACCGAATTTCGCGCCCTCTGTTCTTCTGAATCGGGCCTCTTGTGCAACACCACTCCTGCCGCCCCCCCCCCACTCTCCTTTCCATTCAGCCACCTGGGTCCCACACTCTGGCAAACCCCTCTACTTCATTATCTCTCTCTTCTTAAAACCTGCCCCTTTGGCCAAGCTCTTGGTTACCTAAGAGCTCCTTCTTTGGCTCAACGTCCATTTTTGTTATGGCTTTCTGGAGTCCCTTGGGACCTTTTTCTACGTTACAGCACTATATAAATATAAGTTGTTCCTGTTACAGAAACCTGCAAACAAATTTTGCAATATTAGCTTGTGGCTCGCACAATCTGATTGAGTCTTGTCAGAAATAATTTCCTTTGTTTTATTCTTTCATAGGATGTGGGCGTCGCTGGCAAGGCCAGCATTTATTGCTCATCCCTAATTGCTTTTAGCTCCTTCTCCAGTGCCGCCTTCTTGAGCCGCTGCAGTCCATGTGGTGATACTTCTTTGTAGCAGTTTGGCTTGCCAGGCCATTTCAGAGGGCAGTTAAGAGTCAACCACATTGCTGTGGGTCTGGAGTCACATATCAGACAGATCGGGTAAGGACAGCAGATTTCCTTCCCTAAAGGGCATTATCCCCATTACTGATACTAGCTTTTAAATTCCAGATTTATTTAACTGAATTTAAAACCCAAGCTGCTGTGATGGGATTATGAACTCAGGTCTCCGGATCATTAGCCCAGGCCACTGGATTACTGTGTCCTGTATACCATAACCACTAATGCCACCATACCCACTAATGGTAAGCAATGGTAAGCACTACAAGCTTCAGAAAGAGAAAGAGAGAGACAGAGGGAGAGAGAGATTAAACAGTGGAATTTATATATCTTGGGGGAGAAATTCGGTATCGCCCAGTTTGGGGCGCAATTATCGGCCGGGCGCAATGTTTAGTGCCTGCCGCTAATTATCGCTTCCGACTGCAAACTTGGCTTCTATCGCCCCTGGAGGTGATTGGAGCGCTAAACCAGGCACTACACACCTCTCTTAAGGCTCTAATGCCGAGGAGCGAGGCGCTACCTCAGAGCACTGGCGAAGCTCATGTGATGTCAGTCAGCAATGGAACACAGACACACTGGCGCCGGCCAGTTCTTAAAGGGGAGGGTCGATCTTGCTCTCCATCCACACCATGCTCATTGCAGCCTTGAATCTCGGCCTGGACAGACCTGTACATCAAATCTGCTGGCAAGAACAATGGAGAGGCCCAGGGAAAGAGCTCAGAGTGCAGCCCCCAAGTCTCTTCTAAATCAATGCAAGTAAGGTCAAATCAAAATGAACCTGCAAAGTGCTGCTCAGTACCCAAAACTCCTTCACACAGCATTGAATCTCTCCAGAAGTCTCTCTCTCTCTCTCTCTCTCAGAATGTGTGGTGCAAAAATGTCACTGACAAAAAAAGGCAGGAAGCGGTCGCCTTTAAATAGCGCTCACCTAGTTCCTTCCTGACTGCAAAACACTCCCCTCAACCTGTCGTTGCTAGCGGCAGGCGGTAAGGCAGGGGCGCCACTCAATATCTGGTCCGGGGCGCTACCGGGGCGTTGCACGCTCGACTGACGTCCTGATCTGCGGGCGCAGGAGATTGTGGTGGTAGTGTTTAGCTCCGCCACAAAATGTCTGGTCAACTTCGCGAGCGGCGCAAACATCGGCGCGCTCGGGCGCTAGTTGCTTTGCGCCCCATTAGGGCGCTAACGGGAGGCGCAAAGCAACTGAATTTTTCCCCCCTTGTGTCTGGGTTGAGCTCCAACTCCATGCTCTGTAGGGAAAGGACAGCATCGAGAGGTATTCAATATGGTGCAAAGTTAATAAAAAAAAGCTTCTAGCAGCATTGCTCAATTTAATGAACAGATTAAAAATTGGAATTCACATATTAATCAATAATGAAGGGTTTTAATTCTAAGTTTTTGCTGTTATTAATAAGTCTCCATTCACACTGCAGTGTACGTTTTAAATTTGAATGCCATAGTTTTTTATCGCTTGAGAAACGAAGGCCTTTTGCAAAACCTTGGGTTACAAATTAGGCTAGAAAACCATGTCATTGTACGAAGGTAAGCTATTGAAACAATGCTTTAAAGCAATAAATCACAACACATGAGCGGAACTGTAAGCGGTATCTTATTTAATGGAGGGTTGTAAAGAATCCTTCGTAACTAATCCCCTTGGTGCTGTGGCATATCACAATTCCAACATGACGTGATTTCTTTAATGCTTTTTTTTTGTTTATTACAAATAGAACAATGCATGATCCAGATTCTGGGAACGTAACTTTTACGAAGGAATTCACTTATGTTCTGTATCTGATCGTATTAAAGGCACAGTGCACTTAAAATGTATCTTTCCAATAGTAAGGTGTAATGTCTGATGGGTAAACATCGGTACAAATGCTTAACATGTTTCCATCGCTCTCTTCATTATTTTTAGAGAAAAAAAGACTTTCATTTATATAGCGCCTTTCACGACCACCGGACTTCCCAAAGCGCTTTACAGCCAATGAAATATTTTTGAAGTGTAGTCACTGTTGTTATGTGGGAAACACGGCAGCCAATTTGTGCACAGCAAGCTCCCACAAACAGCAATGTGACAACAACCAGATACTCTGTTTTCGTGATGTTGATTGAGGGATAAATATTGGCCAGGACACCGGGGAAAACTCCCCTGCTCTTCTTTGAAATAGTGCCATGGGATCTGTTACATCCGACCTGAGAGAGCAGACGGGTCCTCAGTTTAACATCTCATCCAAAGACGGCACCTACGACAGCGCAGCACTCCCTCAGCACTGCACTGGAGCGTCAACTCAGCTATTTGTATTCAAGTCTCTGGAGTCGGGACTGTGAACCCACAATCTTCTGACTCAGCGGTGAAGGTGCTACCAGCTGAGCCATGGCTGACACTAGGAAAGAGTTCATCCATTTTGAGTTAAATACCTATCTAAAAGTAGTGCACAGAGGAATGGAGTACAAGTGCAGCAACAAGTTGTGCCTGAACTGGGTTCATCGGCAAACAGATCCCAACAAGGCTGGTCCTCATAGTTGGGGAAGGAACGTAATAAGACCTAAAGAAAAGGAAAAAGTAAGATTGTTTTTTTCTGCTAGTGTGAGGTTTAAAAGAACATTTTCACAGATGGTTTGGTGGGTAAAAGCATTGCTCAGTGTGGTACTGAGTTCATGTAGGGCAGGAGCCTTCTCAATTCAATTCAGTCTGTGCTGGCTTAGCTGACCTTAGCAAAAAACAATAGTTAGGATGCTACAATTGGCTCAGTGGCATCCAATGAAGAAAAGAAAACAATGTTCCTGCTCATGGTTGTTATTCAGTGACTATGTGGGAGTCAGGTGAGGATAGCAATTAGTTGAGCTGTGGTCAAATAGTGGACACTCACTGTCTAGTCCCATACGGGAAAATGGCTGCTTGCGAGAGGTACTATTGGGCCATCAGCTCTTGTTCAATAATACCTGAGCAACAGTGGGCAGTGTGTCCAGGAGAGGAGGAGGGGGCTGGATACTGGAAGCTGCAGAGGATTTCCAGCTCACTAACTCACTGCAGCAACTCGCCAACTCTTCTTCGACAGCACCTTCAAACCAGCACCCTCGACCACCTAGAAGGACAGAGGCAGCAGGCACATGGGAACACCATCACCTGCAAGTTGCCCTCCAAGTCACACACCATCCTGACTTGGAAATATATCACCGATCCTTCATTGCCGCTGGGTCAAAATCCTGGAACTCCCTCCCTAACAGCACTGTGGGAGTACCTTCACCACACGGACTGCAGCAGCTCAAGAAGGCAGCTCACCACCACCTTCTCACGGGCAATTAGGGATGGGCAATAAATGCTGGCCTTGCCAGCGACGCCCACACCACGTGAACGAATAAATGAAAAGAATAAAAACTGTTAAGCAATTTATTTGGAGCTCTTTCAGTCTGAATTAAATTTGTGCAAAGAGAGAATGAAAGAAGGAAATAGAAGCTGTTGAGAGTTACCGTATGATTAGCGTTGACTGATTTATTCTTGGTGTTAGTTATGTGAATCAAAATATACTTCAAGAAAAACATCAGTTTGGATTGAATTATACCCTCCTGTGGGAGATCAATCCAATCTCCAATGATCCTGGAGGGAACTATTTTTAAAACTGTTTACTTGAGCAGAAGTTTGCATAAATTTGCATACATAACCTCCCATGATTCTTTCAGGTTTTAAAAGCAATGAGGAATGTAGAGTCCATTAAATATTGTGGAGTAAAGAAAGTCCATTACTGATGCTGCAGCCTTGCAATGATTGCACTTCTAGTTGATGGAGCGTTTGACATTAGCTGCTTTGTGAGCTGGAATAAAACAATGATGAATGCACACGCACACCGTCCAAACAGACTGAGGCTAATTTTGTTGATGGCTCTGTTTCCTATTCTAACTCATTCTTTGCCAAGGTCTTAAAAATGTGGAACTCCTTACCTCCTTCAGGCTGCCCTCTCTCCGACGACCGGCAACTTTTAATACTCAAGGTGGCATCATCTAATAACCAGTTTATTTACCCCATCTTGTCTCCTCTTTTCAACCTTGGTGGTCCCTGCACTGTGAGTTTTCACTTAGATTCTCAATGATAAAATAAATTGTGCAATCACAAGAGAAGGTTAACCTGCAAGGCAATTTGACAAGACCAAGCACTATACAATGCACACAGGAGCAGTATACCTCAGTAACACAAACCAAGACCCTCTTCTCAACTTCTGGGTTCGTCATTGGAGGTGAAATCCCTTGAATTGGATGCTGTGATAGGGGAACTTTCTGGATGGCTCTTGTATCTTGAATCATACCCTATAATTTTGAGAGCGTCTCTCCGCGACTTGATAACTAGGCAAGAGACCAGGGAAATCAACAGAAAACCCAGGTTGTTAATTATTTTAATCTACAGAAACATATCCTTGTCTCCATAGGCTCTTTCTCTCTCTTCAAAAGCAATAGAGCATCACATCAGAGCACATTTTAAGTTAAGAATATTACGAGAGTTCATTAAACAATTTAAAAGCAAATAACTAACAATGATATAATACAATTATATACTTTCAGCAGAAGTTTATTATCTAACTCCTAAACTTGTCTATCATGCTTTTAACTAAACAAATCTCTCAGTTTGTGTATGTCCACTGTGTCAGCTGTGGCTCAGTTGGTAGCGCTTTCACCTTTGAGTCAAAAGATTGTGAGTTCATTCACTTGAGCACATAATCCAGGCTGATGCTTCATTGCAGTACTGAGGGAGGGCTGCACTGTCGGAGGTGCCGTCTTTCGGACGAGACATTAAACCGAACCCTGTCTGCTTTCTCAAGTGGACTTAAAAATTCCCATGGCACTATTTCAAGAGGAGCAAGGGAGTTATCCCCAGTGTCTTGGCCAATATTTATGATCCCTCTACCAACATCACTAAAACAGATTATCTGATCATTATCACATTGCTGCTTGTGGGACCTTGCTATCCACAAATTGGCTGCCGCATTTCCTACATTACAACAGTAAGTTTTTGAAAAGTATTGGCTGTAAAGTGCTTTTGAGACTTCCTGGGGCTGTGAAAGACATTATATAAAGCAAGTCTTATTTTTTCTTTCTGAAGTGGAAAGACAATAAGAGTTGCAATCTAATGCTATGCTATTTGTTTCTAGATAACCTTTGCATACACCATTTCTTTCTTGTAATCTTTTCCAACGACAGGAGTCAGCTAGTGTAACATCTCTCTTGTGAAGATTCCAAGCCCTTAAATACCCTTTCACCAGCTGCCATGGATTAATTGGATGTTTACAAATGTCACTATGGTTCAAAACTAATTGTCTCTCATGCTTTTAGCGAAACAAATCTCCCAGTCTGTTTGTTCAAAAGCAGCTTGAAACCTTCCTTCAAGTCTACTGTTCGGAAATAAGTTTGAACTGATCATGCATCACATGTGTTGAATTCGGCAGCCACATACGCTTTTTTATATTCGTTCCTGGGATGTGGGCATTGTTGGCAAGGCCAGCATTTATTGCCCATCCCTAATTGCCCTTCAGAAGGTGATGGTGCGCCGCCTTCTTGAACGTGTGGAGAAGGTACTCCCACAGTGCTGTTAAGGAGGGAGTTCCAGGGTTTTGACCCAGCGACGATGAAGGAACAGCGATATATTTCCAAGTCAGGATGGTATGTGACTTGGAGGGGAATTTGGAGGTGGTGGTGTTCCCATGCACCTGCTGCCCTTGTCCTTCTAGGTAGTAAAGTTTGCAGGTTTGGGAAATGCTGCCGAAGAAGCCATGGCGAGTTGCTGCAGTGCATCTTGTAGATGGTACACACTGCAGCCACGGTGCAGTGGTGGTGGAGGGAGTGAATGTTTAAGGTGGTGGATGGGGTGCCAATCAAGCGGGCTGCTTTGTCCTGGATGGTGTCGAGCTTCTTGAATGTTGTTGGAGCTGCACTCATCCAGGCAAGTGGAGAGTACTCCATCACACTCCTGACTTGTGCCTTGTAAATGGTGGAAAGGCTTTGGTGGAAAGGCTTTTGGGAGTCAGGAGGTGAGACACTCATCACAGAATACCCAGCCTCTGATCTGCTCTTGAGGCCACAGTATTTATGTGGCTGGTCCAGTTAAGTTCCTGGTCAATGGTGACCCCCAGAATGTTGATGGTGTGGGATTCGGCGATGTTAATGCCGTTGACTGTTATAGGGCAGTGGTTAGACTCTTGCTTGTTGGAGATAGTCATTGCCTGGCACTTGTGTGGAGCGAATGTTACTTGCCACTTATCAGACCAAGCCTGAATGCCATCCAGGTCTTGCTGCATTCGGGCATGGACTGCTTCATTATCTGAGGAGTGGTGAATGGAACTGAACACTGTGCAATCATCAGTTAACATCCCCACTTCTGACCTTATGATGGAGAGAAGGTCATTGATGAAGCAGCTGAAGATGGTTGGGCCTAAGATACTGCCCTGAGGAACTCCTGCAGCATTGTCCTGGGGCTGAGTTGATTGACTTCCAACAACTACAACCATCCTCCTTTGTGCTAGGTATGACTCCAGCCAGTGGGGAGTTTCCCCCCTGATTCCTATTGACTTCAATTTTATTAGGGCTCTTTGATGCCACACTCGGTCAAATGTTGCCTTGATGTCAAGGGCAGTCACTCTCACCTCAACTCTGGAATTCATCTCTTTTGTCCATGTTTGGACCAAGGCTGTAATGAGGTCTGGAGCTGAGTGGTCTTGCCAGAACCCAAACTGAGCATTGGTGAGCAGGTTATTGGTGAGTAAGTGCCACTTGATAGCAGTGTCTATGACCCCTTCTATCACTTTGCTGGTGATTGAGAGTAGACAGATGGGGCGGTAATTGGCCGGATTGGATTTGTCCTGCTTTTTGTGGACAGGACATACCTGGGCCGTTCTCCACATTCACAGAATCACAGAAACCCCACAGTGCAGATAGAGGCCATTTCGGCCCATCGAGCCTGCACCGACACATATCCCACCCGATCCCCGTAACCCCTACACCAACACATATCCCACCCTATCCCTGTAACTCCACGTATTTAATCCCCCTAACACTAAGGGTCAATTTATCATAGCCAATCAACCTAACCCGCACATCTTTGGACTGTGGGAGGAAACCGGAGCACCCGGAGAAAACCCACGCAAACACGAAGAGAATGTGCAAACTCCACACAGACAGTCGCCCGAGGCCGGATTCGAACCCGGGTCCCTGGTGCTGTGAGGCAACAGTGCTAACCACTATGCCACCGTGCTGCCATTGTCGGAGAGATGTCGGTGTTGTAGCTGTACTGGAACAGCTTGGCTAGAGGCGTGGCTAGATCTGGAGCACAAGTCTTCAGCACAATAGCCGGGATGTTGTCGGGGCCCATAGCCTTTGCTGTATCCAGTGCACACAGCCGCTTCTTCATATTATGTGGAGTGAATCAAATTGGCTGAAGACTGGCTTCTGTGGTGGTGGGGCCCTCAGGAGGAGGCCGAGACGAATCATCCACTCGGCACTTCTGGCTGAAGATGGTTGCAAACACTTCAGCCTTGTCTTTTGCACTCGCGTGCTGGGCTCCGTCATCATTGAGGATGGGGATATTCATGGAGCCTCCTCCTCCCATTAGTTGTTTAATTGTCCACCACCATGCACGATTGGATGTGACAGGACTGCAGAGCTTTGATCTGATCCATTGGTTTTGGGATCATTTAGCCCTGTCTATAGCATGCTGCTTCCACTGTTTATCATGTATGTAGTCCTGTGTTGCAGCTTTCCCAGGTTGGCACCTCATTTTTAGATACGCCTGATGCTGTTCCTGGCAAGCTCTTCTGCACTTCTCATTGAACCAGGGTTGGTCCCCTGGCTTGATGGTAATGGTAGAATGAGGGACATGCCAGGCCATGAGGTTACAGGTTGTGGTGGAATACAATTCTGCTGTTGCCGATGGCCCACAGCGCATCATGGATGCTCAGTTTTGAGCTACTAGATCTGTTCTGAATCTATCCCATTTAGCACGGTGGTAGTGCCACACAACAGGATGGAGGGTGTCCTCAGTTTGAAGATGGGATTTTGTCTCCACAAGGACTGTGCGGTGGTCACAGCTACCAATGCTGTCATGGACAGATGCATCAGCGACAGGTAGATTGGTGAGGACGCGGTCAAGTAGGTTTTTCCCTCGTGTTGGTTCTCTCACCACCTGCTGCAGTCCTAGTCTGGCAGTTACATCCTTTAGGGACCGGCCAGCTCAGTCAGTAGTGGTGCTACCGAGTCACTCTTGATGATGGACACTGAAGTCCCCCACCCAGATTACATTCTGTGCCCTTGCTACTCTCAGTGCTTTTCTCAAGTGGTCTTTAACATGGAGGAGTACTGATTCATCAGCTGAGGGAGGGCGGTAAGTGGTAATCAGCAGGAGGTTTCCTTGCCCATGCTTGACCTGAAGCCATGGGACTTCATGGGGTCTGGGGTGAATGTTGAGGGCTCCCAGGGCCACTCCCTCCCGGTCTTTCCTGCCAGTGTGACAGGACATACCCAGGGATGGTGATGGAGGAGTCTGGGACATTGGCTGAAAGGTATGATTCTGTGAGTATGACTATGTCAGGCTGTTGCTTGTCTAGTCTGTGGGACAGCTCTCCCAATTTTGGCACAAGTCCCCAGATGTTAGTGAGGAGGACTTTGCAGGGTCGACTGGGCTGGGTGTGCTGTACCCGTGTCCGTAGCTGGTGCCGGGTGGTCCGTCCAGTTTTATTCTTAGTATTGTTTTTCGTAGCGGTTGTGTACAACTGAGTGACTTGCTAGGCCATTTCAGAGGGCAGTTAAGAGTCAACCACATTGCTGTGGGTCTGGAGTCACGTATAGGCCAGACCAGGTAAGGACGGCAGATTTCCTTCCCTAAAGAACATTAGCGAACCAGATGGGTTTTTATGACAATCCAATAATTTCATGGTTACCATTACTGATACTTGTTTATAATACAAACAGAAAATGCTGGAAATACTCAGCAGGTCAGGCAGCATCTACGGAGAGAGAAACAGAGTTAACGTTTCAGGTTGGTGACCTTTCGTCAGAACTGGAAAAGGTTTCTTTATAGTTGATCTGTAGGCTTCAAACACCTCAGCCCTGAAATTCCACAACCCTTTCAGCAATCTGCTGTTGTAACTATGACAGGAGTCTGCTGGTAGGGTTGGAAAACCAGACTGGGACCCAGACATGCTAGATCCTGGCCTTCAGTAAGGCATTATGGATGGAGGAGAAGAAGAAGAAGAAGAAGAAGAAGAAGGAGAAGAAGGAGATGGTCTTGCATTTATATAGCGCCTTTCACGACCACCGGCTGTCTCAAAGCGTTTTACAGCCAATTAAGTCCTTCTTGAAGTGAGTCACTGTTGTAATGTGGAAAACACGGCAGCCAATTTGTGCACAACAAGCTCCCACAAACAGCAATGTGATAATGACCAGATAATCTGTTTTTGTTATGTTGGTTGAGGGATAAATATTGGCCAGGAGACTGGGGATAACTCCCCTGCTCTTCTTCAAAATGGTGCCATGGGATCTTTTACGTCCACCTGAGAGAGCAGATGGGGCCTCGGTTTAACGTCTCATCCGAAAGACAGCACCTCCGACAGTGTAGCACTCCCTCAGCACTGCACTGGAGTGTCAGCCTAGATTTATGTGCTCCAGTCCCTGGACTGGGACTTGAACCCACAACCTTCTGATTCAGAGTTAGGAAAGAGTTCCTCCTTTCCCAGCCCGCAAAGGGAGCAGATGCACCAGGCGGACCAATGGTGCATGTGGGGACCACCTAGGAATGTAATTTTTTTTAACTGTAGCCGCCTTACAATGTGGGCCTCTGGGAACAATGCAGAAGGCATTCCAAGGGGGCCCAGAATCCCAACCCCTCCCCCTACATCGGAAAGGCACGCTTTGGCCAGACTTTTTGGGTTCCTTGATGACGGGTGCCTTGGTGCACACCCAGTGGAAACTCCACCTGATACCACAAAGTCCACCAGGCACAACAGCAGAGGTTCTCAGCGGTTACATCAAGAGGTACCCCATCATTGGGGCCCATAAGTATTATGACTATTTGAATCGCTCCACCATTGGCGGCCGTGCCTTCAGCTGCCTAAGCCCGAAGCTCTGGAATTCCCTCCTTAAACCTCTCCACCTCTCTTTCCTCCTTTAAGACACTCCTTAAAACCTACCTCTTTGACCAAGCTTTTTGGTCACCTGCCCTAATATCTGCTTATATGGCTCGGTGTCTGATGTGCCAAATAACTGCCCGAATCCGTGAAGTTAAAGTTTAAGACTGAAGACTTTTATTAAGTAAGAATCCTAGCAGAGTTAACAGAGTTCATCATCGACCGAGCCCTTGGTAGAACATACCAGAAGAGGGGCGGGGCCAGGGAGGAGCATTAGTGGTTCCCTCCGGTGGAACATTCCAGACATTACAAGTACAAGTACAAATATCAGAACACAGTTATTTCATCACATTCACCCCCTGCTATAGATTCAGTCTGTCAGGAGGTCTGATAATCCTCTGGGAACGACGTAACTCTTGCTGAGGCTCCTCCCGGAGTACTAACTCCGGTTCATTCGAATTCCCAGAATCATCAGTATTTTCCACACTGAGGGATTGTGTCTCTGCAGGTCCAATACCACGATTGAAAACTCTACTCTCAGAGTCGAACTCTTTTCGAGCTCCAGCAGGTGCAAGATCTTTAATAGAGACCGTATCCTCTCGCCCATCCGAATATTGAATATACGCATACTGGGGATTAGCATGGAGGAGTTGTACTTCCTCCACCAGTGGATCAGTCTTGTGGCCTCTCACATGTCTGCACAACAACACAGGGCCTGTGGTCGTCAACCATGTGGGTAACGATACTCCATTAGTAGCTTTTCTAGGAAAACTAAACATCCTTTCATGAGGGGTGGCATTAGTCGCTGTACACAAAAGAGACCTTATGGAATGCAGCACGTCTGGCAGGACATCCTGCCAGCGAGAGGTTGGCAGGCTTCGTGACTTCAGAGACAGTACGATAGCCTTCCACACTGTCGCATTTTCTTTCTCGACCTGCCCATTACCACAAGGGTTATAGCTGGTAGTTCTACTCGTTGCAATCCCCTTCGATAGCAAAAACTGTCGTAATTCTTCGCTCATAAAGGAAGAACCCCTATCACTATGTATATAGTTAGGCATGCCGAGCAAGGAAAACAGTTGGCAGAGGCATTTAATTACAACAGCACTAGTCACATCCGGACAGGGGATAACAAAAGGGAACCGAGAGTACTCGTCTATAATATTAAGAAAATAGACATTACGGTCGCTCGATGGAAGGGGACCTTTAAAATCGAGACTCAAATGCTCAAATGGTCGAGTTGCTTTAATAAGATGAGCTGGCTCGGACGGCTTATAGAAGCGGGGTTTGCATTCAGCACAAACATGACAGGTTCTGGTCATTGTCCGGACCTCCTCAATAGAGTAGGGTAGATTGTGGGACTTAATGAAGTGGTTCATTCTGGTAACCCCAGGGTGGCAGAGTGCGTCGTGGAGACTTTGAAGCTTATCTGTACCTAGACTAGCACATACTCCTCGTGACAAAGCATCCGCTGGCTCATTAAATACTCCAGGCCTGTACTGAATATCATAGTCATATGTTGACAGTTCTATTCGCCATCTTAAAATCTTATCATTTTTGATCTTGCCTCTCTGCTTAGTGTTGAACATAAAGGCCACGGATCGCTGGTCAGTAATGAGAGTAAAACGTTGGCCAGCGAGATAATGTCTCCAATACCTGACTGCTTCAATAATCGCCTGTGCCTCCTTTTCCACTGAAGAATGGCGAACTTCTGGTCCTTGCAATGTACGAGAGAAGAAAGCTACTGGTCTACCAGCTTGGTTAAGAGTTGCTGCCAACGCAAAATCAGATGCATCACTTTCCACTTGAAAAGGGATCTTCTCATCCACGGCACATACCACTGCCTTCTCAATGTCCTGTTTGATATTAAGGAAAGCCTCCTGAGCTTCCGCCGATAGCGGAAAAGACGTTGACTTAATAAGAGGTCGGACTTTATCTGAGTAGCTAGCCACCCACTGGGCATAGTACGAGAAGAATCCCAGACACCTTCTTAAAGCTTTTACAGTGTGAGGTAAAGGTAATTCCTTAAGTGGGCGTAATCTTTCAGGGTCTGGCCCGATTACCCCATTCTCCGCAACGCAACCAAGAATACACAAACGTGTAGTATTGAAGGTACACTTGTTTTCGTTGTAGGTCAGGTTTAACCTCTTTGCAGTCTCTAGGAACTTTGCAAGATTTTGATCATGCTCCCGTTGGTCACGCCCACAGATGGTAACATTGTCCAGGTACGGGAATGTTGATTCCAACGCGTATTCATCCACCATACGATCCCTCTCCCGTTGGAAGACGGATACCCCATTCGTCACTCCAAAGGGCACCCGAAGGAATTGGTACAGGCGCCCATTAGCTTCGAAGGCCGTATAAGGTCGGTCTTCTATTTTGATGGGGAGTTGATGGTAGGCAGACTTTAAATCAATGGTGGAGAACACGCGGTACTGAGCTATCTGGTTCATCATCTCAGAAATACGAGGCAAAGGATAGGCGTCTAATTGGGTATACAAGTTTATAGTCTGGCTATAATCGACCACAAGTCTTTTCTTCTCATTAGTTTTAACCACCACCACCTGGGCACGCCACGGGCTACCACTGTGTTCGATGATTCCCTCCCGTTGAAGCCTTTCCACTTCCTCTTTTATAAATGTTTTATCTTCTGAACTATACCGTCGACTCTTAGCCGCTATAGGTCTACAATTAGGAGCAAGGTTCGCAAACAAAGAAGGCGGACTTACGTTTAAAGTAGAAAGGCCGCAGACTGTGAGTGGAGGCTGAGATCCACCATACTTAAGGGTAACGCTCTCATGCTGACACTGGAAGTCCAAGCCTAATATTAAGTTCACACACAACTGAGGTAATATGAGGAGTTTAAAGTCCTTATACTCCATATCCTTAACGGTCAATGTGACTTTACAATATCCAGTTACCTCCGAAGTAAGGGATTTGGACGCCATCACAATTTCACTTCGAGTAGGATACACCTTCAATGAACAGGAGTTAACAAGGTTAGGGTGTATAAAACTTTCAGTACTGCCACAGTCTATCAAACACCCAGTAGGACGACCATTAATCTTGATGTCCATCATAGATTTTGACAAGGAACACGGTATGGTCTGGTCAACCGTAGCCGAGGCTAGAGTAAAACGATAGGCGGCAGCAGAGAAGACCTTGGGTACAGGATTACCCTTACACACTTTACTAAAATGTCCCCGTTTCTTACATTTGAAACAGGTAGCCTCTCTGGCTGGGCAACTTTGCCTGGGGTGTTTAGATTGGCCACAAAAATAACACTTAGACCCATGGGGCACAGCCGCAACAATAGGATTAAGTGGGGGCTCCATTGGTGTTATGGATGCCTCCATACTCGGAACACACGAGGCTGAGAGAGATGCATGGGCTGATGCATACACTTCTGAATTCTTCTGGGCTACATCTAACGATCGAGCAGCAGTGACGACCGTTTTTAAAACTAACGAGTCGTTCTCGAGGAGTCTCTGTCTAATATAATTAGATCGGAGGCCAGATATGAAAGAATCGCGGATGGCTTCTTCCTGATACACTATGGCAGAGACAGCCTTGTAGTTGCAACCCTTAGCCAAAGCGTTAAGGTCCTGCAGGAAATCGTCCAGAGATTCCTCGGGTAATTGCCTGCGAGTAGACAGGAGATACCTGGCATATACTTCGTTAACCGACTTAAGGTACTGGGCTTTAAGAGCTGCGAGGACCTCTTCATATGTAGTAATATCTTCAATTATAGAGTAAGTTTGATGACTTACCAAGTTGGTTAGAAGACCCAACTTGTTAACCGGCGAATCGAACGATGCGATGAAGTGTTCAAAACATCGCAGCCAATGCGTAAATTTCTTCGACGTGTCTGCTGAATGCGGATCGATATCCAGACGCTCTGGTTTCAAAAATCGATCCATCTTCCAAAAGTTGTTACTTAATAAAATTGATGTGCCAAATAACTGCCTGAATCCGTGAAGTTAAAGTTTAAGACTGAAGGCTTTTATTAAGTAAGAATCCTGGCAGAGTTAACAGAGTTCATCATCGACCGAGCCCTTGGTAGAACATACCAGAAGAGGGGCGGGGCCATGGAGGAGCATTAGTGGTTCCCCCCCGGTGGAACATTCCAGACATTGCAAGTACAAGTACAAATATCAGAACACAGTTATTTCATCACAGTGTCAAATTTTGTTTGATAATCGCTCCTGTGAAGCACCTTGGGACGTTTTACTACATTAAGGGCGCTGTATAAATACAAGTTGCTGTTGTTGTTGACTAGATTTAAAAGGACAGCCACCAAGCCAAAACTAGGCAGACAGTCATCATATTTTTGTCATACATTCTTTATAGGGTCAGCAAGGGAAAGCACAGATGAAAGACATGTAGATTGTATAAAATAAACATTGATCTTTTTATTTCTTCCTTGTACAGAGAGTGTTTGTTGGTTAGGGCTGTGAAAAGGGAATAAGCGCTGAGAAGGGGGCTACAAGATGTTGCTGCAGCTTGGGCGGAGGGAATATGTGATGTGTTCTTGCATCAGTTGTGTGTGGAAACTCTTTGTAAAAACAAACTAGCAGTGGTTCTTGGTCAGATCATTCCCGATACATCATTCTCACCTGTGTCACCCTCCTCCACTTCCTCATCTTGTAGCCCCATAGGCCTCCTCACCAGCCTTCTGCGAGCGAGCTCCTCTTTTGATGCAGACAATGATGATTTGGGGGACTTTTGCTGAACTGTAGAGCACCGTCTCACTTAGCTTCCAAACAATGGAATTGTAGTGCCCAATCCCTACAGTGTGCTCGGTAGTGACTCGGTGGTGGCATTGGGGGATCTTGTATCTGCAATCTCTTTCTATGTAAGGAGTTTCGAATTGGGGCCACCATCCATGGCTATAAAAGATAGCCCCAAAAGCCATGTGTTCATTCTCTTGCAACTGTCAAATAATTCTGGGCCGCTGTGCAGGCTGTGCCCCAAACAATGGGCTTTAATCTGCAGGATCACATTTCTGTGCTCTGAAATGACCTGCACTTTTATGGCGTGGTGCCACTTCCTGTTGATGTATACATACGTGGAGCCCTGATTGCACATGAGTTCCCAACTGAACTCTCAGAAACCCTGTCAGCCAATAAACGTGTTGTAATAAAAACAGAACATTCTGGAGATACTCAGCAGGTCAGGCAGCATCTATGAAGAGAGAAACAGAGTTAGCGTTACAGGTCACATTGAACAACTTCTCCTTTGACTCCACTCACTTCCTCCAAATCAAAGGTGTTGCTATGGGAACCCACATGGGTCCTAGCTATGCCTGCCTTTTCGTGGGATATGTGGAACGCTCTTTGTTCCAGTCCTACTCGGGTCCCTTCCCTCACCTCTTTTTCCGGTACATTGATGACTGTATCGGTGCCATTTCCTGCTCTCGCCCTGAACTAGATAATTTAGTTCACTTTGCTTCCAATTTCCACCCATCTCTCACCTTCACATGGTTCATCTCCGACTCTTCCCTTCCCTTCCTTGACTTCCCCGTCTCCATCTCTGGGGGTAGGTTATTGACAAACATTCACTACAATGCCACTGACTCCCACAGCTACCTGGACTACACTTCCTCCCACCCCGCCTCCTGTATGGACTCTATTCCATTCTCCCAGTTTCTCCGTCTCCGCCGCATCTGCTCCGACGATGCCACCTTCCATACCAGTGCTTCCGACATCTCTTCCTTTTTTCTCAACTGAGGATTCCCCTCTACAATGGTTGACACGGCCCTTGACTGTTTCCGTTCTATCTCCCGCACTTCTGCCCTCACCCCTGCCTCTCCCTCCCAGAACCATGATAGAGTTCTCCTTGTCCTCACCTTTCACCCCACCAGCCTCCACATTCAACGGATCATCCTCCACCATTTCCGCCACCTCCAGCGTGATCCCACCAGCAAATGCATCTTCCCCTTACCTCCCCTTTCAGCATTCCGTAGGGACCACTCCCTCCGCGACACCCTAGTCCACTCCTCTATCACCTCCAACAACCCTTCCCCTTCGCCCGGCATCTTCCCGTGCAAGCGCAGGAGATGCAACACATGCCCTTATACCTCCCCCCTTCCCACTGTCCAGGGCCCCAAACACCCCTTCCAGGTGAAACAGCGAATTACTTGTACTTCTTGCAATTTAGTATACTGTATTCGCTGCTCACGATGTGGTCTCCTCTACATTGGGGAGACCAAATGCAGATTGGGTGACCGCTTTGCGGAACACCTCCGTTCAGTCCGTAAGGGGGACCCCGAGCTTCCGGTCGCCTGTCACTTTAATTCTCCGCTCCACTCCCACTCAGACCTCACTGTCCTCGGCCTCTTGCATTGTTCCACGGAAGCTTAGCGTAAGCTCGATGAACAGCACCTCATCTTTTGATTAGGCACTTTACAGCCTTCTGGACTCAACATAGAGTTCAACAATTTCAGATCATAACCTGGCCCCCATCATATATATATTTTTTATCCACACTTTTTGTTTGTGCCTTCTGTTCTTCTGTCCCACATGGCAGCTGTCTTTCATTCTGCCAGCGCAATTTACTTCATCTAGCGCCATCCTTTGTTACTTAACCTGTCCCATTACCATCTCCTTTTGCCTTGAATATCTATTAATGGCCTAGAAAATCAGTTGGCTGCACCACCCATTAGCGCCTTAAGAGGGCGCTAAGTGGGTCGCAAGCCACTGGCCACGCCTCCCACTAAATTCAGCGGGACGCTAGTGGTGGCGCTAGCCGTTAGCGCTACGCCGCTACTGATGACATCATCGGTGTGCGCAGCACCCCGCTGACGCCCCGGCCACGATATTTAGAAGCTCCCCCTGATTTAACGCCGGACGCTATGTCCGACCGGTTCAGGGGGGCCTACCTGTGGTGGTGGAGGTGCAAATTAAAGGAGAGGTGCGGGGCGGCCATTTTTGTTGCTGGCCGCCTGCCAGCACCTCTCTGCGTTGCCGTCCCCAGCCTCCTGAGCACCCCCCCCCCCCCGGAGTGCCGGCTGCGTTCCAAGAGCCCGGTACTTCTCCTCGGTGCCGGACTCTCCTGCCAGCACTCGCGATCCTCGGGGGCCCAGCTGGGCCCCAGATCCCGCAGAACAAGGCCCCTCCCCTTTAAGTCGGGGAGGAAGGCCTGCAGTGCCGCAGCGCGACGTGCTGCAGCTTGTGGCGCTGCGGCACGTTGCGCTATGATATTCAGCTGCAGCGCCCCAAGAGGGATGCGGGGCGCCTCCAGTAGCACTGCGCTTCCCTTTGGGGCGCTGCAACTGAATTTCCGGCGGGCGGCCGCGAATGCTTACGGGGCGCTACTTTTAGCGCCCTGGCGAAGCTGGCGCCCCAAATGGGGCGCTACTGAATTTCTAGGCCAATCTCTCTTAACTTCTCCTGCCATCTATCCTATCACAGACCATCCCTTTTGTTCTTTCATCCCCTCCCCCATTTCCCAGCCCCTACCCTTGCTTAAAAATCTGTTCCATTTCCTGCTTTTTTCCAGTTCTGACGAAGGTCATCGACCTGAAACGTTAACTCTGTTTCTCTCTTCACAGATGCTGCCTGACCTGCCGAGCTTCTCCAGCATTTTCTGTTTTTATTTCAGATTTCCAGCATCTGCAGTATTTTCTTTTTGCAATAAAAATGTTGTGTTGTGCCCTCTCCAGCTAGTACCTCCTTTCCATTGGGACAGTGATGAAGATTTCTCCTGCCAAACATGGCTTCAGCTTATGCAGGAATGAATTGCCGGATGGCTTATCTACAGAGCTCCTGGGCTGCTAGAGCCTGCTCCAATTTGTTCATTTATCATGCTTCCCTTTCTACCTGCCTATCACCCCAGCTCTTTGAGTAATTCACACGTTCTCTGTGTCTGTATTTCTTTAATTTTGTTTATCTGGCAGATGTGCCCTGAGGTGGCCTGGAAGGGTGGTGTTGCATAGAAGCTCAATGAAGCTGTGACTTTCACAGCTATGGAGAGAGCCTCCCCCAGGATAGTCTGTAATTCAGTTCGCAGCAGGTGGCGTAGCTCAGTCGCTGCTTCTGCCGTGCAGTGGAGGTGCTAAAGACAGCCCTCCTGTGGTCGCAGTGGTATCGCCTGTAAACAGAGATCCTTGCATACTGATTGCAGCGAATATACCCCCTGAGATGTCACTGGACCTGAACCCTTTGCCCCCAAGATTGGTCCTCTTCATCCAATTCGTGGTGCACTATGGAAGAGCCAAAGGGATTCCCATTCTCCCAACTTTACTTGCTGCAATGTGAACAGCAGCTGGAATTGCGAAGATTCCAGGAATGTGTCTTAGCAGACTGAAGGCAGAGGGAAACCAAAGTGTGTGCAAGATGTTCAATCTACTGGTACAGCAAATATTGCTGCAAAAAAACAACTAGACTTCAAAATTCAATGAATCAAAAGCAACTGTGCATTAAGAGATACGCCAAACGAGGCCAGGCCTGTTACCCAGTCTGGTGGCCATATTATAAAGGTGTGCGGGGGAGAGAAGTTGTGGAGTTCAGTGTCCACTCCAGTGTTGAAGCCACATGTAAAATCAGGGCATTGAGACAGCATATTGATCCACTCTATGTTTTGTGTCCTGACACTTACACTTATACTGGAGACTGTCAGAAGCAGAATGTCTGGTTATGTAGGAGGTCAGGGGTCAAAAGATTTGTTAAAAAAAACTCAGTGGGTTGCGATGGTTTGAACATTACATTTGAACTGTTGTGAACTGCACACGTCTTCTTCATTCACTGCAGTAATTGCACACACTTATCATCAGGAAACTCCCAAAGTACTTCCGAGCTCAGCAGTCTGAAAGTAGGCTCCCGTGGAGATTGCATTGTCTGTATTGTATGTTTCCACCCTTTGCTGCCAGAGTACTGTGGGCCAGGCCTATCTGTGCAGGTCAATGCAGCTCATTTCAAGTTCGACTGAGGAATCTGAATCATTTCAACTAATTTCCCATGGGATGGATTGCGTTGACAAACAGTGAATTGAGCCCTGGTGGATCTGCATGCTGTGTGTTAGCGCTCAGTATTAACAGGACAAATAATTACTTCCGTAAGTGCTTTTATACCTCCAAGATGATACTGGGCCCCATGATTTTAAAGGAGTTTGTTCCATTCTAATCACATCACTCATCCTTGGAGGCTATAACAAGCTATGGACCATATCTGTTCCATGAGCATTCTCTAATGGCTCAACAAGATGCCAGCGACAATTATCTACCCATTTTCTTCAAACCAAGTAGTGATCAATGATCTATGAAGTAAATGGATTTAGAAATGTTGAGAGGTGCGAGGGCAAAAAGGGTCAAATGTAAAACCATTTTTTGAAATGTTGTTTTCTAACAAGTTTACAAATTTGTTCACTATGCCTATTTTTTCCTAAAGAAACCAGATGAATTTCAGCAAAACAATTCTAACATTTTAAGCTAATTCTAAAGTTGGGCGCTCCCAATAGCTCAGTAGTAAAGGCATTAGCCAGTAGTGAATCGAACACACAGCCCAGGAAGATCCCAGGGTTGATCACTGGTCTGCGCTGAGTTAGCTGATCTCAGCTGGGGCAGGGGTGCCAAGCGAGGAATGGATCAGGCTGTGATGCTTTCCACTGTTGAATTGCCTGCTGATAGTCACTGTCTGCGGTCATGTATGATAAATGGCCACTTGCGTGAGATCTCAAAGGACTGCTCTTGCCTGTGGAACTAGGTACCTGACAAGAGTCGGTTGTCAGGAAAGCTGGGAAGGCAACTGTGCACCATATGATTCTATATTTGCGACAGCATACAGTGCATGTTGACGATATAGTGTTTGCCCAAACATGGTTGGTTAGATTGCACAAACACCCCAACCCACCGGCCACATTTATAAGAACATAAGAACATAAGAAATTGGAGCAGGAGTTGGCCAATTGGCCCCTCGAGCCTGCTCCGCCATTCAATAAGATCATGGCTGATCCAATCTTGGCCGCAACACCACTTTCCCGCCCGCTCCCCATACCCCTTGACTCCCTTGTAGTTCAAATATCTGTCAGTCTCTGCCTTGAATATATGCAATGACTCCGCCTCCACAGCTATCTGGGGTAGAGAATTCCAAAGGCTCACCACCCTATGAGAGAAGAAATTCCTCCTCATCTCCGTCTTAAATGGGTGACCCCCTTATTCTATTATATTGAGAATAACTACTTCTCATCCATTTGTCAAAACTATTTAGAGCCCCATTTCCAAGTATTTAAAGAAAGAAAGAACTTACATTTATATAGCGCCTTTTACGACCTCAGGACACCACAAAGCGCTTTACAGCCAATGAGGTACTTCTGAAGGGTGTTGTAATATAGGAAAGGCGGCAGAAAATTTGCTGAGACATGGCTGATAACCAACCCATTAGTAAGTGGTTCCAATGTGAGAAGTCACACAACACCAGGTTATAGTCCAACAGCTTTATTTGAAATCACAAGCTTTCGGAGCGCTGCTCCTTTGTCAGGTGAAGTGAAGAGATGCATATAGGCACAGCATATATAGTCAGAGAACACTGCCAGATGATTACAGGTAATCTTTCTAACTGCCCTTTATCCCACCTCGACAGAGAGATAATCACAGCAATCAAAAGTGTGGATGGTGTCCAAACAGGTCAGTCAGGAAAACATTACATCAAAGGACAATGAGGTGGGGTCATAACAAGGCCATAATAAGGTGGAACCATAAGTGGTTCCAGACCAATAGCTACCCACAGGCCGTGCTGACAGCAATACACCTGCCTGCCAGTTTGCCCATCATCTACTTAAATGTCCCACCTTCTTTGAAAATCTGCCTCTTGCCCATACCCTTGATGGAGAATCCATCCACCACACCTCCCACGAGCACCATCTAAAGCCATTTAGCTAATTTTCCAAGGCCCCAGTGCCAATTCTGCTGAGACTAACACACTGGCAGCCTGTGCTGATCAGGAAAGTTGGTTAATATTTACTCAAAATAGACATTTTCTCTAGCCAGAGAGTTAGCCTAAGTGATTCAATTATTGACTGAACAGCAATCCACAGCCCTGCTTTGATGATCTGTTTTTGCCTCCTGAACAGTCCTAGTATTAACAATCGCAGTTGTTCTGGAGAATGGGGCATCTGAGAGTAGCTGATCAAATATTTGGCAGGTAGTTGAAGATTGAGTCATTAGCAGATGGTGGATGGCAAATTGTAGCTGAAAAAACCTTCCTGTGCTCCAGGCTCTCACGATTCTGTTCATTGGGGTTTGAAGGTAATTAACTTTAGCTGGCGGAGATTGCCAGTTCATTCTTTGAACTTGCCACCATCTGTGCCATGCTTCTGCAGAAACTCATGGATCGATGCCTGTTATTGGTGTCAGCTTGGCTCAGTTAGTAGCACGCTCACCTCTCAGTTAGAAGGGTGTGGGTTCAGGCCCCACAGCACAACTTCAGCATCTAATCTAGGCTGGCACTCCAATGCAGTACTCAAGGAGTGCTGCATTTTCAGAGGGCTTAATTTCAAATGAGACATTAATCCGAGGCTTTGTCTGTTAAGGATCCCATGGTACTACTTTGACAAAGAGCAGGGAAGTCGCCTGAGGTCCTGGCCAACAACCTCCTTCAACCAACACCACAGAAACACGGTAACAGGTTATTCACTTCTGTGCTGTTTATGGAATCTTGCTTACACAACACAGCTGCCGTGGTCATCTGCATAGCAACACTGAAGGTGCTTCATTGTATTTGAAGGGCTCTGAGACATTTCTGTGAGCTGTGATAAGCTTCTATATAAATGCATGTCTGACTTTCTTTTTTATTGACTATTTGCTACATTAAGAATGATTTGCAGATAGCTGACAGTGTTTTTTTTCAGACAGTGCAGCACTAGCCAGGTTGAGCTGAAGTGTACAAATGTTTGCAAAATGAGAAATAATCCTGGCACATTCATTTGTTAGCAGTTGTATCCACCCACCTCTGTCTTTATTTTTAATTCATTCTGGCTGAAGTCAGTACCAGGAGCTTTTCCTCATTGCTTCCTTCATTACTCGTATTGCTGCACTATGTAGAGGGCAAGGTATACAAGGTATCTAAAAACATAAGAAATAGGAGCAGGAATAGGCCACTCGGCCCCTCGAGCCTGCTCCACCATTCCATAAGATCATGGCTGATCTTGGGTTCAAAGCCACTTCCCTGCCCGCTCCCCATAACCCTTCACTCCCATATCTTGCAAAAATCTGCCTATTTCCACCTTAAATGTATTTAATGACCCAGCCTCCACAGCTCTCTGGGGCAGAGAATTCCACAGATTTATGACCCTCAGAGAAGAAATTCCTCCTCATCTCAGGTATAAAAGGCCGACCCTTTATTCTGAAACTATGCCCCCGAGTTCTAGATTCCCCCACGAGGGGAAACATCCTCTCTGCATCTACCTTGTCGTGCCCCCTCAGTATCTTATATGTTTCAATAAGATCACCTCTCATTCTTCTAAACTCCAATGAGTATAGGTACAACAGGGTAACCTTGGCTCGCTTTCAAACAATCCTAATAGGGCTGATTGCCGAAGAATAAAGACTTTGATTTCAACCCTACCCACCTAGTGGAAAGTGGGTGGGTGTACAGTTAAAAATGACCAGGTTACTTACCCTCTCAAAACCCCTGCCCCACCTCTTACCTTCAAGCCGGTGGGTGGCCAAGGGCTGCCCAATCTTTACCTGCTGGCAGCCACTCTGCGGCCTCTCCCTGCACTTGTCTAACCCCCCCTGCCCCATGCAAAACCCCCTCGGGGTTAAAATCAATGCCATCACGTCTGCTTCCAGGGATCCTAGGGTTCACATGGATGATTCAGGAGTGGTAGTCACATACATCAGTCCATTCATTGAGTAAAACCCTTCCTGTTCATGTACACTACAGACATGCGTAGTGCCTGAATGGATAAGTGCATTTTGTCAGCCACTCCTTGTACCCTCAGAAACTCAGCATCATTATAAGAACTGACTAGTACTGATCTCTATTGAATTTTATGTCTGCACTGAGATAGGGAAAGAGGCAGTGGATAGCAAACTAGTTGATGCCAGATAAGCCTCCAGTAGGGGACTGAAAAGGTCCAGTAGCACTGAAATTTGGGGCCACAGTAACTGTAGCAGCCATTGTAAGTGTAAGTGATAGAGGCTAACATACTTTTAGATTACGTCATTAGGATTCTGCAAGCCAAACAAGACAGGAGGTGTTGCAAAGGTCAGGGCAATTTAAGAAGTAAGCTAGAATTCATTAGATGACTTGTGTAAAGAATTATAGTCTTGTCTGGACTAAATTATTGACATCCTGACAAAGGATGGATGGCAACAATCATGCAAGGCTGCCTTATCCTCTATTGATAAGAAATGGGGCCATCCACATTCCAGCTGGAGGCCATTTACATTCCAGCCAGAGTGAAGTATATGTGGTACAACATTGCTACCTACTGGTGGAATTATATCTTACTTCCCAATGGGTATCCTACTTGTGGGTACCTGGATACTTAGATTTGCTTGTCAAAATTTAATAAATCAACAAGATAATTTATCTCTGATGTCTGAACTTCCATGATTTGGATTGACATTCTTGATCAATCCAACACTCATTTTTTAGCTGCAACTTTGGTTTTTCCTCTTCCTCCTCCTCTCACAATGAGATTCCAAAAAATACCCAACAAAGCAAAAGAATTGGCTATGTAACTTTCTGCAGTCTAAGGAAACAAGCCCTTTTCTGGAAGAGTTGGCCCTAATTTAATTTATTTCACCATTTTTAAAAGTTGGTCCCTGTACTATTGTTATATGAATACAGTGTGAGGCCACATGAAGCAGAGAGGCACCCGACTGAATTTTTGCCCTTCTAGCCACATCAATAATAAAGCCCAAATTCATCCAAGGCTTGAAAATGGCTCCATATCTCCTGGCAGCTGTGTCACACTAATTCACAAACTATGAGTAAAAGCTTGTCATCTGAAAGTAAATCTTATCACCTGGAGCTTCCAAACTCTCTCGCAGAACAGGCTCGGGGCTGAATGGCCTACTTCTGTTCCGATGGTCATCACAAACTTTCTTTTATTTCAGCACTTTATTGATACTATTCTGGTCAGTGTTTCTCTGAACTTATTCTTCCAGAGCTCCAAATATACCATCCTAACCGCCCTTCCTCCTTCCTGCAACCTCGTTGTTTTAAACTCAGGACTTATCATACTGTCACCGACACTTACCCATTCTTTTCCAGGAACTTCTCACCTCCCTCAGTCTTCCCATCATTCTATAATCGACAATGTTTGAAAACCCAAACAACACCTGCCCACTTCTTATAGATTTACCTTCTCTTCTCTCCTACTCTCCCCGACATTGGCACTGTCTTGCATTATGGGCCTTCACAGGAGTTCTAGACACCTCATGTTCTCTACTGCTGTGCATGAGTGGCATCGACTAACGACCAAAACCGAACACTGCTGCGATGGATGCTTCTGGGCTCCTCTAGCTGTGGCAGACTTGAACCAAGTCAAAGCTTCAGTTAGACAGCTCCTGTCTCAGACTTCCCTGAGCTTGTCCAGCTTTTCTTAAAAAGTTGAAAAAATGGAGCAGTGAACTGGAATTTTTTTTTGAAGAATTTGGCTTGTAATCTGACAACTTAAACAGTGCTTCACCTAATGTCAGCTTCTAACTCAATGGCTCTAATACTGAAAACATTGAGTGGGATGGAACTTGCTATGCAAGTGTGATCACCACAATGGGATATCTTTGTTTAGAAATGTAACATTTCAATGTGGCACACAGTATTGAGTGGTCTAGGGACAATACACAGTTCCTTCTCGTTTGACAATATCACAATCAACTTTCTGTGTTATTGTGCCTTTCCTATTTTACCTTTATCATATCATCATCATGTGTCATTGTGAGGTTTCCACCTGCATTTTCAATGAAAGACAAACTCTCTGTCATTGGTTCATGCACTTGGAAGTGTGTCAAGAATAGCAAGCTTCATTTCACTGAGATTACAATACTGCATCGGCACAACATATCAAGTACATCGAAGAACTGTTGTCAAACAGCACAATGATACAGCACACTGACGCTGGGCAATGAAACAGTGCAATAATACAAAGCAATGAAACAGAGCAATGAGACAGCACAGTGACGCAGTGCAGGGACCTGACTAATTTCTAGGCTTTTATCCATCTTCGGGATGTCTCAAAGTCACCAATGAATTACTTTTGAAGTGTAGTCACTGTTGTTATGTAGGCAAGCACAGCATATTCCTGTTCTAATTGTGGTATTGCCTGTGAATGTAAGTACCTTGTGATCTCAGTAGTAGCGAGGGTTAAATGCCGTGTGTCATATTTGCTGACTGCATGGGCTGTTGGTTGTTCTTAATACACTGGAGAGTTCTTAATATTTCCTAATGAATATGCTTGAGGAATCTGACTCTTTTGAGAGTTATTGTTACATTACATAGTTTCTATAGGCTTCCTGTAAACCCAGGGCAGCGGCTGAGAAAGTGCTTTCAATAACACTGAACATACTAACTGTACGATTTCAATACCATTGATCATCCTGCGTGTGTTCACCAACATTAACCATACTGACTGTGTGATTGGCAGATGGAATATAATACTGGAAAGTGTGAGGTTATGCACTTTGGCAGGGAAAATCATAGAGCAAGTTATTATCTTAATGGCAAGAAACTGGAAAGTACTGCAGTACAAAGGGATCTGGGGGTCCTGGTGCACGAAACACAAAAAGTTAGTATGCAGGTGCAGCAGGTGATCAAGAAGGCCAATGGAATGTTGGCTTTTATTGCTAGGAGGATGGAATATAAAAACAGGGAGGTATTGCTGCAGTTGTACAAGATATTGGTGAGACCACACCTGGAATACTGCATACAGTTTTGGTGTCCATACTTAAGAAAAGACATACTTGCTCTCGAGGCAGTACAAAGAAGGTTCACTTGGTTAATCCCGGGGATGAGGGGGTTGACATATGAGGAGGTTGAGTAGATTGGGACTCTACTCATTGGAGTTCAGAAGAATGAGAGGCTTCTTCTTCTTATCGTGTCCACGGACAGTCTATACATAGCCCAGCCAGAACTGGACACATTTTTGCGCCTTGTTGTTGAATTCAGCAAGATTTGCAACAGTGCAGGGTTCCTCTAACGATGGGCATTGCAGGAGATGTTGCATAGTCTGTGCCTCAGTTCCACATTCACAAGTTGTCGGGCTGGTTGAATATCCCCATTTGCTTAGTGACACCTTTGAGCAACCTACACCGGTCCTAAGTCTGTTAAGGCACTTCCAGGTTGCCCAGTTGCAATTAGCTCCTGGGGGAAGGCTTTCATCAAGTAAAATTTCCATAGCTGGGGGTTGTTCAAGATTGGCGAGCCGGTCTTTCCACAAGGTGATGCGGGCTTCAGATGAGGTTGATTGTAATGGAACAACACTGTTCATGAAGCTCTTTCTTGACTTTAGGCGGCTGGGTGTAGATGTGTGACAATGCAGAGGGTGTCTCTCATCTGATGTTTGACGGAGTCGTTCTTTCTTGCTGGCTACCGTTCTTCTTATATCAGGGGGAGCGATACCTGCCAAGATATATAGGCTGTTGGTGTTTGTTGGTTTTAAGCAACCTGTGATAAATCGGCAGCTTGCATTCAGAACGGCATCCATCTTCTTGGCATGAGTAGACCTTTCCCATGCAGGGCAGGCGTATTCGGCAGTGGAATAGCAAAGAGCAAGTGCACTGGTTCGCAATGTTTTCGGGCTTGTTCCCCATCTTGTGTTAGTGAGCTTATTCAGGATGTTGTTTCATACGCTCACTTTTGCCTTTGTCTTCTCGATGTGGTTCTTGAAGGTGAGGCATCGGTCAAGGGTGACTCCTAAGTAGATAGGGTGCTCGCAATGCATCAGTGTTGCTCCACACCAGGTTACTTTCAGCTGGCATTTGGCTTCACGGTTTCTGAGGTGGAATGCACAAACTTGCGTCTTTGATGGGTTTGCGCGAAGGTGGTTTTCTTCATAGTAGGAATTTAGTCCCTCCAAGGCCTCAGAAAGTGTTTTCTCCACGGTGTTAAAATCAGTGCTTTGGGCAGTGACACATAAGTCATCAGCATATATAAAACGGTGTGTGACACCGTCTATAGGTTGGTCATTTGTGTAGATGTTGTACAGCAGCGGTGCAAGCACGCTTCCCTGAGGAAGACCATTCTTCTGAATACGTCACCTGCTGCGCTTCCCACCTAGTTCAACATAGAACCGGCGATTCTGAAGCATGCTTTCTAACAGCTCTGTTAAGTGAATCTCTTTTGTCATCTCTAGAATCTTGCAGAGGAGACATCTATGGTTCACTGTATCGTATGCTGCTGACAGGTCTACAAAAACAGCACCTGTTAACATCCCTTGCTCAAAACCATCTTCAATGTGTTGTGTGAGGTTGAGCAGTTGGCTTGTTGTTGATTTGCCGGGACGGAAACCTGCTTGCTCTGGAATGATCTTCTCATCTACAGTTGGTGCTATCCTATTGAGTATCAGGCGTTCAAACAGCTTATAGGTGTGGCAAAGCAGTGAAATTGGCCGAAAACTCTTAGGATCTGAGGGATCTTTTCCAGGCTTTAATAGTGCTATTACATGTGCCTTCTGCCAGATATTAGGTAGCTTGTGTGTTGCCAGACAGTGGTTGAACAATTGTAGGAGCCATTTCTTTGCTTTCTGTCCAAAATGCTTTATCTGCTCTGTTGCTATGTTGTCAAGACCAATTGCTTTCCCGTGTTGTAGACTAGATATACCAGTTTCCAGCTCTTCCATGGTGAATGGTCTAGTGAAGCCAGGATCGTCGCTGCACTTCTTCCTATCTAGTTGTGCCCTTGGTTGTTTCTTGTTGATTTTTCCATTTAGGAGCAACTGGAGTGCAACTTGGTTAGCAGACACATTTGGATGTTGAGCAGCTTTCTTGGGATCACCTCCAAGTTTGCGTATGAGAGACCATGCCTTCTTGCTGTTTTTTGTAAGATCTGTTGTCTCTATCAAGGTGTTCCAGGTGTTTTGATGTTCTTGAGAGATACTTAACATCACCCTCTCACCGGTAGATATTGTTTCCTCTGAGAAGGGGTCAGATTCAAACATTGAGACATACACCCAGTAGAGTTCAGCATTCTCCTTGGTGAGACCAGGGATGTAGTGTACTCTGCAACCTCGGGGGATCTTCCTTCTAGCTGTTTTTTGGACAGCTTTTGCAAAGAGGTTGTAGTGCTCAGGTAGTAGTTTAATGCGTTTAACCTTGCGGTCAAGTGCTCGTGTGAAACCGTTCCAATCGGCCTTCTTGAAGTTGAAGCGCCTTTTGAATGGTACGACGGTTGGTAACACTGCTGCATTTACCTGGATGCCAATAGGACGGTGTTGTGTCTGTGGTATTGGGTCTGTGACAAGCTTCTTGCAGAGGCCAGTGATGTCGTTGCTGGCAATGGCAAGATCTGGATTATACCTACACTTCCAGCGGGCACTGTGGAAGGAGGCTGGCAATTTAGGATTGTGGATGAGACTAAGCTGGTTAGCGTCCATCCATTCTTCGACTGCTTCTCCATCGTTGTTAGTCTCCTTGTACCCCCATTGGGTACTGTGGCTATTAAAGTCTCCAATGATGATCTGTGGTTTATTGTGCAGGTTGGGTACAGGGTTAGAGAAGCTGAAGTCTGTGCCAGGTGGCTTGTACACTGAGGTCACTACTACTTTGCTCAGCTCTACGGTTAGAATTTCAATGTTGTCCTCCTCTGTTTTAGAAGTGGCTTCTACAACTGAACCAGCTCTAACAAATACAGCACAGCCATGTTGTCGATGAGGTCTTTCAATAGCCAGGACCATTCCTGGTATTTTTGGGTGGTTGTTCTCACTTCCTCTATGTGTCTCCTGCAGGCAGAGGACATCACACTCCAACTCATTGCATAATGTAGCAAGGATGTTTTGTTTAGCTATAGAGAACCCTTCAACGTTAGCAGATATAACAGTCAATAAGCAGTACAAAGAAGGTTCACTCAATTAATCCCGGGGATGAGGGGGTTGACATATGAGGAGAGGTTGAGTAGATTGGGACTCTACTCATTGGAGTTCAGAAGAATGAGAGGCGATCTTATTGAAACATATAAGATTGTGAAGGGGCTTGATCGGGTGGATGCGGTGAGGATGTTCCCAATGATGGGTGAAACTAGAACTAGGGGGCATAATCTTAGAACAAGGGGCTGCTCTTTCAAAACTGAGATGAGGAGAAACTTCTTCACTCAGAGGGTGGTGGGTCTGTGGAATTTGCTGCCCCAGAGAGCTGTGGAAGCTACATCATTAAATAAATTTAAAACAGAAATAGACAGTTTCCTAGAAGTAAGGGGAATTAGGGGTTACGGGGAGCGAGCAGGAAATCGGACATGAGGCTAGGTTCGGATCGGTCATGGCCCTGTGGGTGGCGGAGCGGGCCCAGGGGTCATGTAACCTGGTCCTGCTCCTACTTCTTGTGTTCAAATTCTGTGTTAGATTTCAGGAGATGGTTCTATTCACAGGGATTAGTGGAGACCTCGGTAACAGGCTGCCAGCTAGGAGTCCTTCAAGAGTAAATTGGGCCTGTTCCTGGCTGGGGTGGAGATCACCTCTTACAGAAGGTAAGTACTGTAGGAAATACAGGGACAGAGTGATCTCCTGGACGAGTTTCGATCGCCTAGATCGGTCGGAGAGGAATTTCCCAGATTTTTTCTCCCAAATTGGCACATTGGGTTTTTTAACTGGTTTTTCGCCTCTCCCGGGAGATCACATGGGTTCGGGTGGGATGGAGAGTGAAAGTAGATTTGAGGTTAGGATCAGATCAGCCATGATCTTATTGAATGGCGGAGCAGGCTCGAGGGGCCGATTGGCCTACTCCTGCTCCTATTTCTTATGTTCTTATGTTCTTATTTTGCCAACAGTGACAAGGTTGATTGCATGATTTAACCAGTACTGATTACAACAGACACTAAAAATGATCACACTGACTCTAATTCACCAGGATCAGTTTTGTGTCTCTCTTTCTTTGCTATTTCTCGCCTGCTTTCTCTATCCTGATTCTCATTCATTATCCTCTGCACTAATCCAGCCCTGCCCCCCGTTATTTCTCCTCCTTCTGACATGGATTGTTTTTTTTACTCTATTTGATATATTGAGCAGAAATCCAAACTGAAGCTAGTTCAATGCTGCCATTTCTCATGATATTGTGAGATGGCAGTCTCTAATTTTCATTTTATTCTGTTGTTCACTGGGTGGTGGGAAAAGGTACATAAGGGAGCCCTTCACCACAAGCACACCCCACATGTGTACCCTCACATTGTGAGCCACAGAGTACCACAGTCAGACTCAGCCATAATTTGCAACCAGAGTAATGGTTACAAACTAAGAGCAGGAAGAAAATGTTAGAAAGTTAGATAGAGTGCTAGCTGTTTAACACCCTTTAGACCATACAAACATCAGTTTAGTTTCCCAATCACACTCCAAAATAACACAAGGTTACAAGTTTCCACTTCCTGCAGTGTGTGCTGTAAATAGCAGCCTGCGCTGTGTTCTGGAATTTTCACTGTTCAGATTTTCTATGTTAACATTTCAGAAGTTTCTAGAGGGTCGGAAGTCCTCTGTGTTCTGTTTTCAATAAGCTACCAGCCTTGCTACAATACTATACAGAGGGATTGAACGTGAAGACGTTAACTAGCAAGCTTACAAAAGCGCACTAAGTAATTCCAGCCCTTCAGTCATTTCAAATTGTTCTGTGATCACATCCAATTTAAAAATCTCATCTTCAAATCTCTGCATGGCTTTGCAACATTCATCTGCCTTAGATCACCTTCCATGCCCGCTAGTCTTCCAACTATGTAGTTCTTTCTTCCTTCTCGTCTCCCTTCGCCACATCATTGGTGACAGAGTCTTCAGCCACCATGACCCTACTTTCTGAAACTCCCTCTTGAAACTCCTCTCCCTCTCCACCTCTTTCTCCTCCTTAAAAAATCTCCTCTCAATCTAAATCTTAAGTATCCTTTCCTAACTCTCCCAAAATGGCTTCGAATCCACTCTTTTATCTATTTCAGTATCTCTTCCTTCAGCCCTCTTCCCCCGATGAGGTGCCTTGGAATGCATTCCATGCTAAAGGCACAATATAAATGAAAGAGGTTAATAACTTTTCCTCCTCCAATTTTATCTCTTCTCTTACTAAAGGCATCAACTCTTTCTAGTACCTCAACTAAAAGGAGGTTCTTCCTCTATGAACCAAGACAATGAGCACCAAAAGGCTATTCAACTGCACAGTCAGGTCCAAGCACATCTTTACCCAATGTCCAAATAAACACATTTTCGAGGATGAATCTCCACAAATGCAGTGGAGAGCTGATCTTTCCCCACTCTAGCCCAGGGATATTGATGCCAGTTCGGATGCCAAATTATGGCACCTCCGACATATAATGGAGAAAATGGGCAAACAGGACCAAGTGTAATGGGGAAAGAACCATGGGTACTGGGGACTGGATGAGGTGCAACAGGGACGTGATGACGAAATGTAGCAGAGACCAGAACAAGAGTAATAGGACTGAGAGGATGGAGAGTAGCAGTGACAAAAGAACTAAGTGTAATAGGAACAGGGCCAAGTGTAACAGGGACTAGATCTACTGTAACAGTAATATGTCCCAGTGTCACAGTAATATGTCCAAGTGTCACAGTAATATGTCCAAGTGTAACAGTAATATGGCCAAGTGTAACGGTAATATGGTCAAGTGTAACAGTAATATGGCCAAGTGTAACGGTAATATGACCCAGTGTAACAGTAATATGACCCAGTGTAACAGTAATATGGTCAAGTGTAACAGTAATATGACCCAGTGTAACAGTAATATGGCCCAGTGTAACAGTAATATGGCCAAGTGTAATGGTAATATGATCCAGTGTAACGGTAATATGGCCAAGTGTAACAGTAATATGACCCAGTCTAACGGTAATATGACCCAGTGTAACAGTAATATGACCAAGTGTAACAGTAATATGGCCAAGTGTAACAGTAATATGACCCAGTGTAACAGTAATATGGTCAAGTGTAACAGTAATATGACCCAGTGTAACAGTAATATGTCCAAGTGTCACAGTAATATGTCCAAGTGTCACAGTAATATGGCCAAGTGTAACAGTAATATGACCCAGTGTAACAGTAATATGGCCAAGTGTCACAGTAATATGACCCAGTGTAACAGTAATATGTCCAAGTGTCACAGTAATATGACCCAGTGTAACAGTAATATGACCCAGTGTAACAGTAATATGTCCAAGTGTCACAGTAATATGTCCAAGTGTCACAGTAATATGGCCAAGTGTCACAGTAATATGACCCAGTGTAACAGTAATATGTCCAAGTGTCACAGTAATATGACCCAGTGTAACAGTAATATGTCCAAGTGTAACGGTAATATGACCCAGTGTAACAGTAATATGGCCCAGTGTAACAGTAATATGGTCAAGTGTAACAGTAATATGACCCAGTGTAACAGTAATATGACCCAGTGTAACAGTAATATGGCCAAGTGTGACAGTAATATGATCCAGTGTAACAGTAATATGGCCCAGTGTAACAGTAATATGACCAAGTGTAACAGTAATATGGCCAAGTGTAACGGTAATATGACCAAGTGTAACAGTAATATGGCCAAGTGTAACGGTAATATGGCCAAGTGTAACGGTAATATGGTCAAGTGTAACAGTAATATGGCCAAGTGTAACGGTAATATGACCCAGTGTAACAGTAATATGACCCAGTGTAACAGTAATATGGTCAAGTGTAACAGTAATATGACCCAGTGTAACAGTAATATGTCCAAGTGTAACGGTAATATGACCCAGTGTAACAGTAATATGGTCAAGTGTAACGGTAATATGGCCAAGTGTAACGGTAATATGGCCAAGTGTAACGGTAATATGACCCAGTGTAACAGTAATATTACCCAGTGCAACAGTAATATGGCCAAGTGTAACAGTAATATGGCCCAGTGTAACAGTAATATGGCCAAGTGTAACAGTAATATGGCCCAGTGTAACAGTAATATGGCCAAGTGTAACAGTAATATGGCCAAGTGTAACAGTAATATGACCCAGTGTAACAGTAATATGACCCAGTGTAACAGTAATATGGCCCAGTGTAACAGTAATATGGCCAAGTTTAACGGTAATATGACCCAGTGTAACAGTAATATGGCCAAGTGTAACAGTAATATGGCCCAGTGTAACAGTAATATGATCCAGTGTAACAGTAATATGGCCAAGTGTAACAGTAATATGATCCAGTGTAACAGTAATATGGCCAAGTGTAACAGTAATATGGCCCAGTGTAACAGTAATATGATCCAGTGTAACAGTAATATGGCCAAGTGTAACAGTAATATGGCCCAGTGTAACAGTAATATGATCCAGTGTAACAGTAATATGACCCAGTGTAATGGTAATATGGCCAAGTGTAACAGTAATATGGCCCAGGGTAACAGTAATATGGCCAAGTGTAACAGTAATATGATCCAGTGTAACAGTAATATGGCCCAGTGTAACAGTAATATGACCCAGTGTAACAGTAATATGACCCAGTGTAACAGTAATATGGACAAGAGTAACGGTAATATGACCCAGTGTAATGGTAATATGGCCAAGTGTAACAGTAATATGACCCAGTGTAACAGTAATATGGACAAGAGTAACGGTAATATGACCCAGTGTAATGGTAATATGGCCAAGTGTAACGGTAATATGACCCAGTGTAACAGTAATATGGCCCAGTGTAACAGTAATATGGCCAAGTGTAACGGTAATATGACCCAGTGTAACAGTAATATGGCCCAGTGTAACAGTAATATGGCCCAGTGTAACAGTAATATGGCCCAGTGTAACAGTAATATGATCCAGTGTAACAGTAATATGACCCAGTGTAACAGTAATATGGCCCAGGGTAACAGTAATATGACCCAGTGTAACAGTAATATGATCCAGTGTAACAGTAATATGGCCCAGTGTAACAGTAATATGACCCAGTGTAACAGTAATATGGCCAAGTGTAACAGTAATATGGCCCAGTGTAACAGTAATATGGCCCAGTGTAACAGTAATATGGCCAAGTGTAACGGTAATATGGCCAAGTGTAACAGTAATATGACCCAGTGTAACAGTAATATGACCCAGTGTAACAGTAATATGACCCAGTGTAACAGTAATATGGACAAGAGTAACGGTAATATGACCCAGTGTAATGGTAATATGGCCAAGTGTAACAGTAATATGACCCAGTGTAACAGTAATATGGCCAAGTGTAACGGTAATATGACCCAGTGTAACAGTAATATGGCCCAGTGTAACAGTAATATGGCCAAGTGTAACGGTAATATGACCCAGTGTAACAGTAATATGGCCCAGTGTAACAGTAATATGGCCCAGTGTAACAGTAATATGGCCCAGTGTAACAGTAATATGGCCCAGTGTAACAGTAATATGACCCAGTGTAACAGTAATATGGCCAAGTGTAACAGTAATATGGCCCAGTGTAACAGTAATATGGCCCAGTGTAACAGTAATATGGCCCAGTGTAACAGTAATATGGCCCAGTGTAATGGTAATATGACCCAGTGTAACAGTAATATGGCCAAGTGTAACGGTAATATGACCCAGTGTAACAGTAACATGGCCAAGTGTAACAGTAATATGGCCAAGTGTAACAGTAATATGACCCAGTGTAACGGTAATATGGCCAAGTGTAATGGTAATATGACCCAGTGTAACAGTAATATGACCCAGTGTAACAGTAATATGATCCAGTGTAACAGTAATATGGCCCAGTGTAACAGTAATATGACCCAGTGTAACAGTAATATGGCCAAGAGTAACAGTAATATGACCCAGTGTAACGGTAATATGGCCAAGTGTAACAGTAATATGGCCCAGTGTAACAGTAATATGGCCCAGTGTAACAGTAATATGGCCAAGTGTAATGGTAATATGACCCAGTGTAACAGTAATATGGCCAAGTGTAACAGTAATATGGCCCAGTGTAACAGTAATATGGCCCAGTGTAACAGTAATATGGCCCAGTGTAACAGTAATATGGCCCAGTGTAATGGTAATATGACCCAGTGTAACAGTAATATGGCCAAGTGTAACGGTAATATGACCCAGTGTAACAGTAACATGGCCAAGTGTAACAGTAATATGGCCAAGTGTAACAGTAATATGACCCAGTGTAACGGTAATATGGCCAAGTGTAATGGTAATATGACCCAGTGTAACAGTAATATGGCCAAGTGTAACAGTAATATGGCCCAGTGTAACAGTAATATGGCCAAGTGTAACAGTAATATGGCCAAGTGTAACAGTAATATGACCCAGTGTAACAGTAATATGACCCAGTGTAACGGTAATATGGCCAAGTGTAATGGTAATATGACCCAGTGTAACAGTAATATGGCCAAGTGTAACAGTAATATGGCCCAGTGTAACAGTAATATGGCCAAGTGTAACAGTAATATGGCCAAGTGTAACGGTAATATGACCCAGTGTAACGGTAATATGGCCCAGTGTAACAGTAATATGGCCCAGTGTAACAGTAATATGGCCAAGTGTAACGGTAATATGACCCAGTGTAACGGTAATATGGCCAAGTGTAACAGTAATATGGCCCAGTGTAACAGTAATATCATCCAGTGTAACAGTAATATGGCCCAGTGTAACAGTAATATGACCCAGTGTAACAGTAATATGGCCCAGTGTAACAGTAATATGTCCCAGTGTAACAGTATAAAGGCCCAGAAATTCGGGTCCCAACGCGTGAGTACACACGGGGTACTCACGCGTGGACCCGATGGAAGTGCCGGTTTCTTGCATGCACTGGAAACCGGCACTTCCGTTCCTCTGAACGAAGGGGTTCAGAGGTCGAACGCGTGCGCGTGGGAGTCTGCGCGTGCGCTTTGAACTTACGTTTTTTTTACAGGTTTTTCCGTGAGGGTAAGTCTTTAGATTTTAGAAACGTAAAAGCCAGGCGTAAGGCCTGCATTTTAAAAGGTAAGTGGTCAATTAATTAAAATTAAAACATTTTTTCCACAGGTTTATTATTTTTAAATACTTTAAAGCAAGGTAAGTTTATTTTTAGCCCTGTTTTTTTATAAAATTATTTTTTTCAAAAATTTAAATTATTGTTTAACATAGTTTATTTAAAAAGTATGATGATTTTTTAAAATTTATTTGAAGGTTTACTACTATTTTGGGGCCAGAGTATTCATAGGTTTAGACAGGTCTTCCTGTCAATCTTATGAATGGGCTTTTCCCTCCTCCGATTGGCTGCCCATGGCTCACGTGATCCCAGGGGACGCATCGCACTAACTACGCCCCTGGGACACGCAAGCACAGCGCGCCGGCAACTGGGCCAGGCCCCGGAGCGGAATTCCACGGGAGCCCAGAGCTCAACTGCCGGCGCATAAGGTAAGTGCAGGTTGGGGGCTTGCACCCGCGGGCAGCCCCCGACCCGAATTTCTGGGCCAATATGGCCAAGTGTAACAGTAATATGACCCAGTGTAACAGTAATATGACCCAGTGTAACAGTACTATGACCCAGTGTAACAGTAATATGTCCCAGTGTAACAGTAATGTGACCCAGTGTAACAGTAATGTGACCCAGTGTAACTGTAACATACGAACGTATGAATTAGGAGTAGGAGTAGGCCACTCGGCCCTTCGAGCCTACTCCGCCATTCAATAAGATTATGGCTGATCCGATTACCCCACATTCCCGCCTACCCCCGATAACTTTTCACCCCCTTGCTTACCAAGAATCTATCTACCTCTGCCTTAAAAATATTCAAAGACTCTGCTTCCACCGCCCTCTGAGGAAGAGAGTTCACAGTATATATTAATGATCTAGACAAGGGAACTAGATGTAATATCTCCAAATTTGCAGATGACACAAAGCTGTGTGGGCGTGTGTGCTGTGAGGAGGATGCCGAGAAACTCCAGGATGATTTGGACAGGTTGGTTGATTGGGCAAAAGCATGGCAGATGCAATATAATGTGGATAAATGTGAGGTTATCCACTTTGGTGGCAAAACAGGAAGGCAGATTATTATCTGAATGGCAATAGATTGGGAGAAGGAGAAGTGCAACGAGACCTGGGTGTCCTTGTGCACCAGTCGCTGAAGGTAAGCATGCAGGTGCAGCAGGCGGTTAAGAAGGTAAATGGTATGTTGGCCTTCGTAGCGAGAGGGTTTGAGTACAGGAACAAGGATGTCTTGCTGCAGTTGTACAGGGCCTTGGTGAGACCACATCTTGAGTATTGTGTGCAGTTTTGGTCGCCTTATCTGAGGAAGGATGTTCTTGCCTTGGAAGGAGTTCAGCGAAGATTCACCAGGCTGATACCTGGGATGGCAGGAATGACATATGAGGAGAGATTGGGACGATTGGGCTTGTACTCGCTGGAGTTTAGAAGAATGAGAGGGGATCTCATTGAAACAGTAATGTGACTGGACAGACTAGATGCAGGAAGGATGTTCCCGATGGTCGGGGAGTCCAGAACCAGCGGTCACAGTCTAAGGATAAGGGGTAGGCTATTTAGGACAGAAATGAGGAGGAATTTCTTCACCCAGAGTGTGGTGGATCTGTGGAATTCTCTACCACAGAAGGCAGTAGAAGCCAATTCATGAAATATATTCAAGAAGGAGTTGGATATATTTCTTAAGGCTAAAGGAATCCAGGGGTATGGGGAGAAATCAGGGACCGGGTACTGAAATTGGATGATCTGCATTGAATGGCGGAGCAGGCTCGAGGGGCCGAATGGCCTACTCCTGCTCCTATCTTCTTCTATGTTCCAAAGACTCACGACCCTCTGTGAGAAAAAATTTCTCCTCATCTCTGTCTTAAATGAGCGACCCCTTATTTTTAAACAGTGACCCCTAGTTCTAGATTCTCCCACAAGAGGAAACATCCTCTCCACATCTACCCTGTCCAGACCCCTCAGGATCTTATATGTTTCAATCAAGTCACCTCTTATTCTTCTAAACTCCTGTGGATACAAGCCGAGCCTGTCCAACCTTTCCTCATAAGACAACCCGCCCATTCCAGGTATTAGTCTAGTAAACCTTCTCTGAACTGCTTCCAATGCATTTACATCATTCCTTAAATAAGGAGACCAATGCTGTACACAGTACTCCAGATGTGGTCTCACCAATGCCCTGTATAACTGAGTATAACCTCCCTACTTTTGTATTCAATTCCCCTCGCAATGAATGATAACATTCTATTAACTTTCCTAATTACTTGCTGTAATTGCATAGTAACCTTTTGCGATACTTGCACTAGGACACCCAGATCCCTCTGCATCTCAGAGCTCTGCAATCTCTCACCATTTAGATAATATGCTTCTTTTTTATTCTTCCTGCCAAAATGGATAACTTCACATTTTCCCACATTATACTCCATTTGCCAGATCTTTGCCCACTCACTTAACTTATGTATATCGCTTTGTAGCCTCCTTATGTCCTCTTCACAATTTACTTTCCTACCTATCTTTATGTCATCAGCAAATTTAGCAACCATACCTTTGGTCCCTTCATCTAAGTCATTTATATATATTGTAAAAAGTTGAGGCCCCAGCACTGATCCCTGTGGCACACCACTCATTACATCTTGCCAATCAGAAAATGACCCATTTATGCCTACTCTCTATTTCCTGTTAGCTAGCCGATCTTCTATCCATGCCAATATGTTACCCCCTACACCATGAGCTTTTATTTTCCACAATAACCTTGATGTGGCAGCTTATCAAATGCCTTCTGGAAATCTAAGTACAGTACATCCACCGGTTCCCCTTTATCCACAGTACATGTTACTTCCTCAAAGAACTCCAATAAATTGGTTAAACATGATTTCCCTTGCACAAAACCATGTTGGCTCTGCCTGATTATTTTGAACTTTTCTAAGTGCCCTGCTATAACGTCTTTAATAATAGCTTCTAAGATCTTCCCTATGACAGATGTTAAGCTAACTGGCCTGTAGTTTCCTGCTTTCTGTCTCCCTCCCTTTTTGAATAAAGGAGTTACATTTGCTATATTCCAATCTAATGGAACCTTCCCCGAATCTAGAGAATTTTGGAAAATTAAAAGCAACACATCAACTATCTCACTAGCCACTTCTTTAAAGACCCTAGGATGAAGTCCATCAGGACTCGGGGACTTGCCAGCCCGCAGCTCCAACAATTTGCTCAGTACCACATCCCTAGTGATTATAATTTTCTTGAGTTCCTCCCTCCCTTCCATTTCCTGATTTACAGCTATCTCTGGAATGTTACTTGTATCCTCTATAGTGAAGACCGATGCAAAATACCTGTTCAATTCAACTGCCATTGGTTTTTTTCCACTATTAATTCCCAAGGCTCACTTTGTTAACTCTTCTTTTTTGAATATCTATAGAAACAGGGCAGCACGGTGGCATAGTGGTTAGCACTGTTGCCTCACAGCGCCAGGGACCCGGGTTCGAATCCGGCCTCGGGTGACTGTCTGTGTGGAATTTGCACATTCTCCCCGTGTTTGCGTGGGTTTCCTCCCACAGTCCAAAGATGTGCGGGTTAGGTTGATTGGCTATGATAAATTGACCCTTAGTGTTAGGGGGATTAAATACGTGGGGTTACGGGGATAGGGTGGGATATGTGTTGGTGTAGGCGTTACAGGGATCGGGTGGGATATGTGTCGGTGCAGGCTCGATGGGCCGAAATGGCCTCTATCTGCACTGTGGGGTTTCTGTGATTCTGTGAAACACTATATGTTTTTGTATAACTAGCTAGCTTTCTCTCGTACTCTAATTTTTCTCTCCTTATTAATCTTTTAGTCATTATTTGTAATATGACCCAGTGTAACTGTAATATAGCCCAGGGTAACAGTAGCATGACCAAGTGTAATAGTAATATGACCCACTGTAACAGTAATATGGCCAAGTGTAACAGTAATATGGCCCAGTGCAGCAGTAATATGACCCAGTGTAACAGTAATATGAACCAGTGTAGCAGTAATATGAACCAGTGTAGCAGTAATATGACCCAGTGTAACAGTAATATGACCCAGTGTAACAGTAATATGGCCCAGTGTAACAGTAATATGGCCAAGTGTAACAGTAATATGACCCAGTGTAACAGTAATATGGCCAAGTGTAACAGTAATATGACCCAGTGTAACAGTAATATGGCCCAGTGTAACAGTAATATGACCCAGTGTAACAGTAATATGGTCAAGTGTAACAGCAGTATGGCCCAGTGTAACAGTGATATGACCCAGTGTAACAGTAATATGGCCAAGTGTAACAGTAATATGGCCCAGTGTAACAGTAATATGGCCCAGTGTAACAGTAATATGACCCACTGTAACAGTAATATGACCCAGTGTAACAGTAATATGACCCAGTGTAACAGTAATATGACCCAGTATATCAGTAATATGACCCAGTGTAACAGTAATATTGCCCATTGTAACAGTAATATGACCCAGTGTAACAGTAATATGGCCCAGTGTAACAGTAATATGACCCAGTGTAACAGTATTATTGCCCATTGTAACAGTAATATGACCCATTGTAACAGTAATCTGACCCAGTGTAACAGTAACATGACCCAGTGTAACAGTAATATGGCCCAGTGCAACAGTAATATCGCCCAGTGTAACAGTAATATCAACCAGTGTAACAGCAATATGGCCCAGTGTAACAGTAATGTGACCCAGTGTAACAGCAATATGTCCCAGTGTAACAGTAATATGGCCCAGTGTAACAGTAATATGGCCCAGTGTAACAGTAATATGGCCCAGTGTAACAGTAATATCGCCCAGTGTAACAGTAATATCAACCAGTGTAACAGCAATATGGCCCAGTGTAACAGTAATGTGACCCAGTGTAACAGCAATATGTCCCAGTGTAACAGTAATATGGCCCAGTGTAACAGTAATATGGCCCAGTGTAACAGTAGTATGACCCAGTTTAACAGTAATCTGACCTAGCGTAACAGTAATGTGACCCAGTGTAACAGCAATATGTCCTAGTGTAACAGTAATATGACACAGTGTAACAGTAATATGGCCCAGTGTAACAGTAATATCACACAGTGTAACAGTAATATGGCCCAGTGTAACAGTAATATGGCCCAGTGTAACAGTAATATGGCCCAGTGTAACAGTAATATCACACAGTGTAACAGTAATATGGCCCAGTGTAACAGCAATATGTCTCAGTGTAACAGTAATATGGCCCAGTGTAACAGTAATATGGCCCAGTGTAACAGTAATATCACACAGTGTAACAGTAATATGGCCCAGTGTAACAGCAATATGTCCCAGTGTAACAGTAATATGGTCAAGTGTAACAGTAATATGGCCCAGTGTAACGGTAATATGGCCCAGTGTAACAGTAATATGGCCAAGTGTAACAGTAATATGGCCCAGTGTAACAGTAATATGGCCCAGTGTAACAGTAATATGGCCCAGTGTAACAGTAATATGGCCCAGTGTAACAGCGACAAGACCCAGTGTAACAGTAATATGGCCAAGTGTAACAGTAATACGGCCCAGTGTAACAGTAATATGGCCCAGTGTAACAGTAATATGGCCCAGTGTAACAGTAATATGGCCCAGTGTAACAGCGACAAGACCCAGTGTAACAGTAATATGGCCCAGTGTAACAGTAATATGGCCCAGTGTAACAGTAATATGGCCCAGTGTAACAGCGACAAGACCCAGTGTAACAGTAATATGGCCCAGTGTAACAGTAATATGGCCCAGTGTAACAGTAATATGGCCCAGTGTAACAGCGACAAGACCCAGTGTAACAGTAATATGGCCCAGTGTAAAAGTAATATGGCCCAGTGTAACAGTAATATGGCCCAGTGTAACAGTAATATGACCCAGTGTAACAGTAATATGGCCCAGTGTAACAGCGACAAGACCCAGTGCAACAGTAATATGGCCCAGTGTAACAGTAATATGGCCCAGTGTAACAGTAATATGGCCCAGTGTAACAGTAATATGGCCCAGTGTAAAAGTAATATGGCCCAGTGTAACAGTAATATGGCCCAGTGTAAAAGCAATATGGCCCAGTGTAACAGTAATATGACCCAGTGTAACAGTAATATGGCCCAGTGTAACAGCGACAAGACCCAGTGTAACAGTAATATGGCCCAGTGTAACAGCGACAAGACCCAGTGTAACAGTAATATGGCCCAGTGTAACAGCGACACGACCCAGTGTAACAGTAATATGGCCCAGTGTAACAGTAATATGACCCAGTGTAACAGTAATATGGCCCAGTGTAACAGCGACAAGACCCAGTGTAACAGTAATATGGCCCAGTGTAACAGCGACAAGACCCATTGTAACAGTAATATGGCCCAGTGTAACAGCGACACGACCCAGTGTAACAGTAATATGGCCCAGTGTAACAGCGACAAGACCCAGTGTAACAGTAATATGGCCCAGTGTAACAGCGACACGACCCAGTGTAACAGTAATATGGCCAGTGTAACAGTAATATGACCCAGTGTAACAGCGACAAGACCAGGTGTAACAAGACCGAGAGGCCCAAGTATAACAAGGATGCGAGGACAGACTGAAAACCTGGGGACAGAGTCAAGAGTAACAAGGACGATAGAATCAAGTTTAACATGGTTGGCAGAAGGTGATTGGGGTTAACCTAATTTCATGCTGAGAAGCAGGATGCTTTCAGAGCTAATAAAAATAAAACTGAATGTTAAGAATGAAATTTCCAAGCACTGAGATGCATATCAGACACCTCTGATCTGTGAATCCCATTTCTCATCTATCAATAGAGACTTCTTTACAACTGCAACCAATTATACAAAATAGAAAGTCGATACAAATTGTTTTTGACTGAATCAGCACTTTTCACCCAGACTGAAACAAAGTTATATTTATAAGGAATATGTTGCATTATCATTGGGCTAAAGATATCACTCCAGCCAATTGGAATGTCATATTTAAAAAATGGAGTAATTAAATTTGCAATTTTTCCATTAAACTCCTGCGTGTATTCTGTTTTTGTGTGTGATCAGTTTCAGCCTTAGGAAGGCTGGTTCATTTTTCAATCGATATGCTGCTGTGACCCTCTCCCTGCTATCTCATTTCTATTAACTCTGTATTTGGCTGCTGTTTTTCATGTTGTTCCAAGCCATTAAACAGCACAACAACAACAACTTGTATTTATATAGCACCTTTAACATAGTAAAATGTCCCAAGGTGCTTCACAGGAGCGTTATCAGACAAACTTTGACACCGAGCAACACAAAGAGATATTAGGGTAGATGGCCAAAAGCTTGGACAGAGAGGTAGGTTTTAAGGAGTCTTAAAGGAGGAGAGAGAGGTAGCGAGGCAGAGAGGTTTAGGGAGGGAATTCCAGAGCTTAGGGCCTAAGCAGCTGAAGGCACGGCCGCCAATGGTAGAGTGAAGAAGATCTATGAGGGTTGTAGGCCTGGAGGCGATTACAGAGATAGGGAGGGGCTTTGATTGGAGTGATTTGAAAACGAGGATGAGGATTTTAAAATTGAGGCATTACCAGATCGGCAGTCAATGCAGTCAGTGAGCAGAGGGGGTGATGGGTGAACGGGACTTGGTGCGAGCTAGGCTATGTGGAGCAGAGTGTTGGATGAGCTCAAGTTTAGGGAGGGTGTAAGGTGGGAGGTCGGCCAGGAGAACATTGGAATAGTCGAGTTTGGAGGTAACAGAGGCATGGATCAGGGTTTCAGCAGCAGATGAGCTGAGGCAGGGGCAGAGACGGGCGATGTTACAGAAGTGGAAGTAGACGTTCACTGGTGACTGTCACTGCATTGTGGGAAACCCTTTCAATGCAGACAACTCCCCATATCAAAAAATAGAATGAGAGAGATGGGAAGGGAAAGGTTGCAGGTGAGAGAGAGGCTGGAAGTTGGCAAGAAAGGGATCACCTATCAGATGGTGTGCTTTTACTGGACCTTTTGGGGTTCTACAATTGTCCTCAGCAGTCCAGGAGCAGGGAGGTGAAAACCAGCCAGAGTTTCTGCTCCTGATCACTATCCAGTGCACTTTGCTGAAAATAGCATGCGTGTGGATGTTGGTTGAGTGTGGAGCTCGGTTAAAATTAAAGAAGGAGCCAGGAGCATAAGGTCCCCATGATCCCACTGGTGAGAATCAGGGCCTGATATTCCGAAAGTGATGTTTCGCATCCAGGCATGTAGTGGGTGGGACTTCCTCTCACCGTAATGTCCTGGTGCTGATCCCACGTAATTTATCGAATCTGAAGCATGCCGTCTGTCCAAATTTAGACTGCAATGCCTCAGAATAATGAAGGGGTGGGAGTTAGCACCAAATGACATTTAACTCAAGCTCAGAGAGGCGAACAGGATGAGGAAAATAGCAGGAGGGGACCTTGTGCCGCAGCGGGATATAAAGTCTTGTAGGGGGTACTGGGGTTAGCGCGTGCGCCCAGTCAGTTATGCCCCTGACTGTTTGTGAGCGGTTCGAATCGCTCCCACACCCCTGGGTTCTAGACACCGGACTTAGGTACAGGCGGCGTTACAGAAAAGACTCGAGTAGATAGGCGGTTCGGACGTGAGAAAAACCAAGATTTTATTGAAATAGAAATTAACACAATCTTATGAAAAGTTACTAGTATAAATTACAGGCAAATACAAAATAACTATACTTATACAGGGAATGGGGAACACACGGCACATCGAGAGAAAATTACTATCTTAACAATCCACTTATCCTTATCCCACCCCCTATACCTAACTAGATTGAGCTATGAGGGGCCAGAATTCATGCTCACCAATCACAGATCTGCTGAATTCAAACAGCGGTAGGGCTTGGGGTTTGCTCTTTGTGCTCTCCGGGGCTTGCCGTCATCACGTGGTCTCGGGGTGCTGCAAGGGCGTCGTCCAGGTATAAGTACCCCAAAGTTAAAGTCTCTGCTTGGATACTTTACCTCGCAGGGATGATGGTTCCTCTTCCTCGGCCAGCAGTTGGAGTTTGCATGAAGATAGTCGATGGTGAGCTGGGTTGAAGGCCCAGTTATTCGAAGCTTTTCTTCAATCGTCTTCCCAATTCGTCTTCTTCACCACCTCGCCTCGTCTCGTCCCGCCTGGCCTGGTTTGTCTGTGTCCGCCTGGTGCAATGCCGGGCGTTCCTGATGAGATGGGAAAGGCATGGGCGGTGGCTAGGCGGTAAGCGCAGGACGGGGGAAGAGCAGCAGCAGCCACGAGGGCGAGGGGCCAGAGCAGGAGCCAAGAGCAAGGGCAGAGAGCAGAGAGAGAAGGTTGCCAGTGGGCCTAAAATTATACTCCTTCGGATGGCCCTTATCTGCGCGCCAGATCAGGTTAGTTCATTGTCCCAATCTTGGCGGGCTAGGGTAAATAATTGTAGCAATCTAAACTAACCATTTTTAGATGGCCGGTAATCACACCTACTGGCCCGATTCCTAAGTTGCTTTTGTTATTAATACATCTTAATCGGCCTGTCCAGCCTCGATGGCTTCCCTAAGCTGCTTCCGATTATTTATGCAAACAACTTGATGGCCTTACGTATGGGCCTCACTGGGTTTTGATCTGTCTCCGATTTGACTTAATGCATAATTCAAAGTCCTGTCTGCTTTCAAAATACAAAAGTCTCTCTTCACAGAAACTGCAGCTTGGGTTTCGATTTCCCAAAAGCTGCTTGTGCCACAGAGTCCAAGCTTTTTAAATCTTGCAGGCTTTTGGCCACGAGGTGCAGACGCCATCTTTGGGCACCCTTTTCATTAAAATGTCCATGCAGTGTCCCTTTTATTACTAATAACCTTTGGGGAAATGTAGAAATTTTGCGAATCTTACAGTCTGCTGCTGCTTAAAAGGGCGGGTGGCAGAACTGGAGGAAGCAGACAAATGGGGTACGAGGAATGGAACAAAGGCAAAAGGGGAAAACTGTAGGCCACTGGGTCACAGAGACAGCACAGTGAGTGTACCTGACCCCGGGACAGGAAAGTGAGTGTACCCAGCCCCAGGACAGGACAGGACAGTGAGTGTACCCAGCTCTGGGACAGGATAGTGAGTGTACCCGGCCCTGGGACAGGACAGTGAGTGTACCCGGCCCCAGGACAGGACAGGACAGGACAGTGAGTGTACCCAGCTCTGGGACAGGATAGTGAGTGTACCCAGCCGTGGGACAGGACAGTGAGTGTACCCGGCCCCAGGACAGGACAGTGAGTGTACCCGGCCCCAGGACAGGACAGTGAGTGTACCTGGCCCAGGACAGGACAGTGAGTGTACCCGGCCCCAGGACAGGACAGTGAGTGTACCCGGCCCCAGGACAGGACAGTGAGTGTACCCGGCCCAGGACAGGACAGTGAGTGTACCCGGCCCCAGGACAGGACAGGACAGTGAGTGTACCCAGCTCTGGGACAGGATAGTGAGTGTACCCAGCCCTGGGACAGGACAGTGAGTGTACCCGGCCCCAGGACAGGACAGTGAATGTACCTGGCCCCAGGACAGGACAGTGAGTGTACCCGGCCCCAGGACAGGACAGTGAGTGTACCCGGCCCCAGGACAGGACAGTGAGTGTACCCGGCCCCAGGACAGGACAGTGAGTGTACCCGGCCCAGGACAGGACAGTGAGTGTACCCAGCCCCAGGACAGGACAGTGAGTGTACCCAGCCGCGGAATAGTTTTTGCATCCTTCAACCCTCCTTACAATATCCATCCATCATTTTTTAAATTCATATCCTGGGATGTGGGCTTTGCTGGCAAGGCCAGCCTTTATTGCCCACCCCTAATTGCCCTTGAGAAGGTGGTGGTGAGCCACCTTCTTGAACCGCTGCAGTCCATGATGTGAGGCCCTTATTAATTCATTTCAGTATTCCCCGTTACATTAATTACTGAGGTTTCCACATACACAGTATATCAGCTGTGTCCAACCTGCGACCCATTCACCCTCTGTTGCCCAGCAATCAGCCCTCGAAGCCCAGGTAAATCAAGCCTATTTGTGCTTTTATTCATCTGCTGATTTGTCTGTTTGAATTTTATGGGCCTGGAGGTATGTCGCAGCTGTTCTTAGCGCTGCTGTGTTACTGGTGGATAAGTCCTGAATCAACAACTTCAGATATTTGCAAATTAATCGGAACAGGAATGTCAACCATTCGGGCCAACTCTGTGATCCATCAGCGAGCGGTTCCCACAGAGAGCACATTGCACGAATATGATTCTCCGCCCATTTGAATAAAAATCATCGGCTGCGAACCACAGTGTCCATCGATGCGTTCCTTGTCAAGTATAGCTCCCTACTGGGAGCACGGTATTATGGAACCCGCCACGATACGTGGTCCTTGAGGCTCCACAGTACACAGCTTTGTGGCCCACAGAGTCAAAGATTGAACACTATCGATTACTATACTTCATAATGTAGAACGCGGTTCCATATTTATTTACATATATAATTCTGGGCTTATGTTTTCATAAATGATTTTATTAGTGGGCTAATTAAAATTTCAATACACCCATATTCATTTATTTATTGATTTAATTATTTATTGTATATTAAATGTTATAATCCTTACCAAAAATGTTACTTTCTCTTCATCATTTATAATTTCATTTTGGTTCAGATTAACCCTATGCTGAGCAAACACAATGTAGGCTGGATGGGCGCGTTTGTTGCATAATTAAAACAAACAGAGAGCTGTTTTTCACCTAGCACACATGTCTACAGGGCTTGTCTATAAATTATTGAAAGGGAACTGGGCGGTACAGTTAGTAAGAGTGCTAGCCTTTCACCTCTGGGACATGAGGTTAATGGGACGATAGTCTCCTTCGTCTGTTTATATAGGGATATTGGTCTGTACAGGACTGGAAAAGCCCATTAAAGTCACTCTAGCCAAATCCCAAAGTCTACCGCACCCACCCCACCATTCTCCCCCACACAATACTCTGGGCTTGATTTTGAAGTGACTGCTTCCATCAGGTGGGAGACGAGCAGAGCAAGTCCACATCCACCCAATGGAAGCAGCCAGTGAAACCAGCCATTCTCATGGGCCGTATTTGAATTCCGTCGGTGGGATTTTCGTGCACTTAGAGCAGCTCGCTGATTGGGGAGGGAGGCAAATCCTGCAGCTCCTCGACAGAGCTGAGCCGGGCTTGGCCGGGTCAGTAAAAGGCGGGGGAGGTGATCCTGGGTGAGGGCTGCTTCGGATGGGAGTGGGAGGTCTATTTTTCTGGGACCAGGAGGAACACGCCGCAAAAGTCACTTAAAACCCTTTCTCTTACCCATTTTTGAAGAGCCTGCAGTGATTCCTTTCAGCAGCGTTGGTTAGGTTGCTCTACGTCAGGTATCAATGGGTGGATGTTGACACTTCAAAATTGCAGCAGGGTCACTGGACCCCAATTTGCGATGAGGTTCCCACCTGTTTCTGGCTGCCTATTTCAAGCCCCCCTCCCCCCACCCCGGGACAGGCATGAGTGGGAATGGGATGATAAGTTGTGCACTCGCATTACTGTGCCGTTCCCGCCCAAAAATGGGGATAAAAATCACCCTCTCTGTTTCTTACAACCCTCAATAGTGTCTGTCACGAAATTTACAGCACAGAAACAGGCCATTTGTCCCAACCAGTCCATACTGGAAGTTGTGCTCCACACGAGCCTCCTCCCATCCCTCTTCATCTCACCCTATCAACATATCCTTCCCTCATGTGCTTATCTAGCTTCCCCTGAAATACATCTCTGCAATTCGCCGCAACTGCTTCTTGTGGTAGTGAGTTCCACATTCTAACCACTCTCTGGGTAAAGAGGTTTCTCCTGAACTCCCTAGTGGATTTATTAGTGACTATCTTATATTTATGGCCCCTAGTTCTGGTCTCGCCCGCAAGTGGAAACCTCTTCTCTACATCTACCCCATCAAACCCTTTCATAATCTTAAAGACCTCCATCAGATCACCCCTCAGTCTTCTCTTTTCTAGAGCCAGATATTCAGTCTTTTGGCAAATTCAAAATTATCATTTTAAATTTGCTGATACTAACTACTTTCTCCGTCTCCCATGAGGCAGTCTGTTTCTCACATTCACCACTTTCAACGTGTTGAATCCAAACTATCTGTTCACATTCACATCATGAGCCTGGAGCCTTTAATCTGAGTCCATTGACTGTAAGTGTACAACATTTTATGGGGCAGTCTCAACTCAGTAGCCAGTAGGCATGGGTCTGACGGTGTAAAACTGCCCAAATTTAGCATTTAATGGAGTCAGTCAGAGCCCATCAGGATGTACAGCTGGATTGAGAAATGGAAATGTCAAACTGGTGCAGTCGGCAGCACCTTGGGGTTGGATAAATTGGTGGAGCAGATTAAAAGGATCTTTACTCCACATCTGGCCCGTGTTGTGTCTGACCTCAGAGAGTTTGATGTTGACACTGGGAGCAAACATTCCCTATATTTAACATTGATATCCCTCACCGGAGGAATATTGAATGCACTTACTTAACATCTTTTGCAAATATTTATGGGGGGTGGAGTGATTTGCCAAACATTGCGATGAAAGGAACCCTCACAGCAACCTCACTACAATCCCCTGCGAGCTGTCATTTCCAAAGTCAAACATTTAGTTTAAACTTACCTGTCAAAACTATTTAATACTTTAATCCAAAATGATTTAAATTTTTAATCCTTTCACAGCTATCCTGAGCTGCTGGATAAAAGTAACAATCACGGGGCTCCCAAGCTCATTTTCAAGTGTAGTGGTGCCTGTACATGAGATGGGAGCTCTGTGTGCCTGGGTCCAGCAATCTCTGACTTCACGCTTAGCTGAGAGTGCAGGTAAGATGTTACTGTCAAACTGTGACGCCCTCCCAGCAGACAGCGTTTAGATTTTCCATATCAGGCATTGAGAAAGATTAACCAGCATCACTCCACCTTGCTCTCCAACTCCCTTCACCCCCCACCTCGAAGGCAGTGACTTACATCGATTTTACAACACAGAAACAGGCTAGTCGGCCTAACTGATCCATGCTGGTGTTTATGCTCCACACCAGCCCCCTCTCACCTTACTGCACCTCACCCTATCAACATACCCTTCTATTCCTTTCTCCCTCATGTACTTAGATGTGCTTAAGGGGAATCTAGCTATGTAGTGGGCCCGCCAATACCTTATTCAGTTGACCAATTTTAATGCATGAGCCATCATAGTGAATGCTGGGAGTTATTGCAGCTGAGCCGCATCCTGTCCTCACCTGATTTCCTACAGGTACACTTTCCAATCGTATCACCAGATAGTTATCAGAGGCAGGCACCTTGGCTGGTTTTTTTCCCCTCACGTGATTCGGGGAGGTGAGACACACTGCTCACAGAGTTACTCAACATTAATCTGAGGGTCCTGCACTCATCAAATTGGAACCAGACCTTGAGCACAATAACAACAACAACTTGCTTTTATATAGCACCTTTAACATCGTAAAATGTTCCAAGCCACTTTACAGGGATGTACTCAGACTAAGGTCGACCATCAAAGAAAGAGACATTAGGATAGATGATCAAACGCTTGGTTTTAAGTCTTAAAGGATGAGAGAGGGGCAGAGAGCTTTAGGGCAGGAATTCCAGAGCTTAATGCCTAGATGGCTGATGGCATAGCTGCCACTGGTGGGACAAAGGAAGCAGGGAGTGCACACGAGGCCAGAGCTGGAGGAAGGCAGAGTTCTTGTTGTGAGTGTACCGCGTTGTAGAGTTGGAGGAGGTTACAGAGGATACTGCAAAGAGGGAACCTTGGACATGAAGTAGCCTAAGAGCCATGGCTTTCTCTAAAGAAGCTGTATTCCAAAGTCACCCCATCCACGTGCAGGTGTCAAGATCCGTTACCAGTGGACTTGGATTCTGCAACACCGACTGTGGGGGCCTCACCTGGCAGTTCAGAAATACAATAGTTGGCTTGCGGGACCCAAATGAAGCAAACTTGATTATTTTCTTTCTCCCTATCTACTCATGCATCCAGATTGCTGAAGCACTCTGGCACTGGCTCTGGCTCTGGTACTGGCACTGACACTGACACACATGTTGAAAATGCCTTGAACATAATGGCTAGTACAAGGCCATTAATACTGACACAAATTGTGTGCACTCAAGAGTGGGATCAATAAAACTCCATAAATTTTACAAATTTAATGTAAATGAATGTCATAATTATCCCAGTGTGTAACATTTCATTATCCTAGTATGAATGCAGTACAGTATATTGTACAATTTTAATTTCATACAAAAGGATTAAATTTTATGAAGCATAAAGTATTTACACAGAGTGAAATCCATTCAAGCTGGCATGTCTAATAACCACACAACACTCAACTATTCACCTCTTCTGATAGAAGCCCTGTATCTATCGCACAGGCTCCATATATTCCAAAAAGAAAGAAAATCTACGAAAGATCTATATTTTCGAATCACTAAAGTTGATCCATACTCAGACTTTTTCTTCTGACAGAGGTGAGGGAATGCAGCTGCTCAATTTATGAGGCTTCATATCTGACATAGTAGCATGGGCCAGAGATTAGCCGACTATGGAGTCAATTCTGTGACTCACACTCCCATCCAGCGAGGCGCAACATTGATTTTTTTTTCACAGAGTATTTTCCATTTATCACAATTCTCTGTTGTTGAGCTAATTCATAATCCATCTGGTCAATTTGTCAACTCTTCTGTGAGCCTCAACATGCCCTACCAGTCTCACCTGAGGAACTTTGTCAAATCTATTTTGAAAATGCAAGCAAACTACATCTACCAGATCACCCTCATCCATCAGCTTAGTCATGCTCAAATAATTCTAATCGGTTCATAAGGTATGACCTATTACTGTTGAACCCAGGTTGACCACTGTAGTGTATGTGCTTTAAGTCAGAACTACTTTTTACAGCTCCTGTATACTGTAGTACCGGCAGTGACCACACCGGTATATAAGCTGTGCGCATGCCTCTGTACCCGAGGCTAGAGATTACCCTCCTCCAGTAAAGACCTGTTATTTGTTTATGTACAGCATCCGTGTAATTATTTATCCACTGAACCACGGATCTAACAGTGGCGACGAGTGTCGATGCGAATCTACCTGCAACATAAAACAAAAAACAAAAAAAACATATTCGAGTCCAGGAACACGGGCGTCGACTGCGAGCAACCGCCCAGCAGTCAGGCAGAGACCCAACTTCGCTGGGGAGAGCCGGGCTTGGTTCCCCAGCCACAACGAGCAGTAAGAGACCGATGACAGGTCCAGAGCAGACCCTTCCCGAGCAGCGGCGGCTGGAGCCGACCGACGGCAGAGAGAGAGAGCCGAGCAGCGTCGACGGGGTAAGAAAGAGGGTGAAGAGAGCAGGGCGCAGCCGAGGGTTGATCACCGAGCGGCGTCGAGGAAAAATACTGCAAACCGGAGAGAGAGAGGGTAAGAAACAGCCGGGTTCTAGACTGAACGGCGTCGACAATATCAGGAGAAGAACGCGCAGAGCACAGCCAGGGATCACGGGCTGATCAGGGTCCACGGGGCGAAGCAAGGGGAGACGCGATTGAGCCGCGGAGAAGCAGGGAGAGGGCGGGAGACGCCATTGAGCCGCGGAGAAGCAGGGAGAGCGCGGGAGGCGCCATTGAGCCGCGGAGAAGGAAGAGCGTGGGAGACGCCATTTTGCGAAGCCGCAGCGGAGAAGACGGGCAAGCGCGGGAAGGAAGGAAAGCGCGGGAGATGCCATTTTGTGCCAGCGGAGAAGAAGGGGAAGCGCGGGAGGCGCCATTGGTGATAGTTAACGCACAACCAAGGATGCCGAAGAGTGGCAGTATCTCTACATTCAACAATGAAGTCGAAGATTGGGCGACATATGTGGAACGTATTGAGGTGTACTGCAGGGCGAATGAAGTGCCAGATGCTAATAAAGCACTGGTTCTGTTAAATTCCATGGGTGCAAAAACTTATGGGTTACTGCGAAATCTAATAACCCCAGAGAAGCCGGTAAACAAGAATTTTGAAAGCATAGTAGAAATCCTACAGGACCACTTAAACCCCACACCGCTGCTGATAGCAGAATGATTTAAGTTCCATAAAAGGAACCAACACAAAGATGAAAGCAATGCTGAGTACCTAACGGAACTGCGCAAGCTATCGAAATACTGCCAGTTTGGAGCGGGACTAGCAGACACGTTAAGGGACAAGTTTGTGTGTGGGCTACAAAGTGAAGGAAACCAGAAACGGCTTCTATCAGAAAAGGACCTTACGCTGGACAAAGCTTTCAGTATGGCAGTATCACACGAAGCAGCCGCAAGGGGCGCTGCAGAGATACAACGGAGACCGCAAGAATATGGCACCAACGAAATGACCTATTGAACAGGGAAGTGCTATCGCTGCGGCAGAACAACACATGACCAGAAAGATTGTTGGTTCAAGGACCAAGTGTGCAGACAGTGTGGGAAAGCAGGACATATAGCAAGAGTCTGCAGGTCTGGGAAGAAAACCAACAGTAAGAAATCTCCACAGGAGAAGTACAAAAAGGTACACAAGGTGATGGACAGTGGTTCAGACGAACAGAAAAGTGACACAGACTCCGGAAGCAAGGAGCTGGGTTGTCTGAAACTACATAATGTAACCAAAATGGAGGATCGCCAGACTATCTGGGTTACACTCAAGATAGACGGAGTCCAAGTGGAAATGGAATTGGACACTGGGTCAGCTCTAACAGTCATAAATCAAAGAGGCTACAAGCGGCTATTTTCACATATACCCTTGAAAGCTACAGAGATTGTCTTGAAGACGTATACGGGGCAAAAAGTCTACCCCAAAGGAAAAATAAGGGTGAAAGTGACATATAAAGGTCAGGAAATACCTAAAATGGATATATATGTATTGCCAAATGGAGGACCACCACTGCTAGGACGTGAATGGATCCGGAAGATACATTTAGATTGGCATTCCATACAGGCACTGAAAGTGGAGGCCAAAAAGGATGACGACGTCACACCTGGCCGACTGTCAAAAATGCTAACGGACGCAAAAGAAGTGTTCCAGGAGGGACTAGGAACACTAAAAGGAATAACAGCAACAATTAAAATAGATGATAATGCAAGCCCAAAGTTTCTGAAGGCCAGACCAGTGCCTTATGCGATCAGACCAGCGGTTGAAGCAGAGCTGGAAGGGTTGGAACGGTCAGGAGTACTGTCCAAAGTGGACTGGAGCGAGTGGGCTACACCCATCATTCCTGTAATGAAGAGGTCGTTGAGTAATACGCCTGGGGAACCAAAGAAGGTCCGCATCTGTGGGGATTTTAAGGTGACAGTGAACCCAGTCCTTCACACGGTGTAATATCCGCTTCCACGAATTGAGGATATTTTCGCCTCGCTATCTGGTGGTAAACGCTTCACCAAAATTGATCTAGCCCAGGCGTACTTGCAAATGGAAGTAGAAGAAGCTTTGAAACATTACCTTACGATCAACACCCATAAAGGTCTCTATCAATACAACCGGCTGGTGTTTGGAGTAGCCTCAGCTCCGGCTATCTGGAAAAGGGTGATGGATCAGGTTCTGCAAGGGATTCCAGGGACCCAGTGTTATTTGGACGATATCTTGGTCATGGGCGAAAATGACGGTGATCACCTCGCTAACTTGAAGAAGGTGCTCGCAGATTAAAGGAATATGGGCTACGAGCTAATCGCCACAAGTGCGAGTTTTTCCAGAAACAGATCTTGTATTGCGGCCACGTCATCGATGAAGAGGGGTTACATAAGTCCCCTGACAAGATTGAGGCAGTAGTCAAGGCTCCAGCACTGGAAAATGTGTCACAACTGAGGTTGTTCCTCGGGCTGGTAAACTATTACCACAAGTTCTTACCAAATTTGTCTACGGTATTATACCCGCTGAACACCCTACTGCAAACAGGGGTACCATGGGAGTGGGATGACGAACGTAGACAAGCTTTCCAGAAGTGTAAAGAATTGATCACATCAAAAGAGGTGTTGGCCCATTTCAACCCAGCACTACCGATTCATTTGGCATGTGATGCATCACCCTACGGCATTGGAGCGGTGCTGTCGCACAAATTCAGCGACGGGTTGGAGAGGCAAGTAGCCTTTGCGTCTCGGTCACTAACCTCAGCAGAGCGCAACTACGCCCAGATTGACAGGGAGGCCCTCAGTCTAGTATGGGGAGTAAAAAAATTCAACCACTATCTGCATGGACAGAAGTTCACCTTGCTGACTGACCACCAACCATTTGTCTCCATCTTTAATCCTAAGAAGGGCGTGCCAGTAATGACTGCACAGCGGTTACAAAGATGGTCCCTGTTTCTAGGGGCGAATCAATATGAAATAGAATATAAAGGCACGAGACAGCATGGGAACGCTGATGGGCTATCGCGCCTGCCACTGCCTACTGTGGAGGAAGCACCAGCAGTGGACCCTATCGAGATATTTTATTCGTCGATAATTGAACGATTGCCAGTAACAAACGCGGATATAGAGAAGGAGACCCGCAATGATCCGACGCTGTCACGGGTATATGAATTGACGGTGAGGGGATGGCCAACACATGGCGACTCACTGTTGCCAGCATTCTCATCCAGAAGAGAACAGCTGTCAGTATGCCAGGGGACAGTGATGTGTGGATACAGAGTGGTGATTCCACCCAAGTTAAGGGAGAGAGTGCTAAATAAGCTACATGAAGGTCATCTGGGGGGAGTGAAAATGAAAAGCCTAGCTAGGGCTTATGTGTGGTGGCCGGGAATCGATCAACAAATCGAAGACCTAATTAAGAGCTGCTTAGGATGCCAGAAGGTCCAAAATGCACCACCACATGCCCCTCTACACCCATGGGAGTGGCCCTCCTCTCCATGGCAACGGGTGCACATTGATTTTGCTGGTCCATTCATGGACTCAATGTTCTTAATAGCAGTGGATGCTCATTCAAAGTGGCCTGAGGTGATAAAGATGTCTTCAACCACTACAGAGAAAATGATTGCAGTCCTACGGACCATATTTGCCAGAAACGGTTTGCCAGAGCAGATCTGCTCTGATAATGGACCACAGTTTGTGTCCGACGAGTTCCAAAAATTCATGAAAAGGAATGGGGTAAGGCATTACACATCCGCCCCGTATCATCCAGCCACCAATGGATTGGCTGAGAGGTTCGTACAAACCTTTAAGAAGGCGATAAAGGCCATGTGCGACGAGGAAATTCCACTACAGCATAAGATGGACAATTTCTTATTTGCCTACCGAAACGCGACACATGCAGTTACCAACCAGACCCCGGCCATGATGTTCTTTAACCGAAGGTTGAGATCTCGTCTGGACTTGCTCAGACCAAATGTGCGAAGAAATGTTGAGGACAAACAATTCCAGCACATCAACGAGAAGTCGACAAGGAGCTTCAATGTAGGGCAACCAGTCTTGGCCCGGGACTATCGAACAGAGAAGTGGCAACCCGGAACGATATGTACAAGGCAGGGGCCATTAATGTACACAGTGGATGTCGGGGAGAACATTGTGAGACGCCACGTCGATCAGATCTTAGCATCACAGGAATGCGTCAACCCCATGTCTCGAGTACCGGGGGATTAACCCGACATACCGGTAGCATCGACTTCAGACCCAGTAGCAGTGGAACCCGATGAACTACCCGATGAAAGGGGGTCAGAATTGCCTCTGCACCAAGAACAAGAACCTCCGGAAAGGCGCTATCCCGAAATGTTCAGGAAACCGCCCCAAAGACTGAATCTATAAATGGACTTTTGTTATTGAATGTACATGTAAAAATGTCATAGAGTCATAGAGTTTTACAGCACAGAAAGAGGCCATTCGGCCCATCGTGTCCGCGCCGCCCATCCATCCCTGTCCTGTCTAATCCCATTTTCCAGCATTTGGTCCATAGCCTTGTATGCAATGGCATTTCAAGTGCTCATCCAAATGCTTCTTGAATGTTGTGAGGGTTCCTGCCTCTACCACCCTTTCAGGCAGTGAGTTCCAGATTCCAACCACCCTCTGGGTGAAAAAGTTCCTCCTCAAATCCCCTCTAAACCTTCTGCCCCTTACCCTGAATCTATGCCCCCTTGTTATTGACCCCCCTACTAAGGGGAAAAGTTCCTCTTTATCTACCCTATCTATGCCCCTCATCATTTTGTACACCTCAATCAGGTCCCCCCTCAGCCTTCTCTGCTCCAAGGAAAACAACCCCAGCCTGTTTAGTCTTTCTTCATAGCTGAGGCGCTCCATCCCAGGTAACATCCTGGTGAATCTTCTCTGCACCCTTTCCAAAGCAATCACATCCTTCCTATAGTGAGGCGACCAGAACTGCACACAGTACTCCAGCTGTGGCCTCACCAGCGTTTTGTACAGCTCCATCATAACCACCCTGCTCTTATATTCTATGCCTCGGCTAATGAAGGCAAGTATCCCATATGCCTTTTTAACCACCTTATCTACCTGTTCCGCTGCCTTCAGAGATCTATGTACATGTACACCAAGGTCCCTCTGACCCTCTGTACTTCCTAGGGTCCTACCACTCATTGTGTATTCCCTTGCCTTATTTGTCCGTCCAAAATGCATCACCTCGCACTTTTCAGGGTTAAATTCCATTTGCCACTTTTCCGCCCATCTGACCAACCCGTTTATATCGTCCTGTAGCCTGAGGCTTTCCTCCTCGCAATTTACCACCCCACCAATTTTCGTGTCATCTGCGAACTTGTTATTTGAATATTAATGGGGTATTATTAATCTAAAAAGGGAGGAATTGTAGTGTATGTGCTTTAAGTCAGAACTACTTTTTACAGCTCCTGTATACTGTAGTACCGGCAGTGACCACACCGGTATATAAGCTGTGCGCATGCCTCTGTACCCCAGTCTAGAGATTACCCTCCTCCAGTAAAGACCTGATATTTGTTTATGTACAGCATCCGTGTAATTATTTATCCACTGAACCACGGATCTAACAACCACTCCCTGTGATACCAGTTCTCTTTATATGTTCATATCCTGTAGCATACCCAAAAGCATTCTTCTCACTGTGGATGTTAATGCGTTATTGATAATGGGGACATTGGGAGTGCTATTCTGGACCCTGTACGTGCCTCCAGTGCTTCCTGCTGTCTACTGATAGGGTAAATCCTTTTTCAGTTCACGTAGGCACAGGTGTCCAAATGGCCACGCGTATAATCGATGCGCCCCTGTACTCTTGGAAAAGCAGCAGCCAGTAGAAGTGAGCAGCGCTCTCATGTTGTAGCTGCTGCACAGTGATGAGTACAACAAAGGTGTTAGCCTTGCTAAATAATGTACGTCCACTCCTTGGTATAGGTAGAAAACTGGTTGATTGTACGGATGTCCCTAGTGCTTGTTAGAAGGAGCTCGAATGTATAAAAGCCGAGAGCCATGGTGAATTGCAGTTCCTGTCTGGAAGTCTTCCTGTAGAAGATGACACAACTCTGCCACTACCTCCCTGTTAAGCTTCTGCCTTGGAGCACCGCTCTTTAGTCAATCCAGGGTAACAGTGCCTAGGACGGTATATCCAATGGGGATTGTAGCAGCAGGGGCCAGAGTGTACACTTTAGTGTCCCCTGACATCACTGCTCTGACTAGTCTTCCCCAGCCTCGCCAGTGCTAGGAGAGCACAGAATGCAGTACTCATAATGCTTCAAAAAACATTTCCTCATGTGTGATGTGATTAACATTGTATGTTAGGCAATTCCAAGTTGGCAATGTCTTCTGCTGTCGCAACACCTTAAATACTGTGCACAACCATCCAGCATTCAGAAGAAAATTTCACTCAACACTAATGTTGAACAATGTGAAGAATGAGCAGGCAGTAAGTGCTAACAAGCACTACTAACATTAATACCCAAGCCCTTGAAAGGTGACCTTACTAGACACATAAGGGAATAAACAGTCCAGAAAAGATAAATTGTGAAGTAGGAAAAGGAAATACAGGTCCAAATGAATGAAAAGTAAATTTAGGACTAATGTCAGAACACTTTTTCTCTCCACAAAGAATATTTACCAACAAATATCAAAATAAAGCAAACTAAAGTACAATATCAGTATAACATGACCACATTGAGGATATCTGTAAGGGATTCTGGCCTAGAAATTCAGTCGCGTTTGCGCCCACTTATTGGCTATAGAGTGGTTTGCGCCAGAAGTTTTTTAGCGCCCGAAATTCAGTTGGTCCCTAACATCGGCGTTAGCCGGTAGCGCTGCGCCGGCACCGATGACGTCATCGGCGTGCGCAGCGCCCCGGTTCCAATGCTATTCCGTGCCGATGGCCAAATTCAGTTGCGGCCGCCTCGCCCGTAGCGGCCGCCAACAGCGTTTGAAAAACAGTGCCTTGCAGCTCCGAGAGGCCGGCGCATAAAGGTGGAGGGGCGGCCGGCCGCTTTCCCGGCGGCCACCTGGCCGCACCTCCCTCCCCGGACTCCTGCACCACCCCCCCGCGGCATTGGTGTCTGACTCCCGCGAGCCCGGCACTTCTCCGTGGTGCCGGGCTCATTTGCCGGGGGAATCCAGCGGCGATCTCACGGCTGCAGGCAGCTCCTCCTTAAGAGAAGGAGGAGGCCTGCAGTACCCCAGCCTGCCGCACCGCATCGGGTGCCGCAGCGGCAGCTGGACGCCTGAAACTGACTTTCATCGCCCCAAACGAGGCGGCCAAACCCTGCAATAGCGCCCGCCTCCGTCTTGGGGTGCGCAACTGAATTTCAGGCGGGCGCTACAGGAATCCGGGCGAGCGCAAAATTTCGGGCACTAAAGACCTGGCGCGGCGATACCGAATTTTTAGCCCACAATCTCTGTAATCTCCTCCAGCTACACAACCACCCCCGCCCCCGAGATATCAGCGCTCCTCGAATTCTGCCCTCTTGAGCATCCCTGATCAACCATTGGTGGCCATGTCTTCTGTTGCCTAGGCCCTCAGCTCTGGAATTCCCTGCCTAAACCTGTCTGCCTCGCTACCTTTCTTTCCTCCTTTAAGACGCTCCTTAAAACCTACCTCTCTGACCAAGCTTTTGGTCACCTGCCCTAATTGATCCTTATGTGGCTCGGTGTCCAATTGTTTGTCTTAAAATACTCCTGTGAAGCGCCTTCGGACGTTTTACGACGTTAAAGGCACTATATAAATACAAGTTGTTGTTGTTGTTAATTACCCTTAGTAAGCATGGCTCTGTCATTCTTGAAGTTCCTGTTACTGTACTGTGAGTACCTTCTCCTCGGACCATAATACTGCTTTCCTCCCAAGTAAGGTTTCTTTTTAATACTCCAGCTGTCCAGACTCACAGGTTTCAATAGAAGTGCCAGCCTTCTGCTTTTAAGCCAGTATATATCTTAGAAGCTCCTCCAGGAAACTCTCAGATGTATGGCTTCGCAGCTCAAGTAAAAATCAATATCACTTTCACCTTTCTGATTCACATAGGAGGTTACCAAGATGATTTTCCAAACAAATAAAACAAAGTAACAGCCTAATTCCAATTAAGGACAGCAACGAGTATGGATGTCTCGCAGAGAAGAACTGAATGTTGTGCAGTGGTAGAAGAGTGAGCGGCGATCACCCAAACATACGGTCAAAGAGAGAGGTTTTTGAGGAAGCTTTTGAAGTGTGGGAGCAGTAGCAATGGGGAGATGGGGGAGGGTATTCTATAGAGTAGCACCAACACGGATGAAGGCTTTAATCGTGAGTGGAGAGCAGAGAAGGGAGGATGAGCAGGAGGCCAGAGTTGGAACACTGGCAGGTAGGGACTGTGATGTAGAGTTGGAGGAGGTTGCAGAGTAGGGGTGCGGGGTGCAAGTCCTAGAGGACTTGTGAACAGGATTATGTTTTTGCACTGAACACATTGAGAGATGGAGGTGTCAATGGAAACTGCTGAGGATGAAGTAATGGGTGAGTGGAAGCAACAGACAATACAGACTGCTAGTGTGCAGGCTTGAGAAACAACAACACAGATTTATAGAAATTGCAGCACAGAAAGTGACCATTTAACTCATCGTGGCTGTGTTGGTGATAGCTCTCCAGCTGAAGTTGTCCACTCTGATCCCATCGCCCTGCCTTGTTCTCATCTCCTTTTATATTCTTCCTTTTCAAAAAATGAATTACCATTTTGAATGCTGTTCTATTATCTGCCTTAAAACTCACATTCCATGTTCTAGTAACTCTGTGTGAAAACATTTCTTCCAACTTCCCCCTTTGATAATCCTCAGTCAGCTGTGGCTCAGTGGGTAGCACTCTCGCCTCTGAGTCAGAAGGTTGTGGGTTCTAAAAGCCCCATTCCAAGATCTTGAACACCAAATCTAGGCTGACACGCCAGTGCAGTACTGAGGGAGCACTGCACTGGCGGAGGTGTTGTCTATCGGATTAGGCGTTAAACTGAGGCCTTGTCTGTCCTCTCAGGTGGACATAAGATATCCCATGGCACTATTTTGAAGAGGAATAAGAGAGTTCTCCTCGGTTCCCTGGCCAATATTTATCCCTCAACCAACATCTGGTCGTTATCACATTGCTGTTTGTTGGACCTTGCTGTGCGCAAATTGGCTCCCGCTTTTCCTACATTACAGCAGTGACTACACTTCAAAAGTATTTCATTGGCTGTTGTGCTTTGGGACATCCTGAGGTCCTGAAAGGTGCTATAGAAATGTAAGTCATTATTTTCTTTTTTTCTTTCTATGCCTCCTTGTTACGGATTCGTCAACCAGTAACTATCTTCCATTATTTACCCTGTCTGAGCCTTTTATAACTTTGAAACCCCAATTTGCATGTACAAGGCAAACCGTCTCTTAGTTAATTGGTTCAGTGTCTTCACCATACAACAAACCAGTTCTTTGTGTCACAGAAAGGCTCTGTTAATTAAATCAATTAAACTATCTTCTATTTAGATCAGGCACCATTTGACTGTTACAATTAAGGAGACACAATTGAGACATAAGCTGTATCACTTGCCAGTGCAACACCAGCTTGTTAAATATTTTTTGTGGGCGTGAATGTCCACAGGACATTCCCGCCCATCCCTCGTCGACTGAGCCACTGAAACCCCGGAAAAATGGCATAAACTAAGTTATGGCAAACAAGTGGGAGAATCCCTGTGGAAATTCAGCCCTTTTACTGCTACATAATGAGATTATTGTCAAATGAAGTACGCTAACGGACAATTTTATGAATGGGCACAGCCTGGGGCGTATATCGGGAAATCATGGGAATGTTCCCAACGATTTTCTGGCTGTTAACTGTGAGGTGGAACCAGCCTTTGGCTTAGTGATAGCATTCCTACCTCTGAGTCAGAAGGTACAGAGTTCAAGCTCCGCTCCACACTATCCCAATAAGTGGAGACCAGAGTTCTGGCTCTGCATTATGGGTTGACATCAAGCGGGAATACTCGCGGGGAGGAGTGTCCCCCCCCCCTCACTCATTGTGGGTGCCCATAAAACCCTCCTGCCATTTAGGACTAACACCCTATCGCTGGTCTCAAGAGGATCACAGCCATGGAAAGAGTGAATCCTTCCACACAGTTCTACAAGTGAAGAGCAAAAAGGTACAAACACAACAAATTTAAGGCTAGTTATGGTGTCAATGGAGCACCCCGACCACAGCCGCAACTGAGATCAGCTAACAGAGCACAGTCTGAGGATCAGATCCATCTGTCTCACACCGTACTGGCAGAGCTTGATAGGAATGGACCTTCTCTCCCATCATCTCCATTTCTTCTGCATCCTGACATGCCCCTTCCAGGACCTCAAATAGCACATGTCCAGGTTCTTCTGGGCATTGAGATGGTCAACGAGGCCTGCTGTGTATTTTCCTGCATTTTCTGTTTTTAATCCATGGACTCATTGCCTAAGATACACCTTTCCCACAAGGCCTTTGCCTAGAGGTGGAGGCACATGGTGGCCCTCTGTACAGATCCTTCCCATCACAGACCCCAGGAAAGGCTTGAGGGAACCCAAAAATATTCATAGTATCACTGCCACTGATGGTATTAAGAGAGGTCGAAGGAGCTCTGCACCTCGTCCTCTCCCTGCTATGGCACAGCAATGATTTCTCTGAGGCAAGTGGATTCAAGGCATGGCAATGGCATTATCCAAATGAGCCAGCTGGTCTGTGGGGCCCAGATCATCTCTTCCTCGTGCAACAGGGTCAATTCTGCTACATCCACATCTGATACTGTGGGGAGCACGGTGGCATAGTGGTTAGCACTGTTGCCTCACAGCGCCAGGGACCCGGGTTCAAATCCGGCCTCGGGTGACTGTCTGTGTGGAGTTTGCACATTCTCCCTGTGTTTGCGTGGGTTTCCTCCGGGTGCTCCGGTTTCCTCCCACAGGCCAAAGATGTGCGGGTTAGGTTGATTGGCTATGATAAATTGAACCTTAGTGTTAGGGGGATTAAATACGTGGGGTTACGGGGATCGGGTGGGATATGTGTCGGTGCAGGCTCAATGGGCCGAAATGGCCTCTATCGGCACTGTGGGGTTTCTGTGATACTAGCTCTGAGAGCCTCTCGCCATGAAATACAATCCTCGGTGACCAATTTGAACTATTCCTCCATAGCACAGACCTTCCTTGTGGACATATCATCCTTCTATCCTTCATGACAGTCAATAATAGAGAGCTTGTGGAGTGAGGCCTGTACGATTTAGTTGTATTAAGAGCCTGGAAGTCCTCCTCTAGCACTCCTGATTAAAATGTACTTCATGGTTGTGCACTTAATAAAGCATCCTGTTAGCGTGACATGCTGATTCAAGAATGCACATGCTAATTAGACCACTAATTGTTATAAACAATTAGCTGCAGCTGAGCTGCCACAGTTAGCCGCAGCGCTCCTGGGTTAGGGCGAGGAAATCAGCCAGGATCCCCACTCCTGATCACTATTCCTGCTGGATAATGTGGGCACATGGGGAATGTTGGGTGAGCAGGAGATGTGGGTCAGCTGGCCAATAGACGGGGCTAACACTCAGAGAATGAGCACGTTCTCAGAGGCAGGCAATGCTGCAGAATCCGACCTCAGCACGCACCAGTGTAATTTTTATTCATACATTATTTTTAACAAATTGGTTTAAAAGAGTTAGGTTGGCAAGTTCATTAAAATATCAAATGGAGGGATTTCACCCGAAAGCTTAATCCAACTCATTAGACATCATGTACAGAGGGTGTTTACCTCCAGGACATGAGGGAGTGCTGCACTGTCAGAGGTGCTGTCTTTCAGATGAGATATTAAACCGTGGCCCCCATGTGCTTTCTCAGGTGGACGTAAAAGATCCCATGGCACTATTTCGAAGAAGAACAGAGGAGTTCTCCCCGGTGCCCTGGCCAATATTTGTCCCTCAACCAAAATCACTAAAAGAAATAAAAACAGAAAATGCTGGAAATACTCAGCAGATCAGTCAGCATCTGTGGAGAGAGAAACAGAATTAACGTTTCAGGTCAATGACCCTTCACCAGAACTGGAAAAATTTGGAGATGGAACAGGTTTTTAAGCAAGTGTAGGGGCAGGGAGTCATCTTTTGTTTCTTAACTTGTCCCATTACCATCTCCTTTTGCCTTGCACCATCATCCCTTTTGTCTCTTACACTCTCCTGCCTTCCACCCTATCACAGATCTTCCCTTTTGTTCATTCCTCCCCCCACCCTCTCCCTGCCCCTGCACTTGTTTGAAAACCTGTTACATCTCCAACTTTTTCCAGTTCTGACGAAGGGTCATTGACCTAAAACATTAACTCTGTTTCTCTCTCCGCAGATGCTGCCTGACCTGCTGAGTATTTCCAGCATTTTCTATTTTTATTTCAGATTTCCAACATCCGCAGTATTTTGCTTTTGTATCACTAAAAAACAGATTATCTGGTCATTAGCTCATTGCTGTTTGTGGGAGCTTGCTGTGCGCAAATTGGTTGCTATTTTTCCTACATTACAACAGTGACTCCACTTCAAAAGTATGGCTGTAAAGTGCTTTGGGACGTCCTGAGGTTGTGAAAGGGGCTATAGAAATACAAATTCTTTCTTGCTAGAAAGCGGGTGGGAAACATTTTGGCCCAGAAATTCGGGTCGGAGGCTTCCCACGGGTGCAAGTCCCCGACCTGCACTTACCTTGCACTCCGGCCGTTGTGCTGTGGGCCCGCGTGGGATTCCGATCCTGGGCCTCCTCTAACTGCCGGCGTGCAGTGTTTGCGTATCCCAGGAGCACAGTTAGTTCGATGTGTCCCCTGGGATCACGTGGGCCATGGAGAGCCAATGGTAGCAGGGAATGCCCATTCATAAATTTGACAGGAAGAGCTGTCAAAACTATAAATACAAATCAGCCCCAAAACATAACTAAAACTTCAAATAAATTTTTTTTAAATCACATTTTTAAAATACCTATAAATTACATAAAATAACTCTTTTAAACAATAATTTAATTTTTGAAAAAATTAATTACAGTTTCTAACAGGGCTAAAAATAAACTTACCTTTCTTTAAAGTATTTAAAAATAATAAACCTGTGGAAAAAATGTTTTAATTTTACTTAATTCACCACTTACCTTGTTAAAAGCCGGCCTGGCGACTGCTTTTTAAAAGTGTAACTCCTGGAGACTTACCCTCCCGGAGAAACCTGCAAAAAAGACAGAAGTTCCAGGCGTACGCGCTGCCTCTCCGGCGCACGCGTTCGACCTGTGAACCCCTTCCTTTAAGGGAATGGAAGTTCCGGTTTCCCGCGCATACGCAGTGCATGCACGAAACCGGCACTTTCGTTGGGCCTACGCGTGAGTATCCCGTGTGTACTCACCCGTGGGGACCCGAATTTCTGGGCCATTAAATATTACTGGACACACTCAGCAGGTCAGGCAGCATCTGTGGAGAGATCAAAACAAGTTGACGTTTCAGGTGCATCCCCTTCAGCAAAAGCGCATCCAAAGCATTACATTGTTTATTCACTCTCCACAAATGCTGCCTGACCTACAGCACCTTTTGTTTTTTTGTTTCAGAATTCTAGCATTTGTGGATTTTATTTAGCTCCTTGCCTCTATTATGAATTGCAATTAGCCTGCAATTGGAGCGTGCAGTGTGTGCCTCAGCATCAATGCTCCATTTCAGGAGACATTAAGCTTTGAAACACTGTAAATAGATGTTCATAAGTGGGAAGAACTTGCTCCAGATAAGAAAGCAGGCTGAAAAACCATCCATGACGGCAACTCCTACTATGAGGCCCGTCGCATTGCTGATGCTGAATGTAAATGCCAGCTGAGGCATGTCTCGCCTGAAAAATCAAGATTCCCAACCTGGGATCCATTGTTCAATCTGCAGACATTCATTCCGAGCAAAAATAGGTCTCATCAGTCACCAAAGACCTCACTGCAAAAAATGAGCTGATATTCTGGCTGTCTGCTTTGATATTGAAGGACAACCGATGGCGATGAATCTACTAGAGCTGAAGGCACGGACACCTCTCAGCAGGAGTCACTCGGTAGCGATCAGGAGCAGGCAACCTGGCCGATTTTTCTCTCCGTGGCTCATGGTCATCTGTAGTCTGCCTGGCTCGTGTTCAATACTGGATGGCACATTTACAAACTGGGCCAGCAAGGCAGCTACATTCTTTAACATAGTCTTGATGAGCTTCAAATGAAGGTCTGTGTTGACACCTGATTTGAATTTAATAAATAAAGAGCAGAACGAGAACCTAATGTTCCATTTTGAGTATAAGATTACCTCAAAAGCACAGAGGGAATTCTATATTCCCAACTCACACCTGAGCAGTTAATGTACTGAAATAAAAACAGAAAATGCTGGAGACACTCAGCAGGTCAGGCAGCATCTGTGAAGAGAGAAACAGAGTTAAGGTTTTAGGTCGATGACCTTTCGTCAGAACTGGAAAAAAGCAGGAAATGGAACAGATTTTAAAGTAAGTTTAGGGGCTGGGAAATGGGGAAGGGGATGAAAGAACAAAAGGGAAGGTCTGTGATAGGATAGAAGGCAGGAGAATTAAAGAGATATTCAAGGCAAAAGGAGATGGTAATGGGACAGGTTAAGAAACAAAATGGTTGACACGGCCCTCGACCGTGTCCGTTCAATCTCCCGCACTTCCGCCCTCACCCTTGCCCCTCCCTCCCGGAACCACGATAGAGTTCCCCTTGTCCTCACCTTTCACCCCACCAGCCTCCGCATTCAACGGATCATCCTCCGCCATTGCCGCCACCTCCAGCGTGATCCCACCACCAAACGCATCTTCCCCTCACCTCCCCTTTCAGCATTCCATAGGGACCGCTCCCTCTGCGACACCCTAGTCCACTCCTCTATCACCCCTAGCACCCCTTCCCCTGGCACCTTCCCGTGCAAGCGCAGCAGATGCAACACATGCCCTTATACCTCCCCCCTTCCCACTCTCCAGGCCCCCAAACAACCCTTCCAGGTGAAACAGCGATTTACTTGTACTTCTTGCAAGTTAGGATACTGTATTCGCTGCTCACGATGTGGTCTTCTCTACATTGGGGAGACCAAACGCAGATTGGGTGACCGCTTTGCAGAACACCTCCGTTCAGTCCGTAAGGTGGACCCCGAGCTTCGGGTCGCCTGTCACTTTAATTCACCGCTCCACTCCCACTCAGACCTCACTGTCCTCGGCCTTTTGCATTTTCCACGTAAGCTCAACGTAAGCTCGAGGAACAGCACCTCATCTTTCGATTAGGCACTTTACAGCCCTCTGGACTCAACATAGAGTTCAACAATTTCAGATCATAACCTCGGCCCCTATCATATATATATTTTTTATCCACACTTTTTGTTTGTGCCTTTTGTTCTTCTCTCCCACATGGCAGCTGTCTTTCATTCTGCCAGCGCAATTTACTTCATCCAGCGCCATCCTTTGTTTCTTAACCTGTCCCATTACCATCTCCTTTTGCCTTGAATATCTCTTAATGTCCCTTTAAATCTCCTGCCTTCCATCCTATCACAGACCTTCCCTTTTGTTCTTCCATTCTCTCCCCCATTTCCCAGCCCCTAAACTTGCTTTAAAATCTGTTCCATTTCCTCCTTTTTTCCAGCTCTGATGAAAGGTCATCGACCTGAAACGTTAACTCTGTTTCTCTCTTCACAGATGCTGCCTGACCTCCAGCATTTTCTGTTTTTATTTCAGATTTCCAGCATCTGCAGTATTTTCTTTTTGTACAGTTAATGTACTGTGGGGGAATTAATGCTTTCCCAATTCACAGCTTTTTACTGGCAAAGTGAGGCTCCTGATGAGGACCAGCTAGCTGGGCAGATTTAAATTTTGCAGTCCATTGATTCATAATACTGATGGAGACAAATCACTGCTAACAAAACCCGTGGGGATCCCGATTTCTGGCTCATGATTACTAGCTAAGAATCATTCAGAGAGAGGTTAAAGGTTAAGAGCACAAATCTTCGAAGGCAGCAATAGAACAGCAGAGCGACTGACATCTAACAGGGCACTGCAGAGAAAGCAGGAGTACCCTACGAAGAAAGGCATTATGAGGCACACAGGGAAACAATTAGAAAGAAGATATGAAGCGAATAACGGGGCTTTTCAGCAGGGACCATCGACTAAATAGTGAGGCAATCAGTAATGAGGTCCTGCAGAGTAGAGGGCCTCCTTGGTAGGCATTAGTGTCAAACTAGATTTACAACCTGAAAAGATTGTGATACATCCTACAGCTGATCTGGGCTGCCCCTGTTGGTCAGGAGCTGGTGTTTGCATCCAACTCCTTGTGGTCTGGTAGTATGAAGGGGGTAAGGAATTGGGGTTTACTTGCTGTCTCTTGGTGGGTTTGCATTTAGCATGCATGTACGAAAAAGGGTGGGAATCTTGTACATCAAGCCCCGGTGCAGCCATCGACACAGCTCCCAGTCACACAATCTCCCAGGAGAGGTAAAACAGTTAACAACTAAGGGGGAAAAATTCGTGTTCGCCAGCAAAGTTGCCAGTGCCACCGGCAACTGCAGTTAACGGTCGCTGGAAATGGCCGCAACGCTAACCGAGTGAAATTGGTCTGGGGCTGGCGTGGATATAGGTGGCGCAGAGCTCACCTTCAGTGCAATGCCATCCTGGTGGCGTTGCTGGGGGGATCCAGGGCGAAGTTCCTGTCCAGGTCCAGTGTTGCAGCTTCCCACAGCCTCTGGGAGCGAAGCTGTGGAGCTCGCAAGGAATTGTGGGCAATGAAGAGCTCTGAGATTTAAAGGGACCATGCACACTGAAGCAGTACAAAATAAAATGCAGTGAATCAATACATTTTTCAGCCCTTTCTGCCTTTTAAGAAATATTCAATATTTGAAAGAAGTTCCAAATGTGAATATTCAGCTGTTAAAGCTGAATTACCTTCCTAACCTCAACAAATGGGAAAACTGCCTCAGCGCTAACACAAATGGCTCAGATAGCCAGGGAAGGGGCACCCAGGGTCTCACACGCAGCACTCCAGCTTTGTGCAGGGGGTCAACACTGCAAGAGCGGCCCTCCATCCACAGGGGCCAGGAGGCCCTCCAGAAAGAACAATGTGAGAGTACATTACCAAGGCCATCACTGCCAGCAGTGTCGCTCCCCACGACCTGGCTCCAGTGCCCAAAGAAGCTTCATGAGCTCAGACCACTGGTCAAGGTCAGTGAATGCATCTTCAAAAGCCGTTTCGTACCAAATGCACCTCTAGCCTCACACACTGCTCAATGCAGGACCCCCAATCACTCACCGACCAACAATCTGGACCAATGATGAAGCACATCTTCCATTCCTAGCATCACCTCACCCCCATGGAGGAGACAGTGCAGGACATTCTTGGCAGGGGCATGGTTGAGCCCTTGGCCAGTGGCGGGGCAGAAAGGATACAAGTTGCAGGCATATTTGTACATTATCTTCCTTCTGGCCTGTACCTCTAGGCTTCCCGCCTGTCCGTCAGCACAACTCCACCCTTGTGTCTTCCTCATTTCACACACCCAAGAAATGCAGCCTGCCCAGCCAGTGGGACAGCAGGCGGATGATTCCATCCCGGATATCCCGGCCACAAAGGAGCTGTCTGGGATGCATCCTTCCGTCTGATTCCTCCTCTTCTGCGTCTTCCTCTTCCCTCTGCAAGCGAATGCTGTAAATGTGAAATGACAGCATAAAATGCTGCAAATACTCAGTTGGTCAGGCAGCATGTCGACCTGAGACGTGAACTCTGTTTTTCTCTCCACAGATGTTGCGTGACCTGCTGAGTATTTGCAGCATGTTCTGTCTTTTCAAAGGCCTTCATTTACCATCCGAGCCCGTACAAGCATCCAGCAGCACTCCCTACACACTCAACAAATTTTAATATCTATTGCCGCAGTCACCACTTCAATAAAATAAAAAACAGTCCAAACCCTTAAATTCAAACTTACCTGAATGATGTGTGTGTCCCTTTAAGAGCTGCAGCCATCGCCACTCTCAGCCTGCTTGACGTGCTTAGGACCCAGCGCTGAATTCAGCGCTAGGATTGAAGTTCTCGTTGGTGACATTAAGTTGCCGTTGCACGCCGATTGACGTCACCACGCCGCCATTTTTTTTCCAGGGCGCTGCCAGTTACTGGCAGCGCAAAGGGGGAGACGAATGTGGCGGCCATTGCGGGACCTGCCACCAGCTGGTGAAAGAGCGGCCGCCGCCATTTTATCACCATTTCATGGCGCTATGGAGTGTCGGTAAGTAGATGAATTTCTAGCCCGAAGACAAATTCGGGAAAAACACTGGGAAGTTGCACTCCGACTCCCAAAGACCCAGGAGTCAGTAACTCAGGAGTATCACTAATCCCACCTACTTCACAACCTGCCTTCGAGAACCTGAAATGTGCTCTCTCAGGATATTGCCCTTTTGAAGATGAGCAGGGAATCTATACTTAACACGTGCTTTAGTAGTCTGTTCCAGAGATTGATGACTTTCTGTAAAAGATATACTTGCTGGCATGTAACCTAATTCTATGTTTTTATAATTTATATTGATGACCATTATAACATATCCACACAGACAGAATCTATTCCCTTCATCATTTTGAAAGCCCAAATCATATCCCTTCTAAGCCTATATTCCTCCAGTGAAAAGAGCCCTAGTTCCTAAGAACCCTAAGATTGCTTATCATTTTAGACATCCTTGTCTGTCCCTTCTCCAAGGCCTCAATAGCCCCCATCAGGTATGGGACCAAAACTGGGCACAGAACTCTGAATGTGGCCTTACCAAGTATACGACTATTAGAGTCATAGAGTCATAGAGTAATACAGCACGGATAGAGGCCCTTCGGCCCATCGTGTCCGCGCCGGCCATCAAGCCCTGTCTAATCTAATCCCATATTCCAGCATTTGGCCCGTAGCCTTGTATGCTATGGCATTTCAAGTGCACATCCAAATGCTTCTTAAATGTTGTGAGGGTTTCTGCCTCCACAACCCTTTCAGGCAGTGAGTTCCAGACTCCAACCACCCTCTGGGTGAAAAAGTTCTTTCTCAAATCCCCTCTAAACCTCCCGCCCTTTACCTTGAATCTATGCCCCCTAGTTATCGACCCCTCTACTAAGGGAAAAAGCTCCTCAGCATCCATCCTATCTATGCCCCTCATAATTTTGTACACCTCAATCATGTCCCCCCTCAGCCTCCTCAGCTCCAAGGAAAACAAACCCAACCTGCCCAGTCTCTCTTCATAGCTGAAGCGCTCCAGCCCTGGTAACATCCTGGTGAACCTCCTCTGCACCCTCTCTAACGCGATCACATCCTTCCTGTAGTGTGGCGACCAGAACTGCACACAATATTCCAGCTGTGGCCTAACCAGTGTTTTATACAGCTCCATCATAACCTCCTTGCTCTTATATTCAATGCCTCGGCTAATGAAGGCAAGTATCCCATATGCCTTTTTTACCACCTTATCCACCTGTTCCGCCGCCTTCAGGGATCTGTGTACTTGCACACCCAGATCCCTCTGACCCTCCGTCTTGCCTAGGGTCTTTCCATTCATTGTGTATTCCTTTGCCTTGTTAGTCCCCCCAAAGTGCATCACCTCGCACTTTTCCGGGTTAAATTCCATTTGCCACTGTTCCGCCCATCTGACCAACCCATCTATATCGTCCTGCAGACTGAGGCTACCCTCCTCGCTATTTACCACCCTACCAATTTTTGTATCATCCGCGAACTTACTGATCATACCCTTTACATTCATATCCAAGTCATTAATGTAGACCACAAACAGCAAGGGACCCAGCACCGATCCCTGTGGTACCCCACTGGCCACAGGCTTCCAGTCACAAAAACAACCTTCGACCATCACCCTCTGCCTTCTGCCACTAAGCCAGTTTTGTATCCAATGTGCCAAGGCACCCTGGATTCCATGGGCTCTTACCTTCTTGACCAGTCTCCTGTGCGGGACTTTATCGAAGGCCTTTCTGAAATCCATGTATACCACATCCACTGCGTTACCCTCATCCACACACCTAGTCACCCCCTCAAAAAATTCAATCAAATTAGTCAGACATGATCTTCCCTTGACAAAGCCATGTTGACTATCCCTGATTAATCCTTGCCTCTCCAAGTGGAGACAAATTTTGTCCCTCAGGATTTTTTCCAATAATTTTCCTACCACTGATGTTAGGCTCACTGGCCTGTAGTTCCCCGGTTTTTCCCTACTACCCTTCTTGAATAATGGTACTACATTAGCGGTTCTCCAGTCCTCTGGCACATCCCCTGTGGCCAGAGAGGTCCTGAATATATGTGTTAGAGCCCCCGCAATCTCCTCCTTTGCCTCACACAGCAGCCTGGGATACATTTCATCCGGGCCTGGGGATTTATCCATTTTTAGGCCAGCTAAAACCGCCAATACCTCCCCCCGCTCGATGTTAATATGTTCGAGCATATCACAGTCCCCCCGCCCTATTTCTATGTCTACATCGTCCTTCTCCATAGTGAAAACAGACGCAAAAAATTCATTCAGAACCCCTCCTACATCTTCCGGCTCCACACACAGATTGCCACTTTTGTCCCTAATGGGCCCTATTTTTTCCCTAGTTATCCTCTTACCCTTAATATACTTATAAAACATCTTCGGATTTTCCTTTATTTTGCTTGCCAGTGTTATTTCATGGCCCCTCCTTGATCTCCTAATTTCTTTTTTAAGTATCCCCCTGCACTTTTTGTACTCCTCTAGGGCTTCCTCCGTCTTTAGCCTTTTGTATCTACCAAAAGCCCTCCTTTTTTTCCTAATCCATTCCCGTATATCCCCTGACATCCAAGGTTCCCTGTGGTTTTTGGAACCACCCTTGACCTTTACGGGAACATGTTGCCATTGTATGATCTCAATCTCCCTTCTGAAAGCCTCCCATTGCTCCGATGCGGATTTTCCTACAAGTAGCTGATCCCAGTCCATTTTGGCCAGATCCTGCCTTATCCTATTAAAATCGGCCTTCCCCCAATTTAGAACCTTTATTTCCGGCCCATCCCTGTCCTTTTCCATGGCCACCTTAAATCTTACCATATTATGGTCACTATCACCAAAGTGCTCACCTACTAGCACTTTTTCCACTTGGCCGGCCACATTCCCTAGAATTAGGTCCAGTACCGCCCCCTCTCTTGTAGGACTTTCTACATGCTGGCTCAAAAAGCTCTCCTGGATGCACTTTAAGAATTCTACACCCTCTGAGCCTTTCACACTCTGACTATCCCAGTTAATATTGGGGAAGTTGAAATCCCCCATTATTATTACCCTATTATTTGCACATTTCTCTGAGATTTGCCTACATATCTGTTCCTCTATCTCCCCCTGACTGTTTGGAGGCCTATAGTACACTCCCAGCAAAGTGCTTGCCCCCTTTTTGTTTTTAAGCTCCACCCATATGGCCTCATTGGAGGACCCTGCTAATATATCATCCCTCCTTACTGCAGTAATTGACTCCTTAATTAATATTGCGACACCCCCTCCTCTTATACCTCCCCCTCTGTCTCGCCTGAAGATTCTGTACCCCGGAATATTGAGCTGCCAGTCTTGCCCTTCCCTCAACCATGTCTCCGTGATAGCAACAATATCATACTCCCATGTGTTTATCAACACCTTCAGTTCATCCACCTTATTCGCAAGACTCCTTGCATTAAAATAGATGCCATCCAGCCTTGCCCTTATATATTTGCCCTGTCTACCAAGCTGACTTGTTTTTTTCTCTATAATTGGCAGCACATCCCCCCCTATTTCAGCTCCCCTCTGTATCCCATCCCCCTGCCAAGTTAGTTTAAACCCCCCGCAACAGTGCTAGCAAACCTCCCCGCAAGGATATTTGTCCCGCTCTGGTTCAGGTGCAACCCGTCCGACTTGTACAAGTCCCACCTTTCCCAGAAGCAGGCCCAGTGATCCAGGAAAGTAAAACCCTCCCCCCTACACCAACTCTTTAGCCACGCATTCATCTGCTCTATCCTCCCATTCCTATACTTACTAGCACGTGGCACTGGGAGTAATCCAGAGATTACAACCTTTGAGGTCCTGCTCTTTAATCTGTTACCTAGCTCCCTAAATTCTTGATGCAGGACCTCATCCCTCTTTTTACCTATGTCGTTGGTACCAATGTGGACCACGACCATTGCCTGTTCACCCTCCCCCTCCAGAATGCCCTGCAGCCGCTCAGTGACATCCTTGACCCTGGCACCAGGGAGGCAACAAACCATCCTGGATTCACGTCTACGGCCACAGAAACGCCTATCTGTTCCCCTTACTATAGAATCCCCTACCACTATTGCTCTCCCACTCTTTTTCCCCCCTTCCTGGGCAGCAGGAGCACCCCCAGTGCCAGGAAGTTGGCTGCTGCTGCCTTCCCCTGGTGAGTCATCCCCCTCAACAGTATCCAAAGCGGTATACTTGTTTGAAAGGGGGATGCCCGCAGGGGTTCCCTGCACTACCTGCCTGCCTTTGTTGCTCCGCCTGATGGTCACCCCCTGTGCCGCCCTGCCCTGAGGCGTGAACAACTCGCTAAACGTGCTATCCACGAGCCTCTCAGCATCGCGCATGCTCCAAAATTCATCCACCTGCAGCTCGAGCGCCGCAATGCGGTCTGCAAGTAGCTGCAGCTGGATGCATTTCCCGCACACATGGTCGTCAGGGACACTGGCAGCTTCCCTGATTTCCCACATGGAGCAAGAGGAGCAGAACACGGGTCTGAGCTCTCCTCCCATGACTTACTCCTTTAATTAATTAAAAATTTTATTCAATACCCCAGTTACAGGTATACTCTAGGGCGCTTTATTTACCAACTGTCCCCACTACACCACAGAAATGTAACACCACAGAATTCAAGCTTGTATTGAAAAGAGAGAAATACTCACCAACCAATCACTTACCTGCTCCCTGGTGACGTCACACTTGGATTACTTTTTACCTCTCTCCTCTGCTGTTGATTTGGTACGCCTCGGTCTTGGCGCCGGTTTTTATACCGGGCTCACCTCCGCTGCTGCTGCTCTCCCCCGAACTGGTCGGGCCTCGGTCTTGGCGCCGGTTTTTATACCGGGCTCACCTCCGCTGCTGCTGCTCTCCCCCGAACTGGTCGGGCCTCTGCCTTGGCGCCGGTTTTTATACCGGGCTCACCTCCGCTGCTGCTGCTCTCCCCCGAACTGGTCGGGCCTCTGCCTTGGCGCCGGTTTTTATACCGGGCTCACCTCCGCTGCTGCTGCTCTCCCCCGAACTGGTCGGGCCTCTGCCTTCGCGCCGGTTTTTATACCGGGCTCACCTCCGCTGCTGCTCTCCCCCTTTCTAAAGAAAGAAAGACTTGCATTTATATAGCGCCTTTCAGGACCACCAGACGTCTCAAAGCGCTTTACAGCCAATGAAGTACTTATTGAAGTGGAGTCACTGTTGTAATGTGGGAAACACGGCAGCCAATTTGTGCACAGCAAGCTCCCACAAACAGCAATATGATAATGACCAGATAGTCTGTTTTTTGTTATGTTGTTTGAGGGATAAATATGGGTAAGACACCGGGGATAACTCCCCCGCTCTTCTTCAAAATAGTGCCATTGGATCTTTTACGTCCACCTGAGAGAGCAGACAGGGCCTCAGTTTAACATCTCATCTGAAAGACGGCACCTCCAACAGTGCAGCACTCCCTCAGCACTGCATTGGAGTGTCAGCCTAGCTTTATGTGATCAAGTCCCTGGAATGGGACTTGAACCCCACAACTTTCTGACTCCGAGGCAAGTGTGCTACCAACTTAGCCACAGCTGACACTGGACACACCCCAACCCCCGGACACACCCCAACCCCCAGACACACCCCAGCACCCGGACACACCCCAGCACCCGGACACACCCCAGCACCCGGACACACCCCAGCACCCGGACACACCCCAGCACCCGGACACACCCCAGCACCCGGATACAGCCCAGCACCCGGATACAGCCCAACACCCGGATACAGCCCAACACCCGGACACAGCCCAACACCCGGACACAGCCCAACACCCGGACACAGCCCAACACCCGGATACACCCCAACACCCGGACACACCCCAACACCCGGATACACCCCAACACCCGAACACACCCCAACACCCGGATACACCCTAAAACTCTATTTGCTTTCCCAATGGCCTTGCTACCACTCGCTGGTGTTCTGATAGTGCGGGTGAAAAAGTTACCAGCATCATTTGCTGTCTTTTGATGGGTTTGCACCTGATCACTAGTGATCTACTGACTGTGTGGATATGGATGAGGTCCCTAGGGTTATGGCCTTTTCTGTCAATGTCAGATTTGGAGCCTACTAAAAGCTGAAGACCGTGTACGCAAACTCTGATCTCTTCTGTTAGAGGCTGCAGCCAGTGGCCTACTAGCAGTGGTAGGGCCAGTGAAAGCACAAACCCAGTGGCTGAGTGCGCCCGCCATACAGGTTGCAGTCTGTGCTGAGTTAGCTGATTTCAGTCAGTAACAGTGCGTGTGCTGCAATTGATCTCAGCGGCCAGGGTTAGGGAACAAAATAATCAATTTGGGTCCCTCCTGCTGACTTAGTGGGCTCTGCAGGAAACTGCATGTGCATGGATGTCAGGCGAGGACACAGCAGGGTTCAGTTGTGATAATCCTGTCCGTCTCAGAGCCTGCCAGCATGCATCAAAGTTCACACATAAAGAATGGCTGAGTTATCAACGGCAAGCTAGAGTGAATTCAAATGAAGAGGATGTAGTCTTTACTGAAGGATATTTTGCAATCACTGAGGTACACATGACTGCATCACAAAGGTACAATGAATAGGCCACGTGCTGGTTTTTAACCTAAAGCTCTGGGAACACAAAAGTATCTCAATGTTCTGTATCAATTAAAAACATCTGTATTAAGTATCAGTGATGAGGCTTCATGTGTTACTACTCCTCCTATCTGTGTTGGCACCTGGAACCCTATCCTGTGCACAGACCAGTTTAAAGGCAGGCTCGGCCCCTCTTCTAAGCCAGAGCCAGTTTTGTAAGACATTCATGTTTGTTATTTATAGATGGCTCTATACTAAGCTCCTCAATGGTCTGAAGCCAGGGGATTGCATTGAATGCTGCTTCTGAAACAGTAGTTTCATGTGAATAAAGTTCATGGCAGTATTCTACCCTGCGTTGCGTCTGCTTGTCTCTGTCAGGTTGTTTCCATTTCAGGATTTGAGTGGTGTAATCTTCTTGACTGAAGGACATATTGCTTTCTTTATTCCATTATACGTAACTTTTAGGTCCCCCAGTTTCAAAGGACGTTTGTATCTCATCGCACAGATTCAGCCAATATGATTGAGCACATTTTCTTGCCGTTTGTTGCAATTTTCTTCTGGCCACTCTGACATTAGCACTGCCTCAGGAGAGGGATTCATTCTGTGGTGGAGATATGCTGTGCATTTTGCTTCAATAACTGAAACCATTTCCTCAGAGTATGGCAGTAAACCAATCTGTATCTTCTACAGTCTTTTTACCATAAGCGAAGATTGCTGCGGTGTGTATATTCACTCTGAGTGTATTCCTCGCTGTATCAACATTCAGGGGAGGTGGAATCGATAACATAATTTCTTTGAGATTTGCAATAAATTGGAGACAAATTCTTTGGTCTTTTTGATATCACGAACTACTTAGTAACTACTTTGGTGCAATGGAACTTGCTTAGTGAAAGCCTTATTTTGCAGTCTATGTCACAATCTACTCTGTGAAAACTGCGAGTATGAAGAACATCCTGTAGATGCGCTTTCTGCGGATGATAGTTAACTCTAGGTGGTGCCAGTGTCCAGATCTGGGCTGTCTCCATGAAACCTTCTGGTGGTGAGGGCCTTGGAAGTAGGTGTTGTGATGCACGGAGCTCGGTGAGTGCAGTGTGCCGATAGTCCAAGCCCGTTGTCATTCACTTTCCCCACTCCGTAGTGGCCTTTGCCAAGCGGCCGCATCACGTGATTTGAGCCGACTCAGATAATAGGAAATCACCAAGATACGGGACAACCAAACATGCTATCTGAGCATGCTGCAGTATGGCAGCAAGACCAGGACCACCTACAGCAGGCATGAGAGAAGACTAAACCCTTTCCACACCCGCTGTCTCCGTTATATTCTAAATATCAAATGGGAAGACAGTGTTCCTGACACCAAAGTACTTGAAGAAGCTAAGTTGCCAAGACTGATAACTTTTCTCAAACACATGCACCCGCCAGTGACCTGGACATCTATATTGGATGGAATTATGAGCGAATCCCAAAGCATCTCTTGTATGGAGAACTTGCAGAAGCTCCAAGGCCGCTGGGCCACCCTAGCCTCAGATTTAGAGGGGCTTGTAATAGGGGCTTGAAAAACTTTTGTCCTTCTAGCCAGTTTGCAAAGTAGCACGGCATAAAGATTTTTCACTCCCCACTGGGCACTCCCCAATGAGATAACATCATGAACAGAGATGATGATTTGTGGGTAACCATTTTCAAACAAAGGGTTACTGCAGCATGATGACACAGGAAGGGGTATTCTGCACAAAGAGTGTGATTTTAACCCTGCCCGCCAAGCAGAAACCAGGAGGGTGGGCAGTTAATATCGCCCAGACTCTGGCATTTCAATTGACTCTCCATGGTTTTCACCTGCTCAACTGAGCGGGTGGCAAGGGCATCCACCCAGGTTCGGCGGGGTCCCTTCTAACATTTGCATGTCAGGTCTGGATGATGTCATTGAGCTCTGACTGCAAATTCACTCGGCGGCCTGAGCGGGAAGCAGCAGTGAGTTTCCTCACAGACCCAACCCAGCGAAGAAGCGGAGTGTGGCCAGAAGAGGCTCAGAAAGGTCATTTTCAATTTTTACTTCGATTGTGGGGCCAGGAAGAGGAGGAATGCTCCTCCAGGTCCCACAAGGAAAGCTTAGGCTCCCTTGCCACCCCAAACCCCCTTCTCTTCGCCCTCGCAGCCAATCCCACCACTTACCTGTTGGCCAGCAGTCTCTGGGCTGCACGATTTGCTGCTGCCGCCCAATCGGATTGGTGGGTTTGTAACTGGCACCACTGCCCACACTCTGCCTGCCCACACTCTGCCTGCCTGCCCACACTCTGCCTACCTGCCCACACTCTGCCTGCCCACACGCTGCCTACCTGCTCACACGCTGCCTGCCTGCCCACACGCTGCCTGCCTGCCCACACTCGGCCCACACTCTGCCTGCCCACACTCTGCCTACCTGCCCACACACTGCCTGCCTGCCCACACTCTGCCTACCTACCCACACTCTGCCTGCCCACACTCTGCCTACCTGCCCACACACTGCCTGCCTGCCCACACGCTGCCTGCCTACACGCTGCCTGCCTGCCCACACTCTGCCTGCCTGCCCACACTCTGCCCACCTGCCCACACTCGGCCCACACTCTGCCTGCCCACACGCTGCCCACACTCTGCCTACCTGCCCACACTCTGCCTACCTGCCCACACTCTGCCTACCTGCCCACACGCTGCCTACCTGCTCACACGCTGCCTGCCTGCCCACATGCTGCCTGCCTGCCCACACTCGGCCCACACTCTGCCTGCCCACACTCTGCCTACCTGCCCACACACTGCCTGCCTGCCCACACACTGCCTACCTACCCACACTCTGCCTGCCTGCCCACACTCTGCCTGCCCACACTCTGCCTACCTGCCCACACGCTGCCTGCCTGCCCACACGCTGCCTGCCTGCCCACACGCTGCCTGCCTGCCCACACGCTGCCTGCCTGCCCACACGCTGCCTACCTGTCCACATTCTGCCCACACTCTGCCTGGCCCACACTCTGCCTGCCTGCCCACACTCTGCCTGCCTGCCCACACGCTGCCTACCTGCCCACACTCTGCCTACCTGCCCACACGCTGCCTGCCTGCCCACACGCTGCCTGCCTGCCCACACGCTGCCTGCCCACACGCTGCCTACCTGCCCACACTCGGCCTACCTGCCCACACGCTGCCTACCTGCTCACACGCTGCCTGCCTGCCCACACGCTGCCTGCCTGCCCACACTCGGCCCACACTCTGCCTGCCCACACTCTGCCTACCTGCCCACACACTGCCTGCCTGCCCACACTCTGCCTACCTACACACACTCTGCCTGCCCACACTCTGCCTACCTGCCCACACACTGCCTGCCCACACGCTGCCTGCCTACATGCTGCCTGCCTGCCCACACTCTGCCTGCCTGCCCACACTCTGCCCACCTGCCCACACTCGGCCCACACTCTGCCTGCCCACACGCTGCCCACACTCTGCCTACCTGCCCACACTCTGCCCACATTCTGCCTACCTGCCCACACTCTGCCTACCTGCCCACACGCTGCCTACCTGCTCACACGCTGCCTGCCTGCCCACATGCTGCCTGCCTGCCCACACTCGGCCCACACTCTGCCTGCCCACACTCTGCCTACCTGCCCACAGACTGCCTGCCTGCCCACACACTGCCTACCTACCCACACTCTGCCTGCCTGCCCACACTCTGCCTGCCCACACTCTGCCTACCTGCCCACATGCTGCCTGCCTGCCCACACGCTGCCTGCCTGCCCACACGCTGCCTGCCTGCCCACATGCTGCCTACCTGCCCACACGCTGCCTACCTGTCCACATTCTGCCCACACTCTGCCTGGCCCACACTCTGCCTGCCTGCCCACACTCTGCCTGCCTGCCCACATGCTGCCTACCTGCCCACACTCTGCCTACCTGCCCACACGCTGCCTGCCTGCCCACACGCTGCCTGCCTGCCCACACACTGCCTGCCCACACGCTGCCTACCTGCCCACACTCTGCCTACCTGCCCACACGCTGCCTGCCTGCCCACACTCTGCCTGCCTGCCCACATGCTGCCTACCTGCCCACACTCTGCCTACCTGCCCACACGCTGCCTGCCTGCCCACACGCTGCCTGCCTGCCCACACGCTGCCTGCCTGCCGACACGATGCCTGCCCACACTCTGCCTACCTGCCCACACGCTGCCTACCTGCCCACACTCTGCCTACCTGCCCACACTCTGCCTGCCCACATGGTGCCCATGCGTTGCCCACCTGCCCAAAACTGGCCCGGAGTTAAAATCACAAACTAGTTTGAAGCACCAGTTCTACAGAATAAAATTTTTAAACAAGCAGCATCTGGGAAGCACTGAGAAATGTGCCTTTATATCTTTCCGGTTCACACGGTCTATTGATCAGAGTAGGTCGTACAAATGCCTGAATTATTTGTCTGCACTGAAGGGTGGGCCTATCAATACCAGAGTCACAACACTCTGTGACACAACGGGAATTGCCAACAGACCTCCTAGCAGCTTTCTGCCCTTATCTTGGCTTCAGCAGCGTATAGCATGGAAGAAGATAGTGTCCAGAGGGACTGAGGAGCTTGGTGCATCGCATGGACCTGGCATTTGATGCAGATTAGCAACTCCGTGCCTGCTAACAACTTGAAGTGAGTTTGTACATATATTATTATGGCATAAAACTGACAGGTACACAATACAGCCACTCTGGAGTCAAGGGCCTGTCCTACAATTTACTTTATTACAGTAACGCAGTAATTGATTGACGTCACATATCGTACAGCTTTAGTAATTACTCTCACACACAGCTCCACAAGAAATGAAAGACGTGTTCGGATTCTCGCCAAGACTGACATGGTGCCGGGCGAACTCTTTCTGTGCAGATGGGACTCCACTTTTAAAACTTTCTTCAGAGCTCTTGTATCTCCTGCTCCAATTTATTGTCTCCCCTCCCCCTCGCCACCACCTTTGCCAGATGTGCCGACTCTCCTGTAGCGGCGGGTCCCCTCTGGTACTCCATACCAGTATCCGTTGTGAGTCTTTCAGTGAGTCGCCCTGGCTATTCGACCGTGCGGGGCAACGCAGCTGGCCTGATACCGTCCTCACCTGGCTTGAGAACACTTTCCGACCAGGGTTGCTGGACAGCAGTGGGGAGGTGGAACCCCGGTTAACATTCCTCTCACTGCCCCACGGGTTTGGAGGTCGAATGTCGCAGCCCCTATCCCCCACCCCAGCTGAGATCAGCTAGCTCAACATGGAATGGGAATCCAACTTGGGACCGTCCTGGTCTCGGTGGCTCAGTTCCACGATGGGCATTGCATTCACCAGCTGAGCCACCAGAGCGGCAGTGTAAAAGAAAGAAAGACTTGCATTTCTATAGGGTCTTTCACCACCACCGGACATCTCAAAGCGTTTTACAGCCAATCAAGTACTTTTTGAAGTGGGGTCACTGTTGTAATGTGGGAAACGCAGCAGCCAATTTGCGCACAGCAAGCTCCCACAAACAGCAATGCGATAATGACCAGATAATCTGTTTTTAATGATATTGGTTGAGGGATAAATACTGGCCAGGACACCAGGGATAAATCCCCTGCTCTTCTTCGAAATAGTGCCATGGCAGTCAAAACTGCCCAACGCATTACCGGCACCCGGCTACCGACCATAGAACATATATATCAGAAACGCTGCCTACGGAGGGCACGGACCATCATCAAAGACCCTACCCACCCCAGCCACAGTCTGTTCGCCCTCCTACCATCTGGAAGACGCTACAGATGCATTCGCACCCGCACGACCAGATTTAGGAACAGCTTCTTTCCCAGGGCTGTCATCCTACTGAACTCCACAAATAAACACTAAAGCCTGCACATCTGCCGATGCACTTTATTATGGTCATATTTATGCTAATATATATGTACAAATGTATGTTGAAATGTTTAAGTGTCCTAATCCAAATTGTACACTCTCGGGAGCCGCAAGCCTACATTTCGTTGTACTGCACTTGTGCACTAACAATGACAATAAAAGTTGATTTGATTTGATTTATGTCCACCTGAGAGAGCAGACGGGGCCTCGGTTTAACATCTCGACCGAAAGACGGCACCATCCGACAGTGCAGCACTCCCTCAGTACTGCACTGGCGTGTCAGCCTAGATTTATGTGCTCAAGTTCCTGGAGTGGGACTTGAACCCACAGCATTCTAACTCCGAGGCGAGTGTGCTACCCACTGAGCCACAGCTGATACTAGGACTATTAATGTGCTGCAAAATCACAAATTATTTATACTTGCTGCCAATATTAGTGGACATGTCAGTGTTTATGCTCCAGACGAGCTTCCTCCCACCCATCTTCATCTAACCCTATTTGCATATCCTTCCAATGTGTGTACTATTATTATATCCAAAGTGTTAGCCCATTTATTGTGAGTGCTTTAACGCCCTCATTACAATAGCGGACAGAGGAAGGTCATACACATGCATTAAGCGTCTGTTCCCTGGTATCTGTAACAGTAATCTCTGGACTCACTTACCTGCCTGGCTCCAAGGACAGCATGTTGTAAATCCACAGGCAAAATAATGACACGCTGCCTGACTCCTGGGATTGCAGCCTTGGGAGAAGGGAAGACTTTCCTGCTGTATACCAGACCTACATTGTGCTGCAGTTTGAGCTGGGCAGAAATCGTGGGGGTCGGATCTGCTCTGGTTGCTGACTTTAGTGGCAGCATCAGTGCAGTCAAAGGGAACTTGTTCATAATGTCACTACACATTGCGGGAGGGAAGAGCAATTCTTTCCCCTCTGTGAGAGTCAGACAGTTCTACCAGCTTTATGGAATGCCACAAAAGACACTCAAGGGCCGATTGTTACCCTGCCTGTCTGGCGGAAATCCAGGCGGGCCGAGCAGGTAAGATGCCCACAGCCACTTACCCCACCTCCAATCCCACTGCCTTCCCACAGATTGTAATTTTCTCCTGCTTTTAGAGCAGGCAAGAGTCTTCCAATATGTACGATAGCAAAATACTGCAGATGTTGGAAATCCAAAATAACAGAAAATGCTGGAAAAACTCAGCAGGTCAGGCAACATCCGTGGAGAGAAATTTGAGTTGACGTTTCGGGTCGAACCCTTCTTCAAAACTGGAAAGAAAAGAAACTGGATCGAAGGCAGGGCTGCGATCGGACAAAAGAATAAAAGAAACAAAAGAAGTAAAAGAGATTAGAAGCTAGACGAGATGGTAATAGGCTGAGATTAGGTGTAAAGTGTACTGGCAGAGCAAAAGATAGCTGCCAGGTGAGAGAGAAACAAAAGGGAAGGGGGGGGGTGAAAGGAGTGGAAGATCGGGCTCCGATGCGGTGCCTGACTGCAATTTTAACTCGAGGCCTGGGCGGGGAAGCAAACTTTATGGCAAGAGGAGCCAGTCCAGAAGAGGCCTCCCAACCCTCCCCCAGCCACTTACCTGAATGCCGGGACTGTTCACTCGGATCCCTATTGGCGGGCCCCTGCTGCCCGAAATCCTGTACTCATCCGCCGGCCAGCTAGCTCTTCCCACTGGGATCGGATGGGAGACTATGCAGATGAGAACGAGGAGTTAACATCTCCCGGGCCTCACGCTGCAGTGGGCTGGACGGTTTGCCCCGTCCCCAGGAGGTTAAAATCGGGCCTTCAGTGTTCATTTTTTCTTCAGATCAGATTATTACAGCCAGTGGGCTAGAAATTGCGGTCGGAGGCAGACCTCAGGAGTGCGCCTCCGACCCGCGAAAGAATTACGAACCTACCTGCTGGCGGCGAGGCTACGAAAACTTGCGGTTTCAGGCCTCGAGGAGGAGGGCAGCGCAATGGCCCACGGATCCCACGGACGCAGGCGGTGTGCAAGCGTACCTGGGATCATGTGGGCCTGGTCCTCCAATCACAAAGCAGAATTCCATTTTAATCATTCCCAAAGGGAATCTCCTAATGAGATGTAATGGAATCCCGAAATCTAATCTGATTACAATTTATAGAATTGGAATTTTATTTGTAATTACCTTCATTCCACCCACCTCACTAAAATTTTAATTTTTTGATAATTTTACACATCATTAAAACTGTAATCCGGGCCAATATTTGCAGAAACTCATTTCATACAGAGTATGTGCATAATTTATTATATGAAACTGTTTAATTAATGGCTTAGATATCCCCTTACTCCGATATAATCAGGCCCTGTGCCTGTTTGCATCAACTGTAACACTTAAGTGCACAATTGCTGGCCAGTCAGTGGGCAAATACCCTAACTCTGTGCCAGTGATTGCATTTTCGAGGCCTGCAAGGGTGGTCTGTCTACGTTGACAGGTCGCAAGTTGCAGATTTTGCGCATGCGCAAGCGAATGTGGAAATCCCGAACTTGCGGTGGATTCCAAAGGGATTACAATGGCGTACTTTGTGAGTGTGCCATCACACACACCACAATTTCAGGACCAGTATATTCATTGTGCACTGACCGACCATGGCTTATTCTATATATATCTCCACTTATGAAGAGGCCATAATTTCCTTGTTACTTTTTCCTTTGTAGGTTGTCCACCCAGCCTGTGGAGGTATTTATTGTATGTCATGGGGATTCTTGAGGGATCCTTGTATTACTACTGTGCTCTACTGTAGTAAATGTGAAGCCTACAAAGAAAAGGCATTCTGAAGTATTCAGCACAGTCCTTTTCCTGGATTTGAAGGGTGGAGATGGCACATTGGTAGGAATCTATTCTTCCTCATTTGTCAAACCTGTGGGGTGAGAGGCACCATTTGGGGCAGAACCCAGATATGCCTCCAGAGGGAGGTGAGTGCTTCTTCTTCCCATCCCCATTACATTGAGAAACCTCTTTGGGGATATGTCTGGGGCCATTCCTAGGCTATTCAAGCAATTCTGCCCAGTTCGCCCCAGCGGAACCGATGTTTGCTGTGAGCAGGTGTAGTTCCTATTCTGAATCAATTCCATGTGTTCCATATCTTCAGAAGGGGCAGCACCTCTGTCGTACTGTCTGGCGCCAATATTTAAATAACCCTATCCCCAGGAGTTGGGACAGGATCAACAACATGTCCAAGGGCCAGAATAAGTCCACCCTGTTGCACTTCCGAGGGTTTTCCAGGCTAGGAATTTGAAACAAATATGTTAAGGGTTGATTAGATATACCACACTGTCATTTCCATGGTCTTGCCTCTCCCTATCTCTGTAACCTCCTCCAGCCCTACAACCTTCCGAGATCTCTGCACTCTTCCAATTCTGGCCTTTTGCACATGCCCTATTTTCTTCGCTCCACAATTGGCGGCCGTGCCTTCAGCCCTAAACTCTGGAATTCCCTCCCTAAACCTCTCTGCCTTTCTATCTCCCTCTCTCCACCTTTTAATGCACTCCTTAAAACCTTTGACCAATCTTTTGGTCACCAGTCCTAATATCTCTTTAATAAAAACAGAAAATGCTGGAAATACTCAGCAGGTCAGGCAACATCTGTAGAGAGAGAAACAGAGTTAACGGGCTGGATTTTCCAAGCCCGAGGAGGCGGGCATGGAGGCGGGACAGCCGGTAAACTAGGAGAAAGTGGGGGCGGATGGCAAACCCGCCCCCATCCCGCCTTCGTGCCCTTTTGCCAGGAGGTGGGAAGATGTGCTGCTTCGGGTCCTGTCTCCTGGAGGGGGGAAAGTCATTTAATCCTTTTAACTGCCTGTTAACAGGTAGTTAACAGGCAGTGTAGTGTATGTACCCGTTTACCTTTAAGGGAACTATAGAATGTAACCGTTCGCCTTTAAGAGCACTACTTTAGGTGTGGCACTGTTTGTTGGCTCATGTATACTGTAATGCCGATAGTGACCACACCAGTATATAAGGGTTGTGATACGTTAACTAGGGCAGATTCGCCCGAACCTCTGAATAGTAAAGACCTGTTTTATTTGTTGATCTTGGAGTCTGTGTATTATTTGCAATACAACCCACAGACTTTACAATGGCGACGAGGCCGATCGTACCCTGCGGCAACAGTAGTTCCTAAGCAACTAAGGAGCGTTGAAGTGAGGCACCCGCCCTCGTCGTTCTGCTGGGTGAAAACTCGAGGCTGCAGCGATAGCAAAGAGGAAGATTTTGGCATTGAAAACTTCCATCTGCAACAGGCACTGACGGTCCCTTCTGCCACAGTGAGGAGCGAGCCGATCGACAAGAGAGGCAAGGCTGCCACGGACTGTGAGTAAGGGAACAGTAAAAGAAAATAAGGAAGGAGTAAACCAGAGGATAAGGGCGGTACACTCGACCACGGTCGAGGGGGAAAGGAGCCAGACAAAGTCGGGTCCAGAGGCGCTGAGACCGGGAGCAGGCCAGGTGAGACAGAGCCGAGAAATCGGGAATTGGCCGAGAGCCAGTTCAGAGGCTGTAACTGTCCGCCGTCATCGGGGGTACCCGGAGCCAGTTGCCTGCCGCGGGAAGGAGAGCGCTGAAGCCGACGCGCGGGCTGGGGATCTGAAAGCCAGCGGAGAGCGCTGAAGCCGACGCGCGGGCTGGGGATCTGAAAACCAGCGGAGAGCGCTGAAGCCGACGCGCGGGCTGGGGGGTCTGAAAGCCAGCGGAGAGCGCTGAAGCCGACGCACAGGCTGGGGACCGGTAGCCAGCGGCCGTCGCCCGTGGGGGAAAGTGTACCCCTCCCGCCAGGGGAAGAAGCGGGAAACCGCCATTGCCGTGGGCGGGGAGAACAGAAAAGCGCGGGGAAAACCGCCATTAAAGTGGGCGGGGAGAGCCGAGAAGCGCGGGAAAGCCCCCATTTTTCGCGGGAAAACCGCCGGGGAAGAAGACAGAAGCGGGAAACCGCCATCTTAGAAAAATAATAAGAATTTACAGAAATACTAGTGTTGTTCTCAAGAAGAGAGGAAAAATAATAAGAATTTACAGAAATACTGGTGTTGTTCTCAAGAAGAGAGGAAAAATAATAATAAGTAAAGAAATACTTGTGTTGTTCTCGAGAAGAGAAGAAGATGCCTAAGCGAGGAAATATTAATGATTTTGATGTTGAGATAGAGGACTGGGCCACGTATGTGGAACACATAGAAATATATTGCAAAGCCAACGAAATTGAGGATGACGACAAGGCAATAACTTTGTTAAATTCGATGGGAGCAAAAACATACGGGCTCTTGGAACATCTAATAGCACCAGTTAAACCAGTGGACCAGACCTTCGAAGAGATCGTAGCAGTGCTGAAGGATCACTTGAACCCCACACCGTTGATGCTGGCTGAACGATTTAAATTTTACGCAAGAACCCAGAGGAAAGATGAAAGCAATGCGGAATACTTAGTCGAACTGCGTAAGCTAGCGAAATACTGCCAGTTTGGAGGGAATTTGACAGAGGCGCTGCGGGACAAGTTCGTATGCGGCTTGGCCAAAGAAGGAACGCAGAAGCGACTTCTGGAAGAAAACGACCTCACACTGGACAGGGCTGTCCTCATAGCTTCATCGCACGAAGCTGCAGCGAAAGGAACGGCGGAAATGCAGCTAAAGGCGGCACTCTGGGTGGACCAAATTACTGCAAGCACTTCCAAATGCTACCGTTGTGGAAAGACAACGCACGACCAGAATCAGTGCTGGTTTAAGAACCAAGAGTGCAGGAAATGTGGCAAACTGGGTCACATCGCGAAGGTATGCAGGTCCGGAAAGAAGACCAACAAGCAAAGGAAGCCACCACCACAAGAAAAGTACAACAAGGTGCATCAGGTGGCTGAAAAGAGTTCAGACGAACAAAATTCAGACTCAGACCCAAACAGCCAGGAGCTGGATAGTCTGAGAATCCACAATGTGGGTAAAGTAACTGATCTACAGACGATCTGGGTCACACTAAAAATAGCTGGAGTCCAAGTACGAATGGAGCTGGACACGGGATCAGCTGTATCAGTCATCAACCAAAAGGACTACCACCGACTATTCTCTCACATACCCTTAAGAAATACTAAATTCGTATTACAGACATACACGGGGCATAATGTATACCCCATGGGAAAAATACGAGTCAAAGTGAGAGATAGGGGCAAAGAACACCCACGAATGAATCTGTACGTATTACCTGAGGGAGGACCACCACTCCTAGGGCGGGAGTGGATGCAGAAAATAAACATAGAATGGCACTACCTAAAAGCCATAGGGAAGGAGGACTCGGTGCAAGCTATCAGCTCAGATTCTGAAATGGATGACGTGACGACCAATGTAAACATGGAAGACAAGGCAAAAAGGGAATTGCTGATGAGGGGAAAGGAAACGAAGACAGGCAGGCAGGCCCATGTTACCAAGCAAAATCAAGCTGTAGAGCAGAACCCCAGGTTGACAGAGAATTCTGAGCCTGCTCAAGCTAAGGATTCATCCACGACGGAAGAACACCGAGCTCGGTCCCAAACTTATGTCAAAGTACAACGACAATTAGAACAGTTGAGTGCCCGTCTCGTACAAGAGATGGAAAAGATGAAAAAGTTCTGGGACACCGAATGGGAGACCCTGGAAAGACAACAGAGACAGCTAGCTCAAGCAGAGAGCGACCATAGAGCCATCGTGGCCAAGTACCAATCACATCTCCCTGAGGCTGTTCAGGAACTAGAATATGCACAGAACGATCCAAAGGAAGAGGAATCTTCAGGAAGTCAGGATGGTATTCCAGTTCATCTCTACGACTTGTTGCAAGCAGAGTGTAACGAGTTGAAAGAACAGTATGAACAGGCTCAGACTACAATCCTGGAAGGGGTTAACTTGGCAACCTCCGAAAAGCTAGTTTTACTGGAAGCATATGAACAACAAAAGTCTGAACAGGAGCAAGAATTACAAAGACTGCAGGAGATGTTTGATGAGCTCCAGGCCAAGGCTGACTCATCGTTAGGGATTCAATCCATAGAGGAAAAATTAGTGGTGGAAGACATAACAGAACAGGGAATACAGGATGTCCAAGAACTCGTTAATTATTAAAGGAAACACAAAATAAATATGAAGCGGCAATGGCCGAGGTCCAACGACTTGAAGAACAGATTCAACTGGGAATCTTTTCAGTGGAAGAAAAGGGAACTGTAAGAAACACAGAGATCGTAAGAATGGGCCCTGAACATGAGCTTAAATCGTCAAAGGAGAGGGGTTTGGAGCAGAAAAAGCTGGAGGAAGCTGAACACATGAAGAAGTCTCTTCAGGAGAGATGTCTGGATGTGGAAACAGCTGCTGCGATAGAAGGATTAAATCACCTGATAACTCAATCCTCGATGGAAGGGGAGGTATTGAGGTCAGTAGTGAAGGAATGGCAGACAACCCTGGAGGAGTGGAATGAATATGAACGCATGAGGAAGTCTTTTAAAGAAAGAGAGATAGAGAAGGAACAGCAGTCGGCTAGCGTCCAGTTGGGTAAGGAAGAAGTAGAAGGGCCTCTCGATGGACTAACTCAGGATGACCCCGAATGTGACCATGACCTGTTGAGTGACACTGAATATTACGAGGAGGTGGTCTGCCCAAAGTGTGATGAAAACTCCCAAAGTGCTGAAATGCGGATGAAGCACTTAAGGTCTAAGGAACATAGAGAGTTGGTGGCGCTACAGCTGGCCGCCGAGAAAGGAGCTTCGAGAGTTTCAAAAAGGCAGAAAAGAAAAAGAAGAAGCCGGAGATAATAACTGTTTAAAATATTATTACTTCTACTACCTCAGTCCGAACACTACGAAAGGTGCTAAATTTGTAAAAAAAAATCCGGGGACATTATCAAGACAGCCAGTGGGTTGTATAAGTCCGCACTGCTGGTTCAACAGGACGAAAGTACAAGCTGTTAAAAAGGCTATGGAGGAGTCACGTTTACCAGGTGAACCGGCTACACCAAAAAGATGCTGTCTGGGACGAATTAATACCAGAGACTGAATTTATGAACTGTTCCCACAGAGACTGAACCTGTAAACTGTTTCCACTGAGAGTATGTTTGTAAACTGTTATATGACGTTGACTCCATCGAGAGTATATCTGCAAACTGTTTATATAAAGTTGAAGATTGTATGTTTAACGGGATTCTGTAAGTAAAAAGCTAAAAAGGGAGGATTGTAGTGTATGTACCCGTTTACCTTTAAGGGAACTATAGAATGTAACCGTTCGCCTTTAAGAGCACTACTTTAGGTGTGGCACTATTTGTTGGCTCATGTATACTGTAATACCGATAGTGACCACACCAGTATATAAGGGTTGTGATACGTTAACTAGGGCAGATTCGCCCGAACCTCTGAATAGTAAAGACCTGTTTTATTTGTTAATCTTGGAGTCTGTGTATTATTTGCAATACAACCCACAGACTTAACAGGCAGAAAAAATGATAAGTGCCGTTTTACCTTCACAGGTGAAGGCTTCCCGACCTCGGAGAACCCCGCCGGGTTGGAGGAGACGTGGAGGAGGTCTGCGGTGGTCAGAGGCACCTGGTAGTAAGATGTAGAGGTGAGTGATGGGTGCAAGTCTGGAGTGGTAAGTATGCAAGATGAGTGATGAGTTTAAAAAAGTGTTCACTTACCTTGTTTTCCTTCCATAGCCTTTAGCCGTGCTGGATCGGGAGAGCCAACATCCACCTTGTCAATTTCAGGTAATGGCTGATGGACCCTCTGATCCATCAGACATCTAAAATTTACAAATTTGCAATGTTTAATGAGTCCTCACCTCAAAGACTCATCAAACTAAAGAGAATGTCAGTGTTTGACAGCTTCACAGAGCTGTCAAATGCTGTCATTTCTTCTTTCAAGAAGTCTTGACAGATAGCACGTCTGACGTTGATGTGATCTGTCAGTGACTTCTTCCCTAATTGGCCTGCTGAGCCCGCAGGGCGGGCTTAACAAGCTCAATCAGGGGAAAATCCCTCTGAATGGTCAGGCGAAGATGGAGGCGGGACATTGAGATGACAAGCAGCTGTCCCGCCTCCAACTCGCCTCCATTTGTTAGATCCGTGATTCTGAGAGTATGATGTTTTTCAATAACCACACGGATGCTGTAACTTAACAATCAACAGGTATTTACTGTAGTAGGGTGGTCTCAAGACTGGGGTACAGAGGCATGCTCAAGGCTTATATACAGGTGTGGTCACTGCCGGTACTACAGTATACAGGAGCTGTAAAAGTAGTTCCCTCTTAAAGGTATATACACTACAATTCCTCCCCTTTTAGATAGTAGTACCCATAATATTCAAATAACAATTAACACTTTAACATGTACATTAAACAACAATAGTCCATTTATAGATTCAGTCTTTGGGGCGGCTTCCTGATCCTTTCGGGATAGCGCCTTTCCTGAGGTTCTTGTTCTTGGTGCGGAGGCGATTCTGGCCCCTTTTCATCGGCTAGTTCATCGGGTTCCACTGCTACTGGTTCGGAGGTAGATGCTACCGGTATGTCGGGTTAATCCCCAGGTACGCAAGACACGGGGTTGACTCATTCCTGTGATGCTAAGATCTGATCAACGTGGCGTCTCACAATATTCTCCCCGACATCCACTGTGTACATTAATGGCCCCTGCCATGTGCATATCGTTCCGGGTTGCCATTTCTCTGTTCGGTAGTCACGGGCCAAGACTGGTTGTCTTACATTGAAGCTCCTTGTCGGCTTCTCATTGATGTGCAGGAATTGTTTATCCTCAACATTTCTTCGCACATTTGGTCTAAGCAAGTCCAGACGAGATCGCAACCTTCGGTTAAAGAACATCATGGCCGTGGTCTGGTTGGTAACTTCATGTGTCGCGTTTTGGTAGGCTAATAAGAAATTGTCCACCTTATGCTGTAGTGGAATTTCATCGTCGCACATGGCCTTTATCGCCTTCTTAAAGGTTTGTACGAACCTCTCAGCCAATCCATTTGTGGCTGGATGATACGGGGCGGATGTGTAATGCCTTACCCCATTCCTTCTCATAAATTTCCGAAACTCTTTGGACACAAACTGTGGTCCATTATCAGAGCAAATCTGCTCTGGCAAGCCGTTTCTGGCAAATATGGTCCGTAGGACTGCAATCGTTTTCTCTGTAGTGGTTGAGGACATTTTTATCACCTCAGGCCACTTCGAATGAGCATCCACTGCTGTTAAGAACATTGAGTCCATGAATGGACCAGCAAAATCAATATGCACCCGTTGCCATGGAGAGGAGGGCCACTCCCATGGGTGTAGAGGGCCATGTGGTGGTGCATTTTGGACCTTCTGGCATCCTGAGCAGCTCTTGGTTAGGTCTTCGATTTGTTGATCGATTCCCGGCCACCACACATAAGCCCTAGCAAGGCTTTTCATTTTCAGTCCCCACAGATGACCTTCATGTAGCTCATTTAGCACTCTCTCCCTTAACTTGGGTGGAATCACCACTCTGGATCCACACATCACTGTCCCCTGGCAGACTGACAGCTGTTCTCTTCTGGATGAGAATGCTGGCAACAGTGAGTCGCCATGTGTTGGCCACCCCCTCACCGTCAAATCATATACCCGAGACAGCGTCGGATCATTGCGGGTCTCCTTCTCTATATCTGCGTTCGTTACAGGCAATCGTTCAATTATTGACGAATAAAATATCTCGATAGGGTCCACTGCTGGTGCTTCCTCCACAGTAGGCAGTGGCAGGCGCGATAGCCCATCAGCGTTTCCATGCTGTTTTGTGCCTTTATATTCTATTTCATATTGATTCGCCCCTAGAAACAGGGACCATCTTTGTAACCGTTGTGCAGTCATCACTGGAACGCCCTTCTTAGGATTAAAGATGGAGACAAGTGGTTGGTGGTCAGTCAGCAAGGTGAACTTCTGCCCATGCAGATAGTGGTTGAATTTTGTTACTCCCCATACTAGGCTGAGGGCCTCCCTGTCAATCTGGGCATAGTTGCGCTCGGCTGAGGTTAGTGACCGAGACGCAAAGGCTACTGGCCTCTCCAACCCGTCTGGGAATTTGTGCGACAGCACCACTCCAATACCATAGGGTGATGCATCACATGCCAAACGAATTGATAGTGCTGGGTTGAAATGGGCCAACACCTCTTTTGATGTGATCAATTCTTGACACTTCTGGAAAGCTTGTCTACGTTCGTCATTCCACTTCCATGGTACCCCTGTTTGCAGTAGGGTGTTCAGTGGGTGTAATACCGTGGACAAATTTGGTAAGAACTTATGGTAGTAGTTTACCAGCCCGAGGAACCACCTCAGTTGTAACACATTTTCCGGTGCTGGAGCCTTGACTACTGCCTCAATCTTTTCAGGGGACTTATGTAACCCCTCTTCATCGATGACGTGGCCACAATACGAGATCTGCTTCTGGAAAAACTCGCACTTGTGGTGATTAGCTCGTAGCCCATATTCCTTTAATCTGGTGAGCACCTTCTCCAAGTTGGCGAGGTGATCACTGTCATTTTCGCCCATGACCAGGATGTCGTCCAAATAACACTGGGTCCCTGGAATCCCTTGCAGGACTTGATCCATCGCCCTTTGCCAAATAGCCGGAGCCGATGCTACCCTGAACACCAGCCGGTTGTATTGATAAAGACCTTTATGAGTGTTAATCGTAAGGTATTGTTTCGAGGCTTCTTCTACCTCCATTTGCAAGTACGCCTGGGCTAGATCAATTGTAGTGAAGCGTTTACCTCCAGATAGCAAGGCGAAAATATCCTCAATTCGTGGAAGCGGATATTGTACCGTGTGAAGGGCTGGGTTCACTGTCACCTTAAAATCCCCAGAGATGCGGACCTTCTTTGGTTCCCCAGGCGTATTACTCAACGACCTCTTCATTACAGGAACGATGGGTGTAGCCCACTCGCTCCAGTCTACTTTGGACAGTACTCCTGAATGTTCCAACCCTTCCAGCTCTGCTTCGACAGCTGGTCTGATCGCATAAGGCACTGGTCTGGCCTTAAGAATCTTTGGGCTTGCATTTTCCTCTATTTTAATCGTTGCTGTTATGCCTTTTAGTGTTCCGAGTCCCTCCTGGAACACTTCTTTTGCGTCAGTTAGCATTTTTGACAGTCGCCCAGGTGTGACGTCATCATCCTTTTTGGCCTCAACCTTCAGTGCCTGTATGGAATGCCAATCTAATTGTATCTTCCGGATCCATTCACGTCCTAGCAGTGGTGGTCCTCCATCTGGCAATACATATATATCCATTTTAGGTATTTCCTGGCCTTTATATATCACTTTCACCCTTATTTTTCCTTTGGGGTAGACTTTTTGCCCCGTGTACGTCTTCAAGACAATCTCTGTAGCTTTCAAGGGTATATGTGAAAATAGCCGCTTGTAGTCCCTTTGGTTTATGACTGTTAGGGCTGATCCTGTGTCCAATTCCATTTTCACTTGGACTCCGTCTATCTTGAGTGTAACCCAGATAGTCTGGTGATCCTCCATTTTGGTTACATTATGTAGTTTCAGAAAACCCAGCTCCTTGCTTCCTGTGTCACTTTTCTGTTTGTCTGAACTACTGTCCATCACCTGGTGTACCTTTTTGTACTTCTCCTGTGGAGATTTCTTACTGTTGGTTTTCTTCCTAGACCTGCAGACTCTTGCTATGTGTCCTGCTTTTCCACACTGTCTGCACACTTGGTCCTTGAACCAACAATCCTTCTGGTCATGTGTTGTTCTGCCGCAGCGGTAGCACTTCCCTGTTCCATAGGACATTTCATTGATGCCATATTCTTGCGGTCTCCGTTGTATCTCTGCAGCGCCCCTTGCGGCTGCTTCGTGTGATACTGCCATACTGAAAGCCTTGTCCAGTGTAAGATCCTTTTCTGATAGAAGCCGTTTCTGGGTTCCTTCACTTTGCAGCCCACACACAAACTTGTCCCTTAACGTATCTGCTAGTCCCGCTCCAAACTGGCAGTGTTTCGATAGCTTGCGCAGTTCCATTAGATACTCAGCATTGCTTTCGTCTTTGTGTTGGTTCCTTTTATGGAACTTAAATCGTTCTGCTATCAGCAGCGGTGTGGGGTTTAAGTGGTCCTGTAGGATTTCTACTATGCTTTCGAAATTCTTGTTCACAGGCTTCTCTGGGGTTATTAGGTTTCGCAGTAACCCATAAGGTTTTGCACCCATGGAATTTAACAAAACCAGTGCTTTCCTAGCATCTGGCACTTCATTCGCCCTGCAGTACACCTCAATACGTTCCACATATGTCGCCCAATCTTCGACTTCATTGTCGAACGTAGAGATACTGCCACTCTTCGGCATCCCTGGGTGTGATTTAACTGTCAAAAATGGCGTCTCCCACGCTTCCACTTCTTCTCCGCTGGCGCAAAATGGCGTCTCCCGCACTTTCCTTCCTTCCCGCGCTCGCCCTTCTTCTCCGCTGCGGCTTCTAAAAATGGCGTCTCCCGCGCTCTTCCTTCTTCTCCGCGGCTCAATGGCGTATCCCGCGCTCTCCCTTCTTCTCCCCGCGGACACTGTTCAGCCCTTGAGCCCTGGCTGTGCTCTGCGCGTTCTTTTTTTTTTTGTGCGCCTTTCCCGTTTCCGCCGCTCGGTCCTGAACCCAGCTGTTGCTTTACCCTCTCTCTCTCCATTTTGTTTTTCCTCGACGCCGCTCGGTTTTCAACCCCCGGCTGCGCCCTGTGCGCTTCACCCTCTGTCTTACCCCGTCGATGCTGCTCAGCTTTCTCTCCGCCGTCAGTCAGCTCCAGCCGCCGCTGTCCGGGAAGGGTCTGCGCTGTACCTGTCGTCAGTCTATTGCTGATCGTCGTGGCTGGGGAACCAAGCCCGGCTCTCCACAGCCTCCCCTGTGATGTTCACTCTCTGCCGGACGACTGGGCGGTTGCTCGTGGTCGACGCCCGTGTTTCTGGCCTCGACTTTCTTCCACCGCCCTCCCGGAGCGAATCCTCGAAGGGAAATGCAGAGTTGCAGGTAGATTTGAATCGACACTCGTCGCCACTGTTAGATCCGTGATTCTGAGAGTATGATGTTTTTCAATAACCACACGGATGCTGTAACTTAACAATCAACAGGTATTTACTGGAGTAGGGTAGTCTCAAGACTGGGGTACAGAGGCATGCTCAAGGCTTATATACAGGTGTGGTCACTGCCGGTACTACAGTATACAGGAGCTGTAAAAGTAGTTCTCTCTTAAAGGTACATACACTACACCATTAACAAAATCCAGCCCAACATTTCAGGTCGATGACCCTTCGTCAGACCATCGATCTGAAACCTGTTTCTCTCTCTACAGATGCTGCCTGACCTGCTGAATATTTCCAGCATTTTCTGTTTTTATTTCAGATTTCCAACATCCACAGTATTTTGCTTTTTTATTAATATCTCTTTATCTGTCTCAATGTCAATTTTTGGCTGATTACGCTCTTGTGAAGTGCCTTGGTTTTACTAAATTAAAGGCGCTATATAAATGCAAGTTGTTGTTGTAAAATAAACATTGGGGAAAATGCTTTGAACATTAAAGTAGTCCTCCTGGACTTTCCTTCCCCTTTTAAGGAATTTACCCTAGAGCATTGAAGTCAGATGATCTCATCTACGCTGTGATTTATAAAGCCAGTAATGAAGTGCACTGTCACTTCTCATCTCTCCCATTGTTGCCCACACACTGCAGAAAATTGCTGATTGCGCCATTTATTATTTTCCTTCACGGTACACCAGTCTTGCTTTGCAGTAAATGGGTCCCAGACTGGCTCTGTGACAATCTTTATTGAAACTTTTGTTTTATGCCGCAAAGGTTTGCTTTCATTTAGCTATCAATGTTTTTTCATGTGACGCCTCAGTATCGGTGCATATTGGTCTACCTCAGCCAGTTAGGTTCTGGTTGACTGCTTCTTGGCCTCCAGCCAATTGCTCTCTCCCCGTGTGTAGAATCTGCCCCCGGTACTCAGAAGTCACATGTCAGGCAGTGTGTTTGGATGATTGACCGTGGTCAAGTCAATTTATTGGTGTTGATTCTTGGTTCATTAACACCAAGGCTGTAGGACATGTGGATTGATAATAATTTAAATGAAATATCTGTCACGCCCAGTGGATGCCAGTGAAATGTTGTGAAACTCAGAGCCTGCATCAGCCCTCAGGATGGGGAGGGACATTGTACAGGGAACGAGATACAGACAAAATGCAGGTAGAGGGCAGGCGGGAGAGATGTTAACAAATCTCCCTGGTAGTTTTCATGCGACTTGCCCTTTTGATTCTGTACGTAACATTGCAAAAGCCTCATTTAAAAAACAGTCTCAGCGAACAGCTGTAGGAACACGGGCCAGGTGTAACTCCGTTTGCAGCACAATTGTGGATTTGATTAGGATTATATTCATCTGAATAAAATCAATTCACTTCAAAAACAGTTCCGTGTATACATTTGCCCTTGCTGTATCAAGGAAATGATTAGATGCAGATGGTTTCTGTCAGATCCAATTTCAACTCCGATGCATTGCTGCGAGGCCAAACACAATGTCTCCCAGTTTCACAACATTTCACTGGCATCCACCGGGCGTGACAGATATTTCATTTAAATTATCAAGCCACATGTCCTACAGTCTTGGTGTTAATGAACCAAGAATCAACACCAATAAATTGACTTGACCACAGTCAATCATCCAAACACACTGCCTGACATCGAGTGATTCATTTCTTGGGCGGAGAGGACTATTTTAATCAATGTGAGCAAAGCATTCAAATAGAGAACAGCTGGAGGTTACCTCAGCACAGACAATTCAGGAGAGACCATTTATCCCCCCTCCATATTTCTATCCCCACCACCCCCCCGCCCAATACTGAAGGTGTTGACTGTTCCTGGCATACTGTTCCACAGATGCAAGATGCCTTCCATTACCTTATCCAAGCAGCTGTTCTTTACTTCCGAGCCCACACAGTGAGTGTCAGCTGGTTGTTTGACAATGGCATGGGAAGGGCACCAAAGCTGAGACCAGTCCTGCCTCACCCAATGCCCACAACATGCACTGTATGGCTGTTCCAGCTTACAACAATTAACTCAGCACAGACTGGGCAATCAACCTACCTTCCTGTTGTTCATGGCTCAGTCCGCATTGCCAACTGAACCATCCAAGCAGCTATTTAGAGGAGAGATAACAGCGCAAATAATGTAAAAGTTAATGCTTGGCATCTGTTCGCATATTATTTACAAATTATAGTCATCTGTGAGCATCGTTGAAGATATAGTTTCAAGCGGAATTGATGGGGGAATTACCCAATAATCTCCATGGTGTCAGTCGTGGCTCAGTTGGTAGCACTCTTGCCTCTGAGTCAGCAGGTTGTAGGTTCAAGTTCCACTCCAGAGACTTGAGTACAAAAATCTAAGCTGACACTCCCAGTGCTGCACTGTCTGAGGTGCCGTCTTTCAGATGAGCCATTAAACCGAGGCCCCATCTGCTCTCTCAGGTGGACGTAAAAGATCCCATGGCATTATTTTGAAGAAGAGCAGGGGAGTTCTCCCCGGTGACCTGGTCAATATTTATCCCTCAATAAACATCACTAAAACAGATTATCTGGTCATTATCACGTTGCTGTTTGTGGGAGCTTGCTGTGCACAAATTGGCTGCCGCGTTTCCTACATTACAACAGTGACTCCACTTCAGAAGTGCTTCATTAGCTGTAAAGTGCTTTGGGATGTCCTGAGGTCATGAAAGGCACTCTATAAATGCAAGTCTTTCGTTTTTCTTTCATTCTGGCTTTGTTTGTTTTTAAAATATAATAAAACCAAAATCAAGTTATATCCTGTACCTTTAAATCCAAGATGTCTGCTAGGTCCTGTACAGATATTGGGCCAGATTTTGCTGTTAGTTAGACTTGTCCCTGCACCCTTCAGTCAAAAGATTTTGGGCCACTCAGTTGCTGAAAATGCGAAAGTGAGGTGGTATGCAGCGGAGTAAAAAAGCAATGTTAGCTGGTGTGGCAGTGTGCTTCTGTCCGGCATGATGATTATTGCTGACTTTGAACTGGGTCAAACTGTAATGCCCACGAAGGGTTAATTACACTTTTGAATTTCCTGATGATGAAGTGAGGATAAATAGAAAGATTCAGGATAAACGAAGTTTCCTTTATTCCTCAATCCCTCCTGTATGATACTTTGCCGGTTACTTGTACCACCCTGGACATGATTCAAAGCCGAACACCCCAGTAACTTTTTCTTTACAATATTTCCCTTTAGTGTTAGACTTGCCACCACTCCTTGACAACACTAACATTCATAAATTGACGGTGAAGTTCGATGATCAAGCAAAATGTGGCAATATTAATTCCAGGAAGCAATTAACAATGGATTTTTTTGACACAGGAGGAAGCAACTCCCACACATACTGAAACACAAATAATTCATTAATGTCTGACTGTATTTGCACACTGCTTTCCTAAACAAAGGCCTGACTGATCTGATCAAAACATCTGAACATTTCCTGCGTAACAGCAATCCATCTTTAAAATATATGATCAAACACACAGCATCTTCTAGTCTCCATGAACAGAAACATCAGCGTGAGGAAGGCATTTCATTAACATCTACTAACACACAGATACTTCCATTAGCATTTCAAAGCAATGCCACAGCTTATACTGCAGCAACATTGGGCCAGACTTGCCTGTCAACGTAACGGTGAGGCTAATGATGCTCGCCGTTATTTATGAATAAATGTTACAGCAACTTCAGGCGAGGGCCAGACGAGTGGTTAAATGCCAATAACCAAAAGAATTCTAATAAAAAAGCCAGTTCTGACGAAGGGTCATCGACCTGAAACATTAACTCTGTTTCTCTCTCTCCACAGATGCTGACTGACCTGCTGAGTATTTCCAGCATTTTCTGTTTTTATTTCAGATTTCAGATTTCCAGCATCCACAGTATTTTGCTTTTGTACCACAGTTAGCTTCACGAATAAGACATTTTGCTGTCTGCCTCATCCAATAAAATGATATTGAATGGCGTGAAGTTGCTGTATTTGCACGGTAGATACGAACTAAACCCGCCGCAGAAAGTTCAAATCTTGTTACCATAAGTCCCCTTTTAAACCTTTTTACTGCCAGTCAACCTTTCTGGCCTGAAAATTAACTATTAAAAGTGTAGAGTGTCATTCCTTAAGGTATTAATTGTTGTTGGAGATTTTAAAAATGTCAAATTTTAAATTAAAAAAAATTACTTTTCCTTTCTGTCTCTTTTTTTCTCTCTTAATCTAATCCTTCTTTTTCTCTCTTAATCTAATCCTTCTTTCTCTTTCCGTACCTGATTTGACATTGAATTCACCCACTCTAATTCACCCTCTTTCTCAGTCTGGAGACTGCGCTGCTGTAAGTGACTGGGATTGATTTTATGCACAAAATATGTATTATGTAACTATCCTCCACTCAAGGCATTTTGCTGGAGAAATAATCTTGGTTTCATCAGGAGACTTTGCTGTAGTTTCAGTCATGAGTTCTGTTTGCTGCAGTTTATAGAGATTCTGTTTGCTGTTTGCTGAGTAAATAGACTGTTTGCTGTAGAGTTTGTTTGTTGTAGTAAGTCCCGCCCCGCCTTCATCTCAATGGCTGATACCGTGCAACTCATTGGCTGACACAGTGGTGTCAATACTCCCTTTGTTTTTACTCTGAGGCAGTGCAGGTTTACATGGGATCAGTGCAGGACAGTGTCACGGGGGCAGGGTTAATTTCCTTGGGTTTTCTCCTGCTCTGCCATCACCACTTCGGCGGACACCTCATTTACGCGTGTAAAGTGAATTTGCGCCAAACTTGCAGTAGAGGACCGGGAAAATCCCTGAGAAAATTCCCAGAGAGGCCTTCTCACCACAAATTTGATGTGAAGAACACTGGGGTGGAAACTGGACCTCGTTGTGCACTGATTCACAGGTGTAAAATGGGCGCAAATGAGGACCAACGACCCGTGCCCAATGCACATCTGAAAGACGTCAAACCCGATATTGGGTCAGCCGATTCTTCAGGCATCCCTGGTAACCGCCTATGCAGGTGTTAGGCCCCCTCTGCTAAATTGGATATTGCAGGAGCCAGGCCTGCTCCACCGAGCGACCACCAGAAAAAGGTAAGTCTCTAAACAAACATAACAACAGAAAATGCTGGAAAAACTCAGCAGGCCAGACAACATCCGTGGAGAGAAAAAAGAGTCAACGTTTCGGGTCAAACCCTTTGTCAAGACTGGAAAGGCACAGGAAATGAAATAGATTAAAAGGCCGGGCTGGGAGCGAACAAAAGAGAAGTGAAGAGACATTAAGAGGTATTCAAAACGAGACAAGATGGTGATAGGACTAGTGGAGACAAAAGACGGCTCTAGGTTAGGTGTGAAATGCGCTGGCAGAATGGGAGACAGCTGCCATGTGGGAGAGAAAAAAAGGGGGGGGAAGGGCCAAAACAAAGGTGTGGATAAAAAATAAGTAAAAATGTAATGGGGGCCGAGGTTATGATCTGAAATTGTTGAACTTGATATTGAGTCCTGAAGGCTGTAAAGTGCCTAATCGGAAGATGAGGTGCTGTTCCTCGAGTTTACGCTGAGCTTCCATGGAACAATGCAAGAGCCCAAGTACAGTGAGGTCTGAGTGGGAATGGGGTGGTGAATTAAAATGACAGGCGACTGGAAGCTTGAGGTCATCCTTACGAACTGAACGGAGGTGTTCCGCAAAGCGGTCAACCAATCTGCGTTTGGTCTCCCCAATGTAGAGGAGACCACATCGTGAGCAGCGAATACAGTATACTAGATTGCAAGAAGTACAAGTACTGTAAATCGCTGTTTCACCTGGAAGGGGTGTTTGGGGCCCTGGACAGTGGGAAGGGGGGAGGTATAAGGGCAGGTGTTGCATCTCCTGCGCTTGCACGGGAAGGTGCCAGGCGAAGAGGAAGGGGTGCTGGGGGTGATAGAGGAGTGGACTAGGGTGTCTCGGAGGAGCGGTCCCTACGGAATGCTGAAAGGGGAGGGGAGGGAAAGATGCGTTTGGTGGTGGGATCACTTTGGAGATGGTGGAAATAGTGGAAGATGATCCATTGAATGTGGAGGCTGATGGGGTGAAAGCTGAGGACAAGGGGAACCCTATCGTTGTTCCGGGAGGGAGGGGCAGGGGTGAGGGCAGAAGTGCGGGAGATAGAACGGACACAGTCGAGGGCCGTGTTAACCATGGTAGAGGGGAATCCTCGGTTGAGGAAAAAGGAAGACATGTCGGAAGCGCTGGTGTGGAAGGTGGCATCGTCGGAGCAGATGCGGCGGAGATGGAGAAACTGGGAGAGTGGAATAGAGTCCTTACAGGAGGCGGGGTGGGAGGAAGTGTAGTCCAGGTAGCTGTGGGAGTCAGTGGGCTTGCAGTGAATGTTGGTCAATAACCTATCCCCAGAGATGGAGACAGAGAAGTTGAGGAAGGGAAGGGAAGAGTCGGAGATGGACATGTGAAGGTGAGGGAAGGGTAGAAATTGGAGGCAAAATGAATGAAATTGTCTAGTTCAGGGCGAGAGTAGGAAACGGCACCGATACAGTCATCAATGTACCGGAAAAAGAGGTGAGGGAAGGGACCCGAGTAGAACTGGAACAAAGAGTGTTCCTCATATCCCATGAAAAGGCAGGCATAGCTAGGACCCATGCGGGTTCCCATAGCAACACCTTTGATTTGGAGGAAGTGAGTGGAGTCAAAGGAGAAGTTGTTCAATGTGAGAACAAGTTCAGCCAGGCGGAGGAGGGTAGTGGTGGATGGGGACTGGTCGGGCGAAACATTGTTTAGTACAATCAGGAGGAGCCGGATTGCTTCCCCCGACTGCACAATATCGCTATCCCTCCTCCGCCCCCATTACCCCTCCACTCCCCACTCCCAGAACTGACCTTCACACTGCTGCCAGTGAGGCAAGCAGCCCGAGATTGTTGTCTTCAAATGCGCGAGATGCTTCTGGAGGCACGACAGGTGTCGACAGGTGTCGGCAGCTCCCCCCCCCCAGTTAATATTTACGAGACCCAAGGTCTAATTTCAGTCCGGCCTCAGGCCTTCTGAATCAGGCATGCATTGCGGATGCCTCACCGCCTTCGCATCAGAAACCGGGCGCAGACGAATTTATACCCCAATGACTATCGAGAAGGTGTCCTTGGAAAAATCTCTAGATTTTACAGATACCATCAGAGTAGGAAGCCAAATGAGACCTGTCCAGGAAAGGGTCTGCTAACTGGGCCAGTAGCAGGCAGTTGCAATTCAGTGTGGGTGAGTATGAAACAAGTCTAAAAGGAGGAATGTGTGTTAAATGGAGCGGTGGTACTGTGTGCTGATCAGGGAGGAGATGTGGGGTTATAGTGAGTTAATTTATAAAAGCATCAACAAGTTGTTCAGCTATGGTAATAATTGCAAATTGTGTATTGTGAGCCATTCAGGCCTCCTCATTACAGGAAGGATATTATTGACCTTGAGAAGAGACAGAGGAGGCAACAAAGAGCACAGAATCTTAGGGTTTACAGAACATAAGAAGGCCATTCAACTCATTGAGCCCGTGTTGGTTTAGGTGAATGGTCAGATGACCCTGGTTAACAGGAATGTCAGTTATGAAGAAAGGTTAAGGAAATAGGCTTGCTTTGTTTAAAATTGGGACTTAATTTAAGTTATGAAGGGAATTAACGAGATTGATTGACACACATTGTTCACTGTGGTGAAGGGATCAAATCCCAGGGGATGCAAGTTAAAAATGGGGAGGTGAGGAACAAGAAGGGATGTCAGTGGGAACATTTTCACCCAAAGAGATTGTGGAATAATTTACTAAGGAAATTAAGGCTGATCATGTTTTGCCTAATAGTGTTAGTCTGTTTCTAGATATTCTGTTGCTCTAACAATTGTTTACATGTTGCATTTTAATTTAAGTAATTTATACATTGTATTTTAACTTCATTAAATGGCTTACACATTACATCTTGACTTAATTGAACTGGTTACACTTTGATTTAGTGCTTGATGTGAATGGCAGCCATTGATTTGCACTGACCTGTTCTAGATCCCGAACGACTGTAATACAAAAGAGATTTTGAAGAAAATTTAATGTAATAATACAATGTAACCTCGGAAACACAACTTATAGGATAACTAATAGTGAGTCTGTTGATGAATTCGAAACAATTATCAGGATAATGTAACATTACACTTGAGCGCATTTTGCACTCAGTCTGGCTGTCTTGTGTTTTACTCAGGATTAGCTGTTGCCATGGTGATTGTTGGGCCTGATGCATTGGTAACGAAAGTAGTCACGTTGATGTTTAAAAGGATTTCTCAACTGCATTAACATTTTAGTTTTGATATAGACGCAGATTAAAATTCTGTGACTTCACATTTATTTCCTTCAATTTTGTTTTCCTACATCTAAATGCACCGACATTATAGCATACATGTTTACTGGTTGGGGGTGTGCAGAACAAGGGGACATAACCTTAAAATTAAGCTGTTGAGGGGTGATGTCAGGAAACACTTCTTCACACAAAGGGTAGTGGAAATCTGTAACTCTCTCTCCTCCAAAAACCTGTTGAGGCTGAGGTCAACTGAAAGTTTCAAAAGTGAGCTTGATATATTTTTGTTAGGCAAGGGTGTTGAGGGTTACGGAACCAAGGCGGATAAATGGAGTTAGGATACAGATCAGCCATGATGTAATTGAATGGTGGAAGAGCCTCGAGGGGCTGAATGGCCTCCTCCTGTTCTATGTTCCCCTGCACCTTACTCAAATGGCTTCTTAATTTGAGAGCCAAGAATGAGAGTGCCTGTCGGGGCTGCTGAGTGCAATCTTATCCTCACATCCCATGGGTAGATTGAGAGGAGCAGTGAAGGATTGGATAACCACCTGTGGGGTAGAAGAGTAGACAGGAGGAACCAGTACAGGAAAACCCCATAGGCCTGAACTTGTTCAGTAGATATACACTTCTTGACAGTTGCAATGGAGGGAAGTTTAACCCCCAAAATGGATGCGTTTGGGTCGGGTGGCAAATGTAGAAATGTAAAATATCTGAAACATGTCCCCAACCCGTCCATTTCCAATTTTAATGGAGGTGGGACGGGTGCACGCATCCAACCTGCTCGCAGGAGGCGGGTTGGTCATTTAAATATTATACTGAGGCTGCATGCCTCAGAATTAACCACCATTTAAAATTTAACCCTGGCCGGCCAGGTTTCCTGGGCCTCGGGAAACCTGTCAGCTAAAGGAAGGCGAGGACTGCTGAATCCTGGAGGCAAGTGCCTTTCCACTTACCTGCTGGATCCAGTTTACCTGCTTCACCCACTCCCCGCGAACGGACACACCCCGACTCTTCCGATCTCCCCTGCCGACCCTTCCGATCTCCCCCCGAGGCCTTTACGATTCTCGCCGACCCTTCCGATCTCACCCCGAGGCCTTTACAATCCCCCCCGACTCTTCTGGTCTCCCCCGACCCTTCAGGTCTCCCTCCTGAGGCTCTTCTGATCTCCCCCCACCACTGATCCTTCCGATCTCCCCCGAGGCCCTTCCTATCTCCCCCAACCACCAACCCTTCCAATCTTCCCCAAGGCCTTCGATACCTCCCTCTTCCTCTCTACTCCCCAGCTGCGGCCTGGTGCTGAAGGCTTAACCGCCCAACAGCCAGCCAGCCTCTCAATCTGGCTTTTACAAGTGTGGAGTCTCATTCCTTCAGATTTTAATTATTGTTGGAGATTTTAAAAAATAATAACATTTAAATAATTTTTAAAAACTTTTTCTTTCTGCCTCTTTTATCTCTCATAATCCTATCTTTCTTACCCTCTCTGTGTTTCACTTTCTGTACATGATTTGATATTGAATTCAGTATTCTAACTTACACTTCCTGGTTCAGACTTTGCGCTGCTCAGTAACAATTCTTCAATCTGATTGGTTAAGGAGATACACAATTGTTTGCCTAGTTCACACAGGTCCCAGATCCCTTGCAGAGGACACCGCGCTGAAACAGCTTTCTAATTTCCGCAGGTCACAGTGCAAAAGCTCACAGCAAGTCTGTGGGCGTGTGTAAGTGTAATGAATGGCTAGCACCATTCATTCATGCTGACTGCAAAATCTGGGCCATGGTTCATATCGGAAAGGGTGAGATAGCAGGTCTTGCAGAGCAGTTGAATTCTAGATTAAAGTTCAAATCCTTAATAGTAGTAATGTCAGGATTACTCCCTCGACCAATTAGACAGAAGCAGGTTAGATGTATTTAAACAAAAAGAAAATACTGCAGATGCTGGAAATCTGAAATAAAAACAGAAAATGCTGGAGATACTCAGCAAATCAGGCAGCATCTATGAAGAGAGAAACAGAGTTAATGTTTCAGGTCGATGACCTTTCGTCAAAACTGGAAAAAAGCAGGAAATGGAACAGATTTTTAAGCAAGTATAGGGGCTGGGAAAGGGGGGAGGGGATGAAAGAACAAAAGGGAAGGTCTGTGATAGGATAGAAGGCAGGAGAGGTTAAGAGACATTAAAGAGATATTCAAGAAAAATGGAGATGATAATGGGACAGGTTAAGAAACAAAGGATGGCTCGAGATGGAGTGTAAATTGCGCTGGCAGAATGAAAGACAGCTGCCATGTGGGAGAGAAGAAAAGAAGACACAAACAAAAGGTATGGATAAAAAATATATATATGATGGGGTCCGAGGTTATGATCTGAAATTGTTGAACTCTATGTTGAGTCCAGAAGGCTGTAAAGTGCCTAATCGAAAGATGAGGTGCTGTTCCTCGAGTTTACGCTGAGCTTCCGTGGAACAATGCAAGAGGCCGAGGACAGTGAGGTCTGAGTGGGAGTGGAGCGGAGAATTAAAGTGACAGGCGACCGGAAGCTCGGGGTTCCCCTTACAGACTGAACAGAGGTGTTCCACAAAGCGGTCACCCAATCTTCTATCCTATCACAGACCTTCCCTTTTGTTCTTTCATCCCCTCCCCCATTTCCCAGCCCCTACAGTTGCTTAGAAATCTGTTCCATTTCCTGCTTTTTTCCAGTTCTGACGAAAGGTCATCGACCTGAAACGTTAACTCTGTTTCTCTCTTCACAGATGCTGCCTGACCTGCTGAGTATCTCCAGCATTTTCTGTAGATGTATTTGTCGAAGGGAGGGTTTCAGATTCTTGGATATGGAGACAAGTTCTGGAGCACGGAGAAACTTGTTCAGCTGAAGCCATTTCTATGTAAGCAGATTTGTACTAGTGCCCTTGTCGAAGGAGTGAATGAAGTAGTGGGGGAGGATTTCAACTAATAAAGTGGAAAGAGTCATATAGAAAAAAGGCCAAAATAAAGAACATTGATGATGATAATGACAAAAAGATCAAATAATCAAAGGAATACTTTGAAGACTAGGATATCATGTTTTAAGTTGCAAAAATATTATTGGTGAATATTATTATTAGAATGGCCAAGGGCTGGAGCTGAGGGTATAAAACATTTTGTAAAGAAGACCTATAAGGACAGGTGGAGAAATTATATTATTGATTTGGCAGCAATAGATAGGGTGGGCACTAAGAAGGTGCTGAGGTTGAAACAATATGGATAAGACTGCATAACGATAAGGGTGGCACACTATTCATTATTACTGCAGACTAATAGCCCAAGACGAGCAGGCAGACAGGGAGCTGCTAGGGCTGCAGAGAAAACCCTAAGAGACAAGCAAAAATACTTTCAATAGATACAAAGAAGCAAGATTGGGAGGATTAAGATTCATACAACTATCCTTTCCACTGCCGCCTAATCATTCCTGTTCAATAAGTTTTCCACCTGTCCCTATAAAACTATCTTTGCAAAATATTTTCTGTCTTCAGCTCTAGCCCTTCGTCATCTTCTGCTGTACAAAGAAGGCCAGAGGTCTGCCCATTAAAGGATTAATTGGGATGATCAAGATATGGCACCAACAACAGCCTTGGGGGTTCCTGGAAGTGATGGTGTGGGAGAGGAAAGAGAAGCCCATGATAAATGCAGGGACAGTCCCATGGAGATGGACATGGAGAGTGATGGCAGATGTATTGAATGGATTCACCGCATTAGTTTTCACAGGAGAAATTTTGACAAATTCCAGTCAAAACGAATGGGGCTAAATGATCCATGGCACATATAGAAGTTAGTACAGAATGTGTTCTGCAGAAACTGTAAGGATTAAACATTCATGACGCTCCTGGGGCCCATGGGATACATTCGAGAGTCATCAAGGAATTAACAGAGTTAGTGATTTTCAGAACTCCACGTATACTGGAATAGTGTCTGAGGACCGGAAGATGGCAAATACAATTCAAAGGTTTGAAACAGAAGTAAGATGCAAAGCGGTACTTAGGCTGGGAACTTCCTCGGCGCTGTTCCCACTCCATCGCCGTAACTTTGCTGGAAATGTGAGGAAATCCCTTTTACAAGCATAAACGGGATTCCTGCTGCATTTCGGTGAAGTAACAGCGGCATAGTGGGAGCAGCTCCAAGGAAATTCCTGGCCTTAGTGTAATAGTCATAATGGGAAAAATTCTTGATGGAATATTATCGGATGTTATAAATGAACATCCAAAGATGTCATAGGGAGCAGACAGTATGGTTTAGATGTAATAGAATCACATTTTAACAATATTTGTGGAGTTTGTTGTCAGGGATAATCCAGTAGATAATTCTGTTTACTTAGATTTTCATAGGCTTTAGGGCTAATAGGGAAATTTAAGGCCCATGGCATGGTTGACAGATTATCGAGCTGCATTGTGAACTGGCTTAGCAACACAAGACAAAGGATGATGTTATATGGAAAATGCTTTTGCCTGGGAAAAAGTAACCAGTGGACTGGCATGGGGAACTGTTCTGAGGCCTCACTGCGATTATGGTTAACATCAGCTATTCATCACAGACCTGGGATCAAACCTGGGGCAATCCTGTCCCATATGGCTCAGTTGCACACTAAACAGTGTATTTACCAACTAAGGCATTGGAAGAGCCCATCCTGTGCATGTTACTATGTACTCAGTTGTAATCAAATCAAATCAAATCAAATCAACTTTTATTGTCATTGTTAGTGCACAAGTGCAGTACAACGAAATGTAGGCAAAATGGCTCCTTCTGTTAACTATGTCTGTATAACATAAAGCCTATTGAGATAGCAAGAGAGAGCTTCCTATATCTGCAGGTGACATCTTTTGTGTAACTGCTAAGCTCTCAAGAGACAATGGGGGAAAAATTGGTGATCGCCAGCAAAGCAGTCGGTGTCACCGCCAACTGCCGTTAACGGCCGCCCGAAATGGCCACAGCGTTAATTGACCTAAATTGGTATGGGGGCATGGTGGTAGGTGGCGCAGCGCTAACCTTGGTGCAACGCCGTCCTGGTGGCGTTGCACGAGGGATCCGGGACCAATTTGTAATCTTGGTGTGGCGTTGCTGCTTCCCTAAGCGTCTGTGTGCGAGGCTGTGAAGCTCACAATGCATTGTGGGCAGTGAGGATCTCTGAAATTTAAAGGGGCCAGGCACATTGAAGCAAGGGAAAATAAAATGCACTGATTTAATACATTTTTCAGCCCTTTCTGTCTCTTTACAAATATTCAATGTTTAAAAGAAGTTCCAAATGTGATTATTCAGCTCTTAAAACAGAATTATCTTCCTAAACTGAACAAATGGGAAAACTGCCTCAGCACTAACACAAATGGCTCAGCAAGCCAGGGAAGGGGCACCCAGGGTCTCAGATGCAGCACTCCTGCTTTGTGCAGGGGGGTTAACACTGCAAGAGTGGCCCTCTACCCACAGGGGCCAGGAGGCCCTCCAGAAAGAGCGATGTGGGAGTACATTACCAAGGCCATCACTGCCAGCAGTGTCGCCCCCACCACCTGGCTCCAGTGCCCAAAGAAGCTTCATGATCTCAGACCGCTGGTCAAAGTCAATGAATGCATCTTCAAAAGACGTCACCTACCAACTGCACCACTAGCCTCACACACTGCTCAATGCAGGATCCCCAATCAACAATCTGCACCAATGACGAGGCAAATCTCCCATTCCTAGCCTCCTCTCACCCTCTTGGAGGAGACAGTGCAGGCCATTCTTGGCAGGGGCATGGCTGAGCCCTTGACCAGCAGTGGGGCTGAAAGGATACAAGATGCTGGTATCCTCATATGTTATCCTCCTTCTGGCATGCATCTCTAGGCTTCCCACCCTTCCGTCAGCACAACTCCACCCTTGTGCCTTCCTCATTTCACAGAACCAAGAAATGCAGCCTGCCCAGCCAGTGGGTCAACAAGAAGAGGCAGCCTGCCCAGCCAGTGGGACCACAGAAGAGGATTCCATCCTGGATATTCCGGCCACAAAGGGGCGGTCTGAGGTGCATCCGTTTCGGCTTCCTCCTCTTCTGCATCTTCCTCTTCTGCGTCTTCCTCTTCCATCTGCAAGCGGATGCTGTAAATGTGAAATGACAGCATAAAATGCTGCGAGTACTCAGTTCGTCAGGCAGCATGTCAACCTGAGACGTGAGCTCCACGAATGTTGCGTGACCTGTTGAGTGTTCGCAGCATGTTCTGTCTTCTCAAAGGCATTCATTTGCCATCCGAGCCCTTGCAAGCATCCAGCAGCACTCCCAAAACACTTTTAAAAAAATGTTCACATCCACTGCAGCAAGCCAGCACTTCAATAAAATCCAAAAAACCAAGGCCAAACCCTTCCGTTCAAACTTGCCTGATTGATATGTGTGTCCCTTTAACAACTGCAGATATCGCCCCTGTCAGCATCTGTCAGCCTGCTTGTACATCAGGTTAACCTGGCGTGCTTAGGACCCAGCGCTGAATTGAGCGCCAGGGTAGACGTTCGTGTAGGTGACATTAAGTCGCCGTTGCACGCCGACTGACGTCACCATGCCGCCATTTTTTTTTTACAGGGCACTGCCAGTTACTGGCAGCACAAAGGGGGACACGAATATGGCGGCTGCTGCAGGGACCGCCTCCAGCTGGCGCAAGAGCGGCAACCGCCATTTTTTCGCAAATCGCTGGCGCTAACAGGTGGCAGTAAGTATATGAATTTCTCGCCCAATGCTCCTAATCTACCCAATCTGAACTGTAGCAGAGGACTAGTCCCACTGCCCATAGCCCAGTATCTCCCCCAATTCAAGTACCTATTCATTTCCCCTTAAAGCCTGCAATGGGCTCTGCCTCAACCAATTCCTGTGGCGAAGGACTTCATGCTCCAACAATCTTCGATGTGAAGGAATTTCTCCTAACCTCGCTCCTCACTTTCTTAGTGACAATTTTAAATTGATTTCCCCCACTGTCACTGACTCCCCAACAAGAGGAAATCATATTCACTGCTTAAACGCTCATCCATGCATTTATCAGCTCTAGACTCGGCTATCGCAATGGTCTCCTGGACAGCCTCCTAACCTCCACCTTCTGTAAACGTTAGCCCATCCAAAACTCTGCTGCCCGTATCCTATCCTGCACCAAGTCACCCATCACTCCTGTCCTCACTGATATATATTGGCTCCCGGTTCCCCAACACCTCCAAGTTAATATTCTCATTCTTATGTTTAAATCCTTTCATGGCCTTGCCCCTCCCTATCTCTGTAACCCTCTCCAGCTCCACAATCCTCTGGATGTCTGTGTTCCTCCAACTCTAGCCATTTGTGTATTCCCCTTCCCTTTGCCCCACCATTCGCAGCCTTGCCTTCAGCTGTCTAGGCCCGTGTTCTGAAATTCCCTGCCTAAACCCCTATGCCGCTCCACCTCCTTCTGCTCCTTTGGGACCCTGCTTAAAACCCATTTCTTTGACCAAGCTTTTAGTCACCCCCCTCTAATATTTTGGCTTTGCATCCATTTCTGTCTGATTTCACTTCTGTGACATTCTGCAATGATTTCAACATTAAAGGTGCTATATAAATGCAAGTTTTATTTATTGTTTTCACGTCCCAACTACATTTTGTACATTCCTAATGAATATCTTTCGTATTTTTAGCCCTAGTTTTATCAAAAACCATCCTTTTAAATCTTTCTAGTTATCCATATGGGTTCTGTCTTAATGCAACCCCTTAGGACATCTTTACATTCCAATGCTATTATAGAATCCTTCACTAACATTGCCACCCCACTCTTTTTTCTATCTCAATCTGTCCTGAACATAAAACCAGGGATATTAAATTACCAGTCCTGTCCAAATTTATGCCACATTTCCATTATAGCTAATATATCATCTCCCTCCATAGTTATTTATGGGTCCAGCACTCCAATTTTGTTTTTGAATGCTTTATGCATTCAGGTACATTCCTCGGAATCCTGACTCCAATTTTTTGAAATATTGGCCCTTATTTTTTCTCCTGGTGTTCTCATTTAAATTTTTTGATATCCCTTGCCCCTCCTATTTTTTATCTCTCATTATCTCATAGCCTCTTTCTTTCCCTTTCTCCCCTCGGGCCTTTTGCTGTGAGACTTTGTCATATATTGATGATCCATGAGATGACACTAATACAAGGGAGCAGATAGGTTTGAGTTCAACTCTTAGAATGGGAGGAGATGAAGATTTTCCACTGGCTGTAGCACAGAGACCTGCAAGTGTATATGGGGTATTGTTGGGAAGCGTTCTGCATTATATATTCATTCTTGGCTAAGTTATAGGGCCTCTGCACTTTATCGTAATATAAGAGATTGAATATCATTTACATTTACACAGCTTTTAAAATGTAGGCTGTAAATTGAAAGAGAAATATTTCCTCACAAGGTTCTTTCTGTATAACACCTACCTCTTTGAATGCAGGTCGCAACCTGACTCCAGCATTTATGTCTTGAAGGAATGGTTATTACTGAGCTTCCTTTTGATTGCAGAAGTGTTAATGGAGTCACCCCAATCATCACAAACCCCCCCAAAACAGCAGCAGTATGGGCATTTTGCAAAAACCTCCCCACAATCCCTCTACCCACTGCCAATGATTTCTACTGGATACAAAAAGAAAATACTGCAGATGCTGGAAATCTGAAATAAAAACAGAAAATGCTGGAGATACTCAGCAGGTCAGGCAGCATCTGTGAAAAGAGAAACAGAGTTAACATTTCAGGTCATCGACCTGAAAGATGCTGCCTGACCTGCTGAGTATCTCCAGCATTTTCTGTTTTTATTTCAGATTTCTACTGGATGTTCCTCATGTTTTAGTAGCTGCAGGTTTTATCATCTTCTTCACAGGGAGACATCACAGAACCCTCATTCTGCCTGAATAAACTTCTGCGGTTTGCAAGACTGGTGTATACAGTGACAAATTCTCCTCTACCAAAATGTGGCAGTGTGTAATTTATTTCAGAGTAACAATGCGCCTCCAACCCCAGTAAAGTCAGATGTATTGATTAATTTATCTGTTGTTATGAAAGTGACGAATATGGGGATGATTCATCACCTCCAAGGGCAGTTTACTGTGACAACAGTCATTTTACCGTTATTAATTGCTGCACATTGTTAGCAATGCTAATCATCTGCCTGTCACACTTCTCAACGAAGCGTTAGGCTTACTTGGGCTGCTAATGTGGATTGACTCAGAATAATAAAATGCAAATTCATTCATTATACCTTCACTTTTGGCCCAGTTGCTCATATTATATTTGATTTGTAGATCTGGGAGTAAAAATCTCTATTGCTATCATGTTTATTACCAGTCTAGATGCATCAACTCTGGATTTGGACCACATCTTTTGAAGTTAACCTGGAGTGCCTCCCCACCCACAATCACCCCAAATACATCAGAGACTATTTCTCTATTAAGGTAGGTTTTTCCAATGCGGGGGTAGGGTAGGGTGGAGTGGGGTTAGGATAGGATAGGGTGGGAGGTGGGGTGGTGGATGGGGGTGGGGTGGGGTGGGGAGGTGGGGATGGGGTGAGGGGTGGGGTTGGGGGTTAGGATGGGGTGGGGGGGTTATGATAGAGGGTGAGTGGTGGGGTGGGTGGTGGGAGTTAGGACGGTGGGTGGGGATGGGGTGGGGGGTTAGGATGGGGTGGGGGAGGGGAGGGGTGAGGGGTGGTTGGTGGGGTGGAGGTGGGGTGGGGTTGGGGTTGGGGTAAGGATAGGGTGGGGTGGGGGTTAGGATGGGGCGGGGGTCGGTGGTGGGGTTGGGTGTTAGGGTGGGGTGGGGTTAGGATAGGGTGGGTTGGGGGTGGGGTGAGGGGTGGGGGTTGGGGGTTAGGGTGGGGCGTGGGTGGGGATGGGGTGGGTGGTGGGGTGGGGTGAGGTGGGTTGATGATGGGGGATGGGGTGGGGTGGGGGGGGTGGGGTGAGGTGGAGGTGTGTGGGGTGAGGTGGGGTGTGTGTGGGGTGAGGTGGATTGTGTGGGGTGAGGTGGGTTGATGATGGGGGGATGGGGGGGTGTGGGGGGAGGTGGGTTGATGATGGGGGGATGGGGTGAGGGATGGGGTTGGGGTTTAGGATAGGGTGGGGTGTGGGGGAGGTGGGTTGATGATGGGGGATGGGGGTGTGTGTGGGGGGATGGGGTGGGGTGGGGGGTGTGGGGTGAGATGGGTTGTGTGGGGTGAGGTGGGAGTGTGTGGGGTGAGGTGGGTTGATGATGGGGGGATGGGGGTGTGTGGGGGGAGGTGGGTTGATGATGGGGGGATGGGGTGAGGTGGGTTGAGGGATAGGGTTGGGGGGTTAGGATAGGGTGGGGTGTGGGGGAGGTGGGTTGATGATGGGGCGATGCTGACACTCTCTATGCTGCTGATATTCGATGACTGCCCACACTGAAGCATGTAAATTCAGTCGAGTCTAATTGACATTCGACTAGTTGAGTTTTGTCAAAGACGCATTAGCTCCTCTGTTCTCTCTACAGGTGCTGCCTGACCTGATAAGTCTTTATGTTTTAGTTAGTTTGTATGTTGTATGAAATTAATTCTTACTGAGTGTACTCCCACACTCTGCAGGTTCTGTAGCTTTGTTCCTTCTGCTGTGACAGATTCTAAATTACTGTCTCTTTCTCTTACCCCCCACCTCCGTGCCTCTGTCTTTAACTCTCTGTTTCTGGCTGCTTCTCCATTATTCTGTCTGTACTATTATGTTTCTCTGGGAACGATTTTCCTGTTCGAGCGAACAAACAGGCAGGCGGTGGGCAATGGGAGGATGGAGGGGTGGGTGGGAGTGGATAAAGACGGCTACCCAGCGAAGTCAGCAGGAGACCTCTGCAGTTTTCCAAGCCACCCCCTTATTAATTACGATAGTTGCCAGCAGGAAACGTGCTTCTCCTGAGACAGCTCACTGATTTGGAGGCGGGAAATTTGGAGGTGCGGCCAATTCTCAAGGGCCTACAGCAGCAACTTAAAGGGGTGAGGCGATTTTTGTGTGCGACAGAAAGACGCAACAATGTTGAGCAGCAGATGGCATGAGTTCAGAACCTGCAGCTGCAACAAAAAGCGCTTTCAAATCCTTTAAAGGTGAATAAACCCACAATCTACTGCCAGAAATATGACTCCAAACATTCTACTGAGCTTTGCCTGGGAGCAGCTGAGAATCCCTTTTAAATATCACTCGAAATGGCAGCCGTCCAACGTGTATCGCCCATGGTTGGTGGGCAGGGGGTGGAACTGGCAGTAGTCAGGCGGTGAGGGTGGAAAAGGGCGCTGGGTCTAAATAATATCACTCAACCCCTCGCTTGAGGCTCCTGCCTGTTTCAGAGTGGCGCCCTGGGCACTACGAACAAATTATTTTCTACCACCCTGGTTTCAAATGCAAACGGGACAGTAATGAGACATAAATGACTCCCTTATTGTGTCTCTGACTGGATTTCTCTCTGTCTCTGTTGCCCTCCCTTCCTCGGTTTCTCACTGTCCCGCCGCACAACCCATGTTGTGGGATGGAGACTGGAGCCGGAATGTCAGGCTCCAGCAGCCATTAAAGGGCTGCAGCAGCCTGAATCTTGCTACCATACCTTATTTTGGAGACACAGGGGCCTTACTGCATCTGGCCATTGAAGGCTGAGGGTAGGTTCAGAATAAATGAAGGGTGGCCCTCAGCAAAGGTGCAACCTCCTGAGCCTCTATTCCAAATGAACGCTTAGCAACTGGAGCTCTGCTCAGGCTCAAGCTGCATCATGGGGAGAGTCCCTAATTTAAATAAGGTGTAGGACCTTAATGATCCCTGCGCACATTTTACATGTAGGCTCCCAGCCCCGTATGCATTGGCTGCCACACTGGTGGACCCAGAGCTCATCTGACACATGGTAGGCCTCAGGCTGCCACACCTGATACTACAGGGAGTCGAGCATTACATGGTGTCTTTTTGACTTCGTTGATGTAAATCGCTCTCTGTTTATATTGCTATGTGATTTGTCTCTCCCTCTTATATTAACTGTGTTTATGTCTATTTGCTGTGTGCTGTCACTATCAACATCTCTTTCCTCCTCTTGATCTTTATTCTTCAAAGCCTCCCTCTCTTTTTTACAACATTTCACAGCATCCTCCGTTACCCATCTGCCTTTCTTCATTTTCAGGATGAACCTTGATCAACACGAGGCACGAGACAAAGTTGGGTAAGTCACAACAAGCAGACACTGAACGGACGGGAAAGTTATTGTTGCATATTTACCGACTATTGGCCTGAAGACAATGGCAGCAGAATCAGGAGAGGCGTATAACGGCAGCCAATCCGATATCGGCCCGTTCACACTATTGCCATAGTTCTGTGGCCAGAAGTTCACCTCCTTCAGCTTTTCTTTTGCTCCTCTAAAACCTAAGCTTGATGTCACCTAACCACACGCTTATTGATTTACTTCATGCATCCCCTGCTTTTCAACTATGGCCGTGCCCTGCACTATGGGCCCTGGCCTTGCAACAAAAAATAGTTCATCAAATTTACCCATCCAGCCAGTAGAGGGAGCCCTGATTACAATTTCTAACTGCTCTTGGTTTGCTCCTTGCCCCAGCATTTTCAGGGCTGAGAATTCATCTCTCTAATTGGATCAGGTCTTCTCCCTCTTCAAGAAAAATTTAATTCTCAGTTTATACCCACCCTTCATTCAGACAAAAGATGAATTAAAACCAAATTCTCATTAAGAAGCATTGAATAACGTGATCAGCTAATTTGAAGTGAACCCTTATTAAAAATATATTTCCAACGCTTGTTCAATCAGAATGAGCAAGTCAGGGTCACAGGCTGGTTCTTGGAGGTATAACCCAGATTCTAGTCATGATAATTACATTTATACAGCTTTACTTATTAGCATATCCTGGCCTCTGCAAAAATGTATGAATGGAATGAAGTACGTGTATAAGAATTGAATCCCACATAACTGCTCCCTTCGCTATAATCTTTAGAGTTTAAGATCCATTTATTTGCTTGGAGCTTTATCAGTTAATTGGTCTGACTCAGAAAGTGGAGCTATTTACAATTCAGGCTTTTAAAATGCCATTTTCTCTTTCAGCAATTGTACAGGTTTCCCGTGTGTGATACCTTGAGACACAGCATATATATACAACAGCACAACATGTCTTCCAGTAAGAACTGTACTGCATATGACTTTATTATTATATACATCAGTAGTCCACCAGGTGGCTCTATTACACTTCTCCCTCCTTATTGAAGAAGTTAATCACAGCAAACAATCATTGTACATGACTTGCATGGTTTACACAACTCTTGGTATACATTTCTCAAATGGAACCCATTTTATGTTTCCAAATTCTACTATAGAATTCTGTAACACAAACAAGATACAAACTTATTTTCCATATTTACAGATTAAACTTAACCACTGGTTTCCTGTTTCGAAGAGGATGCCTTCTTACTTGATCAGAACTTTCAGATCTTGTTGTAGGACTTTGATTCATTCTAGGCTGAGACTGCGGAGAATTTTTCTCTAAGGGCTGACCTTGATCTACATTTGGACTCTCTTTCTGCCTTGACTGTGCCAAGTTTGGCTTTAACAATGAGAACCTGGTTCATGGCTGTCGTTTGAGAAACAATTCTGCTAGTTTTCTACCAGTAGTGGCATGAGGAGTATTCCGATAGGTAATCAAAAAATTTGCCAGTTTGTGGTCCAATGACAACTGACGTTTCTTTGGATTTGGATCCAACATTTGCTTGATGAGGGCACGTTTGACAAATTGTACTGTGCGCTCTGCTGCACCATTTGAAGCAGGGTGGTACGATGAACTGTGTGAACTCTAATGAACATAATTGCGGCCCATTATCAGACACAATTTCTTCTGGGAGGCCGAATGAAGAAAACAATCTTCGCAAATTGTCTAGTGTTTTGCTTGTTGTTATTATCCGCATCGGAAACACATCTACCCACTTCGAATGACTATCTATCACTATGAACAATTGCTGTCCTTCTAGCTCAGCAAAATCTACATGTAACCTTTGCCACACTCTGGGAGGCCATTTCCATGGCTGTAATGGTACTGATGGTGGTTTATTGCTCACCAATTGGCCATGTTGTACACTGACTGACTATGTACTCTATCTCTTTATCTAAACCTGGCCACCATAAGTAACTGCGTGCAAAGCTCTTGGTCAAGCACATTCCCAGGTGCTGGTCATGAAGATCTCCTAACAATTTAGACCTGAACCTATTTGGGATAACCACTCTTGCTCCCCACATGATACAATCTTTATCCACTGACAATTCATTCCTACGAGCGGAGTATGGATGGATATCTTCTTCTGTTACCTGGTTTGGCCATCCATTTGCTATGTAATCATACACCTTTGACATAATTGGGTTACGATTGGTTGCCCTACCAATCTCTTCAGCTGTGACTGGCAGCTCACCAATGTATGAGAAATAGAACACTTCTTCCCTATTGGGTGTAACTTGTGATGGGGATGGCAACCTGGATAGAGCATCAGCATTACTGTGATCAGCTGATCATCTGTATTCAGTGTCATACGTATACGCTGACAAAATCAAAACCCATCTCTGCATTCGGGCTGCAGCTAAGGTTGGAACTGGGGACCTTGGGTGGAGGATTGCTGTTAGGGGCTTATGGTCAGTAACTATAGTAAATGTACCATCAAACAAGTGTTTGTGAATCTTCTTGACCCCAAAAATCAATGACAAAGCTTCTCTTTCAATCTGCGCATAATTCTGCTCACTGGCACTGAGAGTGTGTGAAGCAAAAGCAATTGGTCTCTCCTCCCCACTATCTAGTACATGAGAGATCACTGCCCCAACTCCGTATGGAGAGGCGTCACACACTTGCTTGATCTCCTTAGATACATCATAGTGAACTAACATGGTATTCTCTACTAACTGGCTTTTACACTCTTTGAATGCTGTGTTGCATTCTTATGACCACTTCCAAGGGACCTGTTTTCTCAACAGCTCATTCAGTGGCTGTAACAAAGTAGACAAGTTTGGGAGGAACTTTCCATAATAATTCAAAAGACACAAAAATGATCGAAGTTCAGAGACATTCTTGGGAGTGGGTGCATTTCTGATTGCATCCAGCTTTCCCTTGGTTGGAAGTAAGCCATCTTTGTCTGCTCTTTGCCCTAAGTACTCCACTGAGTTTTGAAACAACTCACACTTGTGAGCTGTCACTCGTACTCTGTGCTTCTCTAGCCGTTTGAGCACTTCATTCAACACCTCATCATGGATTTGCTTGTTTGGTGCTGAAATGAGTATGTCATCCAAATAACACACTACCACTTCAATCCCTTGCAAAATTTGGTTCATCACGTCCTGGAATATGTCGGGGGCAGAAGACACTCCTAATGGTAGCCAATTGAGTGGATATAGGCCTTGGTAAGTATTTATAGTCAAGCATAACTTGGACTCTTCATCTAACTCAAGATGTAGGTAGGCGTTTGTTAGATCTAACTTCGAAAAGATCTGACCACCTGTCAGCATTGTGAACAAATCTTCCACATTTGGCAATGTATTGGGTAGATTACACTCTAGAACCTGGTTTACAGTTACCTTATAATTACCACACAACCTTACCTTGCCATCTGACCTAGGTACAACAACAATGGGTGTAGTCCAATTACTCAGATCTACCTTAGGGATAATGTTCTCAGTTTCTAGTCTTTTGAGTTCATGCTCAACTTTCTCCTTGAGTGCGCATGGTACGGGACGTGGCTTGCAGTAAACTGGTCTTGCGTCCTTCTGCACTCTGACACTCGCCTTGAAGTCTTGGATCGGACTGCCCATTTCGCTGAACACCTTCGGAAACTGCTTGATGACATCACCTTTTGATGCAGATTTCGCTTCCACACAAAAAATCTCATTCCAATCCAGCTTCAGTGATCCCAACCAATTTCTACCTATCAAGGCAGACTTGTCTCCTGCTACTACTATGAGAGGCAAGCTCTGACACTGATCCTTGCATTTCACTGGTATGGTGACACTTCTTACTACAGGGATTTGCTCGCCCGAGTAGCCTCGCAGCTCTCCCTTCGATTTCTCTAGTCGATAATCACGCAACTTGTTGTGATATAGTGATTCCGGTACTACGCTCACGATGCACCAGCGACGATTTCCATGAGTATCCTGCTTCCTGCGACATCTACTTGGATGACGATACCTCGCGAATCGCTGTTAGATGCCTTCATGCTCCTGAAACTCCTTGTCCTGCTGCTTCTCTTCAACGGTATGTAGTGTCTGGTGATTTCTACTTCTAGCATTGCCAGTCGGTTTACTCTTCTGTCGGCTCGCCTTCGCAAGATGCCCAGTTTTCTTGCAGTAGAAACACTGCCTTCACGTATGGACAGCTTTGAGTGATGTATTGTCCCAAGCACTGATAGCACGACTTCAATACACTGTTACCTTAGTAGGTTGCTGAGGCCTTGGGGCCCAACTGCCTTTTACTTTAAGCCTGCAGCCGATTCACCTTGGTTGTCTGACAACTAGAAATGGCACAGAACTCTCGGGAGTATCGGTCGGCCTTATCCATCGACATAGTTGTCTGACAAACTAAGTCAAAAGTCAAGTTAGGGTTTGTCAACAATTTACTTCTGATACGTTTATTTTTCAACCCACAAACAAAGCGGTCACGCAAAGCTCGGTCCTGGAAGTTTCTGAAATGACTGTGAATGGATAGCTTTTTTAAAGCTACAATGTACTCACTGATACCCTCATCATTTAATTGATCACATGTTCCAAAACGATACCTTTCAGCAATTTCCTGGGGCTCAGGACTGTAGTGATGTTCTAACTTGGTGAGGATCTCCTTCAGTGGCGTGTCCTTCGGCTTGGCGGGAACATAGAAACATAGAAGATAGGAGCAGGAGTAGGCAATTAATGAGATCATGGCTCACCCGTCTTTGTCCTTTTGATATTTAACCTTATTTTCTTATTAAGTATAAATTGTGTTCACGCGGTTCTCTTCCCCAGGCTGACAGGCAGGATTGTGTACACTGTCACTTCCTCAATGTGCCCTGTGTTAATATTTGTACCTTTCCTGATCAATAGCAATCTCATTACATCATTAAACAATCCGTAGTTATTTTATTAGGTGAAGGAGATGCGTGGACTGCTCCACTCAGACACTTGTCCTTTCCTGGAAATATTACTGTGCAATCAATCCCAAAACACTGAATGTCCTGTTCATTGTAAAATGATATTTACAAATCAGCAGGATCCTCTTACCTGCAATTCAAGTAAGAACATTAAGGAAATGTCTGACACACAATCAAGAGGATAAAAGGATTTATTTTCTATTATCTTCAATTTAATTTGTTGCATTCTGGTAGAAAGTCAAATACTCTTTCATGCAATGACTACAAAGGGCATGAGATAGAAGGGACTGAGTGTAAGCTGGACTGTAAATGTAGGGACTGGGAGTAACCTGGGCTAAACCCTAGGGACCGAGAGTAGCCTGGGCTAAACTGTAGGGGCTGTGAGTAACCTGGGCTAAACTGTAGAGACAGAGAGTAACCTGGGCTAAACCCTAGGGACTGAGAGTAACCTGGGCTAAACTGTAGTGACTGCGAGTAACCTGGGCTAAACTGTAGAGACTGAGAGTAACCTGGGCTAAACCCTAGAGCCCGAGAGTAACCTGGGCTAAACTGTAGTGACTGAAAGTAACCTGGGCTGTAAATGTAGGGACTGGGAGTAACCTGGGCTGTAAATGTAGGGACTGGGAGTAACCTGGGCTAAATTGTAGGGACTGTGAGTAACCTGGGCTAAATTGTAGGGACTGTGAGTAACCTGGGCTAAACTGTAGGGACTGGGAGTAACCTGGGCTAAACTGTAGGGACTGGGAGTAACCTGGGCTAAACTGTAGGGACTGGGAGTAACCTGGGCTAAACTGTAGGGACTGGGAGTAACCTGGGTTAAACTGTAGCGACTGAGAGTAACCTGGGCTAGACTGTAGGGACTGAGAGTAACCTGGACTAAACTGTAGGGACCGAGAGTAACCTGGACTAAACTGTAGGGACCGAGAGTAACCTGGGCTAAACTGTAGGGACTGGGAGTAACCTGGGCTAAACTGTAGTGACTGAGAGTAACCTGGGCTAGACTGTAGGGACTGAGAGTAACCTGGACTAAACTGTAGGGACCGAGAGTAACCTGGACTAAACTGTAGGGACCGAGAGTAACCTGGGCTAAACTGTAGGGACTGAGAGAAACCTGGGCTGTAAATGTAGGGACTGGGAGGAACCTGGGCTAAATTGTAGGGACTGGGAGGAACCTGGGCTAAATTGTAGGGATTGAGGGAAACCTGGGCTGTAAATGTAGGGACTGGGAGTAACCTGGGCTAAACTGTAGCGACTGAGAGTAACCTGGACTAAACTGTAGGGACTTGGAGTTACCTGGGCTAAACTGTAGGGACTGGGAGTAACCTGAAAGAAAAGAAAGACATGCATTTATATAGCGCCTTTCATGACCAGCGGACATCTCAAAGCACTTTACAGTCAATGCAGTATTTTTGGAGTGTAGTCATTGTTGTAATGTGGGAAACGCGGCAGCCAATTTGCGCACAGCAAGCTCCCACAAACAGCAATCTGATAATGACCAGATAATCTGTTTTTATTATGTTGGTTGAGGGATAAATATTGGCCAGGACACCGGGGATTACTCCCCTGCTCCTCTTCGAAATAGTGCCATGGGATTTTTTACGTCCACCTGAGAGAGCAGACGGGGCTTCGGTTTAACGTCTCATCTGAAAGACAGCACCTCTGACAGTGCAGCACTCTCTCAGTACAGCACTGGAGTGTCAGCCTAGATTTTTGTGTTCAAGTCCCTGGAGTGGGACTTGAACCCAAACAACCTTCTGACTCAGGCGAGAGTGCTACCAAGTGAGCCACAGCTGACACTAACCTGGGTTAAATTGTAGGGACTGTGAGTAACCTGGGTGAAAACCATGAGATCGTGCAGATTTATTTATCCTAAGCCCCATTTATTTCCCTAGTACCATTTTTAAACTAATATTGAATACAATAAGTTCCTCTCCTTGATTTATGTTCAGTTTCCCTACTATCAGGTATTTTATCCTCTTCCTCTACTGTGAAAATGGATACAAAGTATTTGTTTAATAAATCTGCCATTACCTTGTTACCTGTTACCGTATCACCTGCGCCTGTCTTTAATGGGCCCGCATCTCCCTTAGCCACTTTCTTACTCTTAATGGCCCAGTAATCCCGGGCACAACGCGTGAGTAAGGACAGGGTACTCACGCGTGTGGCCGGAGGAATTGCCGGTTTTCAGCATGCACAGCGCATGCGCTGAAAACCGGCATTTCCTGTCCTCTGACCCAAGGGGTTAAGAGGCAGAACGCGCGCGACTGCACAGGCAGCGCATGTGCAGTAAAATTCCTTTTTTTTTTCAGAGTTGCGCGCGTGTAAAGGCCTCCGGTCTTTACGCGTGGAAAAACAAGACGTAAGTATTTAGTTTTTCAGGTAAGTGGGCTTTTAGTACACTGTAGAATTTTTTTTTCCACAGGTTTGTTATTTTTAAAGAATTTACAGGATGGCAAGTTTAGTTTTAGACCCTATTTTTAAACATTTTATTTTTTTCAAAAAATTGATTAATTGTTTAAAATATTTAAAAAACTTATTTATAGTTAATACAATCAGTGGGATGTTTTTAAAAATTTTATTTAAAGTTAAAGTAGTGTTTTGGCAGCCCATACTTTTCATGAGTTTGACAGCTCTTACTGTCAAACTCATGAATGAGTTTCCCCTCCCCTGATTGGCTGCACAGTGCTCACCTGATCCCAGCCGGCACATCGCACTAACTACGCCGCTGGATCAGGTAAGCACATCGCGCCGACATCGGAACCAGGCCAGTGACAGGAAATGCAAGCAGGCCCGGGCTTCAGATGTCGGCGCGCAGGGTGAGTGCACATCGGGGGCTTGCACGCGCGGCAAGCCCCCGATCCTAATTTCAGGGCCAATATATTGATGATAAACTTTTACTGTTCACTTTATATTACTTGCAAGTTTTTTTCATATTCCCTATTTACAGCTCTTAACATTTTCTGTGTGTCCCTTTGTTGTCTTCTATGTTTCTCCCAGTCCTCTGGATTACCACTTTTCTTGGCATTTGTATAAGTCACCTCTGTTAGTTTTATACTGCGTCTTAGCTCACATGCTGACCATGGTTGTTTTTACTTGCTTCTTGCTTCTTTGCCTTACAGTGGGGCTCAATTGTGTATTCAAAATCAGGCCTTTTAAAATTTCTTCTTGCCTCCTTTTTCTCTTGCTGTTGTGTACTGTATAAAGGAAGTTTGCCTCATCTTTGAAACCTCCTCACATCCTTTACAAAAGGATGGATCTGCAGAGACACGGGCGCACAAACAAAAGGTAAGCACCGAGATGGCAGACAAAAACATACAGCATAGGAATTGCTGTTTGCCATACTGATGGCCAAATACTTAATATAGTGTCCTTCTGTCCCTATTGTGATGAAAAGAAAGGCTGGCATTATATAGTGGCTTTCATGATCTTAGGTTGTCCCAAAGCACTTTACCACCAATGAAGTACTTTTGAAGTGCAGACACTGTAGGAAATGTGGCTGCCAATTTGCACACAGTAAGCTCCCACAAACAGCAATGAAATAAATGACTAGATCATCTATGTTAGGTGGGGGCATAAATATAGCCAAGGAGACCCAGAAGAACTCCCCTGCTCTTCTTTAATTAGTGCCATGGGATCTTTTACATTGACCTGAGAGGGCAGATGGGACCTTGGTTTAACATCTCATCCGAAAGACGGCACCTCCGACAGTGCAGCCCTCCCTCAGTGCTACACTGAAGCGTCAGCCTGGATTAGGTGATGAGGTCTCATGCAGTGGGACTGTGAACCCACAACTTTCTGGCTCAGAGGCAAGAGTGCTACTCACTGAGCCACGGCTGACATAGAGACACCAGTCCATTTAGTATAAACTGGATTACACCTGTCTTAAAAGACCAGGTGGCAGAATCTCTAACCCTTTTAGCAAAAAAAACTGGAGACATAAAATACGACAGCTAGCAAAGGGAGCAGTAACAGATGGAGAAAGCTGAAACAGAGAACACTGCGTATAACATACATATTCAGACAGACAGATACAGAGGAAGTGATGGACGTCCCATCAGCAACACCGTGGGAGATCGACTGGTATAAAATAATATAACCAGTGTCAGGGGAGTGTTTATTGGAAAAAAAACAACTATCTGGGAAATATTGAGGCCTTAGCACCACGAATAGGTAAAAAAAAACATCGGAGGAGATGACGTAGAATATTCTGGTGATGTAGCAGTGCGTGCTCACCATCGGTAGCGCCGCAGCATTCTAGGAGGCATTATTTACTGTCCTCACTCGAGCCACTGGCTGGGAGCCTCGCGCGAATGTGCTCGCAGTGAGTGAGGCTCCGTGGCAGGAAGTGTGAGGTCGGTAAATGACCTTAAAGGTGAGTTTAAGGCAAAATAACAGCAACTGCATCTTTAAAGGGTAAAGTCACAATTGGCGCAGTTCACATACAAAAAAGGGGGGTAATTTTGACTTTGTGCGATTGTGTAAAACGGGTGAAAGTGAATCGGCAGCCCGTTTTACACCTCTTCCGATTTTTATTCCCACTGAAGTAATTGGAAATAAATATTGGGAGAGATATAAAACGGGCTGCCGATTCGCTAGCACTCGTTTTATACTATCGCACAAATTCGAAATTACCCCCCAAACACTGAACGCACTCAGCCAATTCCTCACCGCGTTATGTTAACAGAGTGTCTACTGGCAAGATGCCTCCCATTTTAATACAGGCGTTAATCTGCTTGGAGGTATTTAGTACAAGTCTGGTAAGTGGTACTAAATTGTGCTGATTGTAACTTCCACCCTAAAATGGTTAGAATTCGAATGTTAATGAACGCATTTTACATTTTGTAGCATTTTAAATTGTTTTCTTGTAGAATCAAGTTGACAATGGCCAGTACTGTAGCAATAAAAATAAATTAATAATATTACTGATTTTCAGAACTTTTTTGGTCACTTTGGGTTTTTACTGAAGGTTGCATGATGGGGTGAAAGGTTACTTGGTGGGATCAAAGATTATGGAAGACAGGGGCCGGTACCCCTTCTTAACAAGTTCCACTTTAACCACTGCTTTCCTCCAACAATCTATTGCCTTTTAAAACCCTCGCTTGATGTCACTCAATTACTAATACGTACTTGATTTATCTCATCTCTTTCACTCTTGATGATGGCCTGCATTGTGGGCTATGGCCTTTCCCAGCAAGGAAAAGCCTTATATGGAAGTCACTGGGTGTAGTCTGGGCTGTAAACACAGCCGTGTAGAACCTGCTGCAGCTTCCTGGAGATCCAGTAATTGCATGTGGCACACAATGAATCCACGGTGATCTAGTGGCAAGAGGTTATACATATTGGATCACTTGTGATCTAGTGGTAACACATGATAAAGGGTTTGCTTCATTGGATTCTATAAAGTGGGAGTGAATGGAAATGGGTTTAGTTAGATGGATTTTATAAAGTGGGAGTGGATGGAAAGGGGTTTAGTTAGATGGATTTTATACAGTGGGAGTGGATGGAAAGGGGTTTAGTTAGATGGATTTTATAAAGTGGGAGTGAATGGAAAGGGGCTTAATTAGATGGATTTTATACAGTGGGAGTGAATGGAAAGGGGTTTAGTTAGATGGATTTTATACAGTGGGAGTGGATGGAAAGGGGTTTATTGAGATGGATTTTATACAGTGGGAGTGGATGGAAAGGGGTTTAGTTAGATGGATTTTATACAGTGGGAGTGGATGGAAAGGGGTTTAGTTAGATGGATTTTATAAAGTGGGAGTGGATGGAAAGGGGTTTAGTTGGATGGATTTTATACAGTGGGAGTGGATGGAAAGGGGTTTAGTTAGATGGATTTTATACAGTGGGAGTGGATGGAAAGGGGTTTAGTTAGATGGATTCTATAAAGTGGGAGTGGATGGAAAGGGGTTTAGTTAGATGGATTTTATACAGTGGGAGTGGATGGAAAGGGGTTTAGTTAGATGGATTTTATAAAGTGGGAGTGGATGGAAAGGGGTTTAGTTGGATGGATTTTATACAGTGGGAGTGGATGGAAAGGGGTTTAGTTAGATGGATTTTATACAGTGGCAGTGGATGGAAAGGGGTTTAGTTAGATGGATTCTATAAAGTGGGAGTGGATGGAAAGGGGTTTAGTTAGATGGATTTTATACAGTGGGAGTGGATGGAAAGGGGTTTAGTTAGTTGGATTTTATACAGTGGGAGTGAATGGAAAGGGGTTTAGTTAGATGGATTTTATACAGTGGGAGTGAATGGAAAGGGGTTTAGTTAGATGGATTTTATACAGTGGGAGTGAATGGAAAGGGGTTTAGTTAGATGGATTTTATACAGTGGGAGTGAATGGAAAGGGGTTTAGTTAGATGGATTTTATACAGTGGGAGTGGATGGAAAGGGGTTTAGTTAGATGGATTCTATACAGTGGGAGTGGATGGAAAGGGGTTTAGTTAGATGGATTTTATACAGTGGGAGTGGATGGAAAGGGGTTTAGTTAGATGGATTTTATAAAGTGGGAGTGGATGGAAAGGGGTTTTGTTGGATGGATTTTATACAGTGGGAGTGGATGGAAAGGGGTTTAGTTAGATGGATTTTATACAGTGGGAGTGGATGGAAAGGGGTTTAGTTAGATGGATTCTATAAAGTGGGAGTGGATGGAAAGGGGTTTAGTTAGATGGATTTTATACAGTGGGAGTGGATGGAAAGGGGTTTAGTTAGTTGGATTTTATACAGTGGGAGTGAATGGAAAGGGGTTTAGTTAGATGGATTTTATACAGTGGGAGTGAATGGAAAGGGGTTTAGTTAGATGGATTTTATACAGTGGGAGTGAATGGAAAGGGGTTTAGTTAGATGGATTTTATACAGTGGGAGTGAATGGAAAGGGGTTTAGTCAGATGGATTTTATAAAGTGGGAGTGAATGGAAAGGGGTTTAGTTAGATGGATTTTATACAGTGGGAGTGAATGGAAAGGGGTTTAGTTAGATGGATTTTATACAGTGGGAGTGAATGGTAATGGGTTTAGTTAGATGGATTTTATGCAGTGGGAGTGGATGGAAAGGGGTTTAGTTAGATGGATTTTATAAAGTGGGAGTGAATGGTAGTGGATTTAGTTAGATGGATTTTATACAGTGGGAGTGAATGGAAAGGGGTTTAGTTAGATGGATTTTATACAGTGGGAGTGAATGGAAAGGGGTTTAGTTAGATGGATTTTATACAGTGGAAGTGAATGGTAATGGGTTTAGTTAGATGGTTTTTATACAGTGGGAGTGAATGGAAAGGGGTTTAGTTAGATGGATTTTATACAGTGGGAGTGGATGGAAAGGGGTTTAGTTAGATGGATTTTATACAGTGGGAGTGGATGGACAGGGGTTCAGTTAGATGGATTTTATACGGTGGAAGTGAATGGAAAGGGATTTAGTTAGATGGATTTTATACAGTGGGAGTGGATGGACAGGGGTTTAGTTAGATGGATTTTATACAGTGGGAGTGAATGGAAAGGGGTTTAGTTAGATGGATTTTATACAGTGGGAGTGGATGGAAAGGGGTTTAGTTAGATGGATTTTATACAGTGGGAGTGGATGGACAGGGGTTTAGTTAGATGGATTTTATACAGTGGAAGTGAATGGAAAGGGGTTTAGTTAGATGGATTTTATAAAGTGGGAGTGAATGGAAAGGGGTTTAGTTAGATGGATTTTATACAGTGTGAGTGAATGGAAAGGGGTTTAGTTAGATGGATTTTATACAGTGGGAGTGGATGGAAAGGGGTTTAGTTAGATGGATTTTATACAGTGGGAGTGAATGGAAAGGGGTTTAGTTAGAAGGATTTTATAAAGTGGGAGTGAATGGAAAGGGGTTTAGTTAGATGGATTTTATACAGTGGAAGTGAATGGAAAGGGGTTTAGTTAGATGGATTTTATACAGTGGAAGTGAATGGTAATGGGTTTAGTTAGATGGATTTTATACAGTGGGAGTGAATGGAAAGGGGTTTAGTTAGATGGATTTTATACAGTGGGAGTGGATGGAAAGGGGTTTAGTTAGATGGATTTTATACAGTGGAAGTGAATGGAAAGGGGTTTAGTTAGATGGATTTTATACAGTGGGAGTGAATGGAAAGGGGTTTAGTTAGATGGATTTTATAAAGTGGGAGTGAATGGAAAGGGGTTTAGTTAGATGGATTTTATACAGTGGGAGTGAATGGAAAGGGGCTTAGTTAGATGGATTTTATACAGTGGGAGTGAATGGTAATGGGTTTAGTTAGATGGATTTTATACAGTGGGAGTGAATGGTAATGGGTTTAGTCAGATGGATTTTATACAGTGGGAGTGAATGGAAAGGGGTTTAGTTAGATGGATTTTATACAGTGGGAGTGAATGGAAAGGGGTTTAGATAGATGCATTTTATAAAGTGGGAGTGAATGGAAAGGGGTTTAGTTAGATGGATTTTATAAAGTGGGAGTGAATGGAAAGGGGTTTAGTTAGATGGATTTTATAAAGTGGGAGTGAATGGAAAGGGGTTTAGTTAGATGGATTTTATACAGTGGGAGTGAATGGAAAGGGGTTTCGTTAGATGGATTTTATACAGTGGGAGTGAATGGAAAGGGGTTTAGTTAGATGGATTTTATACAGTGGGAGTGAATGGAAAGGGGTTTAGTTAGATGGATTTTATACAGTGGGAGTGAATGGAAAGGGGTTTAGTTAGATGGATTTTATACAGTGGGAGTGGATGGAAAGGGGTTTAGTTAGATGGATTTTATACAGTGGGAGTGGATGGAAAGGGGTTTCGTTAGATGGATTTTATACAGTGGAAGTGAATGGAAAGGGGTTCAGTTAGATGGATTTTATAAAGTGGGAGTGAATGGAAAGGGGTTTAGTTAGATGGATTTTATACAGTGGGAGTGAATGGAAAGGGGTTTAGTTAGATGGATTTTATACAGTGGGAGTGGATGGAAAGGGGTTTAGTTAGATGGATTTTATACAGTGGGAGTGAATGGAAAGGGGTTTAGTTAGAAGGATTTTATAAAGTGGGAGTGAATGGAAAGGGGTTTAGTTAGATGATTTTATACAGTGGAAGTGAATGGAAAGGGGTTTAGTTAGATGGATTTTATACAGTGGAAGTGAATGGTAATGGGTTTAGTTAGATGGATTTTATACAGTGGGAGTGAATGGAAAGGGGTTTAGTTAGATGGATTTTATACAGTGGGAGTGGATGGAAAGGGGTTTAGTTAGATGGATTTTATACAGTGGAAGTGAATGGAAAGGGGTTTAGTTAGATGGATTTTATACAGTGGGAGTGAATGGAAAGGGGTTTAGTTAGATGGATTTTATAAAGTGGGAGTGAATGGAAAGGGGTTTAGTTAGATGGATTTTATACAGTGGGAGTGAATGGAAAGGGGTTTAGTTAGATGGATTTTATACAGTGGGAGTGGATGGAAAGGGGTTTAGTTAGATGGATTTTATACAGTGGGAGTGAATGGTAATGGGTTTAGTTAGATGGATTTTATACAGAGGGAGTGAATGGAAAGGGGTTTAGTTAGATGGATTTTATACAGTGGGTGTGAATGGAAAGGGGTTTAGTTAGATGCATTTTATAAAGTGGGAGTGAATGGAAAGGGGTTTAGTTAGATGGATTTTATAAAGTGGGAGTGAATGGAAAGGGGTTTAGTTAGATGGATTTTATAAAGTGGGAGTGAATGGAAAGGGGTTTAGTTAGATGGATTTTATACAGTGGGAGTGAATGGAAAGGGGTTTAGTTAGATGGATTTTATACAGTGGGAGTGGATGGAAAGGGGTTTAGTTAGAAGGATTTTATACAGTGGGAGTGGATGGAAAGGGGTTTAGTTAGATGGATTTTATACAGTGGGAGTGAATGGAAAGGGGTTTAGTTCGATGGATTTTATACAGTGGAAGTGAATGGAAAGGGGTTTAATTAGATGGATTTTATACAGTGGGAGTGAATGGAAAGGGGTTTAGTGAGATGGATTTTATACAGTGGGAGTGAATGGAAAGGGGTTTAGTTAGATGGATTTTATAAAGTGGGAGTGAATGGAAAGGGGTTTAGTTAGATGGATTTTATACAGTGGGAGTGGATGGAAAGGGGTTTAGTTAGATGGATTTTATACAGTGGGAGTGGATGGAAAGGGGTTTAGTTCGATGGATTTTATAAAGTGGGAGTGAATGGTAATGGGTTTAGTTAGATGGATTTTATAAAGTGGGAGTGAATGGAAAGGGGTTTCGTTAGATGGATTTTATAAAGTGGGAGTGAATGGCAATGGGTTTAGTTAGATGGATTTTATACAGTGGGAGTGGATGGAAAGGGGTTCAGTTAGATGGATTTTATACAGTGGGAGTGAATGGAAAGGGGTTTAGTTAGATGGATTTTATACAGTGGGAGTGAATGGAAAGGGCTTTAGTTAGATGGATTTTATACAGTGGAAGTGAATGGTAATGGGTTTCGTTAGGTGGATTTTATACAGTGGGAGTGAATGGAAAGGGGTTAATTAGATGGATTTTATACAGTGGGAGTTGATGGAAAGGGGTTTAGTTAGATGGATTTTATACAGTGGGAGTGAATGGAAAGGGGTTTAGTTAGATGGATTTTATACAGTGGGAGTGAATGGAAAGGGGTTTAGTTCGATGGATTTTATACAGTGGGAGTGAATGGAAAGGGGTTTAGTTAGATGGATTTTATACAGTGGGAGTGAATGGAAAGGGGTTTAGTTTGATGGATTTTATACAGTGGGAGTGAATGGAAAGGGGTTTAGTTAGATGGATTTTATACCATGGGAGTGGATGGAAAGGGGTTTAGTTAGATGGATTTTATACAGTGGGAGTGAATGGAAAGGGGTTTAGTTAGATGGATTTTATACAGTGGGAGTGAATGGTAATGGGTTTAGTTAGATGGATTTTATGCAGTGGGAGTGGATGGAAAGGGGTTTAGTTAGATGGATTTTATAAAGTGGGAGTGAATGGTAGTGGATTTAGTTAGATGGATTTTATACAGTGGGAGTGAATGGAAAGGGGTTTAGTTAGATGGATTTTATACAGTGGGAGTGAATGGAAAGGGGTTTAGTTAGATGGATTTTATACAGTGGAAGTGAATGGTAATGGGTTTAGTTAGATGGTTTTTATACAGTGGGAGTGAATGGAAAGGGGTTTAGTTAGATGGATTTTATACAGTGGGAGTGGATGGAAAGGGGTTTAGTTAGATGGATTTTATACAGTGGGAGTGGATGGACAGGGGTTCAGTTAGATGGATTTTATACGGTGGAAGTGAATGGAAAGGGATTTAGTTAGATGGATTTTATACAGTGGGAGTGGATGGACAGGGGTTTAGTTAGATGGATTTTATACAGTGGGAGTGAATGGAAAGGGGTTTAGTTAGATGGATTTTATACAGTGGGAGTGGATGGAAAGGGGTTTAGTTAGATGGATTTTATACAGTGGGAGTGGATGGACAGGGGTTTAGTTAGATGGATTTTATACAGTGGAAGTGAATGGAAAGGGGTTTAGTTAGATGGATTTTATAAAGTGGGAGTGAATGGAAAGGGGTTTAGTTAGATGGATTTTATACAGTGTGAGTGAATGGAAAGGGGTTTAGTTAGATGGATTTTATACAGTGGGAGTGGATGGAAAGGGGTTTAGTTAGATGGATTTTATACAGTGGGAGTGAATGGAAAGGGGTTTAGTTAGAAGGATTTTATAAAGTGGGAGTGAATGGAAAGGGGTTTAGTTAGATGGATTTTATACAGTGGAAGTGAATGGAAAGGGGTTTAGTTAGATGGATTTTATACAGTGGAAGTGAATGGTAATGGGTTTAGTTAGATGGATTTTATACAGTGGGAGTGAATGGAAAGGGGTTTAGTTAGATGGATTTTATACAGTGGGAGTGGATGGAAAGGGGTTTAGTTAGATGGATTTTATACAGTGGAAGTGAATGGAAAGGGGTTTAGTTAGATGGATTTTATACAGTGGGAGTGAATGGAAAGGGGTTTAGTTAGATGGATTTTATAAAGTGGGAGTGAATGGAAAGGGGTTTAGTTAGATGGATTTTATACAGTGGGAGTGAATGGAAAGGGGCTTAGTTAGATGGATTTTATACAGTGGGAGTGAATGGTAATGGGTTTAGTTAGATGGATTTTATACAGTGGGAGTGAATGGTAATGGGTTTAGTCAGATGGATTTTATACAGTGGGAGTGAATGGAAAGGGGTTTAGTTAGATGGATTTTATACAGTGGGAGTGAATGGAAAGGGGTTTAGATAGATGCATTTTATAAAGTGGGAGTGAATGGAAAGGGGTTTAGTTAGATGGATTTTATAAAGTGGGAGTGAATGGAAAGGGGTTTAGTTAGATGGATTTTATAAAGTGGGAGTGAATGGAAAGGGGTTTAGTTAGATGGATTTTATACAGTGGGAGTGAATGGAAAGGGGTTTCGTTAGATGGATTTTATACAGTGGGAGTGAATGGAAAGGGGTTTAGTTAGATGGATTTTATACAGTGGGAGTGAATGGAAAGGGGTTTAGTTAGATGGATTTTATACAGTGGGAGTGAATGGAAAGGGGTTTAGTTAGATGGATTTTATACAGTGGGAGTGGATGGAAAGGGGTTTAGTTAGATGGATTTTATACAGTGGGAGTGGATGGAAAGGGGTTTCGTTAGATGGATTTTATACAGTGGAAGTGAATGGAAAGGGGTTCAGTTAGATGGATTTTATAAAGTGGGAGTGAATGGAAAGGGGTTTAGTTAGATGGATTTTATACAGTGGGAGTGAATGGAAAGGGGTTTAGTTAGATGGATTTTATACAGTGGGAGTGGATGGAAAGGGGTTTAGTTAGATGGATTTTATACAGTGGGAGTGAATGGAAAGGGGTTTAGTTAGAAGGATTTTATAAAGTGGGAGTGAATGGAAAGGGGTTTAGTTAGATGATTTTATACAGTGGAAGTGAATGGAAAGGGGTTTAGTTAGATGGATTTTATACAGTGGAAGTGAATGGTAATGGGTTTAGTTAGATGGATTTTATACAGTGGGAGTGAATGGAAAGGGGTTTAGTTAGATGGATTTTATACAGTGGGAGTGGATGGAAAGGGGTTTAGTTAGATGGATTTTATACAGTGGAAGTGAATGGAAAGGGGTTTAGTTAGATGGATTTTATACAGTGGGAGTGAATGGAAAGGGGTTTAGTTAGATGGATTTTATAAAGTGGGAGTGAATGGAAAGGGGTTTAGTTAGATGGATTTTATACAGTGGGAGTGAATGGAAAGGGGTTTAGTTAGATGGATTTTATACAGTGGGAGTGGATGGAAAGGGGTTTAGTTAGATGGATTTTATACAGTGGGAGTGAATGGTAATGGGTTTAGTTAGATGGATTTTATACAGAGGGAGTGAATGGAAAGGGGTTTAGTTAGATGGATTTTATACAGTGGGTGTGAATGGAAAGGGGTTTAGTTAGATGCATTTTATAAAGTGGGAGTGAATGGAAAGGGGTTTAGTTAGATGGATTTTATAAAGTGGGAGTGAATGGAAAGGGGTTTAGTTAGATGGATTTTATAAAGTGGGAGTGAATGGAAAGGGGTTTAGTTAGATGGATTTTATACAGTGGGAGTGAATGGAAAGGGGTTTAGTTAGATGGATTTTATACAGTGGGAGTGGATGGAAAGGGGTTTAGTTAGAAGGATTTTATACAGTGGGAGTGGATGGAAAGGGGTTTAGTTAGATGGATTTTATACAGTGGGAGTGAATGGAAAGGGGTTTAGTTCGATGGATTTTATACAGTGGAAGTGAATGGAAAGGGGTTTAATTAGATGGATTTTATACAGTGGGAGTGAATGGAAAGGGGTTTAGTGAGATGGATTTTATACAGTGGGAGTGAATGGAAAGGGGTTTAGTTAGATGGATTTTATAAAGTGGGAGTGAATGGAAAGGGGTTTAGTTAGATGGATTTTATACAGTGGGAGTGGATGGAAAGGGGTTTAGTTAGATGGATTTTATACAGTGGGAGTGGATGGAAAGGGGTTTAGTTCGATGGATTTTATAAAGTGGGAGTGAATGGTAATGGGTTTAGTTAGATGGATTTTATAAAGTGGGAGTGAATGGAAAGGGGTTTCGTTAGATGGATTTTATAAAGTGGGAGTGAATGGCAATGGGTTTAGTTAGATGGATTTTATACAGTGGGAGTGGATGGAAAGGGGTTCAGTTAGATGGATTTTATACAGTGGGAGTGAATGGAAAGGGGTTTAGTTAGATGGATTTTATACAGTGGGAGTGAATGGAAAGGGCTTTAGTTAGATGGATTTTATACAGTGGAAGTGAATGGTAATGGGTTTCGTTAGGTGGATTTTATACAGTGGGAGTGAATGGAAAGGGGTTAATTAGATGGATTTTATACAGTGGGAGTTGATGGAAAGGGGTTTAGTTAGATGGATTTTATACAGTGGGAGTGAATGGAAAGGGGTTTAGTTAGATGGATTTTATACAGTGGGAGTGAATGGAAAGGGGTTTAGTTCGATGGATTTTATACAGTGGGAGTGAATGGAAAGGGGTTTAGTTAGATGGATTTTATACAGTGGGAGTGAATGGAAAGGGGTTTAGTTTGATGGATTTTATACAGTGGGAGTGAATGGAAAGGGGTTTAGTTAGATGGATTTTATACCATGGGAGTGGATGGAAAGGGGTTTAGTTAGATGGATTTTATACAGTGGGAGTGAATGGAAAGGGGTTTAGTTAGATGGATTTTATACAGTGGGAGTGGATGGAAAGGGGTTTAGTTAGATGGATTTTATACAGTGGGAGTGAATGGTAATGGGTTTAGTTAGATGGATTTTATACAGTGGGAGTGAATGGAAAGGGGTTTAGTTAGATGGATTTTATACAGTGGGAGTGAATGGAAAGGGGTTTCGTTAGATGCATTTTATAAAGTGGGAGTGAATGGAAAGGGGTTTAGTTAGATGGATTTTATAAAGTGGGAGTGAATGGAAAGGGGTTTAGTTAGATGGATTTTATAAAGTGGGAGTGAATGGAAAGGGGTTTATTTAGATGGATTTTATACAGTGGGAGTGAATGGAAAGGGGTTTAGTTAGATGGATTTTATACAGTGGGAGTGAATGGAAAGGGGTTTATTAGATGGATTTTATACAGTGGGAGTGAATGGAAAGGGGTTTAGTTAGATGGATTTTATACAGTGGAAGTGAATGGAAAGGGCTTTAATTAGATGGATTTTATACAGTGGGAGTGAATGGAAAGGGGTTTAGTTAGATGGATTTTATACAGTGGGAGTGAATGGAAAGGGGTTTAGTTAGATGGATTTTATACAGTGGGAGTGAATGGAAAGGGGTTTAGTTAGATGGATTTTATACAGTGGGAGTGGATGGAAAGGGGTTTAGTTCGATGGATTTTATACAGTGGGAGTGAATGGTAATGGGTTTAGTTAGATGGATTTTATACAGCGGGAGTGAATGGAAAGGGGTTTAGTTAGATGGATTTTATACAGTGGGAGTGAATGGAAAGGGGTTTAGTTAGATGGATTTTATACAGTGGGAGTGAATGGAAAGGGGTTTAGTTAGATGCATTTTATAAAGTGGGAGTGAATGGAAAGGGGTTTAGTTAGATGGATTTTATACAGTGGGAGTGAATGGAAAGGGGTTTAGTTAGATGGATTTTATAAAGTGGGAGTGAATGGAAAGGGGTTTAGTTAGATGGATTTTATACAGTGGGAGTGGATGGAAAGGGGTTTAGTTAGATGGATTTTATAAAGTGGGAGTAAATGGAAAGGGGTTTAGTTCGATGGATTTTATAGAGTGGGAGTGAATGGAAAGGGGTTTAGTTAGATGGATTTTATACAGTGGGAGTGGATGGAAAGGGGTTTAGTTAGATGGATTTTATAAAGTGGGAGTGAATGGTAGTGGATTTAGTTAGATGGATTTTATACAGTGGGAGTGAATGGAAAGGGGTTTAGTTAGATGGATTTTATACAGTGGGAGTGAATGGAAAGGGGTTTAGTTAGATGGATTTTATACAGTGGAAGTGAATGGTAATGGGTTTAGTTAGATGGTTTTTATACAGTGGGAGTGAATGGAAAGGGGTTTAGTTAGATGGATTTTATACAGTGGGAGTGGATGGAAAGGGGTTTAGTTAGATGGATTTTATACAGTGGGAGTGGATGGACAGGGGTTTAGTTAGATGGATTTTATACAGTGGAAGTGAATGGAAAGGGATTTAGTTCGATGGATTTTATACAGTGGGAGTGGATGGACAGGGGTTTAGTTAGATGGATTTTATACAGTGGGAGTGAATGGAAAGGGGTTTAGTTCGATGGATTTTATAAAGTGGGAGTGAATGGAAAGGGGTTTAGTTAGATGGATTTTATACAGTGGGAGTGAATGGAAAGGGGTTTAGTTAGATGGATTTTATACAGTGGGAGTGGATGGAAAGGGGTCTAGTTGGATGGCTTTTATACAGTGGGAGTGAATGGAAAGGGGTTTAGTTAGAAGGATTTTATAAAGTGGGAGTGAATGGAAAGGGGTTTAGTTAGATGGATTTTATACAGTGGAAGTGAATGGAAAGGGGTTTAGTTAGATGGATTTTATACAGTGGAAGTGAATGGTAATTGGTTTAGTTAGATGGATTTTATACAGTGGGAGTGGATGGAAAGGGGTTTAGTTAGATGGATTTTATACAGTGGAAGTGAATGGAAAGGGGTTTAGTTAGATGGATTTTATACAGTGGGAGTGAATGGAAAGGGGTTTAGTTAGATGGATTTTATGAAGTGGGAGTGAATGGAAAGGGGTTTAGTTAGATGGATTTTATACAGCGGGAGTGAATGGAAAGGGGTTTAGTTAGATGGATATTATACAGTGGGAGTGAATGGTAATGGGTTTAGTTAGATGGATTTTATACAGTGGGAGTGAATGGTAATGGGTTTAGTCAGATGGATTTTATACAGTGGGAGTGAATGGAAAGGGGTTTAGTTAGATGGATTTTATACAGTGGGAGTGAATGGAAAGGGGTTTAGTTAGATGCATTTTATGCAGTGGGAGTGAATGGAAAGGGGTTTAGTTGGATGGATTCTATAAAGTGGGAGTGAATGGAAAGGGGTTTAGTTCGATGGATTTTATACAGTGGGAGTGAATGGAAAGGGGTTTAGTTAGATGGATTTTATACAGTGGGAGTGAATGGAAAGGGGTTTAGTTCGATGGATTTTATACAGTGGGAGTGGATGGAAAGGGGTTTAGTTCGATGGATTTTATACAGTTGGAGTGAATGGTAATGGGTTTAGTTAGATGGATTTTATACAGCGGGAGTGAATGGAAAGGGGTTTAGTTAGATGGATTTTATACAGTGGGAGTGAATGGAAAGGGGTTTAGTTCGATGGATTTTATACAGTGGGAGTGAATGGAAAGGGGTTTAGTTAGATGGATTTTATACAGTGGGAGTGGATGGAAAGGGGTTTAGTTAGATGGATTTTATACAGTGGGAGTGGATGGAAAGGGGTTTAGTTAGATGGATTTTATACAGTGGGAGTGGATGGAAAGGGGTTTAGTTAGATGGATTTTATAAAGTGGGAGTGAATGGTAATGGGTTTAGTTAGATGGATTTTATAAAGTGGGAGTGAATGGAAAGGGGTTTCGTTAGATGGATTTTATAAAGTGGGAGTGAATGGTAATTGGTTTAGTTAGATGGATTTTATACAGTGGGAGTGGATGGAAAGGGGATTAGTTAGATGGATTTTATACAGTGGGAGTGAATGGAAAGGGGTTTAGTTAGATGGATTTTATACAGTGGGAGTGAATGGAAAGGGGTTTAGTTAGATGGATTTTATACAGTGGAAGTGAATGGTAATGGGTTTCGTTCGATGGATTTTATACAGTGGGAGTGAATGGAAAGGGGTTTAGTTAGATGGATTTTATACAGTGGGAGTGGATGGAAAGGGGTTTAGTTAGATGGATTTTATACAGTGGGAGTGAATGGAAAGGGGTTTAGTTAGATGGATTTTATACAGTGGGAGTGAATGGAAAGGGGTTTAGTTCGATGGATTTTATACAGTGGGACTGAATGGAAAGGGGTTTAGTTAGATGGATTTTATACAGTGGGAGTGAATGGAAAGGGGTTTAGTTAGATGGATTTTATACCATGGGAGTGGATGGAAAGGGGTTTAGTTAGATGGATTTTATACAGTGGGTGTGAATGGAAAGGGGTTTAGTTAGATGGATTTTATACCATGGGAGTGGATGGAAAGGGGTTTAGTTCGATGGATTTTATGCAGTGGGAGTGGATGGAAAGGGGTTTAGTTAGATGGATTTTATACAGTGGGAGTGAATGGAAAGGGGTTTAGTTAGATGGATTTTATACCATGGGAGTGGATGGAAAGGGGTTTAGTTCGATGGATTTTATACAGTGGGAGTGAATGGAAAGGGGTTTAGTTCGATGGATTTTATACAGTGGGAGTGGATGGAAAGGGGTTTAGTTAGATGGATTTTATGCAGTGGGAGTGAATGGAAAGGGGTTTAGTTAGATGGATTTTATACAGTGGGAGTGGATGGACAGGGGTTTAGTTAGATGGATTTTATACAGTGGAAGTGAATGGAAAGGGGTTTAGTTAGATGGATTTTATACAGTGGGAGTGAATGGAAAGGGGTTTAGTTAGATGGATTTTATACAGTGGGAGTGGATGGAAAGGGGTTTAGTTAGGTGGATTTTATAAAGTGGGAGTGAATGGAAAGGGGTTTAGTTAGATGGATTTTATACAGTGGGAGTGGATGGAAAGGGGTTTAGTTCGATGGATTTTATAAAGTGGGAGTGAATGGAAAGGGGTTTAGTTAGATGGATTCTATAAAGTGGGAGTGAATGGAAAGGGGTTTAGATAGATGGATTCTATAAAGTGGGAGTGAATGGAAAGGGGTTTAGTTAGATGGATTCTATAAAGTGGGAGTGAATGGAAAGGGGTTTAGTTCGATGGATTTTATAAAGTGGGAGTGAATGGAAAGGGGTTTAGTTCGATGGATTTTATACAGTGGGAGTGGATGGAAAGGGGTTTAGTTAGATGGATTTTATACAGTGGGAGTGAATGGAAAGGGGTTTAGTTCGATAGATTTTATACAGTGGGAGTGAATGGAAAGTGTTAGATCCGTGTATCTTGATGTTGTATGTCCTTCAATAATTAGACAAGAGACTGCAGGGAACGATCAACAGGTGTTTACTGGATGAGGGTTACACTAAAACTAACTGTACAGATCCCTACTCAGGGTTTATATACAGGTGTGGTCACTGCCGGTACTATAGTATACAGGAGCTGTAAAAAGTAGTTCTCCCCTTAAAGGTACATACACTACAATTCCTCCCCTTTTAGATTAACAGTACCATAACATTCATTTAACAATTAAATATCAACTAATTACAATTAACACTTTTAATATGCAACATTAACTGAAAATAGTCTATTTATAAATTCAGTCTTTGGGGCGGCTTCCTGATCCTTTCTGGATAGCGCCTTTCCTGAGTGTCTCGCTCTTGGTGCGGAGGCGATTCTGGCCCCCTGTCGTCGGTTGGTTCATCAGCTTCCGATGCTACTGTTTCTGGGGTAGATGCTACCTGTATGTCGGGTTCATCACCAGGTGCGCGAGACATGGGGTTGACTCGTTCCTGTGACTCTAGGATCTGGTCAACATGGCATCTCACAATGTTCTCCCCAACATCCACTGTGTACATTAGTGGCCCCTGCCGTGTGCATATCGTTCCTGGTTGCCATTTCTCTGTTCGGCAGTCGAGGGCCAAGACTGGTTGCCCTACATTGAAGCTCCTTGTCGGCTTCTCATTGATGTGCTGGAATTGCTTATTCTCAACATCTCTTCGTACATTTGGTCTGAGCAAATCCAGACGAGATCTCAACCTTCGGTTAAAGAACATCATGGCCGGGGTCTGTTTGGTGACTGCATGTGTCGCATTTCTGTAGGCGAACAGGAAATTGTCCACCTTGTGCTGCAGTGGAATGTCGTCATCGCACATGGCCCTTACTGCTTTTTTAAAGGTTTGTACGAACCTCTCAGCCAATCCATTTGTGGCTGGATGATACGGGGCGGATGTGTAATGCCTTACCCCATTCCTTTTCATAAATCTTCGAAACTCTTCGGACACAAACTGTGGTCCGTTATCAGAGCAAATCTGCTCTGGTAAGCCGTTCCTGGCAAATATGGTCCATAGGACTGCAATAGTTTTCTCCGTGGTGGTGGAGGATATTTTGATCGCCTCAGGCCATTTCGAGTGCGCATCAATGGCTATTAAAAACGTTGAGTCCATGAATGGACCAGCAAAATCAATATGCACCTGTTGCCATGGAGATGAGGGCCACTCCCATGGGTGTAGAGGGGCATGTGGTGGTGCATTTTGGACCTTCTGGCATCCTGAGCAGCTCTTTGTCAGGTCCTCGATTTGCTGATCGATCCCCGGGCACCACACATAAGCCCTAGCAAGGCTTTTCATTTTCACCCCTCCCAGATGGCCTTCGTGAAGCTGATTGAGCACTCTCCCTCTTAACTTGGGTGGAATTACCACTCGGGATCCAGACATCAAGGTTCCCTGGCATACTGACAGCTGTTCTCTTCTGGATGAGAATGCTGGCAACAGTGAGTCGCCATGTGTTGGCCATCCCTTCACCGTCAAGTCATATACCCGAGACAGTGTCAGGTCATTTCGGGTCTCCTTCTCCATATCAGCGTTAGTTACTGGCAAGCGTTCAATTATAGTCAAATAAAATATTTTGACAGCGTCCACTGCTGGTGCTTCCTCCGCAGTAGGCAGTGGCAGGCGTGATAGCCCATCAGCGTTTCCATGCTGTTTCGTGCCCTTATACTCGATTTCATATTGGTTTGCCCCTAGAAAAAGGGACCATCTTTGTAGCCGTTGCGCAGTCATCACCGGCACGCCCTTCTTCGGATTAAAGATGGAGACAAGTGGTTGGTGGTCAGTCAGCAAGGTGAACTTCTGCCCGTGCAGATAGTGGTTGAACTTTTTCACTCCCCACACTAGGCTGAGGGCCTCCCTGTCAATCTGGGGTTAGTTACGCTCGGCTGAGGTTAGTGACCGAGACGCAAAGACTACTGGCCTCTCCGAGCCATCCGGGAATTTGTGCGACAGCACCGCTCCAATGCCATAGGGTGATGCATCACACGCCAACCGAATTGGTAGTGCTGGGTTGAAATGAGCCAACACCTCTTTTGATGTGATCAATTCTTTGCACTTCTGGAAAGCTCGTTTACATTCGTCGTTCCACTTCCACGGTATCCCCGTTTGCAGTAGGGTGTTCAGTGGGTGTAGTACTGCAGACAAATTCGGCAAGAACGTGTGGTAGTAGTTCACCAGCCCGAGGAACGACCTCAGTTGTGACACATTTTGCGGTGCTGGAGCCTTGACTACTGCCTCAATCTTTTCAGGGGACTTATGTAACCCCTCTTCATCAATAACGTGGCCACAATACGAGATCTGCTTCTGGAAAAACTCGCATTTGTGGCGATTAGCTCGGAGCCCATATTTCTTCAATCTAGTGAGCACCTGCTCCAGGTTGGCGAGGTGATCACTGTCATTTTCGCCCGTGACCAGGATGTCGTCCAAATAACACTGGGTCCCTGGAATCCCTTGCAGGACTTGATCCATTGCCCTTTGCCAAATAGCCGGAGCTGATGGTACCCCGAACACCAGCCGGTTGTATTGGTAGAGACCTTTATGAGTGTTGATCGTGAGGTACTGTTTCGAGGCTTCTTCTACCTCCATTTGCAGGTATGCCTGGGCCAGATCAATCTTAGTGAAGCGTTTCCCTCCAGATAGCGAGGCGAAGATATCTTCAATCCGCGGAAGCGGATATTGTACCGTGTGAAGGGCTGGGTTCACTGTCACCTTAAAGTCCCCACAGATGCGAACCTTCTTTGGTTCCCCAGGCGTATTACTCAATGACCTCTTCATTACAGGAACGATGGGTGTAGCCCGCTCACTCCAGCCCACTTTGGACAGTACTCCTGAACGTTCCAAACCTTCCAACTCTGCTTCGACGGCTAGGCGGATCGCATAAGGCACCGGTCTGGCCTTAAAAAACTTTGGGCTTGCATTTTCCTCTATTTTGATCGTCGCTGTTATGCCTTTTAGTGTTCCGAGTCCCTCCTGGAACACTTCTTGTGCATCAGTTAGCATTTTTGACAGTCGTCCAGGTGTGATGTCGTCATCCTTTTTGGCATCTACAGTCAGTGCTTGTATGGAATGCCAATCTAGCTGTATCTTCCGGATCCATTCACGTCCTAGTAGTGGTGGTCCTCCATCTGGCAATACATATAGGTCCATTTTTGGTGTTTCCTTGCCGTTATATGTAACGTTCACCCTTATTTTTCCTTTGGGGTAGACTTTTTGCCCCGTGTACGTCTTCAAGACAATCTCTGTATCTCTCAAGGGTATATGTGAGAATAGCCGCTTGTAGTCCCTTCGGTTTATGACTGTTAAGGCTGATCCTGTGTCCAATTCCATTTTCACTTGGACTCCGGCTATCTTGAGCGTGATCCAGATAGTTTGGTGATCCTCCGTTTTGTTCACATTATGTAGTTTCAGACAACCCAGCTCCTTGCTTCCGGAGTCTGTATCACTTTTCTGTTCGTCTGAACTACTCTCCGTCACCTTATGTACCTTCTTGTACTTCTCCTGTGGAGATTTCCTGCTGCTGGTTTCCTTTCCCGACCGGCAGACTCTTGCTATGTGTCCTACTTTTCCACACTGTCTGCACACTTTGTCCTTGAACCAGCAATCATTATGGTCGTGTGTTGTTCTGCCACAGCGATAGCACTTCACTGTTCCGTATGACATTTCATTTGTGCCATATTCTTGCGGTCTCCATTTTATCTCTGCAGCGCCCCGTGCAGCTGCTTCGTGTGATACTGCCATGCTGAAAGCCTTGTCCAGCGTAAGATCCTTTTCTGATGGAAGCCGTTTCTGGGTTCCTTCACTTTGAAGCCCACACACAAACTTGTCCCTTAAAGTATCTGCTAGTCCCGTTCCAAACTGGCAGTGTTTCGATAGCTTGCGCAGTTCCGTTAAATACTCAGCATTACTTTCATCTTTATGCTGGTTCCTTTTGTGAAACTTAAATCTTTCTGCTATCAGCAGCGGTGTGGGGTTTAAGTGGTCCTGTAGGATTGACACTGTTTTCAAAATCCTTTTCCACTGGCTTCTCTGGGGTTACTAGGTTTCGCAGTAAGCCATACGTTTTTGTACCCATTGAATTCAACAATACCAGCGCTTTCCTGTCATCTGGCACTTCATTCGCCTTGCAGTACACTTCTATGCGTTCGACATATGTCGTCCAATCTTCGACTTCATTGTCGAACGCTGTGACACTGCCACTCTTCGGCATCCCTGGGTGTGGTTAGACTGGCTCAAAATGGCGTCTCCCGCGCTCTCCCTTCTTCTCCGCTGTGGCTCAAAATGGCGTCTCCCGTGCTCTCCCTTCTTCTCCGCTGTGGCTCAAAATGGTGTCTCCTGCGTTCTCCCTTCTTCTCCGCTGCGGCTCAAAATGGCGTCTCCCGCGCTCTCCCTTCTTCTCCGCTGCAGCTCAAAATGGCGTCTCCCGTGCTTTCCTTTCTTCTCCGCTGACGCTGCTCGGCCCTTGAACACCGGCTGCACTCTGCACGTTTTCCTGCGCGCCTCTCTCTCTCGTTGACGCTGCTCGGCCCTTGAACACCGGCTATGCTCTGCTCTCCCTCGTTGACGCCACTCGGTCCTGAACACCGGCTGCGCCCTGTGCGCTCTTGTTGACGCCGCTCGGTCCTGAACACCGGCTGCGCCCTGTGCGCTCTACCCTCTCTCTTCTCCCGTCGACGCCGCTCGGTCCTGAACACCGGCTGCGCCCTGTGCGCTCTACCCTCTCTCTTCCGTCGACGCCGCTCGGTCCTGAACACCGGCTGCGCCCTGTGCGCTCTACCCTCTTTCTTCTCCCATCGACGCTGCTCAGCCTTTTTCTGTGCCGTCGGTCGGCTCTAGCTGCCGCTGTCCGGGAAGGGTCTGCGCCGTACCTGTTGCCAGCCCGTTTCGCTGGACCACCGTGACTGGAGAACCAAGCCCAGCTCTGAACAGCCTCCCCTGCGATGCTCAAGTCCCCGCTGGATGGTCGACGCCCGTGCCTCTGGACTCGGCCTTCTGCTTTCACTGTTCTCCAGGAGCGAATCCCTGGGAGGTGATGCAGAGTTGCAGGTAGGTTTGAATCTTCTCATCGCCAATGTTAGATCCGTGTATCTTGATGTTGTATGTCCTTCAATAACTAGACAAGAGACTGCAGTGAACAATCAACAGGTGTTTACTGGATGAGGGTTACTCTAAAACTAACTGTACAGATCCCTACTCAGGGTTTATATACAGGTGTGGTCACTGCCGGTACTACAGTATACAGGAGCTGTAAAAAGTAGTTCTCCCCTTAAAGGTACATACACTACAGAAAGGGGTTTAGTTAGATGGATTTTATACAGTGGGAGTGAATGGAAAGGGGTTTAGTTAGATGGACTTTATAAAGTGGGAGTGAATGGAAAGGGGTTTAGTTAGATGGATTTTATAAAGTGGGAGTGAATGGGCAAGCAATTTGGTTCATTGGAATTTAAAATCCAAATTTGACATCACCTAACCATCACTTTTTTGCCAAAATCTACAATATTCCTCCTTCGTCCTCCTATGAAGGTTTTGACCTCTTGCTGCTGTAGAGTTGTACAGGTGCTGGGTACCAATTAGTACCTGGCTTAAGTGGCAATGCTTCATGTCTGATGCTTGACTTTGTGTGTTGGCAGGCTACTCGAGCACAGAGGGACCTTGTTGCGTTTGCAAAGATAATCCAGAGACTGTAAGCAGAGTTCAGTTCATGTTGCTTTGTTAATGGCTGCTCCACACACACACTCCCAGGCAAAAGCAATCGAATACCTATACACAATACAATGATAACTGCACTATCAAACTCCATGTGCTCAGGCTAAGGCAATCGAGTACCTATCACCAATGTCAGACATAACATTTCCTCCCCCCCTCACAGAATTTCAAACATGAAATGTAGTGACAAAGTCCTGTAGGTGGCCAGGGCGAGAACGTGTACGAACAGGCCGAGGTGCGGACTGGTGAAGAACAGGCCAAAGTGGGGACTGGTGAGGAACAGGCTGAGGCACAATATCTGCTTGAGGGTTGGTTGGCTGAGCCACATGTGCATACCGCCACTCTGGGGGTAAGGCTTGGGGATTAGGTCCGTATAATCCCGCATCAGGGGGTGCTGGCACCTTCCGAAGGTGGCTGGCATGCCACCGAGAGCCGTCAGTGAGGCAGAAAGTGGCTGGTCCAAGTTGGCGGCTGATTTTGAGAGGGGAGGACCAGAATGACGCCATCTTATTGTTGCGGTGAGGCCTGCGGACTCTGACCCAATCGGAGACTGAGATGTTGGGTGCCTTGGCCCTCTTCGACTGGTCGAAGCGGAGTTTCATCTTCTCCTGCCGTCTAGCGACTGTGGCTTGAGCCGGTGGAGCAGGGCTCTGAGCTAGTGAGGGGTGGAGCCTGCCAAGGGGCAGCATGAGCTCACGGCCTAGCATGAGGGATGCAGGTGAGACCTCTGTAGTGGAATGCTGGAAGGCTCTGTAGTGCAGCAGTGTGTGGCGGAGGGCCTTGTCAAATGCACACCCCTGGGATAGGTGTGCTCTGAGGCCATTTTTCAGTGTCTGGTTAAAACGCTCCACCCCCGCATTTGACTCGGGGTGGTAGTAGGTATGTGACGGATGCCCTTGCTCTCAAGGTAAAAGGAGAGTTCCGAAGAGACCATTTTGGGGCCATTGTCTGTGGTGATGGCCTTTGGATGCCCCCAGCGGGAGAAGAGGGACTCAAGGATATCAATAATGACCCGAGAGGTGACGGAGCCCACGGCAGTGACCTCTGGCCATTTTGAGTGCAGGTCATAGGTCACCACTAGGAACCGTTGATGGTGGGGGACACCATGGATCTCCCTGCAGACGTCCAGCTGCAGGTGCTCCCAGGGCTGAGAGGGCCAGGCAAGGGGTTGCAGGGGTGGAGGAGCTTGGTGGCCAGTCTTGCCACTTACAAGGCAGGCTGCACAGTCCTTGACCAGGGCCTCGATTTCCTTGTCGATACCCGGCCACCACACTAGGTCTCGGCATCGTTGTTTGAGCTTCACTATGCCCAAGTGGTCCTCATGTGCCATGGATAAAACACGCGCACGAAGGGCACTTGGGACCACAGTGCAGAGCCCACGTGCAACACAGGAGTCATTCCAGCAGGAGAGCTCCTCTTTAACTCTGGAGTAAGCAGACAGTTCCTCAGGCACCTTGCGAGGCCAGCCATCTCTGATGAAGGTGCACAGCTGGGAGAGGGCCGGATCCTGTTCAGAAACCTCTTTGAGCCTGGAGAGAGACTGTGGTTTGGAGAGGCGTGTGCAGCTTCTGGACGATATCCTGTTCCACATGGTCAGACCTGACGAGTGGAGCTGGGGCAGAGACAGTGCGGGAGAGCAGATCTGCAGCAACATTGTCATGTCCTGGTGTGAAATGGAGACTGAAATTGTATTGGCGGAGGCGGTCAGACCAGCGGTGTAGACGCAGTGGTCTGTGGCCCGTGCCGGATGTCGACAGCAGGGCAGTGAGAGCCTGGTGATCGGTTCGCAGGGTGAAGGCACGGCCATACGTGTACAGGTGCCACCGCTCACATGCCCAGATGCACGCCAGCACCTCACGCTCGCCTACTGAGTACTTCTGTTCGGTGGGGCTAAGGGCTCGGGAGGCAAAGGCGATTGGTTTCTCCACTCCATTCTGTAGCTGCGATAACACCGCCCCCACAGCTGCAGCGGACGCGTCACAGGTGACGAGGGTGGGGCTGGCGACGTCAAAGTGAGCCAACACTGGAGGCGACGTGAGCTGCGATTTGAGGAGGCGAACAGCTTCCGTACAGGCTTGTGACCACACCCAGGGCTCATCCTTTTGCAGGAGCTGGCGCAGTGAGGCTGTGGTGGCTGAGTACTGGGGCAAAAACTTCAGGTAGTACCCAGTCATGGCAAGGAAGGAGGCATCCTGTGCTGCAGAGCTGGGTTCTGGGATGCTGTGAATGGCATCCACATTTGACTGGAGTGGAGATATACCATCAGCCGACAACCGAAACCCCACAAATTCGATCTCTGAAACAGCAAAGACACACTTTTCACCATTCAGTGTGAGCTTGTGTTTTGCTAGAGCCGTGAAAACTCTGTGAAGGCGTTCATCGTGAGTGGAGGTCGAGGGCCCATGCACGATGATGTCATCCAGGTAGATGGCCACCCCAGGAATGCCCGCGAGCACAGAGCACATCACCTTTTGGAAGCAGCTGGGTGCAGAGCTAAGTCCAAATGGCATCCTGGTGTACCGAAAGACGCCAGCATGTGTCACAAAAGCAGTGAGGTCCCTGCTGCTGGGGTGGAGGGGAACCTGTAGATAGCCCTGTCGAAGGTCCAGTTTCGAGAACAGGATGGAACCACAGAACTGCGCTGTGAGTTCCTCTGACGTGGGCAGTGGATATTTGTCAGGGATTACGGCCTTATTCACTGCTTGAAGATCGACACAGACGCGTAGACCACCTGACTTTTTTGTTGCGACCACCAGGTTGGAGACCCATGGGGAGGCATCAACTGGTTCAACGATGCCAGCTTCCAGTAGCTGCTTTAGTTCAGCTGTGACCCCGTCATGGAGAGCAAGCGGGATGCGGCGCAGTGGCTGAATGACGGGGGTAACGGTGGAGTCAACCATGGGCTGGTGGGTGAAGGCAGTCAGGCAGCCCAGACCCTCGAAGAGTGCTGGCCATGTTTGGCGCCACGGTGAGGCGACGTGCAGAATCACGGACCCGCCGGTGTCCAAGAGAGAAAAACCCAGGTCAGTGAAAAGATCCAGTCCCATCAGGTTAGCTCCTTGGTGTGCCACATGAAAACAAAAATCTGGCAAAACTTTTGTTCCATAGCGTACAGCGAGGTTGACTGAGCCCACTAGTCCAATTTTCGAATTACCATACCTGCAAAGGGCAGTGGAGGGCGCAGAGAGTGGCAGGGAGCTGAAAAAGCGTTTGAATGTGTCCACATTCAGCAGTGAGACGCTGGCACCGGTATCCAACAACAGCGGAATGCACACATCATTCAGGTTAATTGTGCATGACTTGAAAGCCACTACTGGCCCAGAGCTCACATTGTGAATTATAGTGCTTGAGGACTGAGAGTGTTCATTTGTAGCAACCGGGGCAGAGCGGCAGACATTGGCAAAGTGATTTTGTTTTCCACAATTGCGACAGGCTTGGCCGCGCGCGGGGCAATTCTGCGCTCTGGTAGCATGTGAACGAGATCCGCAGTTTCCACACTGTTGCCGCGGTAGTGCGCGTTGCTGCCGTCGCGCGAGCATTACCGTGTCAGAGCTGTCGGGGCCGAGGGCGCTGTCACTGGGTGTGTGTGCTAGTTTCGCTGCACATTCGGCTGCAGACTCCACTTGAAAGGCAATGTTGACTGCCTGTGACAACGACAGATCATCAGACTCGAGTAACAGTCTTTCACGCACTCTCACGTTGTTGGTGTGCTCTATTAGTTGATCACGCACCATCTCGTTTTGTAGTGCACTGAACTTGCACGAGCTAGCTAACCCCCTCAAATTAGCCACGTATTGATGCACAGACTCGCCGGGGAGTTGGTGACACTGACTAAAAATGAATTGCTGCAGGAGGGCACTTTGTGGGGCAGAGAAGTGTGTGCTTAACAGAGCCACAGCCTCATCAGATGTTTGAATTGAGTCTGCTGTGCATAATGTCCCAAGAACACGCTGGCCCTCCGCTCCCAAGCAATGGGATAACAGTGCCTTTTTCCGTGATGTACTCACATTTTCTAGTCCAAGAGCAATGAGATAGGTTTCAAAGGACTGTAACCAGCGAACCCATGGGATCAGCGGCTCACCGGGTAGTGCAAGGAAGGGAGGAGGTGGTGGAAGAGAGATTTCAGCCATCCTTGTCGCCAAATGTTGCATTTGCAAAGATAATCCAGAGACCGTAAGCAGAGTTCCGTTCATGTTGCTTTTTTAATGGCTGCTCCACACACACACTCCCAGGCAAAAGCAATCGAATACCTATACACAATACAGTGATAACAGCACTATCAAACTCCATGTGCTCAGGCCAAGGCAATCGAGTACCTATCACCACTGTCAGACATAACAGACCTCACATCCAAGCACAATCCTGTCTTCACCTAATGTCATTACCTGATGTCCACACATGCACACTTTCTAGCAGGGGTCAGTGGATGATCAGCAGGAGCAGGAAACTAGTGTTCCCCACCTTAGCTGAGGGATACTGAGGCTAATTGCAGCATTCCTACCGCCATCCTGCTTCAGGTTGGTTAACTCTGCATAGACCAGGAATTGAACCTGGGACCTTCTGGTCGATATGACTCAGCATCACACTCACTTTATTAATTGAATCATTAGAGAGAGACAAGCACTGCTTCCTGATTTGCATCATCTTCACTCCTACTCTTTCTGACATTAGTGTCCTACTCAATCGAGCTTTACCCTTCGTCTGGGGTTCTCAACAAAAAGCAACAATTTGCACGTTTTGCAAAATTGAATTAAAATCCTCAACCTTTTATGAGGTACGCAGGTAGGAAGTCACAACAGTATGATGGTATTTGAAGAAGGAACCAGTAAACACCGTGGGTGTTCATAGCTGGTTTGTTCATAAAGGTACGCTGCCTGCAATTCTTCCCATCAGTCCCAATTCAATCTGGAGAATTCCTATATTAAAGCTGCAGTGTCAGGGTGCAGGTTAGATACTGTATGGATGTGACACAGAAATGGTTTGGGGATTCCTAGTGTGAATGGGCCTCCAATACAAAAAAATGTCCTACTTTGGCATTAATTAGCATTGTCACTTGGAAAGACTGAGGAATGATGGTGCAGGAAATAGAAAAAGTGCAGTAGATGCCCCTCTTTTGAGGTTGGGGCAACACAAATCTGCATCTGGCTTTGCTGCACTAGACCTGGGATTGCTTGATGCTGACATTGGGTGCCTACTGCATTGGGTGCCTGCAATCCAAAGATGTGCGGGTTAGGTTGATTGGCTATGATAAATTGACCCTTAGTGTTAGGGGGATTAAATACGTGGGGTTATGGGGATAGGGTGGGATATGTGTTGGTGTAGGGGTTATGGGGATCAGGTGGGATATGTGTCGGTGCAGGCTCGATGGGCCGAAATGGCCTCTATCTGCACTGTGGGGTTTCTGTGATTCTGTGATTTCTGTGATTCTGAATCGCACGAACATCCCTCAGCTTAACAAGAACCAACATTTAAGAGAAAAAGAGTGCAGCATCCTCTAATTATTGAGAATGGGGAGAAAGGTGATTGGGTATAGCTTAGAACAACCCTTTTCACCAAGATCTTCAAACCAAACTACTATTAAAGATTGAGGGTCACACACTCTGCTGCTATATCTTGGGGAGGAGAAATGATCCAATTTGAAGTGCAGTTTAGAAATTCTGTTTTCCTAACAAAATAATTAACACCTTGATACCTTTAAGATGCTTTGCAGCAAGTATGTTGCATCAAATCCCCTTGGCTCTGAGTGTTTTATCCAGCTTTAATTAACTCGACCATATAATGTATGTTTTACATGAGAGGCCTGAGATACTTCCAGCTTGAGAGGCTGGGTTGGAGACAGGAAAGGTCAAGGCTGACATTGTTTTCATTTTGTTTACAACAGAGAGGAAGCTGCAGGTCAAGGGAGCAATCAGCTGTTTGTGAAATCAAACCTAGTGCATCAAAATGGAAGGCATTTAAAGGTAACAGGTTTTTAAATTTCTGCAGGGCTTTTCCTGATCCATGGCAACTTTGGTGGAGGATCCTTGGAAACCCTGGAAGAACGGTGTTTACTCCGGAGTTACCATGGATCTTCTGGCAAAGTTACAGCAGACAATCAGGAGAACTCCATGGAAATTCAACCCCAACCTCTCTTTCTGTCTGGTTTAATGCTGATGTTTGAATCGCCACCACAGACCATTTGGCCAAATGGTCTGTTTCTGTGCTGTAAGTATATCCAATGTGAAAAAATATTCAGTCAAATAAAGTTTATTGAAATTAAAAATATAACCCTCAAGACACCATTTTAGGATTAATATATTGCATTAGTGAATATGGCAAAACCAGGCTGTATCTCAGCTTATTTGAGATTTGACTCCTTTTTTATTGAAATTGGGTCACAGAGCAGGATCCCACCAACAAGGTAGGGAAGAAGATAACGTAAATCAAGAGGGAGTGGCCATGCTTGGATTTTAAAATCCTACTGGTAGGTGGAAAAGGAAAACTGAGGGAGGCAAGGAGTAATGAATCATCTCCGAGGGCAGTTGTTAGATTAAAAAGTAAAACTTCCAGCCGCCTTTGTCTAGGGTCCAGTTGAAGGATGTCAAGGCCTAGGAGCGGATGCAAAGGAGATTTATTAGAATGATGATACCAGGGATCAGGGATTTAAGTTGTGTGGAGAGACTGGAGAAGCTGGGATTGTTCACCTTAGAGCAGAAAAATGTAAAGGTAGATTTAATAGCGGCATTTAAAATTATGAAGCGTTTTGATAGAAGGAGAAACTGTTTTTACTGACGGGAGGGTTGGTAACTGGAGGACACAGATTTAAGATAGTTGCCAGAAGAACTGGAGGGGGGGATGAGGAGAATTTTTTTACGAGGAGAGTTTTTTTTCCACACAGCGTGTTATGATGATCTGGAATGCACTGCCTGAAACGGCGGTGGAAGCAAGTTCAATAGTAACTTTCAAAAGAGAATTTGATATATACTTGAAAAGGAAAAATTTGCAGAGCTATGGGGAAAGAGCGGGGGAGTGGGACTAATTGGGCAGCTCTTTCAAATGGGCCAAAAGGCTTCCTTCTGTGCTGTCGGATTCTATGTGGAACTTTATCTCAAAATGAAGCTCGGTAGAACGTGAGAGGTGGGACATTCTAAAGCAACAACTGCACTTTCCAAGCCTTCCTCTCAGACAAGACAGATTCTGTTGTCTGTCAAGAGAATGGACATGAGTTGCATGTTATTTCAGGTCATTTAGACTTCAATATGCTTAAAAGACAAACCCAACATTTTTTTTTGTTACTTTGTCGCAATCAAATCCACCCCCTCCCCTCCCCTCCCCTGAAAAAAGGCCACTTTTCCATCAGAACCTGCACCTGAAAGAACCAATGAAACTTCTCACCCTCAACAGTGGAAATGTGTTTGTATCACAAAATGTCACTTTCTCGAGCCTTCTAGTTCAGTCTAGGAATGATGTCACATACAGAATAATATCTTCAGGACACCGTTATACATGGAAAAACATCCATAAATGCAACAGAAACTTCAGGAAAAATAACTGCTGGTGTCTGTCACAGCAGATTGGAGAAAGGTGAGTCATAGAGTCATAGAGTTTTACAGTACAGAAAGAGGCCCTTCGGCCCATCGTGTCTGCGCCGCCCATCCATCCCTGTCCAGTCTAATCCCATTTTCCAGCATTTGGTCCATAGCCTTGTATGCAATGGCATTTCAAGTGCTCATCCAAATGCTTCTTGAATGTTGTGAGGGTTCCTGCCTCCACCACCCTTTCAGGCATTGAGTTCCACATTCCAACCACCCTCTGGGTGAAAAAGTTCCTCCTCAAATCCCCTCTAAATCTCCTGCCCCTTACCCTGAATCTATGCCCCCTTGTTATTGACCCCCCCACTAAGGGGAAAAGTTCCTCTTTATCTACCCTATCTATGCCCCTCATTATTTTGTACACCTCAATCAGGTCCCCCCTCAGCCTTCTCTGCTCCAAGGAAAACAACTCCAGCCTGTCCAGCCTCTCTTCATAGCTGAGGCGCTCCGTCCCAGGTAACATCCTGGTGAATCTTCTCTGCACCCTCTCCAAAGCAATCACATCCTTCCTATAGTGAGGCGACCAGAACTGCACACAGTACTCCAGCTGTGGCCTCACCAGCATTTTGTACAGCTCCATCATAACCTCCCTGCTCTTATATTCTATGCCTCGGCTAATGAAGGCAAGTATCCCATATGCCTTTTTAACCACCTTATCTACCTGCTCCGCTGCCTTCAGGGATCTATGTACATGTACACCAAGGTCCCTCTGACCCTCTGTACTTCCTAGGGTCCTACCACTCATTGTGTATTCCCTTGCCTTATTTGTCCGTCCAAAATGCATCACCTCGCACTTTTCAGGGTTAAATTCCATTTGCCACTTTTCCGCCCATCTGACCAACCCGTTTATATCGTCCTGTAGCCGGAGGCTTTCCTCCTCGCAATTTACCACCCCACCAATTTTCGTGTCATCTGCGAACTTACTGATCATACCTTTTACATTCTCATCCAAATCATTTATGTAGATCACAAACAATAAGGGACCCAGCACCGATCCCTGAGGTACCCCACTGGACACAGGCTTCCAGTCACAAAAGCAACCTTCGACCATCACCCTCTGCCTCCTGCCACTCAGCCAGTTTAGGATCCAACGCGCCAAGGCACCCTGGATCCCATGGGCTCTTACCTTCTTGACCAGTCTCCTATGCGGGACTTTGTCAAAAGCTTTACTGAAGTCCATGTAAACCACATCCACAGCATTTCCCTCATCCACCCCACTAGTCACCCCCTCGAAAAATTCGATCAGATTTGTTAGACATGATTTACCCTTGACAAAGCCATGCTGACTATCCCCGATTAATCCTTGCCTCTCCAAGTGGAGATTAATTTTGTCCCTCAGAATTTTTTCCAATAATTTCCCCACCACAGATGTTAGACTCACTGGCCTGTAATTCCCTGGTTTATCCCTGCTACCCTTCTTGAATAATGGTACTACGTTAGCTGTTCTCCAGTCCTCTGGTACATCCCCTGTGGCCAGAGAGGTTCTGAAAATTAGTGTCAGAGCCCCTGCAATCTCCTCCCTTGCCTCCCACAGCAGCCTGGGATACATCTCGTCCGGGCCTGGGGATTTATCCACTTTTTGGCCCGCTAAAACCGCTAGCACCTCCTCCCTCTCGATGCTAATATGTTCAAGTATGTCACAGTCTCCTTGCCCGATTTCTATGTCTGCATCGTCTTTCTCCATAGTGAACACAGATGCAAAAAATTCATTTAAAACCCCGCCTACATCCTCTGGCTCTACACACAGATTGCCACTTTGGTCCCTAATGGGCCCTACCCTTTCCCTGGTTATCCTCTTGCCCTTAATATACTTATAAAACATCTTAGGATTTTCCTTTATTTTGCTCGCCAGTGTTATTTCATGGCCCCTCCTCACCCTCCTAATTTCTTTTTTAAGTATGCCCCTGCACTTTTTATACTCCTCTAGGGCTTCTTCTGTCTTTAGTCTTTTGTAACTGCCAAAAGCCCCCCTTTTATTTCTAATGCATTTTTGTATATCCCTTGTCATCCAAGGTTCCCTTTGCTTGTTGGTCCCACCCTTGACCTTTACAGGAACATGTTGGCGTTGTACTCTCTCTATTTCCCTTCTGAAAGTCTCCCACTGTTTTGATGTGGATTTTCCTATAAGCAGCTGCTCCCAGTCCACTTTGGCCAGATCCTGCCTTATCATATTAAAATCGGCCTTCCCCCAATTTAGAACCCTTATTTCCGGGCCGTCTTTGTCTTTTTCCATGACCACCTTAAATCTCACCGAATTATGGTCACTGTCGCCAAAATGCTCTCCTACTGACACTTCCACCACTTGCCCGGCTACATTCCCCAGAATTAGGTCCAGTACCGCCCCCTCTCTTGTAGGACTTTCTACATGTTGGCTCAAAAAGCTCTCCTGGATGCACTTTAAGAATTCTGCACCCTCTAAGCCTTTCACACTCTGACTGTCCCAATTTATATTGGGGAAGTTGAAATCCCCCACTATTATTACCCTATTATTTTCGCACTTCTCTGAGATTTGCCTACATATCTGTTCCTCTATCTCCCCCTGACTGTTTGGGGGCCTATAGTACACTCCCAGCAAAGTGCTTGCCCCCTTTTTGTTTTTAAGTTCTACCCATATGGCCTCATTAGAGGAACCCGCTAATATATCATCCCTCCTTACAGCAATAATTGACTCCTTAATTAATATTGCAACACCCCCTCCCCTTTTACACCCCCCTCTGTCTCGCCTGAAGATTCTGTACCCCGGAATATTGAGCTGCCAGTCCTGACCCTCCCTCAACCATGTCTCCGTGATAGCAACAATATCGTACTCCCATGTGTTCAACAACAACTTCAGTTCATCCACCTTATTTGCAAGACTCCTTGCATTAAAATAAATGCCTTCCAGCCCTGCCATATTCTCTTTTGCCTTCACATATTTGCTCTGCCTTCCCAGCTGACTTGTTTTTCCCTCTGTATTTGGCCGTAAATCACCCCCTACTATAGCTCCACTCTGTACCCCAACCCCCTGCCAAGTTAGTTTAAACCCTCCCCAGCAGTGCTAGCAAACCTCCCCGCAAGGATATTGGTTCCCCCCTGGTTCAGGTGTAAACCGTCCGACTTGTACAAGTCCCACCTTTCCCAGAAGCAGACCCAGTGATCCAGGAAACTAAAGCCCTCCCCCCTGCACCATCCCTTTAGCCATGCATTCATCTGTTCTATCTTCCTATTCCTATACTTACTAGCACGTGGCACCGGGAGTAATCCAGAGATTACAACCTTTGAGGTCTTGCTCCTTAATCCTTCACCTAGCTCCCTAAATTCTTGCTGCAGGACCTCATCCCTCTTTTTACCTATGTCGTTGGTACCAATGTGGACCACGACCACTGGCTGTTCTCCCTCCCCCTCCAGAATGCCCTGCAGCCGCTCAGTGACATCCTTGACCCTGGCACCAGGGAGGCAACAAACCATCCTGGATTCACGTCTACGGCCACAGAAACGCCTATCTGTTCCCCTTACTATAGAATCCCCTACCACTATTGCTCTCCCACTCTTTTTCCCCCCTTCCTGGGCAGCAGGAGCACCCCCAGTGCCAGGAAGTTGGCCGCTGCTGCCTTCCCCTGGTGAGTCATCCCCCTCAACAGTATCCAAAGCGGTATACTTGTTTGAAAGGGGGATGTCCGCAGGGGTTCCCTGCACTACCTGCCTGCCTTTGTTGCTCCGCCTGATGGTCACCCCGTGCTGCCCTACCCTGAGGCGTGCACAACTCGCTAAACGTGTTATCCACGAGCCTTTCAGCATCGCGCATGCTCCAAAATTCATCCACCCGCAGCTCGAGCGCCGCAATGCGGTCTACAAGTAGCTGCAGCTGGATGCATTTCCCGCACACATGGTCATCAGGGACACTGGCAGCATCCCTGACTTCCCACATAGAGCAGGAGGAGCAGAGCACGGGTCTGAACTCTCCTGCCATGACTTACCCCTTTAATTACTTAAAAAATTTATTCAATACCCCAGTTACAGGTATGCTCTAGGGCGCTTTATTTACCAACTATCCCCACTACACCACAGAAATTTAACACCACAGAATTCAAGCTTGAATTGAAAAAAGAGAAATACTCACCAACCAATCACCTACCTACTCCCTGGTGACGTCACACACTGATTACTTTTTACCTCTCTCCCCGCTGCTGAGTTGGTATGCCTCGCCTCTCTCCGGTTTTTATACCGGTCTCACCACACTGCTCCCGACTGGTCTCGGGCCTCGCTGGTCGCCGGGTTTTCTCCCGAGCTCCTCCTCGCTGCTCCCGCTGGTCCCGACTGGTCTCGGGCCTCGCCTCTCTCCGGTTTTTATACCGGTCTCACCACACTGCTCCCGACTGGTCTCGGGCCTCGCTGGTCGCCGGGTTTTCTCCCGAGCTCCTCCTCGCTGCTCCCGCTGGTATTCTAGATCAACGTAGAGAGTAGAACTTAGCATTAATCTCGTTACTGAACATTAAGGATCAGTAGAGTGGGCATTATTATCAGTGTTATTTGTAAGTAATCCCTGCCTCAGGTCAGAATGAAATTAACCATTTTGCACAAGATTTATCCTGGTTACATCATACAGTCAGTTCATGGACCTTGGAACAAGGCTTTCCTTATTAAAAGGGCAACTGCTGGCACTGACACTTGTTATCAGTGCCTGTGGGTCAGAGAATTACAGCTCTAGTTTTATAGCTCTGCCTCTGACTCTGCCAACACTGTCCCTCGCTACCAGTGCCTGTGGGTCAGAGAATTGTCTCTGTTTATAGCGCTGACCCTCACTACCAGTGCCTGTGGGTCAGAGAAACACCTCTGTTTAGAGCCCTGCCTCTGACACACACTGCGCCAGCGCTGACCCTCACTACCAGTGCCTGTGGGTCAGAGAAACACCTCTGTTTAGAGCCCTGCCTCTGACTCACACTGCGCCAGCGCTGACCCTCACTACCAGTGCCTGTGGGTCAGAGTATCACGGCTGTAGGTTTCTAGACCTGCCTCTGACTCTCACTCTTGTGCTGGCAGTGAGATTTGTGTAACTGCCCCTTAAAAATATTGCACTTAACACATGAAACTTTTATCTTAAATTAATCTACTTAATATTAGCTTTCAGGAGGCAGGTTAGTTTAAGTGCATCAAGTCTATTTGCTAAAGCATCCTCTATCATAAAAGGAAAACCTTTATTTATCTGAAAGCTGATACCTCTCACTACTGCAGCATGATGCATATAGCCGAGTTCTTAAACAGCAAGTAGTTAACACAATAAAATTAATTCCAAAAATATAAAGTAGCCCGAATGGAAGCAAGACTAGCTGTTTGTTGTGGCTGACCATGTCCTTTCTTATTCTTCATCATTCATATCAGGATGGAATGTGTGAACAGGACAGCTAAATAAAGCATTAAAAGAGCCAGCCTGCAGGCAATGAAGAGCCACAACTGGTTCTGAAGATGTCAGTTGTCCACCTCTGCACTATGCAACAACCCTTTTGTGCCTGTATTATGCTATGTCCTCCATATTGTGTATGGATTATCTTATGCTCTCTATTGTGTACATGTATTATATTAGCACTACATTTTGTATATATATATATATATTATATTAGCACTATGTTTTGTATATAACATTAGCACTACATTTTGTATACATTATCCCTCCATTTTTAAAATATATATATATTATATATTATATATATATATATAATTAGCTTTCCATTTTGTATATGTATATAATATATTAGCCCTCCATTTTGTATATATTATATTTGCCCTCCATTTTGTATATATCTTATATTAGCCCTCCATTTTGTACATGTATTATGTTATGTCCTCTTTTTGTGTGTGCACTAAACCACTTTGGTATGCCAGCTTCCTTGAACTGTGGGCTTCATGCATCAAAACCTGGGAAGAAATGAATCTTACAAAGATTATTGATTTATTTTTGATTTCCTTTTCTTGAGGCTGTTGCACCTCCTTCCAGTCTACACTTTTTGAAATGCTACAGTTTTCAGTTAATACAGTAGTTGATAATTCAAACACATACACACACACAGAATGTCAAAATAATCTCAGTGTATTTATCAAAGTTCAGTAATGAGACAGCTTGACAGCAGTGAGTAAAGGCTGCTTAATGAGTCTGTGCTCAGTAACTGCAGCTAATATTAAAAAACCGATTGGAGATGTAAATATAACCAGCTGCCTGAACCACTCGGCTCCAGACCTCATTACAGCCTTGGTCCAAACATGGACAAAAGAGCAGAATTGCAGAGGTGAGGTGAGTGATTGCCTTCTCTAAAGCAAGAGCAGTGTATTAGGAGGCTTCGCTTCACCAAGGAGTTGGTCACAGAACTCTTCCACTTCCTGCAAGCAGACCTCCAGCCTCAGACCAGGGCGACCACAGCTCTCCCAGTGGCAGTCAAGGTCACCGTGGCCCTCAATCTCTTCGCCAGCGGATCCTTCCAGTCTGCAGTAGGAGACATAGCTAACATATCACAGTACGCCGCCTATCGCTGCATCCGGGAGGTTACTAAGGCACTCTACACCAGGAGAAGGGACTATATTGGCTTCCCGATCACGAGAGAAGCAGGATAAGCGTGCATGTGGCTTTGCCAGGATAGCGGGCTTCCCCATGGTGCAGGGCGCCATCAACTGCACCCATGTGGCTTTGCAGGCACCACATAGCAATCCTGAGATCTTCCGTAACCGCAAAGGCTACCACTCACTGAATGTGCAGTTGGAGTGCACACAGTGAATCCTCAATGTCAATGCCTGCTATCCTGGCAGCAGCCACGATGCCTTCATCCTGTGCCAGACCGGTGTGCCAGCACTCTTCCAGCCATCAGGTCAAGCTCGCGGCTGGTTGCTGGGAGACAAGGGCTATCCACTCTCCACCTGGCTCATGACTCCCCTCCGCAACCCCAACACTCCTGCCCACCACTCATATAATGAAAGCCATGCTGCCACCAGGAACATCATTGAGCAGACCATCGGCCTACTGAAGCAACGGTTCCACTGCCTTGACCGCTCGGGAGGAGCCCTCCAGTACTCGGCTGAGCGGGTGTTCCATTTCATGCTGCACGCTCCACAACCTGGCCATCATGAGGGCCCAACCCTTGCCACCAGGGATTGTGAGACCACCTCAGGAGGAGGAAGAGGGATAGGAGGACGAGGAGGATGAGAACGAGGAGGAGGAGGAACAGGAGGGAGGGCGGAGGCAGCGAGACAATTGGCCTTCCGGACGGACTGTCTGTGACCGGCTCATCAGACTGCGATTCGCTTGAATGAAACCCCAGATCCCTGTAGCTCACCACATCCCCATCATACCATCCCTGTCTCAGGCCATATCACAGCGTCCTCCTGGGCACAAAACCGAAATGAGAGACACCACAAAATATCCCAAACACAATGAATAAATTTATCTATACACATATTACATGAATACTAATAAGTAATCACCCTTGTGCAATCCCTTAGTGCCTGTCGTTCGTGTGCCTTTTCCTACTCTAGTGCTCCTATACAGTGTGCCCCCAGTGCTGCAGCAGGGCTGGTGGAAGGCTGCTGAGTTTCCATGCGGGACACTTCAGATGGCCTTGCAGGACGCCCTCAACCAGCTCTGGACCTAAAAGACCCAGCTGTAGACTGCACCACCTCAGCACGGGCGGCAGCAGTCTGGGCTGGCTGGATGACAGGCAGCGACAAGGGCAATGGCGGAGTGGTAGTGGTGGGAGCAGGAATGCTGTCACCCTGAGAGAGGACGGCAGGTTCCTGCTCCACTGACCCACTGGCACTCCCCCGGGGCAGCATCTCAGCATCCCTAGCAATCTGTTGCAGCGCAGATTGTTGGTCGTCTGCGACACCATGAAAGCACCGGTTGACGGAGGTAGACCCAGCCACAATAACAGCAGTCAGAGCTTGGGTGGCATCACACTGAGACTGCATGAGAGCATTCAGAGCTTTGATGCTACCAAGCAGATACTGCATGACAGCAGTCTGAGCTTCGACTGCAGCACAAAGACGTTGGGTCTCTTCCGCTTGTGCTGCAATGGAAGCTGCGACATCGCTCATCGTGCAAACGATCATGTCTGGGTTGCCACGGTCTCTCTGGGAGTCTACCATCATTTGCAGACTGGAAATGATGGGCTCCATGCTCTGCCGCAGAGCCTTGTGCAATGTTGGAGGCGGACTCTTCCACGCTCCTTGACGTTGCCAAGAGGTTCTCTGGCAGCCTTGCCATTGTATCCCATGTGCATGCCCATCACCCTCCTTCTGAAGGCCACCCCATCGAGGTCCTCATCCAAGTCCTGTGCAGCAGAACTCACATGCGAACTCGCCCTCCGGGGAGCTGACTCCTGAACTATCCTTTCCCCCTGGCCTTGCTGCAGCCACTTGTCCCCGGTGCCTCACCCTGTGCAGATCCCGCTACGTCACTAACCTCTAAAGAACGCGCAGTGCCAGTATCTGAGCTGGTGCCTGCGGGGGACATACTGGACCCTTAGGCGCCTGTTGGACTCCAGTAAAAGGGGCGCAGCGGAATCTAATTTCTAGACTGAAGAGTCCAGTATGGCAGGCAGCATGCGTGCACTCATTGCCACCGGAAGTGGGCTGCCGGCCAAATTGGATCAGGCTCCTTCATTGGCGTCCAGGGTGCATGCTGGAATTATTAAAAATACTAATTCTAATATTTAAATAAGGGTCCCCTGCTTGTTGTAGGACACTTTTGTGGAATTGGCCTCCCTGAGCACCCGACTCGATTTGTGGAGCACTGGCACCAGTACTGGGATAAGAGGGAGCTGTTCCGTTTGGACAGGCTTCACTTGAACCATGCTAGGGCTAGAGTCCTGGCGAATTGAATAACTAGGGTTGTAGAGAGGGCTTTAAACTAAATAGTGGGGGGGGGGGTGCAGGATCCAGGTGAGCAGGAATTTAAAAAGTCAATGAGTAATGAGAAAGCAATAGAGCAGGATAGAGATGGGGGAAATAATAACCAGAGTGTGACAGGAAGGGACAGAGGCCTACAGTTGTTTGCGCCAGCCGCTAGCACCTTAGGAGGAGGAGAAGTGGGGCACTAAGTGGCTAGCGCCCGGGCGCGGTGCAATCTGCACCTCTCGCGAACTTCAGTTAAGATTTAGTGGCGGCGCAAAACCTTTGTGCGCGCTCAGCTGCGCGCGCAGATCCGGACGTCATTTCATGGTGCAACGCCCTTTGTGCGCCCCAAACCGGAAATTCAGTGGCGCCGGCCTATTGTGCGCCTGGCGCCCCTAGCAACTGGTAGAGGGGAACGGTTCCCAGTCGCTGTGGGGCGCTAATTAAAGGGGACTCCTCCTGCAGTATAAATGGCAGCCATTTGCACCACTCCTTCTTTGTGAGAGACGGATCTTTGCAGAGAGACAAAGGTAGAGAGCTTTCTGGTTTGGCTCAACACTCGCACAGGTACTTGTGGCTTCAGGCCACAACTTTGCACTTGTCTTTAACTTCAGTGTCATAGCATTGATTGGAGACATATAATGGGGGCTGCAATGGGTGGAAACGTTGGGCTTCTCCATTGCATTCAAAGGGCTCAGACGCTGTGAGAGAGTGCCAGTTATGGCCAGACGGAGAAGGGCCAACAGGCGTCGGCAAAGGAGGCCTTACCCACCCAGAGTATACTGCCAGCAGTTCTCATATCTGAACATGTCTGAGGAGCAGTGTGTTCGGAGGCTGCGATTCAGAAGGGCGGTGGTCACTGAGATCTACCACCTGCTTCGCGGAGATCTGCAGCCACAGCTGAGGAGCAGGACGTCTCTGCCGGTGGCAGTGAAGGCGATGGTGGCTCTCAACTTCTATGCCACCGGCTCCTTCCAATCCGCTACTGGGGACATTTCCAACATCTCCCAGTTCGCGGTACATTGCTGCATCCGCCAGGTGACCAATGCCCTTTTCAGAAGGAGACGTCAGTTCATCTCCTTCCCATGACCGTGGACAAGCAGCAAGAGCATGCAATGGGCTTTGCAGCATTAGCGGGCTTCCCCATGGTGCAGGGCGCCATTGACTGCATGCATGTGGCTCTGTGGGCACCTCTACAGAATGCCAAGGATTACCGCAACTGGAAGGGCTACCATTTGCTCAACGTGCAGTTGGTATGTGACCACAGGCAGCTCATCCTAGCTGTCAATGCCCGCTTTCCAGGCAGCCTTCATCCTGTGCCAGACTTTAGTGGCAGACATGTTCGAGGCCCAGCCTCACCCACGAGGATGGCTTCTCGGGGACAAAGGCTATCCTTTGTGCACCTGGCTGCTGACCCCGCTCCATGCGCCCAGCACCCATGCTGAAGAGGGATACAATGACAACCATCAAGCAACCAGGAACATCAGTGAGCAAACAATCGGCATGCTGAAGCAACGGTTCCACTGTCTGGATCGTTCTGGGGGAGCCCTACAGTACTCGCCTGAGCGAGTCTCCCATTTCGTTGTCGTGTGCTGCATGCTGCACAACCTGGCTATCCGCAGGACTCAGCCACTACCAGCAGACATTGGAGGACCACCAGAGGAGGAGGAGGAGGAGGAGGAGGACCAGCACGGGAGGGAGGCAGAAAGTGCAAGGGCCGCCCGTCGGCGGCTATTTGCAACTTGGTTCTAGGCCCCCTCTCAGGGAATGGCTTGTGCCAATGGCAGAAGATGAATGTAGCCGCTCCACAAGCCCTCAGCCGAGCAGGGCAACCAGGACTTCCAAAAGAAAACATGGACAGTGCGATTTAAGAAATTTTTTTACTGTGATACCACTGTGCCCTTCCCACATGACAAACTAATGGAGAGAAACCCCCCCCAAAAACACAAATACACCAGTCTCGGCCTTTATATATGAAACAAATACAGCAGTCTTGGCCTTTATAAATAAAACAAAACATTTGATCACATCTTCTACTTTTTCCCCTGCGAGGGTGATCCGTTTCGCTGCCGTGACTGGTCCCTACCCGCCCTGCAGTTCCTCCTCAATGGGACCCCAGTGGCTGCAGCAAGGCTGGGGGAAGGTTGCTGAGGGTCAGATGGTGAGACGGCAGATGCCCTTGGGGGTCGACCTGGACCAGCTCTGGGCCTGGAGGGGCCGGCTGCTGACTGCTCCAACTCTGCTTGGGCGGCAGCAGTCTGTCCAACGGCTGGTGGCAGCTGCAATGGAGGAGTGACAGTGTTGGCTGCAGGAATGCTGCCAACCTGACAGATCACAGGCACTCCCTGGTCGGCTGATACATTGGCACGCGCACGGAACAGCACTGCAGCACGCGCAGCAATCTGCCGAGGCACAGACTGCTGGGCTGCTGCGGCACGGCGAGTGCCCCGGCGATGTCTGGCCGATCCAACGAGTGTGGCAGCAGTTAGTGCCCGTGTGGCCCTGGTCTGTGTCTGCATGACAGCAGCCAGTGAATGCACGGCACGACTGAGCACTTGGCTAGAAGCCGCCTGTGATGCAGCGAAGTCCTGCTGACTCCTAGCCTGTGCTGCCGCGACGTCCTGCAGACTCCTGGCCTGTGCTGCACTGAATTGTTGCAGACTCCTGGCCTGTGCTGCCGCGACGGCCTGCAGACTCCTGGCCTGTGTTGCCCCGAATTCCTGCACACTCCTTGCCAGTGACTCTATGGAATCAGGCATCCTTGCCACTGCAGCCATGAGCTCAGTGTGCCTGTGCTCAGCCTGGGCACCCATTTCCACAAGGAGCCGCACCTCCTCTGCGCTCACCTTAGCAGGACTGGAGGCCGCACTCACCCTCCAGGGAGAAGGCCGCCGAGCTTCCCCATCCCTCCCGCGGTGCTGCAGCCCGCTGGTCCCCGGAGCTTCATTATCCTCCGACCCTCCCCCCCTGCTCCCCTCCAGGGAAGACGTGTCACCATCATGGCCATGGGCTGCCTCAGCTGAGGGTGTCCTTGATGGGCTGGCTTCCTCTTCCTCCTCCTCTATGTCTGACTCGGACACAGTGCTAGCTTGAGGGGCTGCCTCCTCACCTGGCGAGTCACCATCTGAAAGCAGGGAGGCACAAGAGTTGCTTTAGAGTGAGGACAGGGCGGCAGCGAGGGAGGCACGAGTGCTGCTGTGCACTGCATTGGTTCGATAGTGGCAAAGGATGCTGGTGTGAGGTGCAAGTGGAAAGAGAGAGGTCAAAAAGGTGATGACCTTACCATTGGTGCCCAGAACAGGGTCAGCATCTCCAGTGGCGACGGGGCCACTCAGCCGGCCTGCCATGATCCGCTCCACTCGCTGTTCGAGGTCGCTCAGCTGTTTCAGGTCAGGACGGCCTCCCCCGGTCTGTCGCTGCTGTCTTCTATTATGTGCCAGCTTGGCCTGCAAGAGAAAGGACAGCCTCGAAGTACAGTGACAAGCCCTGATCTTGCCCGCACTGCCTCCCATGGTCGATTAGCCCTGACAGTGTCAAGCCCTGATCTTGCCCGCACTGCCTCCCATGGTCGATTAGCCCTGACAGTGTGTAAAGTCCTGAATGTGCAAGTGCTTTTCATGACAGTCCCATAGCTGCTGGATGAGGGCTGGCCATTAGTTTTTTCAGGCCCCTTTGGCCATAAAGTGAGGTGCACATGCAGGGATGAGGAGGATACTGGAAAGGGTACTCGCCCTGACAACCCGAGTGAGGTCGTTGAATTTTTTCCGGCATTGGGTTGGTGTCCTGCCAACCACGCTGTTGGACGTGACGCTGTTTGCCACATCCCTCCATGCTTTCCGATATTCGGCGGGCAGCGGCCTCCTGCCACCCTCAGGGAAGAGGATATGGCACCTGCGGTCCACTGCGCCAACCAGCAGCCTCAGGTCACCCTCGCCGAAGCGCTGCGCTCTCTCCCTGGCCTTCTCCATTCTCCTGGGCGTGGAGCTGTTCCAGAAGCAGTGTTCAGGCCTTGCCTTAGGGCTGCAGTGTGCAGGGCGTGGCAGCCAAACAATTCCACCCTCCCCCTTTAAATGCTGACCGGCGCCTGACTGTCTGCCCTCAATGAACAACTCGCCGCACCTGCGCTGTGCCCGCCTTCAGTGCTTGCGCCCCGGATCGCCGGCTTAGCGCCTAATGATGGTCATGCATCGCCTGCTTTAGCACAGCGGCAACCTCTTGGGGTGATGCAACTGAATATCGGCGAAGGTGGTGCTAAGTTGCGCCGGGCGTGACAGTTAGCGAACGCCATGCTGTAGCGCCCCAAACGTGGCTATACTGAATTTCTAGCCCAGAATGTTTAAAGACAAGAGTGCAACAGAAAATGGGGCCAAAACAAGGAGAAATGGTATAAAGACAAAGTTAAAAGCTCTATATCTGAATGCATGCAGCATTCATAACAAGATAGATGAGTTGATGGCACAAATAGATAAAAATGGGTATGATCTGATCGCCATTACAGAGACATGGTTGCAAGGTGATCAGGCTGGGAACTGAATTTTCCAGGGTATCTGACAATTTGGAAGGACAGACAGAAAGGAAAGGGAGGTGGGGTGGCTTTGTTGGTAAAGGGTGGGATCAGTGCAGTGGTGACAAGTGATATTGGATCAGAAGATCAAGATGTAGAATCGGTTTGGGTGGAGATAAAAAATAATAAAGGGAAAAAGTCTCTGGTGAGCATAGTCTACAGACCCCCGAACAGTAGCAATACTGTTGGACAGAGTATAAATCAACAAATAATGGAGGCCTGTAAAAAAAGGTATGGTAATAATCATGGGTGATTTAAATCTCCATATTGACGAGACAAATCAAATTGGCCTTGGTAGTCTTGAGGAGTTCATAGAGTGCATCCGGGATGGTTTCCTAGAATAGTATGTAATGGAACCAACCAGGGAGCAGGCTATCTTGGATCTGGTACTGTGTAATGAGACAGAATTAATAAATGATCTCATAGTAAAGGATCCTCTAAGAAAGAGTGATCATAGCATGGTTGAATTTCAAATTTAGTTGGAGGGTGAGAAAGTTGTATCTCAAATCAGTGTCCTGATCTTAAACAAAGCCAATTATAATGGCATGAGGGCAGAACTGGCTAAAGTGGACTGGAAACATAAATTAAAGGATAAGACAGTTGAATTGCAGTGGCAGACATTTAAGGAGATATTTCATAACTCTCAACAAAAAAATATTCCAGTGAGAAAGAAAGATTTTAAGAGAAGGGAGCACCTTCCGTGGCTAACTAAGGAAGTAAAGGATGGTATCAAATTGAAAACAAAGGCATACAATGTTGCCAAGATTGGTGGGAGACCAGAGGATTGGGAAATTTTTATAAACCTGCAAAGGATGACTAAAAAAACAAAAAAGAGAGATGAATTATGAGAGTAAGCTGGCAAGAAACATTAAAACAGATAGTAAGAGCTTCTACAGGTATATAAAAAAGGAAGAGAGTAGCTAAAGTAAATGTTGGTCCCTTAGAGGATGAGACTGGGGAATTAATAATGGAGAACAGGGAAATGGCAGAGACACTGAACAAATATTTTGTATCTGTCTTCACTGTAGAAGACACTAACAACATCCCAACAATGGATAATCAAGGGGCCACAGGGAGGGGAGGACTAAAGACAATCACTATCACTGACGAAATAGTACTTGGTAAAATAATGGGACTAAAAGACGACAAGTCCCCTGGACCAGATGGCCTGCATCCCAGGGTCTTAAAAGAAGTGGCTGCAGAGATAGTGGATGCATTGGTTGCAATATACCAAAATTCCCTGGACTCTGGAGAGGTCCCAGCGGATTGGAAAACCGCAAATGTAACACCCCTATTTCAGAAAGGAGGGAGACAGAAAGCAGGAAACTATAGACCAGTTAGCCTAACATCTGTTATTGGGAAAATGCTGAAGTCTTTCATTAAGGAAGCAGTAGCAGGGCATTTGGAAAAATCATAATGCAGTCAAGCAGAGTCAGCATGGTTTTATGAAAGGGAAATCATGTTTAACAAATTTGCTGGAGTTCTTTGAGGATGTAACGAGCAGGGTGGACAAAGGTAAACCAGTGGATGTGGTGTATTTGGATTTCCAGAAGGCATTCGATAAGGTGCCACATAAAAGGTTACTGCATAAGATATGAGCTCATGGAATTCGGGGTAATATATTAGCATGGATAGAGAATTGGCTAACTAACAGAAATATGAGAGTCGGGATAAATGGGTCATTTTCCAGTTGGCAAATGGTAACTAGTGGGGTGCCACAGGGATCGGTGCTGGGGCCTCAACGATTTACAATCTACATTAATGACTTGGATGAAGGGACTGAGTGTAAAGTAGCCAAGTTTCCGGATGATACAAAGATGGGTGGGAAAGCAAGTTGTGCAGAGGACTCAAAGAACCTGTAAAGGGATATAGACAGGCTAAGTGAGTGGGCAAACATTTGGCAGATGGAGTATAAAGTGGGAAAGTGTGAGGTTATACACTTTGGCAGGAAAAATAAAAAAGCAAATTATTATTTAAATGGAGCGAGATTACAAAATGCTACAGTTCAGAGGGACCTGGAGGTCCTTGTGCATGAAACACAAAAAGATAGCATGCAGGTACAGCAAGTAATCAAAAAGGCTAATGGAATGTTGGCCTTTATTTCAAGGGGGTTGGAGTATAAAAACAGGGAAGTCCTGCTACAACTCTACCAGGTATTGGCGAGACCACACCTCGAGTACTGCATACAGTTTTGGTCTCCTTATTTAAGGAAGGATATACTTGCATTGGAGGCAGTTCAGGGAGGATTCACTAGGTTAATTCCTGAGATGAGGGGGTTGACTTATGAGGAAAGATTGAGCAGGCTGGGCCTATACTCATTGCAATTTAGAAGAACGAGGGGTGATCTTATTGAAACATATAAGATACTGAGGGGACTCGACAAGGTAGATGCAGAGAGGATGTTTCCCCTCGTGGGGGAATCTAGAACTACGGGGCATAATTTCAGAATACAGGGTCGCCCTTTCAGAACTGAGGTGAGGAGGAATTTCTTCTCTGAGGGTCATAAATCTGTGGAATTTTTGCCCCAGAGAGCCGTGGAGGCTGGGTCATTAAATACATTTAAGGTGGAGATAGACAGATTTTTGCAAGATAAGGAAGTGAAGGGTTATGGGGAGCGGGCAGGGAAGTGGCTTTGAGCCCAAGATCAGCCATGACCTTATTGAATGGCGGAGCAGGCTCGAGGGGCCAAGTGGCCTATTCCAGCTCCTATTTCTTATGTTCTTATGACTCGTCACATAAAACAAAGAAAAACTTGCATTTATATAGTGCCTTTCACGACCACCGGACATCTCAAAGCGCTTTACAGCCAATGAAGTACTAATTTTTTTGAAGTTGAGTCACTATTGTAACGTGGGAAATGCAGCAGCCAATTTGCGCACAGCAAGCTCCCACAAACAGCAATGTGATAATGACCAGATAATCTGTTTTTATTATGTTGATTGAGGGATAAATATTGGCCAGGACACCAGGGATAACTCCCCTGCTCTTCTTCAAATAGTGCCGTGGAATCTTATGTCTACTTGCAAGTGCAGATGGGGCCTCACTTTAATGTCTCAGCCGAAAGACAGCGCCTCCGACAGTGCAGCACTCCCTCAGAACTACATTGGAGTGTCAGCCTAGATTTTTGTGCTCAAGTCTCTGGAGTGGGACTTTGAACCCACAACCTTCTGACTCAGAGGCAAGGGTGCTACCAACTGAGCTACAGGCTGACACTAACTAGCACTCATGATAAACTCGCTCAGCAACTCATGGTGCAAACAGGCAGCAAGGACCCTGCAGCAATGCTATTTAAAGGGCTCATCCACTCCGTACAGGTGAGCTGCTGGTTTGCCGGTTTAGGCTGCTGGTTAACTTCTGGGCATTTTGTGCCTATTTTCTGTGGGGTTTTTAATTTGTTTATGGGATGTGGGCGTCACTGGCAAGACCAGCATTTATTACCTATCCCTAATTGTCCTTGAGAAGCAGGTGGTGTGCCACCTTCTTGAGCCGCTGCAACTCTACAACTGAATTGTTATTTCTGCAAACAAGCTTTTGCTGGTACTGGACTGCTTTTGTCTGCCATGAACACAGTTTTATTGCAGTCATGGGTGGCCTGGTCACTGTCGAGCGCATGGAACTGACCACGCTCTCCATTTTGGACAGAATGGCCTCCGTGCTTTGTCTGGACTCCACCGTGCTCTGAGCCAGTGTGTGAAGCTCGCTTGCAGGCTGCCCAGTGTGCCTCGTAGTTCCTGGTGTATGCCCATCAGCCTTCTTCGGTAGACTGGGCCCTCAAAGAGAGCATCCGAGTCCCCTGCAGCACAGCTAGAGGGTGATCTCGTCTCCCCGATAGCTGGCACCTGTGGCATCCTAACCCCCTGCCCGAGCCCCTGCGCACCTGTGCCCGGTGATTCACCCAGTGAAGACGCCCCCCGAGCCTAGTTTCTAAAGGTCGAGTGGTGCCAGTCTAGGTGCTTGCTAGGCCCAGATTAAGTGATGTCACATCTTCTGGAAGGCTTGCCTGCTCCTCCTGAAGTGGCACAGAGGCATTGACATTGTCAGCACCCGAAATGAAAGAGCGGGTCAAGGGTTAGCATTCATTGAAGAAGGGAGAGCAAAGCAAGACTAGTGGCTGGTGAAACAGCTGTAATTTGTCATGCATTGTGTGTAGGGTGAGATAGAAGTAAGAGGGGATAAAAGAACATAAAATGTGAAGAAACCTGACGCGATGTCTCCTCCAGCATTGCCACTTGCCACGATCACGACTCTCACCCTGCTCATGATGGTCAGCATGTGTTCTTCCACAGGGCAGAGGATGTGCAGGTGGGCTCTGCCTCTTCCAGTGGTAACCTCCTGGCGCAGGCTGTGCGCGACCTTGTGCAAGAATGAAGGGAGTGTGTTAGTGGCATTCTTGTGAGGCATTTAAAGAACGTGCCTGACATGGTCAAATAGTTTATATATTGTGTGGATGATGTGAGGTGTGGGGAAGTGAGGGTTGCAATAGTGGTGAGAGTAGGAAGTGCAGAGGGTGTGAGTAGAAGAAGGAGGTAGAATGAAAAGCTGAACTGTTTCTGCTGGTGCCTGTGGTTAATGGTGAGTTACAAGTATGCTGTGAATGACATTGCTTTGCATGCTCCATCACTGATTCACTTTATTATGTCATTTATTATCTAATGCATTACAGCAAGGCTCACAACAAGTGTTGTGCCTACACATCCCTCTCCTCTCTCAAGCACCATTTACTGACATATATTTTTCAAATTTCAGTAATGTGGATATCTGTTCCAAAGCCTGCCACAGATGATGTTTGAGTGGGTCACTGTGTCAAGCTACAGCCATTGTGATAATGGCCAGTAAATCAGATCTGCTAACGGGGCCACTCCAGTGACTGGAACGTCAAGTCTATAACCAGTGATAACACATCTATGGAGCCAAGAGTCCTGAACTGGGGCATATAATTCCATAAAATGTAGGGAAGTGAAGCTCACAATCAGTCCAATCAAATCACATCATGCAACAACATCCAGTTCAAGTCATGTAATTTGATCACAAGAGACAACTATCCAGTGTGGGAGCAGGCTTGGTCCTGAGTGTGAAGAACTGTACTAGCACACACTTGGGCAGGCTTGGGCCTGAGTGCCAGGGAACTGTACTAGCACTCACAGGTTTCCGGATGAGTTCATGTGTGGTCAAAGTCTACGGGCTAGATTTTCAGTATAGACAGTTTTGGGGCGCTAACCTTAGCGCCCGCCCGAAGTTAGCGCCCGCCCCAAAGTAGCGCCCCGTTGCCGGAAATTCAGTGGCTTCGCCCTAAGAGGTTGGTGGAGCGCTAAAAGAGGCGTTCCACTACTATCTTTAGGCGCTAAGCCGGCGGTGCAGAGCGCAACACCCGAGCTCGGGCGCAGCACACGGCAGACACTCTGGTGCCAGTGAGCTCTTAAAGGGGAAGGGTGCATGTGTTTTTTTTCAAAGGCGGAGGAGGAGGAGGAGGAGGACGAGGACATACATACGCCGTTCACAACAACACATGGAGTGTTATAGTGCAGGAGGAGTGCCCTTTAATTTGCGCTCCCCAGGGTGTGTTGCGTTCCATTTTACAAACGCTCTGGACGCCAGCCGCACAATGGGGCGGTCCGACTGAAGTTTGGATTCGGGGCGGCCAAAGGGCGTTGCACGAGGATGTGACGTCATTTTCTGCGCGCGCATCCGGGCGGCTGCTAAACTTTGCGCCGGCGCTAACGGGCAACTTAATTTGGGGCGGGGCGCAAACTGCGCTGCGCCCGGGCGCTACACGCATAGCGCCCGAAAATCACTTCTCTTAAGGCGCTAACTGCTGGCGCAAGCAACTGAAAATCTAGCCCTAGATCTCTACGTCATTCATCTCTTCTAGAGGTTTTACTTCCTCATCTCCAGGAAATGCCTGTGAAGACCAGGTCGATGACTCATAGGATGTTCTCCATGGCAGTTAGGAACATCAAAGAGTGTGATAAAGAACAACATGAAATCCTGCAATCCCAAATCAGATACGTCAATGTTATTTGTAATCCTCCCATTGAACAACAGACCAGAGGCCAGGGCATTAGTCATTTGTAGTTTCCTTGTATAAATAAGACTGAACATCGTGGCTATGAATCCCAGAGCTGGCTGGTACTCTATGCTGACTGTGTGTGATGAAGTTCATCACTTCTCAGCCCAGCTCTGAGGTAGGACTCTACCTAAATATATAGGCCCAGAAATTCGGGTCGGAGGCTTCCCGCGGGTGTAAGCCCCCGACCTGCACTTACCTTGTGCTCCAGCCGTTGAGCTGTGGGCCCCTGTGGGATTCAGATCCTGGGCCTGCTCCAACTGCCGGCGCGCAGTGCTTGCGTATCCCAGGGGCGTAGTTAGTTCGATGCGTCCCCTGGGATCACGTGGGCCATGGGGAGCCAATCGGAGCAGGGAATGCTCCATTCATAAGTTTGACAGGAAGAGCTGTCAAACTTATAAATACTACGGGCCCCAAAACATCACTAAATCTTCAAATAAATTTTTTAAAAATCACATTTTTAAAATGAACTATAAATTACATGAAATAATTATTTTAAACAATAATTAAAATTTTTGAAAAAAATAATTTTATTTTCTAACGGGGCTAAAAATAAACTTACCTTGCTTTAAAGTATTTAAAAATAATAAACCTGTGGGAAAAAATGTTTTAATTGTAATTAATTTACCACTTACCTTGTAAAAAGCAGGCCTTGCGACTGCTTTTTATATGTCTAACTTCTGGAGACTTACCCTCCCGGGAAAACCTGCAAAAAAAACGTAAGTTCGATGCGCACGCGCAGCCTCTCCTGTGCACGCATTTGACCTCTGAACCCCTGCTTTCAGGGGAACAGAAGTGCCGGTTTCCCGCGCATGCAGCAGTGCATGCAGCAAACCGGCACTTCCATTAGGCCTACGGGTGAGTACCCCGTGCGTACTCACCCGTGGAGACCCGAATTTCTGGGCCATTGTTGAATCCACACAGGACTCATTTGCCGAGATACTTGGATTCGAATTGAATTCGGCTCTAGGTTCTGTAAGTAGCACTTCCATACAGCCAACAGGCACGTCCCAAAAATGTAGCCACAGATTCAGTGATTTAATCTGAACAGTGCAACACAAAACAGAACTGCGGTGTATTTTACACTGCGCTGCCTCTCATTACACTTTCGCAATTGATTTAAGGAAGATTTCAGGGATTGGAGTGCCCTGTGAGGAACAGAGGTGTATTCAGAATCATAATAACTTTTATAAAAGAAATTGGATAAATATTTTTAAAAGAGAAGGTTAAATGGTTATGGGGAAAAGGCAGAGAAATGGGACCAAATGGATTGTTCTTTCAAAGAGCTGGTGCAGGCACAATGGGGCGAATGGTCTCCTTCTGGCCTGTAAAATTGGATCTTGATACTTTCTATCAAATGGACTGGTCTTATTTATTTGTACCATCTACACCAGGAATGCCTCAGCTTTTTGTCTTTATATCAGTCTTGGCTCAGTGGGTAGCACTCTCGTCTCTGAGTCAGAAGGTTGTGGGTTCATACCCCACTCCAGAGGCTTGAGCACATAATCCCGGCTGACACTCCAGGGCAGTACTGAGGGAGTGCTGCACTGTCGGAGTGTGCCATCTTTCGGATGAGACGTTAACCCGAGGCCCCGTCAGGTGTGTGTAAAGAGTCACATGGCACGAAGATGAGCAGGGGAGTTATCCCCGATGTCCTGGCCAAAATTTATCCCTCAACCAGCATCACTAAAATAGATTATCTGGTCATTATCTCTTTGCTGTTTGTGGGACCTTGCTATATGCAAGTTGGCTGCCTCATTTCCTATATTACAATAGTGACTACACTTCATAGAAACATAGAAAAATAGGAGCAGGAGTGGGCCATTCGGCCCTTCGAGCCTGCTCCGCCATTCAGTATGATCATGGCTCATCCTCTATCTCCATACCATATTCCCGCTCTCTCCCCATGCCCCTTGATGTCTTTTGTGTCTAGAAATCTATCTATCTCCTTCTTAAATATATTGGCCCAGAAATTCGTGTCAGGGGCTTCCCGCGGGTTCAAGCCCCCGACCTACATTTACCTAGCGCGCCGGCAGTTGAGGCCTGGGCCTGCGTGGATTTCCTGTCTGTGGCCCGGTCCAGCTCCCGGCGCGCTGTGCTTGCGTAATCCAGCGGCGTAGTTAGTGCGATGTGTCCGCTGGGATCATGTGAGCCATGGGCAACCAATCTGAGGAGGGAAAAGCCCATTCATGAGATTGACAGAAAGAACTGTCAAACTAATGAAAACTCCGGCCCCCAAAACAGTACTTACCCTTCAAATAAATATTTTTAAAAATCACACTTTTTAAATAAACTATAAATAACATTAAATAACTATTTTAAACAATAATTTAAATTTTTGAAAAAAATAATTTTATAAAAAAACAGGGCTAAAAATACACTTACTTTAAAGTATTTAAAAATAATAAACCTGTGGGGAAAAAAAATTCTAATTTTAATTAATTGACCACTTACCTTTTAAAATGAAGTCCTTACGCCTGGTTTTTAAATGTGTAAAATGTAGAGGCCTTCACGCATGGAAAAACAAGTATAAAAAAAAAAGTTCAACGCGCACGCGCAGACTCCCGCGCGCACGCGTTTGACCTCTGAACCCCTTCGTTCAGAGGATCGGAAATGCCGGTTTCCCGCGCATGTGTAGTGCATGCAACAAACCGGCACTTCCATCGGGTCCACGTGTGAGTACTCCGTGCTTACTCATGCGTTGGGACACGAATTTCTGGGCCATTCAGTGACTTGGCCTCCACAGCCTTCTGTGGTAGAGAATTACACAGGTTCGCCACCCTTTGAGTGAAGAAATTTCTCCTCAACTCAGTCCTAAATGTCCTACCCCGTATCCTGAGACTGTGACCCCTCCATTTAGACCCCCCAGCCAGTATTTGTAGGGAAATGGTGTTAGGGAAATTGACGGGATTGAAGGCCGATAAATCCCCAGGGCCTGATAATCTACATCCTAGGGTACTTAAGGAAGTGGCCCTAGAAATAGTAGATGCATTGCTGATCACCTTCCAACATTCGATGGAAACTGGAACAGTACCCATGGATTGGAGGGTAGCTAATGTTACCCCACTATTCAAAAAAGGTGGTAGAGAGAAAGCGGGGAATTACAGACCAGTAAGCCTGACATCGGTAGTAGGGAAAATGCTAGAGTCCATTATAAAAGATGTAATAGCAGAGCACTTGGAAAACAGTGACAGGATCGGACAAAGTCAACATGGATTTACAAAAGGTAAATCGTGCTTGACTAATCTACTGGAATTTTTTGAGGATGTAACTGGTAAAATAGATAAGGGAGAACCAGTGGATGTGGTGTATTAGGACTTTCAGAAGGCTTTCGATAAGGTACCGCATAAGAGATTAGCGTGTAAAGTTAAGGCACATGGGATTGGGGGCAAGGTATTGACTTGGATAGAGAACTGGTTGGCAGACAGAAAGCAAAGAGTTGGAATAAACGGGTCTTTTTCCGAGTGGCAGGCAGTGACTAGTGGGGTACCGCAGGGATCGGTCCTTGGACCCCAGCTATTCACAATATATATTAATGATCTAGACAAGGGAACTAGATGTAATATCTCCAAGTTTGCAGATGACACAAAGCTGGGTGGGTGTGTGTGCTGTGAGGAGGATGCTGAGAAACTCCAGGATGATTTGGACAGGTTGGGTGATTGGGCAGAAGCATGGCAGATGCAATATAACGTGGATAAATGTGAGGGTATCCACTTTGGTGTCAAAAACATGAAGGCAGATTATTATCTGAATGGCAATAGATTGGGAGAAGGGGAAGTGCAAGGAGACCTGGGTGTCCTTGTGCACCAGTCACTGAAGGTAAGCATGCAGGTGCAGCAGGCGGTTAAGAAGGCAAATGGTATGTTGGCCTTCGTAGCGAGAGGGTTTGAGTACAGGAACAAAGATGTCTTGCTGCAGTTGTACAGGGCCTTGGTAAGACCACATCTGGAGTATTGTGTGCAGTTTTGGTCGCCTTATCTGAGGAAGGATGTTCTTGCCTTGGAAGGAGTTCAGCGAAGATTTATCAGGCTGATACCTGGGATGGCAGGAATGACGTATGAGGAGAGATTGGGTCGATTGGGCTTATACTCGCTGGAGTTTAGAAGAATGAGAGGGGATCTCATTGAAACTTATAAAATTCTGACAGGACTGGACAGATTAGACGCAGGAAGGATGTTCCCGATGGTCGGGGAGTCCAGAACCAGGGGTTACAGTCTAAGGATAAGGGGTAGGCCATTTAGGACAGAAATGAGGAGGAATTTCTTCACCCAGAGAGTGGTGAACCTGTGGAATTCTCTACCACAGAAGGCAGTAGAGGCCAATTCAGTAAATATATTCAAGAAGGAGTTGGATATATTTCTTAAGGCTAAAGGGATCAAGGGGTATGGGGAGAAAGCAGGGACAGGGTACTGAATTTGAATGATCAGCCATGATCGCAGTGAATGGTGGAGTAGGCTCGAGGGGCCGAATGGCCTACTCCTGCTCCTATCTTCTATGTTTCTATCTATGAAACATCCTCCCTGCATCCAGTCTGTCTAGCCCTGTCAGAATTTTACATGTTTCAATGAGATCCCCTCTCATTCTTCTAAACTCGAGTGAATACGGGCCTAGTCGACCCTATCTCTCCTCATACGACAGGCCTGTCATCCCAGGAATCAGTCTGGTGAACCTTCGCTGCACTCCCTCTATGGCACGTATATCCTATCTTTGGTAAGGAGACCAAAACTGCACACAGTACTCCAGGTGTGGTCTCACCAAGGCCCTGTTTAACTGTAGTAAGACATCCTTGCTCCTGTACTCAAATCCTCTTATAATGAAGGCCAACATACCATTTGCCTTCCTAACTGCTTGCTGCACCTGCATGTTTGCTTTCAGTGACTGGTGTAAAAGGACACCCAGGTCCCTCTGTACCTCAACATTTCCAAATCTATCACCATTTAAATAATACTCTGCCTTTTTTTCCTATCGAAGTGTACTTTGTTGACTGTAAAGTGCATTGTGACGTCCTGAGGTCATGAAAGGTGCTATATAAATGCAAGTTTTTCTGGTACCATATGCGCCTCGAAGGCCACATTTAGGCCTAGAAATTGGGTACAACCCCGCTTGGGGCGTTAGAATTGGCAGAGCGCAAATTTTATAGCCAGACGCAACTTCTCGACACCTCGTGCGATATTGGGTTGCAGCGCCCCAAAGGTGATTGAGACACGAGTTCAGGCGTTACACGGGGCACCTAAGGCGCTAACATGCTGGCGCAACCCAATACAGGGGCATCCAGCCGCAGCGCAGGTGCTCTCAATTACCCATGACCACGAAACTTGCAGGCGCCGGCCAGCTCTTAAAGGGGTGGGTCAGGCAGCTCCAGCATCCACAGTCTGCGCCTTGTAAGCCTGCAAATTGGCGCAGGCCGTTCTCTGGCGCAAAAAACTTGGAGCATATGGAGAGGGTGAGGCAGAGAGCAGAGCGCTTCACCAATTAGTCTCTGGAGGAATTGGTGGCCGCAGTGGAGCGCCGGCGAGATGTCCTCTACCCTGACAATGGCAGGAGGCCTAATCATAAGGGCTACCGACGAGCTTGGAGGGATGTTTCTCAGAGGGTCAACTCCAGCAGCATGGCGACCAGGAGCCCTATGCAGTGCAGAAAGAGATTCAACGACCTCACTCGGGTCGTGAGGGTGAGTGGAGTTAATGTAAACTTATGCATCCCTCCATTAGCTCCTGACTTTATGGCTACAGGGTGCGCTATGCCCCACTGGCCATCTGTCAGCAAGCACCCATGGCCCTTTCTGGTCACACACATGCACATTTGACTCAGGGCATCATGTAAGGGCTGTTCCACCATGGGGGGCATGAGATGATAACCCAGGGCATCATGTAAGGGCTGTTCCACCATGGGGGGCATGAGATCATAACTCAGGGCATCATGTAACATCACTTCCCATCCTTTGCCCTGCAGGCCAAGCTGGCGAGAAGCCGCAAGGAGCAGCTTCGCACCGGAGGAGGCCGTCCTCAACTGGAGCCTCTGACGGATCTCGAGGAGAGAGCCCACCAGATTGTGGGAGGACGTCTGAGTGGTCCTGTCACCACTGCAGCTGCCGACCCCATTGTCCACAGCGATGGTAAGGTTCTCTACTATTACAGCTGTCACGTTCCAGTTGTTTCCCCCGCCAGCATGCTTTCTCAATGTGGAGCCATGTCATAGCATTGCTGCACTGTTGCATCCCTTGCTGCCAAACTGTCCTTTTGCTAAAGCCACTCTTCAACCTCCCTGCTTTCAGACGCTGCATCACCAGCTCGGGAGCCGGCCCCTCAAGCTGCCAGTGCCTCCGGAGGCGACGACCAGGAGGAAGCTGGACCATCCGTGCCAGCCTCAGGGAAGCCACCGCATCTGGAGACTGGGGATAGTAGTTCCCTTGTGGGGAGGTGGGGGGGCTCTGATGAGGAGCCAGTTGCAGGAACCAGCGGCCTGCAGCAACGCGCGGGGGGTAGGGACGCTCGGGGGCCGTCTCCCCGGAGGGCGAGGCAGGTCACCATAACTGCTGCACAGAGTGCAGAGGAGGTGCGTAGCCTTGCCGAGATGAGTGCCCAGGCCCGGCTCAGGCACACTGAGCTGATGGTTGCAGTGGGGAGGATGCCCGAGTCGATCGACACACTGGGAAAGAGTGTGCTGGACTTTGGGGCAGCAATGGAAAGGACTGTCCAGGGCTTCGGCCCAGCAATGGAAAGGTCTGTCCAGGGCTTGTCCGAAGCAGTGGAAAGGACTGTCCATGGCTTTTCCCAAGCACTGGCACCTGCCATGCAGGTCCTCACTGCTGCCACGCAGTCACTTGCTGGCCTCGTCCACACGCAAATTGAGGCCACGCGAACACTCTCTGCTGCCACCCTAGCTGCATCAGGCAGGATCACCCCAGGCCCTTGCAGCACCACAGCAGGCCATGAATCTGTGGAGCAGTCGATTGTGGCGTATGATCCTGTGCGGCCCCGTCAGAGTGCTAGTGTTTCGGCCGACCACGGTGCAGGTGTCCTCTCTCTGCATGTGAGTAGTCCTGATGCCACCGCTGGCACGTCAGCAGAGCAGCTGCCACCACCTGTGCGGCAGACTGCTAGCAGACATGCCCAGTTGGAGCAGCCTGCTTGCGGGACCTCCAAGCCCAGAGGTCGTCCAGGTTGTCCCTCAGGGGCTTCAGCGCTTCCAGACACTCAGCAGGCGTCCCCGAGCCTTGACGCAGCCACTGGGGTCCAATTACGGAGGAGCTGCAGGGAGGGAAGGTGCCGACCTCGTAGGAGGAGTCGGTCTCCATCAAGGGGTCACCAGTAGAGGGAGGTGCTAAGACGTCTCTTTTTCCGGATTTAAGGCCGTCCACACCTGCTGTGTTTGTTTGTTATGGTTTGGTTAGTTTCGCCGGGTTGCCAGACTGTTATCTGTTAGTTTGTTAGTTAAGATTTATGTTACCATTACGTTGTCGTGCTGGAAGGAAGCACTTGTTTGAAAATAAAGAAAACTTTCTATTTATAATCGAGCTGTACACTATTTACAATCATCGAGGCCTTCATAGGCTTACAGCGAACCGGAGGGCGCTGTTCGAATCACAGCCACCATTCCGTCCGAGGGGCCTAGAACCGAGTCCTTACGAGCCTCTGACGAACGGCCCTTCCAGTTTCTGGAGCCCTCCCATCTTCCTCCTCCTCCTCCTGATCCTCCTCGCCCGCATGCTCCTCCTCCTCCTCCTCGTCCGCCTGCTCTGCTGAACCTTGAGGGTCAGCTGGCATTGGCTGGGTGCGTCAAATGGCCAGGTTGTGGAGTATGCAGCAGACAACAACGATGCGCGCCGCATGCTCCGGCGAGTACTGTAGGGCGCCCCCCGAATGGTCCAGACAATGGAAACGCTGCTTCAGCACACCAATTGTGTGCTCCACAATGTTCCTGGTGGCCTGATGGCTGTTGTAATGCTCTTTTGCCGGGGTGCTGGGCAAACGGAGCGGGGCCATGAGCCATGGGCAGAGAGGATAGCCCTTGTTGCCCAGAAGCCAGCCTCGTGGGTGAGCCAGGGCCTCAAAAAGGTCAGCCACTGAAGTCTGCCGCAGGATGAACGCGTCATGGCTGCTGCCAGGGAATTGTGCGTTCACCGCCATGATCATCTGCCGGTGATCACAGACCAGCTGCACATTAAGGGAGTGGAACCTCTTTTGGTTACGGAACTCCTCCGGATCGTGTAATGGCGCCCGCAAACCCACGTGTATACAATCAATGGCCCCCTGCACCATGGGGAAGTCCGCAATAGCCACGAAGCCCTGTGCGCGCTCCCCCTGCTTCTCCAGGGTCACAGGGAAGGTGATGAATTTGCGCCTCCTTTTGTAGAGGGCAGCTGTCACTTGCCGGATGCAGCAATGCACCGCAAATTGAGAGATATTTGATATGTCCCCAGCTGCTGCCTGAAACGATCCGCTGGTGTAAAAGTTGAGCGCAACAGTGACTTTCACGGCCACCGACAGAGAGGTCCTGCACCGTATCCGCGGCTGCAGATCCCCAGCAAGCAGGTGGCACAGCTCAGTGACAACATCCTTACCAAATCTGAGCCTTCGCAGACACTGCTCCTCCGACATGGTAAGATAGGAGACCTGCTGCCTGAAAACCCTGGCAGCGTATGGTCGGATTCGGCGACGTCCATTGGCCCTCCTCCTTCTGGCTAATCCCGGCCCTCTCTCCCTCCATCTCTGTGCCCTTGCCAGTTGTTCAGCCAGGATGACGTTCCCCTCCAAAGCAGCTCCCATTATTCTGGCCGACAAGTAAGACGCAGTCAGCTTTCTGGATCCAACTGTTCTGGACAGGGTTGAAGGTCCCAAGGCTCCTCTGGCTCAATAAGAACAAGTCTGTGTAACTGAAGGTCTGCAACTCTCTCCAGCAGCGAGCAGTATGGCCAGGCCAAATGGCTGCCGGTTTTATACTAGTGCTGTCCCCTTTAAAGAGCGCCCCCCCGAGTCCGAGAAGGACCTGGTAACGTTCCATCCAACTGTCACTAATAGCGCCAGGCGGAACGGAGGGGGCGCCACTGAATTTCCGGTACGGGGCGCCAAAAAGGCGTTGCACAATGAAATGACGTCATTATCAAGACTTAGCGCCGACGCTAACAGGCTACTCAATATGGCAGGATGCGCTAGGATCACTGCGCACGTCCGAAAATTGGGTAACGCCCCAAATCTCAGGCTCTTTAGGTGCTAATCGCTGGCGCAACCAACCGAATTTCTAGGCCTTAAAGTTTTAAATCCATGTTTCTATTTATTGATGCTGATACTAACAGATCTTGCTGTTCTGATTTTGGATTTATTCATCAATGAAGCAACAGCACTAAAACTAGTCATGTTCAATCCTCCAGGCCCACAAAACTCAAACAGAAGCAACCAGCAAATATAAGTGGCAAAAGAGGGCTGAGTTGCCAAGGCTCGGGGGCCATATGTGGCCCATGGGCATTCGGCTGCACACACCTGATCACAGCTGAGCCTGATCTGATCACAACTGCTGTCCACACACATGGGGCCAGATTTTCAGTGTGCCGTTGGGGGGGGGGCAAAAATCCCGAATTTGGGGGTCCCGACACCATCCCGCCCAAAACCTGCCTCCACGTAAGTTTCAAGGGAGGCGGGTACCCGCCCCGCACTGGGACCCGCCGACCCAAGGCGGGAAGGGATTAGTGCCAATTAACTGCCTGTTAACAGGTAGTTAACAGGCAGTTTTTAGCCTAATCCCTATTTTGAGGGGTGTCGTGTGGGATTCCCGATGGCTCCAAACCACGCCAGGTTAGAGCAGGCGGGCCGTCGGGTTGAAGGACTTGGAGGGGTCGCGATGTCGGTGTTCAGGTGAGTGATGGGTGCATGAGTGCAAAGGTTAGTGTGTTTGGTGTGTCTAAAGTGTGTAAAGAAGTTTAAATTACCTGTACTTACCTTTACAGCCTTTCTTCCTCTAGGCGTCGGGAGTCCATCACTCAGCCAGAACTGAAAGCTGAATGACTGTGATCTGTCAAAAGTGACAGCCTTCAGCTTTCAGTGCTGGTGACAGTTCTAACTGAGTCTGCGTAGAAGGACTCAGGTTAGAAGTCAGACTGTCAGTGTTTGACAGCTTCAAACAGCTGTGAAACACTGATATTTCATCTGTCAAAAACTCTTGACGGATGAAATTTCAGTCTGTGACATCACCTGTTGCCGGGTGGCACATAATTGGCCTACTGAGCCCGCTAGGCGGGCTCAACAAGGTCAATCAAGGGAAAATTGCGTCGATTGGCCGGACGTCGATGGAGGCGGGACTAAAACCCGAAAGTTGTAGTCCCGCCTCCTTCTCGACAGCTTAATGAAAATCCAGCCCCTGGTGTTCACCAGCGAGGTTTACTGGATAGAATCAGGAGCAGGAACCATGGCTGAATTTACTCTCTCCCTAGCCCGGTGGCGTGGAGACCAATCATAGCAGCTCGACTGTTGCCAGAGCTTGAATCAGCTAGCTCAGCATAAGTGAGGCAATGAACCTAGGACCTTTCAGGTTACTGTGTTTCAGCAACACACTGAACCATCAGGGGAGTTACCAGAGTCCAACAATTGTAACATCTCTCCTTGTTGCAGTTACCTCTAGCTGTATCCTGTTGTTGTCACATTGTGTAGAACTATAAATGAAATGCAGCTACTTAGTAAGGAGCCGTCTGTTTCTCCATAAGGTTGTCAGCTCTGTTGTAGGCCACATTCCCAACATTCTTGGCTGCAGTTCTTCTTTGTGTTCAGCTTATGGCTGAGTTAAACAAACTTTTTGACTCGTTAGTAATCCTGATGTCAACAATGTATTAAATCACTTCAGTCCAGAGCTGATTGAAAATCTGAAGAAGGAACAGTTACTGTAGATAATGATCCCCAACTGCTTGTAAATGCCATTCTTATTAGCAAATAATGAATAATTTATCAAAACTTATTATAAATACGCTACACTACATGTTAGGTTGGAGGCTCAAAGTTAGAAGACCCATGGTAGGAAGTGTCTGCCACTATTACATGTGGGTAGTAATCTAGATCATACCCACTCACTATCACCGGAGGCTCTTTTGGAGAAATTAGGCATCAAAAACCATCAGCTAATTCCTAAAACCTGGGTATCAATTTTTGGAATTTTGCACCATCTCTTGAACCCATACTTTTCCGGGCTTCAAAACTGGAACTTCTTATCCCCCTCAGCCTTCGCTTCCTCCTACAATTAACAGGATTGTAAAGCACAAGCTCAGCATCACCTAGCTATGCCTTCTTGCTTTATTTCCTCATCCCTCTTATTCTTTTCAGCCCTGAGCAATGGGCCTTTCACGTAGGCCTCTCAATAAAATGATTGGAACCCTGGCCTACCTCTTGCCGGTTCCAAAGCCTTGTTTACCCAATCAACCAATGGGCAACTCCCTCAGGACCCTATGAGGGCTGGGGACATGGAAACTCTTGGTGTAGGGAGTCCCTGCACCCCAGCCCCGGGCTCCTCCTGCATCGATGGCCTTGTTTGGGATGGGCAGAAGCTGCACTTCCGACAAAGGCCTCAGAAAACTCAGGATGGGTATAAATGAGTCCTGGCCTAATATTTGAGGCCCCTTCCAGTGCATTCTCACAGGACTGCATCGGAAGGGCTGCAGATTTTCGGCCCCGGACTCTGCTCCTCTAATTGGAGCGTTCCTCTGATTTATAATATGAGGAGCCTGCGCACATTGCAGCAGTTTCATGTAGCATAATAAGAAAAGTTATTTTCACTGAAGGATATGAATGATATAAATGATAAACGGTGTAATTTATCTTTCTGTGGTCAAAATATTTTATAAACAGGCTTTAATGATATGTTTATGCTAACCTATTTTGCAGTGAACTGTTTTCGAGAACATACAGGAAACTTTCGATTTACCAGCACCTAAATAACTGGAAATCTCGGTTAACCGGCAAAATTCAGGAGTAGGTTTTACTTCATCTGTTGCTGTGCAAGGGTGTGGCTGCAGCTGTTGCTAAGCTACAGAGATGCTTGAAACTTGTGGCCATTGTTCTACACTTGTTGCTAAGCAACAGGGTTTGTTGCTTTATACGGAGCTGTCAGCTCTCCCTATCTTTTACTATAGCGTTCGGTTATCCGGAATTTTTGATGAACCGGTACCACGTCGGTCCCGTCCGCGCCGGATAAAAAAAAGTTTCCTGTGGAAACATAAGAATGAGAGGGTAATTTGCCAATCGCAGAGGTAGCTACATTCAAAGGGAGTGAAGGCTGGAATAGGGCTACAGGGCCAGTGCTGATTCTCTGATCCACACCCTCTTCGAGTACAGCTCCCCGCAGAGAGTGCAGGAACAATGAATTGAGCATGAAAAGAGATTAATCAGCCACTCATTCACTCTGCTCCTTTAGCAGCATTCATGTTTCCTTTCCTCTCCCAAAGCACTGCTGCCCTTTGTACCTCACCTACGTGACCATTCATGTGTCAGTGAGTATCAACAAGCCATTCAACTGTGTGTGTGTGTTGCTGCAATTAACCCCAATCCTATCCTTATTCAACAGCTACGCTTTCCAGCAGGATGGGGATGTGTGGCAGCGATCCGAGCCAATTGCTCTCATTTGCAACCTTGGAACACAATCTGATCATGTTCTAGAAGAAAAGAAAGACTTGCATTTCTACAGCACCTTCCATGCCTCAGGACTCCGCAAAGCACTTTACAGCCAATGTAGTAGTTTTGAGGAGTAGTCAGTTATAATGTAGGAAAGACAGCAGCCCATTTACACACAGCAAGGTCACACAAACAGCAATTACACATTTTTCTTATATTTGTTCATGGGATCTGGGTGTCACTGGCAAGGCCAGCATTTATTGCCCATCCCTAATTGTCCTTGAGAAGGTGGTGGCGAGCTGCCTTCTTGAACCGCTGCAGTCCGTGTGGTGAAGATAATCCCACAGTGATGTTAGGGAGGGAGTTCCAGGATTTTGACCCAGCGACGATGAAGGATCGGCGATATACTTCCAAGTCAGGATGCTGTGTGACTTGGAGGGGAACTTGGAGGTGGTGGTGTTCCCATGCGCCTGCTGCCCTTGTCCTTCTAGGTGGTAGAGGTCGCGGGTTTGGGAGGTGCTGCCGAAGGAGCCTTGGCGAGTTGCTGCAGTGCATCTTGTAGCTGGTACACACTGCAGCCACGGTGCACCAGTGGTGGAGGGAGTGAATGTTTAAGGTGGTGGATGGGGTGCCAAACAAGCGGGCTGCTTTGTCCTGGATGGTGTCGAGTCTCTTGAGTGTTGTTGGAGCTGCACTCATCCAGGAGAGTGAAGAGCATTCCATCACACTCCTGACTTGTGCCTTGTAGATGGTAGATGATGACCAGATAGTCTATTTTAGTGATGTTGGTTGAGTGATAAATATTAGCCAGGACACCAGGGAGAACCCACCTGCTCTTCTTCCAACAGTGTCATTGATCTTTTTCGGCCCACCTAAGAGTGCAGACGGGGCCTTGGTATAAGAAAGACAGCTCCTCCAATAGTGCAGCTTGAACCCATAACCTTCTGACTCAGAGGCGAGAGCACTAGGGTTTCTCTACCTGAAAACTGTACCAATGGCTGGACCAGGAAATCCCTGAGCTGGTGCCCTGACCAGACACTCCTGGGGTGGCACGGCACTCTCAGGGAATGCTGAACAAGGAATCGCAGGCCGGCAGTCCTGGATTTTATGTCCATTCATTTATGTGGATGGAAAATCAGAGGCTGCGGGCTCGCAATTTCCTGACTGGTCACGAAGTTAAAAGCCCATGGGATCCAGGGCAATGTGTCAAGTTGGATTCAAAACTGGCTCGGAGACAGGAAGCAGAGGGTAATGGTTGATGGGTGTTTTTTTGACTGGAAGGCTGTTTCCAGTGGGGTTCCGCAGGTCCCTTGCTTTTTGTGGTATATATCAACGATCTAGATTTGAATGTAGGGGGTATGATTAAGAAGTTTGCAGATGATACTAAAATCGACTGTGTGGTTGATACTGAAGAAGGAAGCTGTCGACTGCAGGAAGATATCAATAAATTGGTCAGGTGGGCAGAACAGTGGCAAATGGAATTCAATCCAGAGAAGTGTGAGGTAATGCATTTGGGGAGGGCTAACAAAGAAAGGGAATACACTTTAAATGGTAGGACACTGAGTAGTGTAGAGGAACAAAGGGACCTTGGAGTGCATGTCTACAGATCCCTGAAGGTAGCAGGCCAGGTAGATAAGGTGGTTAAGAAGGCATAAGGAATGCTTGCCTTTATTAGCCGTGGCATAGAATACACGAGCAGGGGGTTATGCTTCAACTGTATAAAACACTAGTTAGGCCTCAGCTAGAGTACTGCGTGCAGTTCTGGTCACCACGTTACAGGAAAGATGTGATTGCACTAGAGAGGGCACAGAGGAGATTTACAAGGATGTTGCCGGGAGTAGAGAATCTTAGCTATGAGGAAAGACTGGATAGGCTGGGTCTGTTTTCCTTGGAACACAGGAGGCTGAGGGGAGGCCTTATTGAGGTGTATAAAATTATGAAGGGCATAGATAAAGTGGATAGAAAGGACCTATTTCCCTTAGCAGAGGGATCAAAAACCAGGGAGCACAGATTTAAAGTAATTGGGGGAAGGTTTAGAGGGGATTTTGAGGGGAAATTTCTTCACCTAGAGGGTTGTGGGGGTCTGGAACTCACTGCCTGAAAGGGTGGTAGAGGCAGGAACCCTAACCACATTTAAAAAGTACTTGGATGTGCACTTGGGATGCTGTAATCTGCAGGGCTACGGACCAAGAGCTGGGAAGTGGGATTAGACTGGATAGCTCTTTGTTGGCCGGCGCGGACATGATGAGCCAAAATGGCCTCCTTCCGTGCTGTAACTTTCTATGATTCTATAAATCTATGACCAGCGCTCCGCTCATACACTGCTTCTTATTAGGAGGGTCTGGTGCAGGAATCAGTTCGTGTTGACTGTATCAGCCAAGTGAGTCAGCATTCACTGCACGAGGCGCAGGCTGTCATATAAACCAATCACCATAAGCGCAAGAAGATTATTCTAAAATGAAGTCAGCTCCTCGGTTTTTATCACCACACCGTCTGGTTCTTCTAACCGGCTTTTGCAAAATTCCCTCTCTACATTCATTTATTGACTCCCACTTTAATCGTTTTTTTTTCAGTGAGAATAGGTTTAACTTCCAAAGCCTCTTTTCATGGCTGGGTGATCTAAAACCTGGAATGATTTTCATGTCCTTCTCTCAATTCATTCCACTCCCGAAAAAAAAATGCTCTGTGCCAAAATAGCATCTGTTGTAAGATAAACTTATTGGACCGTCGAACATGGTAGCTCAGCCTTGCAGTGTTGTCATTTGTACTTGTCTGCGCCAGGACCCAAGCTGATAAGATGATTCTGTCCCTTAAACACCCACTAGATAAGAGTATAAAAATATTAGGACCAGCTAAAGGGGACAAGGCTGAACAGGCCTGTACTCTTTTCTTAAATTAACCCAATCTGTCTTTCTTCTCACCTTCTGTCTCAATCCCCTCATCTTCAGAAACACACCTAGTTTTTAATGTCTGTTGCAATGACCTTCTCTGGTAACTTGTGTGAGAATAATGAACAGAAACGTTCATCTTAGCACTGAATGTAGCAGTTACAGAGCATTAGATTACACTATTGCACCTTGCCAGATCAATCACTTTGCTGGTTCTACACTCGGCACCTAATTTGTCCAGTCGCCGCATTTCATATCGGACACAGGGCTGGAACTTCTGCTGGGGATTATAATCAGCAAGTTACGGCAAAATTTCCGCCAGCTGTTATGTCCATTTTGCCGGCGGCAATTTATGCCAAAATCTCCTGCCGATCTCATTAGCATACCTGGAATATAAACAAGCAGAATTCACCGTAAACAATCGGGGTCCATGAAAAGCACAGAACGCACATCATATATTCTTTCAAGTACGAAAATTAAAGTTTGAAGCCGTCTAACCACTATTCAGGTACCTTAGGCACAGCATGTTTAAGAAAATCTAACTGTGCAAGCTTTCTCATTTTTAACGCGACTCATACTGGTGCCAAAATAATGTATTCGAAGGAACAGAAAATACAGTGCAGGTCTCAGTGAGGGGAAATAAAAAATCACCATAAAATACCAGAATTATGACTTTGTTTCCTGCTGTGCCTAAAACTCTGGGATTAATTTTACACCTATTTTAATCCAGAGTAATCGCAGGAAATTTGCGTGTACCGCTCTCAACCATGGAGGCGGAGCCATAATCATGAGACATGATGCACCTGGGCACAGGAAATTCGGGCATAGCGTAAGTACGTGCGTAACACACTTAGCCCCGGATTTCCTTTCCTTGATCTTTTACACCAGAAATTGGTTTTACACCAGAAATTGGCTTTATGCCCTGATTGTGTGTCTTTGGGTTCAAATGCACAGGAAATTCCGACCCATAGGACTAGATTTTCGGGGAGCCGTTAGGCGGGGTTTCAGGCGTGTTGGGGGGAAATCCTGAATTTGGGGGTCCTGCCACCATCCCGCCCAAAACCCCGCCCCCACGTAAGTTTCAGGGGCGGCAGGAACCCGCCCCGCACTGGGACCCGCCGAAACCAGGCGGGAAGGGATTAGTGCCAATTAACTGCCTGTTAACAGGTAGTTAACAGGCAGTTTTTAGCCTAATCCCTATTTTGAGGGGTTTCGTGTGGGTTTCCCGACGGCTCCAAACCACGCCAGGTAGAGCAGGCGGGCCGTCGGGTTGAAGGAGTTGGAGGGGTCGCGATGTCGGTGCTCAGGTGAGTGATGGGTGCATGAGTGCAAAGGTAAGTGTGTTTGGTGTGTCTAAAGTGTGTAAAGAACTTTTACTTACCTGTACTTACCTTAGCAGCCTTTCTTCCTGTAGCCGTCGGGAGCACATCACTCAGCCGGAACTGAAAGCTGAACGGCTGCGATCTGTCAAACGTGACAACCTTCAGCTTTGAGTGCCGGTAAGAGTTCTAACTGAGTCTGTGCAGAATGACTCAGCTTAGAACTCAGAGTGTCAGTGTTTCACAGTTTCAAACAGCTGTGAAACGCTGATATTTCATCTGTCAAGAACTCTTGACAGATGAAATTTCAGTCTGTGACGTCACCTGTTGCCGGGTAGCCCTTAATTGGCCTGCTGAGCCCGCTGGGCGGGCTCAACAAGGTCAATCAAGGGAAAATAGCGCGGATTGGCCGGACGTCGAAGTAGGCGGGTCAAAAACCCGAAAGGGGAAGTCCCGCCTTCTTCCCGACAGGTTCGGCAAAATCTACCCCATAGTGTCCCTTTCAACAGCTTTCCCTAACACTAGTTCACCAGCAAAGAGGGATGAATGTTGGAAGGATTCACTTTCTAGGTTTTGTCATCTTTTGTCAGTGCTGAGATATTTACAACGTGAGTGAGTGGCACTGTCTGGATATGTACTGTGGTCTCTACATCACAGACCATCCAGAAACTACCTCAAAGCTGCACAAATTCAGAAACATCTTCATGGTAATGGTTGCTTCACCTGCTATCTACCGTTTAACTAGCTGTAACTAATCCATTAATCTAGTTAGCTAAACTCTCACCCTGTTTAAGTAGACACCTATTCTGCACTGCTTGATAGGTTATAACACAAAACTGTTATTGTCTCTATGTTGCTCGATTCAATACAATTCCACGTTGTGTAATTACTTGCCTACCCAGAGCTACTTAACTAACTAAACCTGCACAATGCTTACTAGCTGTCTGTCTATCCCTCACAGCTTAGCTAGGTGCAACTTGATAGCCAGAACTGTCAGGAATTCAGTCTCCAGTGAAGGTGTATGGGTTTTTAAACCAAGATTGAGCAAGTTTCTTTTAAGAATAGAAACATAGAAACATAGAAAAATAGGAGCAGGAGTAGGCCATTCGGCCCTTCGAGCCATTCAATATGATTATGGCTGATCCACTATCTCAATACCATATTCCCACTCTCTCCCCATACCCCTTGATGCCTTTTGTGTCTAGAAATCTATCTATCTCCCTCTTAAATATATTCAGTGACTTGGCCTCCACAGCTTTCTGTGGTAGAGAATTCCACAGGTTCACCACCCTCTGAGTGAAGAAATTTCTCCTCATCTCAGTCCCAAATGTCCTACCCCATATCCTGAGACTGTGACCCCTTGTTCTAGACCCCCCAGCCAGGGGAAACATCCTCCCTGCATCCAGCCTGTCTAGCCCTGTCAGAATTTTATACATTTCAATGAGATCCCCTCTCATTCTTCTAAACTCTAGTGACTACAGGCCTAGTCGACCCAATCTCTCCTCATACGACTGTCCTGCCATCCCAGGAATCAGTCTGGTGAACCTTCGCTGCACTCCCTCTATGGCAAGTATATCCTTTCTTGGGTAAGGAGATCAAAACTGCACACAGTGCTCCAGGTGTGGTCTCACCAAGGCCCTGTATAACTGTAGTAAGACATCCTTGCTCCTGTCTCTGATTAAAGTATGAAGTCCAGTGCATTGTCATGTCTAACAATGCACTGGACCTTCTATTACCACATGTGGAAGATAAGTCAGAGTCGTGCTCAAAGGTCATGAGTTCATTTCCCATCATTAAGCATGATTACTCCTAATGTACAATTTAATAATTTATCAGTGGCAGCAATAACTATGTGGAAAAGTATTAAATCATAACACTTGGGGGAGGGTAAATGCAGGTAATTACCCCACATTCACTGCTCAGATAGCCACAGAGAGGGCAATTTCACCACTTACTGCTTAACTAGTTACACATTCCACTGCTAAATGCTTATCAGTTGCACACGGCTTAACTAGCTGTTTATTTCATACCATGTAGTTACCCGTGCTGTACTTTATTAGTTACCTATTCCAAGCAGCTTTGCCAGCATGGTAACCGGTTACCCATTCTTTATTGCTCAATTTTTTACTCCTTCCACACTGTTTAACTAAGAAAGACTGACTTACATTTCTATAGCGCCGTTCACGACCACCGGACGTCCCAAAGTCTTTACAGCCAATGAAGTATTTTTGAAGTGTAGTCACTGTTGTAATGTAGGAAACGCGGCAGCCCATTTGCACACAGCAAGCTCCCACAAACAGCAATTTGATAATGACCAGATAATCTGTTCCAGTGATGTTGATTGAGGGATAAATATTTACTGGTACACCCGAGATAACTCCCTTGCTCTCCGAAATAGTGCCATGGGATCTTTTACGTCTACCTGAGAGAGCAGACGGGGCCTCGGTTTAACGTCTCACCCGAAAGATGGCACCTCCGACAGTGCAGCACTCCCTCAGCACTGCACTGGGAGTGTCAGCCTAGATTTTTGTGCTCAAGTTTCTGGAGTGAGACTTGAACCCACAACCTTCTGACTCAGAGGCAAGAGTGCCAGCAACTAAGCCACAGATGACACTTCTCACTCCGGTCCACTTACTTACCCACTCTTTACTGCTTAACTAGTTACCCACTTCACAATGGTTAACCAGTTTCCCAGCGCCTGCTGCCCTGTGCGAGGCTGTCAGCACCTCACAAGCACTGGTTAGGAATGCTTTGTAAAAGTTCAGTTCCTACTATTTGGCTCGGTTACCTAATTCAGGGTTGGAAGCATTTTAATTAGAAAACCTTCAAGGAGTAGATTGTTTCGGTTGCAGTGGGGGGTCTGGTTATGGAAGACAGGAGCCTTTTTAACATGCTGGCAGGATGTGTCGACAACCATCTGTTCAAACTTCTGACAAAAAGTTCCCCTTGACTGAGTAGACCATCTATTAACAAATATTAACAGCAAATCAAAATATGCAGGAGGGGGAGTGAAAAAGCAATTTCTGCTCACAGAGAAAATAATTGTATGTTGCCTAAAATAGATTAACGTGAGGAATGGGATGAGAAGGCGCACTGATTTAATCTGTGTTTGTAAATATCAAGGGTAAGAAACGTCTGTGATATCCCTTCTTAAAGGGGCACTGTCTTCATAACAAGTGTTTTTTTTTCATTTGTTTGCAAACTATGACATGGTGCCCCAAACTCATCAGGGTGCCAATGCCTGTCCACCCAGGGAAAGGAACAAAGCGGAAGGTGAGTCTCCAACATTGGCACATCTCCCAGTGGTCATCCAAGAGTAACACTGGCTGTGGTCCTACAGGAGGCTGACTGAGCACGCTGCCTTCTGCAAGGCAGCACACGCATCAGCCAGTGGCAGCTGCGAAGTGAAAAAGGTCAAAGACAAAAGAGGCTAAACAGACTTATGAAAAGATTTAAAAAATGAGAGAGCTTTGCTCATATCCCTTTGCCTCTCTCTGTTGCCCCAAGTTACTGCTGTTTGGACTGTCAATCCCCTTTCATGATGTTTATTGGAGCATGATGCTGCCTTGAGAGGGCATCTCAAGCTACCGGTAACTGGCAGGGGCTATGCGAGAGACAGCACTTCCACCCCACCCCCAAGTCGGTGTACAAATATCTCCCTTTCTAACGTGAGAATATGAGACAGTTTGGTGAAAGTAAATGGGATTGTGGGTCCTCCCTGCCTACTTTAAATGGAAATGATCAAGGTTTTCCAATCTTAGACAGGTGTACCTTAACCTGCCCATCTCTCCCCATCCCACTGTGCTCAAAACAAAGGTGCCATCAATGAGCTCCTCTCTACTTTAGACAGTATGGTGAAAGTGCTAGCGGTGTCATGCTGCTGTAGCTAGTCAATGGGTAAAGGGATGAAGGTGCTGTCCATGCTCAGTTATATGTCAAGTATTGGTTTGATACATCAGTGGGAAGTAGATCTGCAGAGCTGAGGGAGGAGGTGACCTTGACATACACTGTTAGTGCCATCCCTATGGTAGAGCTTGAAGCAGGTCTTTTTGTACATATGGCTCAGCTCTACAACTGCCGTTCTGCTGTACTGGGGCCTGTGGAGGTAGATCCCCCTGTCCATTGCCATGCAGGTGTAGCTCAGGCTTGCATATATGTTTGGTGGCATATTGATGGCAGTCCACCTCTGGTGTCATCTGATCTCCTTGGCATACTTTCTTCTCTTGCCTAAATTCCTGTTGTGGAGAGCTTTAATAGCAATCCCCATATCTTGCAACAGAAAAAGCAGGTAAAAGCAAAGCTTCCTTTTAAGAGATTCCCACCTGACAGGTGATAACCTTGCTGGCCATAAACACCCATTGGTGGACTTCGCACCAGGTGAGAACAGGGCAGAAAGTTGAGGTTTGCATCACAATGCCCTCATTTGCATAGCGTGTCAGTATCTAAGGCCGACAGGAAACCGCGTATGGGAATTTGCACAGGGACTGAGTATGGAGCATAAACATCCCATCTTCTGGCTCCTGCTTGCCCACTTCCTGCCAGTAAAATTGTCTCTTAATTTCTCCTGCCTTCCATCCTATCACAGACCTTCCCTTTGGTTCTTTCTTCCCCTCCCCCCTTTCCCTGCCCCTGCACTTGCTTAAAAACCTGTTCCATCTCCAGCTGTTTCCAGTTCTGACGAAGGGTCATCGACCTGAAACGTTGACTCTATTTCTCTCTCCACAGATGCTGCCTGACCTGCTGAGTGTTTCCAGCATTGTCTGTTTTTATTCCTGCCAGTAATATCACTTTTCAATCGTTTTCTAAGCATTTGCACTGTCAGTAGCTCACTGCGGTTTCTGCTTCTGTGTGATTACCTTACTTGTAAAAAAAAATCAACTATTAGTTTTAGCCTGAATAAAAGTGTGTGACTATGATATTTAGCACCAATCAGAGTGGACAAATGGGCACTGGTGAGTAATACCATGGTAAAAGGGTGATTCTAAGACCTGTGGCACACTATCCCATTTACAGCGCACATAAGGATTTAAGTTTCAGTCCATAAAGGCATCAGCCTACTTAATGAATCTTATTGCTGTGAACACAAGTCAGGAGTGTTGGGAGACTGCCTGGATCCTAACAATTCGTGACAGCTAAGGTGAGAAAAATATAACTGGCAAATCAAGCAGACTATTTAAAGTCTAAATTAAAAGTATTACCAGAAGGAAATATAAATTACTAGGAGTGCAAGATCTCAGAAAGTACTGGGCAAACGGAATGGGTTCATTTAGCACAAGATGAGCTAGCACCCCACGATGAAACGTTAATGTGAGACTGCCCACAGAGGAAGAGAGGGGACACATGTATGAGGAGGAAGAAAAGGAGCATCATTGCTGGCAAAAGAAGGGAGAAAAGGAGTGTCAGTGCCCACATGAGGAAGCACAATGCCAGCTCAAGGTGAGACAGTGCGAGTATGAGGCAGAAGAAAATGGGAAATGGCACCAGAAGTAAAATGGTGATTGCACCCTCACTTAAAGGCAAAATGCTAGCTGTGTTTTCATGAGTAGATCATGGATTATCATGGAACAAAACAATGACTTTTGCTAGTTTGATTTGATGTTACAAACGATTAACCACAAACTTAAAATGTTATGGGAAACACAGGCCGTATTTACAGAGAACTAGTAATGAAAATGGATGATATATTGATATTGTGGTTTAAGGAGAGAAATGTAATTTTACAATGAAATATGTAACTTAATGTTAAGGGATCATTTGCTGGAAATGGTTCCAGATTAAACATCCACTCCCTCCATCAATGGCACAAAATGGCTGCAGTGTGCACTATCTACAGGATGCACTGCAGCAAGTCGCCAAGGCTTCTTCAGCAGCATCCCCCAAATCCGTGACCTCCACTACCTAGAAGGACAAGGGCAGCAGGCGCATGGGAACACCATTACCTCTAAGTTTCCCTCCAAGTCACACAGCATCCTGACTTGGACATATATTGCTGTCCCTTCATAGGCCGGAATTCTGCCAACCTGGGCAGGTCCGGTGCGGCCGGTGTCCGTGGCGGGTCGCGACCCCGCTGCTGGCTCCTTCCTACTGTTGAAAATGAACTTACCTTAATGGGGCCTATTCAGCCCGCCCAGTGCGTTACCAGGCCCAATGAGATGGAGTGGGTCTGGTGACATCATTCATGACGTGTTTTCAGCTGGGATCCTTAAACGGACCCTGGCCACGTTAGATTTGAAGTTTAATCTAACATAGTGCTGTCAGTGCACTGCAGCATTGGAGTGCTGCAAACACTGACAATGACTGCACAGAGGCAGAGGGCTGCAGCCAGCTTATCCGATGACTCCCTCTAAATGCTTATGGAGAAAGTCAGAGCACGCAGGGAGGTCCTCTTCCCTTCCCAAGGGTGGAAGAGACCTCCCCAGGAGATCACCACAGCCTGGTTGCAAATTGCAGAGGAGGTCACAAGCAGGGTTGTGTTCAGGAGGACGTGGGTGCAGTGCCGCAAACGTTTCAATGATCTCATTAGATCAGGAAATGTTAGTACAAAGCCACACTCAACCTCATCCTGATGTGCCTCATGTCACAGCCTCATCAGTCTGCCTTCCCTACCCTACTCCTGCACATCCTTGCTCACACCAACATACCTTGCACATCCACCCATCCCTCTCTCTCTATCTACATTATCACATCCCCATCTCACTAGCCACCCCTCGTATTCACTCTCATCCTAGTGCAATCACACCAACTAACAACACACAAGGGTAGCCACATAGATGTTTTATGCAATGTTTATGTAAATTTTCTGTTAATGTGGTGTCAAACATAAAAATCTTTATTTTCAACACTTGGACAGATTTGTAAACACCTTTGGAAGTGGCTTAGCGAGTTGCAGTGAATGGTAAGACATAACGGTAACCCCCCCCCGCAATGGTGATGAGTGTGAAAGGAACGGTGTTGGTGTGGAGTGGTGCCAACCTGGCGCATCATGTGGCAGCCAGTGTGTACAGCATCAAGTGAAGAAAATCTGGCCATGATGAGGCCATCCCTGGCCTCCCAGGCAGCAAGATGCTTGGGTGCTGATGCCCTGTGACCTGTGCAGCATCAGGTGATTGCGGAGAAGGTTGGTGTGTTGTTGGTGCTGCTGGTGTGCCTGGTGTTGGGGCTCACTGTAGTCCAAGGTGAGACAGTATAAACGGCTCCCAGGTTGATGGAATAGATGGCAGGTGAAGTAAAGATGACAGAAGCATTCTGTCAATGGTGAGAGGATTCTTCTAATGAGGCAAGGCTGAAGCGTTTGCAACCAACGTCAGCCAGAAGTGCCGAGTGGATGATCGGCCTACTCCGAGGTCCCCACCATCACAGAAGCCACTCTTCAGCAAATCCGATTCACTCCACGTGATATCAAGAAATGGCTGAGTGCACTGGATACAGCAAAGGCTATGGGCCCCTACAACATCCCGGCTATCGTGCTGAAGATTTGTGCTCCAGAACTAGCTATGCCTCTAGCCAAGCTGTTCCAGTACAGCTACAACACTGGCATCTATCCGACAATGTGGAAAACTGCCCAGGTATGTCCTGTCCACAAAAAGCAGGACAAATCCAACCCGGCCAATTACCGCCCCATCTGTCTACTCTCAATCATCAGCAAACTGATGGAAGGTGTCATCGACAGTGCTATCAAGCGGCCCTTACTCACCAATAACTTGCTCACTGATGCCCAGTTTGGGTTCCGTCAAGACCTCTCCGCTCCCGAACTCATTACAGCCTTGGTCCAAGCATGGACAAAGGAGCTGAATTCCAGAGGTGAGGTGAGAGTGACTGCTCTTGACATCAAGGCAGCATTTGACCAAGTGTGGCATCAAGGAGCCCTAGTAAAACTGAAGTCAATGGGAATCGGGGAAAACACTCCACTGGCTGGAGTCATACCTAGCACAAAGGAAGATGGTTGTGGTTGAAGGCCAATCATCACAGACCCAGGACATCGCTGCAGGAGTTCCTCCGGGCAGTGTCCTAGGCCCAACCATCTTCAGCTGCTTCATCAATGACCTTCCCTCCAACATAAGGTCAGAAATGGGGATGTTCGCTGATGACTGCACAGTGTTCAGCGCCATTCACAACTCCTCAGATAATGAAGCAGTCCATGCCCATATGCAACAAGACCTGGACGACGTTCAGGCTTGGGCTGATAAGTGGCAGGTAACATTCATGCCACAGAAGTGCCAGGCAATGACTATCTCCAACAAGCGAGAGTTTAACCACCTCCCCTTGACATTCAATGGCATTACCATCACCGAATCCCCCACTATCAACATCCTGGGGTCACCATTAACCAGAAACTTAACTGGACCAGCCACATAAATACTGTGGCAACAAGAGCAGGTCAGAGGCTAGGTATTCTGTGGCAAGTGTCTCACCTCCTGACTCCCAAAAGCCTTTCCACCATCTACAAGGCACAAGTATGGAGTGTGATGGAATACTCTCCACTTGCCTGGTTGAGTGCAGCTCCAACAACACTCAAGAAGCTCGACACCATCCAGGACAAAGCAGCCCACTTGATTGGCACCCCATCCGCCACCTTAAACATTCACTCCGAACACCACCGGCGTACCGTGGCTGCAGTGTGTACCATCTACAAGATGCATTGCAGCAACTCGCCAAGGCTTCTTCAGCAGCACCTCCCAAACCCGCGACCTCTTCCACCTAGAAGGACAAGGGCAGCAGGGGCATGGGAACACCACCACCTCCAAGTTCCCCTTCCCAGTCACACACCATCCTGACTTAGAAGTATATCGCCGATCCTTCATCGTTGCTGGGTCAAAATCCTGGAACTCCCTCCCTAACAGCACTGTGAGAGTACCATCACCACACGGACTGCAGCGGTTCAAGAAGGTGGCTCACCACCACCTTCTCAAGGGCAATTAGGGATGGGCAATAAATGCTGGCCTTGCCAGCGACGGTCACATCCCATAAATTAATTTTTTTTAAAAGGTGACACTGGATGGAGACTTTGCTGAAAACACTTGCAGCCTGCAGAATCTGTGCAGGAAATGGACTGAGCAACAGCTTCTGCCTGAGGAAAGTGATCGTCTGTCAGGCGGGAGCTTTTACTGTACATTTGATGCTGTCAAGTAATCAGCTGGAGCAATGGTCAGGGACCTCCTGCCTCAGGTTGACAGACGCAGTTCCCGAGCTGCGTGATCCCCGGGCCATGCAGGGAAATTAAAAAAGTAAGTAAAAAAACGCTCTTAAATGCCTGATAATCATCTCAATTGGGTTGCCCGCCGCTGCCGGTCGGGTCGGCTCCACGATGACAGACGCACCTGGGGGAAAGGCGCGTAGGGGCGAGATAACAGCCGGTTCCCAACCTGCTGTCAAAAATAACTTTCCCACTCGACCCGCCATCGATCGCGCCCGCTACCACCCCCAAAAATTCTAGCCATTGTCTCTGGGTCATAATCCTGGAACCCCCTATCTAACAGCACTGTGAAGTACCTTCACCACACGGACTGCAGCGGTTCAAGAAGAAGGCTCACCACCACCTTCTTGAGGGCAACTAAGGATGGGCAATAAATGCTGGACTTGCCAGCAACGCCCATATCCCGCAGATGAATATAAAAAAAAGAGATTTAAGGATATCAGTGTTTGACCGCGAGTCTAGGACCCTAAGTCGGATGACAAAGCAAGCCAATGTTTTGAAGTCTTACAAGTGCTAGGAAGCCAACGAGTACATGGGAAGGCAGAGGTCCCACCTTGATCGACCAATAAGCAACTCACCAAACTGGGTGATCAGCTGATACCCTGTGAGCATTGACAGTGCAGCCCTGCAGAATACAGACAGGTGATTGAAGAGGAATCAAATGTTGCAATACAATTGGATACAAAGCAAACAATTACTAGTCCAGAGAGGGAGTCAAGGGCATGGTCAGGGTCACAGTCAGGGGCATTGTCAGGGAGACTGGGTGCTGCTGTGAGACATCATATGCTGGAAGTCATGTGTTGGCTCCAATTGACAGTATTTGGTGCAGTGTATATGCCTGATCATGGTGAATAACTGGACAGCAGAAGGTTTGTGTGACATGGGCTGAAATCTGCTGCTGGTACACTTGTCTTTTAGAAACTCATGTAGGAATTCCTGCATTTAGGGTATTCTGGGTTCCTGTGGTCAAAGTGTAGCCAGACTGTCTGTTGTGGACAAGTGAGAAATAGGAGTTTTGGCATGATTGCAGAAGTGACTCACTGCTGGGGAATAATTTAAATGACTTAAACGCTCACTTAGTGGTAGCACTCTTGCTGTGAGTCAGCAAGTTGTGGGTTCAAGTTTCACTGGGACTTGAGCACTTAATCCAGGTGACACTTCAGTGTTGTGCCGAGGGGGTGCTGCATTGTCGGAGGTGCCTTCTTTCATTGAGCTGTTAAACCGAGGCCCTGTCTGCCGGTTCAGATGGGTGTAAAAGGTCTCATGGCACTATTTGAACAAGACATGGGGATTATTCCCAGTGCCCTGACCATCATTTACACCTCTCCCAACCAACACCACAGATTAACTGGTCACTTATCACATCGCTGATTGTGGGATCTTGCTCTGTGTAAATTGGCTGCTGCGTTTGCTGACAGAAAAAGAGTGACTCCTGCGAAAGTAATTCATTGGCTGTAAAGTGCTTTGGAATATCCTGAGGACATGAAAGGTGCCATGTAAATGCAAGTAAATTCTTTCTTCAGTGTAACTGTAGCCAATCCAATGCAGGATAGTTCCAATTGGCTGTGATGGACACTGGTGGAGTTGAGCAGGGGATTTACTGACCTGAATACGGTCAGGAGGCCAATCTGTCCAGAGATAGCGGACCTGCTGCATTCATTCTTAGCACAGCGGAGACGTGTGAATCTGCAGTGAGTCAAACTCTGAGTCAAGCCCCTAAACTCTGGAATTCCCTGCCTAAACCTCTCCACCTCGCTACCTCTCTTTCCTCCTTTAAGATGCTCCTTAAAACCTACCTCTTTGACCAAGCTTTTGGTCACCTGCCCTAATTTCTCCTTATGTGGCTTGGTGTCAATTTTTTTTGTCTTGTAATACTCCTGTGAAGCTTTGGGACGCTTTACTATGTTAAAGGCACTATATAAATACAAGTTGTTGTTGTTGTTATACACGGAGAAACACTTAGGATACGGTTTTCCAGGGGTGGCCGGGAAGTGTGAACCGATTGGACTGGTAGAGGTGTAGCGCGCTGACCCTATTTGAGAGACTGTATGGAGGCAGGCGGAAAGCATTGACCTTGAAGCTCAGTCTGGGCTCACTGGGCTATTTTATCATCAAGGTGCTGGTACAGCACAATAACAAACCAGCAACACAGCTCACCCGTGATGAGTTACCCTTGTGTGGCTTGCCGTCAAGAGTTACATCATTGGCACATTAGTGGTAAATAGAGCGAGTTCCTTAAGTGAAGAAGCTGTTCTAGCTGGACACCTGGGCCCATTAATGTACGGGACTTGCAGTGAACTCCTGAGTAGCTCAGGTCAGAGTTCAGCAGAAGGCTGGGAAATTGGCTGGAACCAGTTATGCTGGATCCTGCCTTCGTTGGAGCTTCCCGGGAGGCCTTGTTTATCTGACATGGAACCTTGGTCCACTCCAAACTGCACCAATGGGAACGGGTGCACAGGGACTCCAAATGCTGGGAATTCTCTCCTTCACGGCCTCAGTGGGACCCAATGCAAGTGTGCAATGAGTTACGGCATACCTGCCCCACGAAAGATTCAGGTGCAGGCCAGGGAAGCAACCTGGATCCCTGTAGAGTAAGTACAATTTATACTTAAGTCATTTTTAAATCAATCCTGTTACAAAAGAGGCCAGTAAATCGTTTCTCCAGGAATGCGGGGAACCAGGAGCCCTCCCAGATGGGCGCAGGTATGGGCGCACAAGTGTCCCTAGTGGCATGGGTGCCTGCAGTTCCATGGTAATTCGGTGCCCTCCCACCGCCCCCAATACTGTGCTGGGGTCAGCGCCAGAAGGTATTGTGGGGCATAATGCAGGTATAACTGTGCCCCTTTCACTTGTCCAGCAGATCTGACATACTGACCCCAAAATTCTCTCGAATATTTGACATAAAATTTAAAAACATACTGGCAGATGTCCTGTAGAATTGCTCACCCGTAGTCTGGAATCTGGAGCATGGTTGTCATGTTTAGCTCTAGCGTGGCATGTCACTTTAAGGTCAGTGCACCAGTAAATCAGGTAGGAAACTGATTGTAATCTACATATGTAAATTCATGTAATTGTAGTCACTTACCACAGCTGAGCTCAATCTAAGGAACATTGTAACTGTTTGTATTTTGCAAGTTAAAATGATTGGATTTCTCTCTTTTGTCAGATTGTTTTGTATCTGTAACAACGTGTGATACTTTAAATTGTGACATCTGGGAGTAGATTTTAACTTTGTGATAGTACAAAACGGGTGATTGTGAATCGGCAATTTCCACTGAATAAAAATCAGGAGAGATGTAAAACAGGCTGCCAATTCGCTATCATCCGTTTTCCACTATCGCACAAAGTCAAAATCTACCCCCTGGAGAGTGATGGACCTGTGCTAAACACAAGGTGGTTGAATTTCCACGGGAGGAACATAGGAACAGGAGTAGACCATTTAGCCCCTCGAGCCTGTTAGAATCATAGAATGGTTACAGCACAGAAGGAGGCCACTCAGCCCATCGAGCCCGTGTCGGCTCTCTGCAAGAGCAGTTCAGCTAGTCCCACTCCCCCGCCCTTTCCTAGTAGCCTTGCAAAATTTTTTCCTTCAGTTATTTATCCAATTCCCTTTTGAAAGCCATGATTGAGTCTGCCTCCACCACCCTTTCAGGCAGTGCATTCCAGATCCTAACCATTCACTGCGTAAAAGAGATTTTCCTCATGTAACTTTGGTTCTTTTGCCAATCACCTTAAATCTGTGTCCTCTGGTTCTCGACCCTTCCACCAATGGGAACAGTTTCACTCTATCTACTCTGTACAGACCCCTCATGATTTTGAACACTTCTATTAAATCTCCTCTTAACCTTCTCTGCAGTAAGGAGAACAACTCCAGCTTTTCCAGTCTATCCATGTAACTGAAGTACCTCATCCCTGGAACCATTCTTGTAAATCTTTTCTGCACTGTCTCTAAGGCCTTCACATCCTTCCTAAAGTGCGATGTGTTAGATCCGTGTTTCTTAAAGTAGGATGTTTTCCAATAACTACACGGAGGCTGTAACTTAACAATCAACAGGTGTTTACTGGAGTAGGGTAGTCTCAAGACTGGCAGTACAGAGGCATGCTCAGGGTTTATATACAGGTGTGGTCACTGCCAGTACTACAGTATACAGGAGCTGTAAAAGTAGTTCTCTCTTAAAGGTACATACACTACACGATGCCCAAATGTTTCACCATTAAATGAGATCATGGTTGATCTGTGACCTAACTCCATATACCTGCCTGTGCCCCATATCTCTTATTACCTTTGGTTAACAAAAATCTATCAACCTCAGATTTAAAATTAACAATTGATCTAGCATCAATCACTGTTTGCGGAAGAGAGTCCCAAACTTCTACCGCCCTTTGCGTGTAGAAGTGTTTCCTAACTTCACTCCTGAAAGGCCTGGCTCTAATTTTTAAATGATGCCCCTCAGCTCTAGACTCCCCAACCAACAGAAGTAGTTTCTCTCTATCGACCTTATCAGTTCCACTTAATATCTTGAAAACTTCGATCAAATCAACCCTTAACCTTTTAAATCCCTGAGCTCTCCTGATCCTCTGCCATAACTTCCACAAAGATCCCCGGAGACCCCGGCGACCCTGGAGACCCCGGAGACCCCGGCGACCCCGGAGACCCGCCGATCACGCTGTTTCTCCGGTGCACCCGCGGATCTTTCACTGAAGTTACGGTGAACCATCGGGAGAATCCCAGTGAAAATTTAGCCCCAAGACTTTGAATTTATAGAATTTTACTTTACAAATCTTCGATCCTCATTAACCTCCTGCAGATTAACAATTAGTTCTTGTAACTGCCGTCATTTTACTGTTCATTGGCTCAAAGTGAAACAGCCGGAAATCAGAACTGAAGAGGTCGGAGACAGAAGAATCAAAAGTGGGGGAATTGGCTGGAAAGCTACCAATGGGAAACTACTCTGGAGTTCTGAAAACAGCCAATCTGAATGGCCAGTCAGGAAAACCTGCCAATAAAAGAAGAGAGATAGTGAACCAATGGAATCACTCAGAACACTTCTTGTTTCTCAGTGATTGAAATTTCTAATATCCAAAATAAGGTTGTAAACAAATAAAAATATCATATTTCATAATAACAGGATTAAATTTATCAATTAAAATGTCTTAAAACTTTCATTAAACTTTCTACTTCAAAGCCTCAGGCTATCTCAAAATTCTAGGCCTCAACTGGATATTTTTTCTCTAGAAGAGTTGAAGTTGCCAACCATAGATTCTGAGCATGTGCAGTTTACCGAATTGCCCGCATGCATCAGCACGTTTCTCTGAGTTGCAGTAGACACATCCTGTGAGGATTTTTGAGCTTCTTTGTTTTTTTCCCAAAAGACTTTGAAACAAGCCAGAGATTGAATTCTCAAAAGTTTTTTTTTTCAGGCAAGTTTCACATTTAATATATTAAAAACTCTTCCTTTTCTGTTGTGAGCTGCTCAGTTTTGATCTCACCGACAGTTATTAGACAATGCCTGTGACTAATAGCATTTACTGGTTTCTTTGTGATACTTAGAATGCAAAACAAAGATTGTTTAATGAAAAGAATATTTATTTTTCTCAATGGAAAAGCTGAAAAATATTTCAATTTGTTTTTCCGAGTGATTTAAACCTAATTGGAAGATGAACTTGAATTATTGGGTGTTGACATGCCTCTGCTCTTTTCACATTGGCTTCAAACTCAGTTAAAAGCTTTCTCCTCTGAAAAACCACTTTGGGGCCTGAACGTCAACTTTTTCCCATACAACTTTGAAACTGTAAATGATGAACTTTTCAATATTTTAAGATGTGATTTTAAATGAAAAGAAGTTTAAAGTTGAAGACTGTGTGATAATCGCACTAGTAATGTACTAAATGCTTTAAGGCAAAAAGCAGATGACTGTGGGGAAAATGCCTGGGATATTCCTGATGGCTCTAAAGGGGTCGGGGGGGGGCGGTGGGGTGGGGGGGGGGGGGGTGGCGGCGAAGGATGATAGGCAGGAATGCAATGGGAGGGGTTTCCTTCATTTCAAGGCTGACAGACAGTACCCACCCATCAATGCTAATGTTCCCAATGCTCCCAAACCCTCTACTCAGTCTCCGTGGATGCCAAGAACTTTTCCCCCCGACCCACAAGATTTCCTCCCAGTCACAGTCACCTTCCTCCCAGTGCTCACAAACCCCAGGATTGCCCCCAGTGCTTCTAGGCCCTGGGACCTCCCTACCCAATGCTGATAAATCAAGATTCCAGTTAGAACTTGGGTCCCTAAATATAAGATAGTCCCCAATATATCCAATAAGGAATTCAGGAGAAACCTCTTTACTCAGAGAGTGGTTAAAATGTGGAACTTACTACCACATGGAGTAGTTGAGGCGAATCGCAGAGCTACATTTAAGGGGAAGCTGGATAATTACATGAGGGAGAAAGGAATAGAAGGTTATGGTGATAGGGTGGGATGAAGTAGGGTGGGAGGAGGCTCGTGTGGAGCATAAACACCGGCATAGACCAGTTGGTCCGAATGGCCTGTTTCTGTGCTGTAACTTCTGTGTAAAATAGCTAAAGAAGCCAGGCACAATAGTGTCTTCACAGTAAAAGATTAGTTAGAGGGGAAGTTCAAATATTAAAGGGCCAGTCATGAGTTTCTGACCATTCGTTTTAATGGAATGGATTCCCACAAGTGGAAACATCTTCTCTATGTCTACCCTATCAAATTCCTTCATAATTTTAAAGACCTCTATTAGGTCACCCCTCAGCCCTCTCTTTTCTAGAAAAAAGAGCCCCAGCCTATTCAGTCTTTCCTGATAGGTATAATCTCTCAGTTCTGGTATTATCCTTGTTAATCTTTCATGCACCTTCTCCAATGCCTCTATATTCTTTTTATAATATGGAGACCAGCACTGTGCACAGTACTCCAAGTGTGGTCTAACCAAGGTTCTATATAAGTTGACATAACTTCTCTGCTTAACATAACCTCAGTGCTTTATTTGCAATTTTTATGACATTGTTAACCTGCGTTGCTATTCTTATGGATTTGTGAATCTGTACCCCTAGATCCCTTTGCTCCTCTAGTCCATTTAAACTTACTTTCCAAGGAGTAGGTCGCCTCCTTATTCCTCTTACCAAAATGCACCACCTCACACTTATCTATATTGAAATTCATTTGCCATTTACATGCTCATTTTGCACAATTATTAAAGTCTTCTTGTATTTTGTCACAGTCTTCTTCATGGTGGTCTCCGTGATGTTAAATTTGACAGAGTTGGGTTTGCCAAAGTGGTGTAAACCAAAAACAGTGGCTCTTTACACCAAATTATTGCAACTAGTGGTGGAGGACATGGGCTTGGAGGCTTTCCATAGCCACGGCAGTGACCACGAGGCAGGCCTCTACTGTAGCCCTACCCTAGCCTCATCCTTCTGACAAAGGAAACAAGTGCTGGTCAACGACACCGCCACCATCTTTAATACTGGTACCTCCTTGGTAAACAGCCTAGATTTAGTCCAATTAGATGAAAGAATGAGCACCTTGAAAAAGGAGCTCAAGAAAATTCTACAGGAAGCAAACACCAATCAGGGGCAACAATTGAACGAGAACCAGATCATGACTGTCCATCTACAGGACATAGTGGGGAGTGGAGTTACATGCTCACACTGTCAATGAGTTAATAAAAGAAACCAAAAATGCCACTGATGAGACGGCCCAAAATGATGTTTGCGTAATATACGGATCTTGGTTGATTGAACAAGCCAGAGAAAATCTTCGAAAGCTCCAAGATGGGGAAGCTCCCCCATGGTTGACAAACAAACATTTGCAGGCTTTGTCCACCTATGACAATAACATCACCAAGTGCCAACTCGGGGTTGATCCAGGTCGATCCAGTAAAATCAGAATGTAAAAGGAGCAACCTCACCATGTTAGGACTAATCCTATACTTCCCAATCTTGCCCCACGGAGCCACACCCCTCCCAGTTTACCGAGTAGAAAACACTGGAGTAATGCAAGGAACAGCCCATGTAAGATATCATGATATCAAGCCTTACGCAGTAAACTTAAAGGGATATATGATTGGAACCAGACTAGAGGGGTGCAACGCCCATGGACATAGTGCGGTATGCCCATATTTAATACAAAAACACCCCCACTCCACATGTGGTTTCAACTCTGCCAGGGAAATTATAAACTGTACTATGGAAACTATAGAGGTCGAGTTTAAACACACACAGTCAGCCTACGTAGGAAAAGGAAAGTATTGTGTCACCACGAGTCAGTTAAATTATACTTATGGTCAAAAGAAACAATGTATAATTGTAAATAGTACCTTTTGTTTTACTCCGGTTTGACCCGTAAGAATTGAAGTGCGGGAACGTGTGAATATAGATGACCACAATTAAGATAAATGATACGCTCAAATATAAGTTAAGGAGCTATGTTGCGAGATTTGGATATGACTTACCATCCCCTACCTGAACACTTAAAGGCCCGAAAGCAAGGGATTGAAAGATCTCGGAAACATTATTTTCAGTTACAACAACGTAATCGGGCAACGTGAACAAAAATAAACAACATCAATGCTGGAACCTTTTGGTGGGAAATTGGTATGAACATAACAATACACCCATGGATCTGAATAGTATCCCATGTCCTGGTAATAATTCAACTACTGTGTATTGTCTATCTTATGTTTGACCTCGTGAGGTGAGGAAGGAAGAGGAAGCAAAAACAGTTGATAAAATGAATGAATCAACACCCACCCCAGGTACATCAACAACAGCCATTGCTTTAAGTGTCTCAGTTGAAGTCAAAAGAGACACTTGAGGGAGGACAGTAGCAAAAAGTCTTTCGCTGATTAAAATTGGCTGTCATTATGCTTGACCGAAGGCCGTGTTGCTGGGCAAATTCCGTAATCAACAATCAAACTTTTGCGGCTCCAAGCTATTTACAGATAAGGAAGTAGACAATGAGATGTTACGAAGCTACAATCAAGACATCCTGAAAGATGGCCTGCAAGACAGAACACAAGTCAACGGCCTTTGCACAATGCATATTGTATTGCTGATCACCTCTGCAAACTTTGCAACCCTCTCAGACATTGTTTAAGTGATCGAGTCTGATAAGGACATAAAGATGTTAATAACTGACAATAGCCAGTGGATTCAGGACACAATGGAAGAATGCCAACTTGACCAACTTCTCCCACATACCAGAGATAGAAGGGAATGCCCCTTTGCAGCACCCAGACTGATTTACTGAGAAGAATAAAAGACAATGACCAAAAATATATCTTCACTGCAGTTGGAAGAAGGTGGTTTGGCCAGTTATCTCACCTACGAGGATAGGACTGCAGTCGGAAGTGGGGTGTGACTTGGTCAGCCGGCCCAAAGAACCTACAATCAATACGAACTGACCATCCGTGGGTGATCGTATGTATATCCTATCCGCAACATATGTTAGTGGTGACAGGCATTGTATTGCAACAAGTTTAGTTTTAACATTGCATTGTAACCTTTGATCTCTGATGTCTCAATAAAGTTGAGTTAAGTCAGAATCCGCATGTGTCAATTACTCACTTATAATTCTTGGGTCAGAATCTTAAACCTGTGACATCCCAAAAGGAAACGTCTTACACAGCCTTCTTCAGTATTAACTATACCTCCCATTTTGGTGTTGTTTGCAAATTTTGAAATTATACTTCCAATTCTCAAGTCCAAATTGTTTATGTAAATGGTGAACAACAGTGGTCGCAGCACCGATCCCTGTGAAACACTACTTCCCTCCCTCCGCCAGTCTGCGTAAATACTTTAACCTCTATGCTCTGTTATCTGTTTTGTAACCAGCTTGATATACATCCTGCTACTTGCCTCCTGACTCCAGATGCTCTGACCTTAGTCATGAGTCCATTATGCGGTATCTTATCGAAGGTTTTTTGAAAGTCCATGTATATTACATCTACTACATTACCCTAGTCTATGCTTTCAGTTACTTCTTCAAAGAATTCAATAAGTTTGGTCAAGCATGCCCTTCCTTTTTGAAATCTGTGCTGACAGTGTCAACCATGGCTCAGTTGGTAGCATTCTTGCCTCTGAGTCAAAGGTTCAAGCCCCCCTCCAGAGACTTGAACACAAAAATCTAGGCTGACACTCCAGCAGTACTCTCTCAGGTGGACATAAAAGATCCCATGGCACTATTATGGCTAATATTTATCCCTCAATCAACATCACTAAAACAAATTATCTGGTCATTATCACATTGCTGTTTATGGGAGCCTGCTGTGCGCAAATTGGCTGCTGCATTACAACAGTGACTACACTTCAAAAGTACTTCATTGGCTGTAAAGTGCTTTGGGATGTCTTGAGGTCATGAAAGGCGCTATATAAATACAAGTCTTTCTATTTTCTTTTCTGACTATTTCTTATATTTTCGGTTTCCAGATGTTTTTCTATTACCTCTTTGAGTAAAGATTCCATTATTTTTCCTACCACTGCCTTTAAGCTAACTGGTCTATAGTTCTCTGGACTTGTTCTATCTCTCTTTTTAAGTATAAGACACAGGGCTCCTTTTGCTCCACTAATACCCTTTTTAAATTCCTGAATATCTCCGTTCGTTTCAAAGTGCACTCCCTCCTTGCTCCTTATAAGCTTCATATATTCTATTTCTGTTTATTAATTGCAGTGTTCATTCATTTCAGTCATTGCTTGTTTAACTTGAGTTATACCCTAATTCTACACATTTAACCCTATGGTTATAAACTTGCAGTATTTTTGTTCAACTTTCATGGCCCTCAGCAGTACTTCCCAGTTTGTCGGTCCTTCGTTCCTTAGTCTCCCTGCTTCTGATTCTGATTGCAGTGTAGAAACTCATTTGTATCGAAAAACTATTTCAAAGAAGTTTTGAGACAGTTAAATGCTGAGAGCAGTTCATTTGCTTCATCATGCAACCAGAAATCTGCAATAACACCACAGCAGTTACCCTGACAGCATAAATAATTCGTTATCGTCACTCTTGAATGCTTAATTGCTTTTTTTTATTACATGGTTTATGTTCCCATGCCTGGTAACGTAGGAAGTGGTAAACAGCCCAACACTGGATGAAGCTGCACACTAACTAACTGCAGCATCTGCTAATTGCGCCCTACTGTCCCTGACTGCCTGAAGCTTTGGGGAGAATTTTAACGTTGAGGAGCGTGTGGGTTTAGGTGCGGGTGGGGGGTTCCGCCGAGGCACTAAAGCATGGCGGAGAAGCACTACTGGCGCGAACTCATGAACTCATTTCTCTTATCTGGAAGGAGGAGAGCATGCCAGGGGATCTCAGAGATGCCGTAATTGTGACCATCTTCAAGAAAGGTGACAAGCCCGATTGTGGCAATTACAGAGGAGTTTCCCTGCTGTCTGCCACAGGGAAAGTCATCGCAAGAATCCTCCTCAATCGCCTTCTCCCAGTGGCTGAAGAGCTCCTCCCAGAGTCGCAATGCAGATTCCGCCTACTAAGGGGCACAATGTACATGATCTTCACCACACGTCAATTACAAGAGAAATGCAGGGAACAGCACCAACTGCTGTACATGGCCTTCTTTGATCTCACAAAGGCCTTCGACACTGTCAACCATGAGAGATTATGGAGTGCCCTCCTCAAATTCGGCTGCCCTCAAAAGTTTGCCACCATCCTCCGCCTGCTTCACGACGACATGCAAGCCGTGATCCTGACCAATGGTTCCACGACAGACCCAATTCATGTACAAACCGGGGTCAAGCAAAGCTGTGTCATCGCACCAACGCTCTTCTCGATCTTCCTTGCTGCAATGCTCCATCTCACCCTCAGTAAGCTCCCCGCTGGAGTGGAGCTAATTTACAGAACAAACGGGAAACTGTTCAACCTCCGTCGCCACCAGTCCAGATCCAAGGTCATCTCATACTCTGTCGTTGAATTACAGTATGCAGATGACGCTTGCGTCTGCGCTCACTCGGAGGTCGAACTCCAAACCATCGCCAACACCTTCACCGAAGCATACGAGAGCATGGGCCTTACACTAAACATCCATAAGACAAAGGTCCTCTACCAACCTACCCCCGCCATACAGTATTGCCCCTGATTATCAAAATCCGCAACAAGGCCTTGGACAACGTGGACCACTTTCGATACCTTGGGAGCCTACTGTCAACAAGGGCAGATGCCTAAGAAGAAAAGGGGGGTTAAACTCAGCGAAAATGTCAGCGTGTCCGGAAGCCGGCTCCAACGCGCTGACTCCTGGGTTTAACTTGGGCGTGTCGGCTGTGTGCGAGTAACCCCGCCAGAGAGGCAGCTTAGCAATTTGAATATTTAAGTCACTGAACTGCAGCGATATTTTAACAGGCATTTAAATTTAATGGCGCATCCACGTCTTTGGCTGACTCCCCAGAGGTGCAGTGCATCATTGATTACACACATGTGGCAATCAACCAGGAGTCTTCGTGAACCGCAAGGGGTTCCAGTCCATCAATGTTCAGCTGGTGGGCGACCACAAGAAAAGGTTTATGCAGGTGTGCGTCAGATTCCCGGGGAACTGCCATGATGCTTTCATCCTGCGGCAGTCCAACCTCCCTGACCTCTTTGGACCTACGAGCAGACTTAAGATGTGGCTGCCAGGAGACAAGGGATGCCCCCTTCAAACTTGGCTAATGGCACCTGTGAGAAACCCAACCAAGGAATCCCGAGAGTGATACAACGAAAGCTATATGTCCACCAAATGTGTCATTGAGCAAGCAATCGGCATGCTCAAGATGCGCTTCATGTGCCTGGACAGATCTGGAGGTGCCCTTCAGTACCCGCCAGCAAGGATCTTCGGAATGATCGTGATGTGCTGCGCTCTGCACAACATTGTGCAACAGCGAGGATTGGAGTTGCAGGCGGAACAAGGTGCTGAGCATACATTGTCTATAAACGAATCCAAGGAGGAAGAGAAAGAGGAAGAAGAAGAGAAAGATGGCAAGCCCAATGCAGCACCAGCCGCTCACATTGCTGCCCAGGATGCCAGGGGTTCCCTTATAATTGTAAGGTTCAGTTTGTCACTCCCACTAGACCGATGTAACTATCACATCCAACGGAAATACCCCGCCCCCGAATCTCACTGACACAAAGCACTCTTGCAACCAACCATCCACCCATTGCACATTCCCCATTGGTCCCCATCAATTCATGCCTTCCCATTCATCAACAAGCAATTTAAAAGGTGAGTTGCCACCCAGCAAGCAAGAATGGGCAACACAGAAAAGCGGTGCAAAATAATAAATTTTACGTGATTCTACACGATGCACTGCAGCAACTCGCCAAGGCTTCTTTGACAGCACCTCCCAAACTAGCGACCTCTTCCACCTTGAAGGAGAAGGGCAGCAGGTGCATGGAACACCATCACCTCCAAGTTCCCCTCCAGGTTACACACCAACCTGACTTGAATATATATCGTCGTTCCTTCATTGTCGCTGGGCCAAAATCCTGGAACTCTCTACCTAACAGCACTGTGGGAGTACCTTCACCACACGGACTGCAGTGGTTCAAGAAAGTGGCTCACCACCACCTTCTCAAGGACAATTAGGGATGGGCAATAAATGCTGGCTTTGCCAGTGATGCCCACATCCCGTAAATGAATAAAGAAAAGATGCATTTAAGGGGAAGCTACATAATTACATGAGGGAGAAAGGAATATGCTGATAGGGTGAGATGAAGTAGGGTGGGATGACGCTCGTGTGGAGCATAAACACCGGCATAGACCAGTGGGGCTGAATAGCCTGTTTCTGTGCTGTAAATTCAAAGTAAACCGCATCCCACTGCCCAATAGATCAGCCTATTCCACCACCAAACTATAAAGTCCTGCTGTGTCCGTCCCATTTTCCAGCTCAGCTCTTTGATCCGATGACTTCTAGCTATAAAATCAATATTTTACCATTGGTATAATAATTATCCCTGAGTAGTGTGGCATCTTTTACAGTTCAAACACTGTTGATCATGTTTTTATTTTTTATATGTGTGTCTAGTCCAGAATTTTCTGCTGATAGACCCCAACCCCCTGCAAATATTAGCATACCCCAGGGAATCCCAGTAAATATTGACATTTTCCTGTGGATCCCTCACCCCAGAAAATATTGACATGATCCTGGGGTCCCTCATGGCAAATATTGACATGATCCTGGGGGTCCTCACCCTGCAAATACTGACATGATCCTGAGGATCCTCACCTTACAAATATTGACATGATCCTGGGGATCCTCACCCTGCAAATATTGACATGATCCTGGGGAACCTCACCCTGCAAATATTGACATGATCCTGGGGATCCCTCACCCTGCAAATATTGACATGATCCTGGGGGTCCTCATCCTGCAAATATTGACATGATCCTGAGGATCCTCACCTTACAAATATTGACATGATCCTGGGGATCCTCACCCTGCAAATATTGACATGATCCTGGGGATCCTCACCCTGCAAATATTGACATGATCCTGAGGATCCTCACCTTACAAATATTGACATGATCCTGGGGATCCTCACCCTGCAAATATTGACATGATCCTGGGGATCCTCACCCTGCAAATATTGACATGATCCTGGGGATCCTCACCCTGCAAATATTGACATGATCCTGGGGGTCCTCACCCTGCAAATATTGACATGATCCTGGGGATCCTCACCCTGCAAATATTGACATGATCCTGGGGATCCTCACCCTGCAAATATTGACATGATCCTGGGGGTCCCTCACCTTATAAATATTGACATGATCCTGGGGGTCCTCATCTCATAAATATTGACATGATCCTTGAGGCCCTTTGTCCTCACTTCCAAAAAGCAATGCAAGTTGCCCAGACGACACAGTGCTATCATAACAAAAAACTATTTTCGTTGCTGTGTACTAGCAGAAAATAAAGAAGCCAACAAATGCAGAAAAATACAGAAATCTGAAGACCTTGTGGGCCCTCTAGTCTGGGAACCCCAATTTTGCAAACCTCGACAATGGGTTTGGTAGATTACTCGATTGGCAGGACGGTGGGAGAGCGCGGATAAATAGAATTACAACCTAGCCGGATCCTGGCAGGGGTCAATGGATGATACTCAGGCTGATATTAACTCCCTTGAACTGCTCGGTGTGGAACGGAGCTATACCACCCAGAAAGATCCCAGGTTTGATTCCAGGTCTGTGCTCACCTAAACTCTGCCAAAGGTGGCACTGGAGCACTATGATCCAACCTGTGACAGAGCACAGCCTCTAACAATATAAAACCGTCCTGTTCTGTACGACTCAGTTCCACACTGGGCACCTCAGGGAAACTAATTTAATCAGATGTACAAATGCTCCTACAAACTACTCTCGACTCGTTCCACCTTCTCCATTATAGCTCAGGTACCACAGAACAGTAGGTCATTATGTTACTGGTACTCACATCAGTTCTGCTGCTGCTTCGCTGTACCAAGTTCTCATAGCTCCATTAAATTAAGAATAAAGAATTATTTATAAACAGAAAATATGTCATAACCTTGTCAGGTAGGATATACATCCTATATTATATTGGGCTAGATTTTCGTGGAGCCGTCAGGCGGGGTTTCAGGCGTGTAGGGGGGGGGGGAAATCCCGAATTTGGGGGTCCCGACACCATCCTGCCCAAAACCCCGCCCCACATAAGTTTCAGGGTCGGCGGGTACCCGCCCCGCACTGGGACCCGCCGAAACCAGGCGAGAAGGGATTAGTGCCAATTAACTGCCTGTTAACAGGTAGTTAACAGGCAGTTTTTAGCCTAATCCCTATTTTGAGGGGTTTTGTGTGGGTTTCCCGATGGCTCCAAACCACGCCAGGTTAGAGCAGGCGAGCCGTCAAGTTGAAGGAGTTGGAGGGGTCGCGATGTCGGTGCTCAGGTGAGTGATGGGTGCATGAGTGCAAAGGTAAGTGTGTTTGGTGTGTTTAAAGTGTGTAAAGAACTTTTACTTACCTGTACTTACCTTCATAGCCTTTCTTCCTGTAGCCGTCGGGAGCCCATCACTCAGCCGGAACTGAAAGCTGAATGGCTGCGATCTGTGAAAAGTGACAGCCTGCAGCTTTGAGTGCCGGTAAGAGTTCTAACTGAGTCTGTGCAGAAGGACTCATGTCAGAACTCAGACTGTCAGTGTTTGACAGCTTCAAACAGCTGTGAAACGCTGATATTTCATCTGTCAAAAACTCTTGACATGAAATTGCAGTCTGTGATGTCACCTGTTGCCGGGTGGCCCTTAATTGGCCTGCTGAGCCCGCTGGGTGGGCTCAACAAGGTCAATCAAGGGGAAATCGCGCGGATTGGCCGGACATCGAAGTAGGCGGGTCAAAAACCCAAAAGGGGAAGTCCCGCCTTCTTCCCGACAGGTTCGGGAAAATCTACCCCATTGACTTGCCTGTTAGATACAAAATATAAATTGTGTCTACACATATGCAATGAAAATGCAGAATGCCTACTGCAGATTGCAGTGAGACATAAAACAATTTATAGACATAACTGTAGCAGATGAATATGGATACAGTTTTTTTTGCGAGTTTACAACCTATTTTCAAAAGTGGATTGAAAAAGGCATAATGAATAGTGCTTTCAGAATACCTCTGTTATGTTCATAAATAAATAGACGTTTTCATTATGAACAGCTAGCTTGAGCTAGTCATTTATTCAGCCATGTGGACTAGTGTACAGGCATCCATCTTGACTATTGCCTTGTGGGTAGCCCACTACTAAACATACAGCTCCACCTAGTGCACCATTCTAGAATGACATGTTACTGATCATTACATCCCCCTTCCTTTGAGGTTAAACAAAATCAATATCAATCAACTTTCAAGAAAAACGATAAAGATGATATCAGTAACACTTTTGTTAGTGCTCTATAAACCTTCGAATGAACTTGTTTTTTTTTACATAACGACACAAACATTTTTTTTTAACATCTTCACAAAAGTCAACACATCTTCAAAGCTTTACTTTATGAACTCTAAGCTTTTCATTCTTTTATTATAGTTTTCTTTGTACTCAAAGATTAAGTCTATCAGGCTTTTTTACTTCACGTGTGGATCTTCTCAACACAGGTAAGTCTGATGTGTTTGCATGAGAGCCTGTATGTGTGTTTGTGTTAGATTGTTCTGGTGGTGAGTGACAAGATTCAGTTGCGGCATTGTCATCGATTTGCTCTTGGATAGTTTCTTGTGTTTTCAGGAGGGAACGGTGGTTCTTCCTGAGAATCTGTCCGTCCTCAGTTCTAACAGTGTATGACCTTGGTCCTACTTCCTCAAGAACTGTAGCTTTCCTGTTCCATGCATTTGGATCCTCAATCCTGACAACATCATCCCTTGTCAATGGTTTCATAGTTTTGGATGACTTGCCATGGTGTGATTTCTGTTTCAGCTTTAACAGTTGAAGTCTCTGTCTCAGTTCCTTACTCTGCTTTTCTGTTGCACAGCAGGGTAGCGTGGTGCGCAACTTGCGACCCATTAGGAGTTCAGCAGGTGAAGAACCACAGCTCAGCAGGGCGAGATAAGGATCAGACTTGCTTTCTGTTGCTTTCTTCAGTAGCTGTTTGAGAACTTGAACACCTTTCTCTGCCTTACCATTCGACTGAGCATACAGAGGACTGGATGTGATGTGTTGAAAGTCATAATGTGCTGCAAACTGTTGCCACTCCTTACAGTTGAAGCACGGACCATTGTCGCTAACGGCAATCCTGGGAATTCCATGTCTGGCGAAGATGGATTTAACATGCATTATGACACTGCTTGTTGATGTGCCTGAGAGCAGCGCCATCTCAGGATAGTTAGAATAGTAGTCAATCACTATTAGATAGTCTTCACCATTCAAATGAAAAAGGTCCATACCAACCTTTTGCCATGGTGCTATTGGTAAGTCAGCTACTATCATTGGTTCCTTTGCTTGTTTGTTTTGGTGTTTCTGACATGTCTCACATATGCCTATCATGTTCTCAATGTCCTTATTTATGCCAGGCCAATAAACAGTGGGCTAGATTTTCAGTTGCTTGCGCCAGCAGTTAGCGCCTTAAGAGAAGTGATTTTCGGGCGCTATGCGTGTAGCACCCGGGCGCAGCGCAGTTTGCGCCCCGCCCCAAATTAAGTTGCCCGTTAGCGCCGGCGCAAAGTTTAGCGGCCGCCCGGATGCGCGCGCAGAAAATGACGTCACATCCTCGTGCAACGCCCTTTGGCCGCCCCGAATACAAACTTCAGTCGGACCGGCCGATTGTGCGGCTGGCGTCCAGTGCGTTTGTAAAATGGAACGCAACACACCCTGGGGAGCGCAAATTAAAGGGCCCTCCTCCTGCACTATAATGGAAGGAACCAGTGTGTTCTGAATGGTGTATTTATGTTTCCGGCCACCACCTCCTCCTCCTCCTCCTCCTCCTCCTCCTCCTCCTCCTCCTCCTCCTCCTCCTCATCCTCATCATCCTCATCATCATCATCATCATCATCATCATCATCGTCTTTTCCCCCCCAGACTCTGCCTTTGCAAAAAACACATGCACCCTTCCCCTTTAAGAGCTCACTGGCACCAGAGTGTCTGCCGAGCGCTGCGCCCGAGCTCGGGTGTTGCGCTCTGCACCGCCGGCTTAGCGCCTAAAGATAGTAGTGGAACGCCTCTTTTAGCGCTCCACCAACCTCTTAGGGCGAAGCCACTGAATTTCCGGCAACGGGGCGCTACTTTGGGGCGGGCGCTAACTTCGGGCGGGCGCTAAGGTTAGCGCCCCAAAACTGTCTATACTGAAAATCTAGGCCAGTGTCTCTTGCTCTCCTTTTGCATTTTTCAATTCCGAGGTGTCCCTCATGAATCCTTTTGAGCATGTCTAAACGTAGAGCCTGTGGAGTGACTATTCTGTTCTGTTTTAGTAATAGTCCACTTGCGACACTTAACTCTGACCTGATGTGATAATACTTTGGACAGGAACCTTTTGGCCAACCATGATGAATGTTCTCTATTACTGTTTGTAACACTGTGGCCTAGAAATTCAGTATAGCCAGTTTTGGGGCGGAAAAGTCGGGCGGCCGGTAAAGTTTGCACCCAGCGCAAAGTCGAGGCCACTTCGCCGATATTCAGTAGCTTTGCACTAAGAGTTTGCTCGAGCGCTAAAACTGGCATTACACAACTATCTTTAGGCGCAAAGCCGGCGGTACTGAGCTAAACCGCCGAGGCCGGGCGCAGCGCAGGTGCGGTCATTTCTTGATTGACAGCAGACACCCTGGCGCCGGCCAGCTCTTAAAGGGGGAAGGGTCGAGTTCGTCTGCTGCCACGCCCTGGACACTGCAGCCCTCCAGCTAGGCCTAAACACTGCTGCTGAACAGAAATAGCGCCGGGAAAGATGCAGGAGGCCCGTGAACGAGCGCAGCGCTTCACTGGCCATGATTTGAGGGTGCTGGTTAAGGCTTTGGAGAGGAGACGCAAACTCTTGTTCCCGGACAGTGGCAAGAAGCCTACCACCAGCGTCTACAGGAAAGCCTGGAGGGAGGTCGCCCACAGGGTCACATCCAACAGCGAGGTCCCCAGGACTGGTGTCCAATGCCGGAAAAAATTCAATGACCTCACAAGGATTGTTAGGGTGAGTGCCCTTTCCAGTGTCCTCCTCATCCTTGCATGTGCACCTCACATTATGGGCAAAGGGACCTAAAATCCCTAGTGGCCAGCCCTCATCCAGCAGCTATGGGACTGGCATGAACATCAATTGCACATTCTGCACTTTACACACTGGCCAAGCTATTCGACCATGGGAGGCAGTGCACACAAGATCAGGGCACCACACTGGCCAAGCTATTCGACCATGGGAGGCAGTGCACACAAGATCAGGGCACCACACTGGCCAAGCTATTCGACCATGGGAGGCAGTGCACACAAGATCACGGCACCACACTGGCCAAGCTATTCGACCATGGGAGGCAGTGCACACAAGATCACGGCACCACACTGGCCAAGCTATTCGACCATGGGAGGCAGTGCACACAAGATCATGGCACCACACTGGCCAAGCTATTCGACCATGGGAGGCAGTGCACACAAGATCACGGCACCACACTGTACTTAGAGGCCGTCCTTTCTCTTGCAGGCCAAGCTGGCACACAATCAGAAGAGCCGGACTGTGACCGGGGGAGGCGGTCCCCAGATCCAGCAGCTCAGTGACCTTGAAGAGCGCGTGGGTAGCCTCATGGGTGCCCGGGTGATTGGCCCCGTTGCATCTGGAGATGCCGACCCTGTTCTGGGCACCAATGGTAAGGACATCACCTTTTCGACCTCTCTCATCCCACTTGCGCTTCAGATCTACATCCTTTGCCACTGTCCGACCAATGCGCTGAATGCCACCACTCATGCCTCCCTCGCTGACGCCCTCTCCTCACTCTAAAGCTACTCTTGTGCCTTCCTGCTTTCAGATGGTGAGGAGGAGGTCCCTGAACTTGCCAGTGACAGCCCCTCAGAAGAGGAGGAGGAGGAGGAGGAAGAGGAAGAGCAAGGCGGCCCATCAGGGGAACCCTCAGCCGCGCCAGGGGATGCCAATGGAGGGGACACGTCTTCCCTGGAAAACAGCCAGGGGGAAGTGTCGCAGGGGAGTGTAGCTCCTGTGCCCAGTGGCGTGCAGCAACGCGGGAAGGGTCGGCCAGCTCAGCGGCCTTCTTCCCAGAGGGGGGAAGGGTCGCAGGGGAGTGTAGTTGCTGGGCCCAGTGGCATCCAGCAACGCGGGAAGGGTCGGCCAGCTCGGCGGCCTTCTCCCCAGAGGGAGAGTCCGGCCTCCAGTCCGGAGACGGTCCTCGCCAAGGAGGTGCGCCTCCTCGATCAAATGTCCATGGACTCGGATCGCCGGCACACCGAGTTCATGGGGGTTGTGGCATGGTTGCCTGAGGCCATCGAGTCCCTGGCTCATAGTGTGGCCGATTTCGGCACCTCACAGGCCAGGAGTTTCGAACAATTCGAAGCAGCACAGGCCGCGAGCCGGGCAGAATTCGGGGCAGAGCAGTCCGCAAGTCGGTCCGATTTCGGGGCAGAGCAGTCCGCGAGTCGACAGGTGATCAGTGGTGCCGTGCAGTCACTGGCTGGTCTGATGCGGGCACAGACCAGGGCAGTACGGGCACTCACTGCTGCCACACTCGCTGTGTCAGCCAGGCATCGCCAGGGCACCCGCCGCGCTGCATCAGCACAGCGGTCTGTCCTTCAGCAGATTGCTGCGCATGCTACAGTGATGGCCCGGGCGAGTGCCAGTGTCTCAGGCGAGCAGCGAGCACCTGCCATCAGCCAGCTTGCCCCCATTCCTGCAGCCGCCACTGCCACTCCCCCAGTGGAGCTGCGACGAGCTGCTGGAGAGCCTGCTGCTGCCCAGCCACAGCTGCAGCAGTCACCAGCCGGCCCCTCGAGGGCCAGAGCTCATCTAGGTCGACCCCCAAGGGCATCTGCTGTCACGCCATGTGCCCCTCAGGAGCCTTCCCCCAGCCTTGCAGCAGCCACTGGGCACACTTTGAGGAGGAGCAGCAGGGCGGCAAGGGGCCACAAAAGGCTGGTCAAGGAATCGCCCTTGCGGGCCACAAAGTAGAGGGTGTGGGCAAATGTGTTTTTATATGGGGATGGTTGTTTTGTTTATGGGGATGGTTGTTTTGTTTATGGGGATGGTTGTTTTGTTTATGGGGATGGTTGTTTTGTTTATGGGGATGGTTGTTTTTGTAAGGCCAAGGATGAAGGCCATTTTTGTGGAAATGTTTTGTTATTCCTCCCCAGGTTGTGGGAGTGAGTCATGTGTGTGACTGTTTTTTGGGGGTCTTGTCTGTTTTTGGGTTTCATGTGGGAAGGGCCCTGAGTTTGTTCAATAAAGCATTTTATTTATTCAGCTTGTCCATGTTTGATGTTTGAAGTGGTTGTTGCCTTAACCGGCTGAGGGCTTGCGGAGCGGCTGCATTCAGGTCCCTTCATTGCCACAAGCCATTCCCTGACAGGGGGCCTAGAAGTGACGTTCAATAAGCCGCCGACGGGCGGCCCTTGGACCTTGTGCCTCCCTCCTGGGCTGGTACTCCTCCTCCTCCTCCTGCTCCTCCTCCTGAGGTGGTGCTCCAGCGTGAGGTGGCAGTGCCTGAGTCCTGCGGATAGCCAAGTTGTGCAGCATGCAGCAGACGACCACGACCTGGGAGACTCTCTCCGGCGAATACTGCAGAGATCCTCCGGAACGATCCAGGCAGCGGAACCGTTGCTTGAGGACACCAATCGTTTGTTCTATGATGTTCCTAGTGGCTTGATGGCTTTCATTGTATGCCTCCTCAGCAGGGGTCCTGGGCGCGCGGAGCGGGGTCATGAACCAGGTACACAAAGGATAGCCTTTGTCCCCGATAAGCCATCCTCTTGGGGGAGGCTGTGCCTGGAACATGTCAGCCACAGTAGTCTGTCGCAGGATAAATGCATCGTGGCTGCTGCCTGGAAAGCGGGCATTGACAGCTAGGATGCGCTGCCTGTGGTGACACACCAGCTGTACATTGAGGGAATGGTAGCCCTTCCGGTTGCGGTAATCCTCGGCATTGTGGATAGGTGCCCGCAAAGGCACATGCGTGCAGTCAATGGCGCCCTGCACCATGGGGAAGCCCGCTGTTCTCGCAAATCCCACTGCACGCTGCTGCTGCTTCTCCAGGGTCATGGGGAAGGAGATGAATTGGTGTCTCCTTCTGAAAAGGGCATTGGTCACCTGGCGGATGCAGCAATGCACGGCGAACTGGGATATGTTAGCAATGTCCCCAACAGCGGCTTGGAAGGAGCCGCTTGCATAGAAGTTCAGAGCCACCGTGACCTTCACTTCCACCGACAGAGACGTCCTGCACCTCAGCTGTGGACGCAGATCTCTGTGAAGCAGATGGCAGATCTCTGCAACCACCTCCCTTCTGAAGCGCAGCCTCCTAACACACTGCGCGGCAGGCATGGTGAGATAGGACACCTGCTGTCGGTATTTCCTGAGTGGGTAAGGCCTAGGTTGCAGACGCCTGTTGCCCCCTCTGCATCTAGCCAGGGCTGCCCCCTCACACAGCGTCTGCGAGCCCTTCGCACATAATGCTGAAACTGAGGGTTGGCACCCCATGCAGCCCCCATAATATACTGGCAAACAATGACCTCACAATGAAGGCGAATTGCCAAGCTCTGGCCTGAAGCCAAAAATACCTCTCCTATGTTGGGCCAAAGCAGTAAGCTCTCTTCCTTGGTCTCTGTCCAGAAATCCGTTGCACAAGAGTGATTGCTGCAAAATGGCTGGCCTTTATAGTTCAGGGTAAGTGCCCTTTAATTAGCGCTCCCCGAGGCCCGCTTGGCCTCTGCTGTGTTCCAGTTCACAGTTCTTAGGAGCGCCACGCCCACATTGGGCGGGCGTGACTGTAGTTCCGGATTGGGGCGCACAAAGGGCGTTGCATGAGGAAATGACGTCATAATCTGCGCGCGCAGCTGAGCGCGCGCAAACACTTTGCGCCGGCGCTAAATGTCTACTGAAGTTGGGCGTAGGCGCAGATCGCCCTGCGCCCGGCCGCTAAGTGCCTAGCGCTCGAGATCTACTCCTCCTAAGGCGCTAACGGCTGGCGCACGCAACTGAATTTCTAGGCCTGTATCTTTTACCGTTTCTTCTGCTATTTGCTTTGATTTTGTGTCTGACACAGGCAGCGCAGCAGTGGCCATACTCATGAACATCCACGTCTTCCTCAGCAGAGCTCACATGACTCATTGTGGGTGCTCGGGATAGTGCATCTGCTAACACTATGTGTTTGCCTGGTGTGTAGATCAGTTCAAAGTCATAACTTTGCAGCTTCATCATGAGTCGTTGAATCCTTGGAGACATCTCATTCAGATTTTTTTTTTATGATGGCAACCAGTGGGCAGTGGTCTGTCTCAACTGTGAAGGTGGGAAGTCCATATATGTAGCCATGGAACTTTTCTAGTCCAACTACCAAGCCTAGACATTCATTTTCAATCTGGGCGTATCGACACTCAGAGTCAGTCATAGACCTGGAGGCATAGGCAACAGGCTTCCAATCTTCACCCTCTGCTTGTAGCAAGACCGCGCCTAGGCCATCTTTTGATGCATCCGTTGACACTTTGATTCTCTTTGTTGGGTCAAAGAAGGTGAGTACAGGTGTGGTTGTCAGCACTGTTTTGAGGTTCATCCACTCTTGTTCATGTCTTTCTGTCCATGCGAACTCATTTGTTTATGTAGCAGGTCTCGCAGACAGGCTGTCTTGGCTGACAAGTTAGGAATGAACTTTCCAATGAAGTTTATCATCCCCATGATGCATAGCACTCCTTTTTTGTCAGTGGGTCAGGGCATGTTGAGTATGGCGTTTACTTTTTCCATATCTGGCTCTATTCCTTTACCAGATAGATTATCTCCTAGGAAAGTGACTTCCTGGATGCCAAACTGACACTTGGCTTTGTTGCGCTTCAGTCCATTCCGGCGTATGCTCTGTGGCACTTTAGTCAGTCTCTCATTGTGTTCTTTCAGTGTGGAGCCCCAGATGATGATGTCATCAACATAGACCCGAACTCCTTCCAGACCTTCAATTATGTGTTCCATCGCTCTATGAAAGATTTCAGATGCAGATATTATCCTGAAAGGCATTCTGAGGAAACAATACCTGCCAAATGGTGTGTTGAAGGTACAGTATTTGGTGCTCTCTTCATCCTTGTGAGGCATCGAGCTTTGTGAAGTATCTGGCACCTGACATTTCACTGGTGATTTCTTCTCGCTTGGGAATCTGGTAGTGTTCACGTTTTATGTTTGCATTTAAGTCCTTTGGATCCATGCATACTCTTAGATCATTGTTCTTTTCTTTACACATACCATGGAGTTAACCCAGTCTGTTGACTCTTCGACTTTCCTGATGACTCCTAGTGTGGTCATTCTGTCTAGTTCTTTCTTGAGCCGGTCACGCAGGGGTGCTGGAACTCTCCGTGGAGCATGTACCACTGGCTGAGCATCCTCCTTTAGCTGGATCTTGTAAGTGAATGGTAGAACTCCAAATCCTTTGAACACATCCTGGAAATTACTCACTACAGAATCCATTGAGTCATCTGGTCTGCTTATGGCACAATTTATACGGTAGACTCTCTTGACCAGTTCTACGTCCTCACAAGCTTTGTCACCTAGTAGTGAATCAAGTCCTTCAGCCACAACAGAAAACATGAGATGATGCACTTTGTCTTTGACTGTCACTTTGAGTGTGCATACACCTAAGCTATCTATTTTCTGTCCATTATAGTTCTTCAGTAGTACTAACTTTTTCTGTATTTTGGGCTTTTCTTTCATATTTTTAATGTCACTCATACTGATTAAGTTTGCTTTTGCCCCAGTGTCTAGTTTCAATGTAACTAATGCTCCATTTACCTGCAGTGACATTATCCATTTGTCCTCTTTTACTGCATTAACTTTATGTTCAGCATTGTCCATTCCTGAGGGCTGCACATTTTCTGTATCCTTTTCTATATTGTCACATGACACCATCCCTACAAAAAATGTCTCACTTAAATCAGTGTCCTCAATCACATTGACTTGTTGCCCTTTCTTTGTTTTTACTTTTGAAAAGCATTGTTTGGCAAAGTGATTCTTTACATTACATTTTGTGCACATTTTTCCAAATGCTGGGCATTGTCTTGGCTGGTGCTGGTAACCACAGCGTTTACAATTAAAAATTCCATCCTCCGATTGCTTTGCATTTCTGTTCTGCACCTGTTTCTTCCCCTTGTAGGACACAGCACCGACAGCAGCACAGTCACTCATTACAGTCGCATCATTAATTTCACTGAAAGCCTTTGCGTGCTGGCAAGCTAGCTCACTGGCATGGCATATTTTCACAGCATCCTCCAATGTTAGCTCGGTTTCTCTCAACAAACATTCCCTGACTTTTTTTTATCATGAATACCAAACACAATCTGGTCACGAATCATGGATGATTTCAGCTCAGAGAAATTACATGTCTGTGCTTTCAGTTTCAGATTGGTCACAAAACGATCTCATTTTGCTGCTGTGTCCATGAACGGAACACGTACCTCTCATAGGTCTCGTTCTTTTTGGGAGAACAATGTGTATCAAACTTCTTTAGCACATTGTCCATTTTTTTTTCTGTCCTCCTCTTGCTCAAATACAAACGTATTAAATACCTCTATCATCTGCGGGCCTGCAACCGTGAGCAGTAACGCTATTTTCCTTGCATCTGGCATCGTACCGAACCCGATGGCGGCAATGTAGAGTTCGAATTGTTGTTTGAAAGTCCGCCAATTGCAGTCGACATTCCCCGTGAGTTTCAAACCCTCCGGTGGCTTCAAATTCTCCATGTCGCGTTTCACAATATTCAGCAGATATTACCAATCCTGGTACCATGTTATGTTCATAAATAAATCGACATTTTCATTATGAACAGCTAGCTTGAGCTAGTCATTTATTCAGCCATGTGGACTAGTGTACAGGCATCCATCTTGACTATTGCCTTGTGGGTAGCCCACTACTAAACATACAGCTCCACCTAGTGTACCATTCTAGAATGACATGTTACTGATCATTACAACCTCTATTGTCAGGGATCTCTGGTTTAAAAAAAAAACTGCATGTCACACTTGCCAAACTGGTCAGAATCAGAGGAGGTGATATCATTCTCACCAAGAAGCTTGGCAATCATGCACTTAGATCAGCTAACTCCTTTATGTCTGTTTTGTGGCTTCTTTGTTGCGATGACGGCAGTCTTTGTATTCTGTTTTCCATTTTGTGACCTTCTTCAGGCCAGTAATACAGTACAATAATCCCAAACATGTTGCCCTGACTTGGAAACTTTGCCGTGATCGGGCAGAGTTTCTGAGTATGTGCTAGTGGCACGGAGTCATGACTGGTAACTGAGATTTTCCATCCATTGAGTTCAATGGTGGGAGCGCGCCCACAACAACAGCAACAACCTGCATTTATATAGCACCTTTAACATAGTAAAACACCCCAAGGCAACTCTCGGGAGCGTTATCAAACAACATTTGAAACTGAACCACATAAGGAGATATTGGGACTGGTGACCAAAAACTTGGTCAAAGAGGTAGGACAGAGAGAGGTAGTGAGGCGGACAGGTTTAGGGAGGGAATTCCAGAGCTTAGGGCCTCAGCAACGGAAGGCACGGCCACCAATGGTGGAGCGATTAAAATCGGCGATGCTCAAGAGGCCACAATTGGAGCAGTGCAGAGCTCTGATAGGGTTCTATGGCTGGAGGAGATTACATAGATAGGGCGGGGCCAGTGCATGGAGGAATTTGAAAACAAGGATGAGAATTTTAAAACCAAGGCGTTGCCAGACTGGGAGCCAATGTAGGTCAGCGAGCTCAGGGATGACGGGTGAGTGGAACTTAGTGTCAGTTAGGATACGGGCAGCAGAGTTTTGGATGAGCTCAAAGTTATGGAGGGTGGAAAATAAGAGGCCGGCCAGGAGAGCATTGGAATAGTCAAGTCTGGAGGTAGCAAGGCATAGATGAGGGTTTCAGCAGTAGATGAGCCGAGGCAGGGTCAGAGATGGATGATTTAGACGGTTTTGGTGATGGTGCAGATATGTGGTCGGAAGCTCATCTCGGGGTCAAATAGGACATCAAGGTTGCGAATGGTCTGGTTTAACCTCAGACAGTTGGTAGGGAGAGGGATGGAGTCAGTGGCTAGGGAACGGAGTTTGTGGCAGAGACTGAAGACAATGGCTTCGGTCTTCCCAATACTTAGTTGGAGGAGATTTCTGCTCATCCAGTCAGACAAGCAGCGTGACAAATCAGTGGTACAATATAATGTTCATTAACGGAAGTCAGTTTGATTAACGCCTGTGAATCTTTTAACCTACCACTGGTATTTATTTAAGTTCTGCTTATTGGAATATGCTGTGTTAATAACCTAATAACCTATTAAAGTACCTCAATTCCTTACAATCTGAACATTGCTCCTCATATTCTCATTAAAGTGCTTTGGGTTACTTTGAGAAATTCTGTTTTGACCAAACTTGAATGTGCAAATGAGATCTAATTATCATGCTTCATTAATATGACAAAGAGACACACAGGATGTATGCTTTGTTCAAAATAATTTGTACTTTAGTAAATTTATGTGCCTGTCAGATTGATTGATGGGTTCATCAAGTAAATGTACTGCAGAAAGGAATGCTTTCCCATTTCAAACATCAGTACTGGTATCAGCCACTCCCAGACCTGGGACAGCAGGGGTTGGTCACAGTCAAGCTGGTTATACACTACCCCCAACAGCAGGCCTTAACCCTCTGTTAGAAGAGCGCCCTTTATTGCATCAATGGACATTTTCCCATTCCACAATCAGCCTTCCTTTTGTCATTTTTCTCCCTCTCCAAATTCTTCCGGACCTCAATCGCAAATATTGGCTCACCCTGCTGTGCCTTTCCACGAGCATCTGCTGGTATTTCGCCCAAGCGAAAAGAGGAGGGGGTGTCACAATATTAATCAAGGAGTCAATTACTGCAGTAAGGAGGGATGATATCTTAGCAGGTTCCTCTAATGAGGCCATATGGGTAGAAGTCAAAAACAAAAAGGGGGCAAGCACTTTGCTGGGAGTGTACTATAGGCCCCCAAGCAGTCAGGGGGAGATAGAGGAACAGATATGTAGGCAAATCTCAGAAGTGTAGAAATAATAGGGTAATAATAGTAGGGGATTTCAACTTCTCCAATGTTAACTGGGATAGTCAGAGTCTGAAAGGCTTAGAGGGTGTGGAATTTTTAAAGTGCATCCAGGAGAGCTTTTTAGCCAGCATGTAGAGAGTCCTACAAGAGAGGGGGCGGTACTGGACCTAATTCTAGGGAATGTAGCCAGGCAAGTGGTAGAAGTGTCAGTAGGAGAGCATTTTGGTGACAGTGGCCATAATTCGGTGAGATTTAAGGTAGTCATGGAAAAGGACAAAGATAGACTGGAAATAAAGGTTCTAAATTGGGGGAAGGCCGATTTTAATATGATAAGGCAGGATCTGGCCAAAGTGGACTTGTAGGAAAATCCACATCAGAGCAATGGGAGTCATTCAGAAAGGAAATAGAGAGAGTAAAGCACTAACATATTCCCGTAAAGGTCAAGGGTGGGACCAACAAGTCCAGGGAACCCTGGATGTTAAGGAATATACAAGAATGGATGAGGAAAAAAAGGGAGGCTTTTGGCAGATACAAAGAACTAAAAACAGTGGAAGCCCTAGAGGAGTATAGAAAGTGCAGGGGGGTACTTAAAAAAGAAATTAGGAGAGCGAAGAGGGGGCATGAAAAAACACTGGCGGGCAAAATAAAGGAAAATCCCAAGGTGTTTTATAAATATATTAAGGGCAAGAGGATATTAGGGACAAAAGTGGCAATCTGTGTAGAGCCTAAAGATGTAGGTGAGGTTTTAAATGAATATTTTGCATCTGTGTTCACTATGGAGAAGGACGATGTAGGCATAGAAATCGGGCAGGGGGATTGTGATATACTTGAACAAATTAGCATTGAGAGGGAGGAGGTACTAACGGTTTTAGAAGGCTTGAAAGTGGATAAATCCCCAGGCCCAGACGAGATGTATCCCAGGCTGCTGTGTGAGGCAAGGGAGGAGATTGTATGGGCTCTGACACAAAGGGGTAGATTTTCCCGAACCTGTCGGGAAGAAGGCGGGACTTCAACTTTTGGGTTTTTGACCCGCCTACATCGACGTCCGGCCAATTCACATGATTTTCCTTTGATTAACCTTGTTGAGCCCGCCCAGCGGGCTCAGCAGGCCAATTAAGGGCCACCCGGCAACACGTGATGTCACAGACTGCAATTTCATCTGTCAAGATTTCTTGACAGATGAAATATCAGTGTTTTACAGCTGTTTGAAGCTGTGAAACACTGACAGTCTGAGTTCTGCCATGAGTCATTCTGCACAGACTCAGTTAGAACTCTTACCGGCACTCAAAGCTGAAGGCTGTCACTTTTCACAGATCGCAGCCGGTCAGCTTTAAGTGCCGGGTGAGTGATGGGCTCCCGACAGCTACAGGAAGAAAGGCTGTGAAGGTAAGTACAAGTAAGTAAAAGTTCTTTACACACTTTAGACACACCAAACACACTTACCTTTGCACTCATGCACCCATCACTCACCTGAACACTGACATCTTGACCCCTCCAACTCCTTCAACCCGACGGCCCGCCTGCTCTAACCTGGCTTGGTTTGGAGCCATCGGGAAACCCACACGAAACCCCTCAAAAAGGGATTAGGCTAAAAACTGCCTGTTAATTACCTGTTAACAGGCAGTTAATTGGCACTAATCCCTTCCCGCCTGGTTTCGGCGGGTCCCAGTGCGGGGCGGGTACCCGCCGCCCCTGAAACTTATGTGGGGCGGGGTTTTGGGTGGGATGGTGTCGGGACCCCCAAATTCGGGATTCCCCCCCCCCCCACACACCTGAAACCCCACCTGACGGCTCCAGGAAAATCTAGCCCAAAGTTTCAGAACCTCTCTGGCCACAGGGGAGGTACCAGAGGACTGGAGAACAGCTAACATATTACCATTATTCAAGAAAGGTAGTAGGGATAAACCAGGGAATTATAGGCCAGTGAACCTAACATCAGTGATAGGGAAATTATTGGAAAAAATTCTGACGGACAGAATTAGTCTCCACTTGGAGAGGCAAGGATTAATCAAGGATAGTCAGCATGGCTTTGTCAAAGGAAGATCATGTCTAACCAATTTGATTGAATTTTTTGAGGGAGTGACTAGGTGTGTGGATGAGGGTAGTGCAGTTGATGTAGTCTACATGGACTTCAGTAAGGCTTTTGACAAATTCCTGCATGGGAGACTGGTCAAGAAGGTAAGAGCCCATGGGATCCAGGGCAATTTGGCACATTGGATCCAAAACTGGCTTAGTGGCAGGAGGCAGAGGGTGATGATCGAAGGTTGTTTTTGTGACAGGAAGCCTGTGTCCAGTGGTGTACCACAGGGATCGGTGCTGGGTCCTTTGCTGTTTGTAGTGTACATTAATGATTTAGATATGAATGTAGGAGGTATGATCAGTAAGTTCGCAGATGATACGAAAATTGGTGGAGTGGTAAATAGCGAGGAGGGAAGCTTTAGGCTACAGGACGATATAGACGGGTTGGTCAAATGGGCAGAACAGTGGCAAATGGAATTTAACCCTGAAATGTGTGAGGTGATGCATTTTGGGAGGACTAACAAGGCAAGGGAATACACAATGAATGGTAGGATCCTAGGAAGGACAGAGGATCAGAGGGACCTTGGTGTGCATGTACATAGATCCCTGAAGGCAGCAGGACAAGGTGGTTAAGAAGGCATGTGGGATACTTGCCTTCATTAGCCGAGGCATAGAATATAAGAGCAGGGAGGTTATGATGGAGCTGTACAAAACGCTAGTTAGGCCACAGCTGGAATACTGTGTGCAGTTCTGATTGCCACACTATAGGAAGGATGTGATTGCATTGGAGAGGGTGCAGAGGAGATTCACCAGGATGTTACCTGGGCTGGAGCGTATCAGCTATGAAGAGAGACTGGGCAGGCTGGGATTGTTTTCCTTAGAGCAGAGAAGGCTGAGGGGGGACCAGATTGAGGTATACAAAATTATGAGGGGCATAGATAGGGTAGATAGAAAGGAACTTTTCCCCTTAGTAGAGGGGTCAATAACCAGGGCGCATAGTTTCAAGGTTTAGTGGGGAGTTGAGAAAAACTTTTTCACCCAGAAGGTGGTTGGAATCTGGAACTCACTGCCTGAAAGGGTGGTAAAGACAGGAACCGTCACAACATCCAAGAAGCATTTAGATGAGCAATTGAAACGCCATAGCATACAAGGCTACGGACCAAGTGCTGGAAAATGGGGTTAGAATAGATAGGGCTTGATGGCCGGTGCAGAAACAATGGGCCGAAGGGCCTCTTTCTGAGCTGTATAACTCTATGACTCTATGGGCTGGATTTTCAATGGGCCGTGGAGGCGTGATTGGAGGCGTGTCGGGGGGTAAAATCGCGAAAACAGGCGGGCAGATCCCCCCCCGGCCTGGTTCCCAACTCCGAGCAACTTTAACTCACTCGTGTCTAATGGTCCCGACTCCGTCCCGCCTCCAACAGGCGGGATAGGTCGTTAAGGCCCTTAACAAGCACTAAATAGCCTCTATAATCCTATTTTGAAAGGCCCTTGCGAAATTAACCCTTGTCCCATGTGAAACACGCCTAGTGCGAAATACGATGGTGAAACCTGGCGGGAGCACTATTGGATTACTGACTATCAGCTGCAGGTCAACCATTAAATAGGAGATTTGATCAGCCATCATTTACAGGTGGCAGGACTTTGTTGTCTCAGGTCTGGGGGAACTTTTAGAAGGCATAACCACAGTTGTGGAAGTTTGGAGTCTGACACCTATCTCCAGTGTGACCTCCTGGGAAACCCCTCTTGCCACCCTCACTGAGCGCTTCCTCAACTGAGGCATATACCAGAAGCATGGGAGCCATTTATTTCCTTCCCTTCTGGGCATTAGATGAGGAAGAAGACCAGCTGCGGCACCAGCAGAACCAGGAACAACAGCAGCACCAACAGCAGCAGCAACAACAGGAGCGCCAGGCTGCTGCTCACCCACCTGAAAATGCACAGGCCAGAAGGGGCCAGCGCTTGGAAGCCCGTCGGCACAGGAGATACCCCCAAACAGTAGGGGGTGGTGCATGAGCCCAGTCAGTTATGCCTCTGACTGCCCGTGAGCGGTTCGAATCGCTCCCACGCCCCTGAGATTCTTGGCACCGGACTTAGGTACAGGTAGCGATACAGAAAAGACTCGAGTAGACAGGTGGTTTGGATGTAAGCAAAACTCAGGATTTTATTAAACAGGAAAAGTTAATACAGTCTTAAGAGAAGTTACCAGTATATAAAATTACAGGCAAATACAAAGAACTATACTTATACAAGGAATGGGGAACACACGGCACATCGAGGGGAAAACAACTATCTTAACAATCCCCTTATCCTTATCCCACCCCCTATACCTAACTAGATTAAGCTATGAGGGGCCAGAATTTATGCTCACTAATCAAAAGGGTTTGCTGGGCTCAAAACAGCGGTGGAGTTCAGAGTTCGCTCTTGGTGCTCTCTGGAGCCTGCCGTCGTCACATGGTCTCCAGGGGCTGCAAGGGCATTGTCCAGGTTTGAGTACCCCAAAGTTAAAGTCTCTGTTTGGGTACTTTACCTTGCAGGGATGATTCCTCTTCCTCAGCCGGCAGTTTGAGTTTGCATAAAGATAGTCACAGGTTGGCTGAGACTGAAGGCCCGATGATTCGAAGCCTACCCTCAGTTCAACTCCTCAGTTGGTCTTCCTCAGTTGGCCTTCCTCAGCTGGTCTCCCTCAGTTGGCCTTCCTCAGTTGGTCTTCCTCAGTTGGTCTTCCCTCCTCCCCTCGTCGCGTCCCGCCTCGCCTGGCCTGAATTGTCCGTGTCCGCCCAATGCAGTGCCGGGGCGATTTCCAGATGGGGTGGCAAAAGGCACAGGCAAAGGCCGGGGGGTAAGCGCAGGACAGGGAAAGAGCGACAGCCACAAGGGCGAGGGGCAGAAGAGCCGAGCAGAGCAGAGAGAGAAGAGAGAGATTGCTACCCGGGGCCTTCAATTATACTCTTTTCGAAAACCCTTATCTGCGCGCCAAATCAGGTTAGTTCTTTGTCTTAATCTTGGCGGGCTATTTTAAATAATGGTAGCAATCTATACTAACTGTTTTTTAGATGGCCGGTAATCGCATCTACCGGCCCGATAATTGATTTGTTTTGTCACGAATGTTCCTTGATGGGCCTGTCCAGCCTCAATGGCTTTCTTAACATTCAAAGACCGAATGGATGAACTACAGAAGTTGTTCATCCCTGTTTGGCATAAAAATAAAACAAAAAAGGTGACTCAACCGTGGCTAACAAGGGAAATTAGGGATAGCATAAGATCCAAGGAGAGGACATACAAATTGGCCAGAAAAAGCAATAATCCTCAGGATTGGGAGCAGTTTAGGATTCAACAAAGGAGGACATTAAGGGATTAATTAAGAAAGGGAAAATAGAATATGAGAGTAAGCTTTCAAGGAACATAAAAACTGACTGTAAAAGCTTTTATGGATATGTAAAGAGAAAAAGATTGGTGAAGTCAAGCGTAGGTCCCTTGCAGTCAGAATCAGGGGAACTTATAATGGGGAGCAAAGAAATGGCTGACCAACTAAATACATATTTTGGTTCTGTCTTCACAAAGGAGGACACAAATAATCTCCCAGAAATACCGCGGAACATAGGGTCTGATGAAAGGGTGGAACTGAAATAAATCAGTATTTGTAGGGAAATGGTGTTAGGAAAATTGATGGGACTGAAGGCAGATAAATCCTCAGGGCCTGATAATCTACATCCCAGGGTACTTAAGGAAGTGGCGCTAGAAATAGTAGATGCATTGCTGGTCATCTTCCAGAACTCGATAGACTCTGGAACAGTACCCATGGATTGGAGGGTAGCTAATGTTACCCCACTATTCAAAAAAAGTGGCAGAGAAAAAGCGGGGAATTATAGACCGGTAAGCCTGACATCGGTAGTGGGAAAATGCTAGAGTCCATTATAAAAGATGTAATAGCAGAGCACTTGGAAAGCAGTGACAGGATCGGACAAAGTCAACATGGATTTACAAAAGGTAAATCATGCTTGACTAATCTACTGGAATTTTTTGAGGATGTAACTAGTAAAATAGATAAGGGAGAACCAGTGGATGTGGTGTATTTGGACTTTCAGAAGGCTTTCGATAAAGTCCCGCATAAGAGGTTAGCGTGCAAAATTAAGGCACATGGGATTGGGGGCAAGGTATTGACTTGGATAGAGAACTGGTTGGCGGACAGAAAGCAAAGAGTTGGAATAAACGGGTCATTTTCCGAGTGGCAGGCAGTGACTAGTGGGGTACCGCAAGGATGGGTCCTAGGACCCCAGCTGTTCACAATATATATTAATGATCTGGATGAGGGAATTGGATGTAGTATCTCCAAATTTGCAGAAGACACAAAGCTGGGTGGGAGGGTATGCTGTGAGGAGGATGTTGTGAAACTCCAGTACGATTTGGACAGGTTGGGTGATTGGGCAGAAACATGGCAAATGCACTATAATGTGGATAAATGTGAGGTTATCCACTTTGGTGGCAAAAACAAGAAGGCAGATTATTATTTGAATGGCAATAGATTGGGAGAAGGGGAAGTGCAAAGAGACCTGGGTGTTCTTGTGCACCAGTCACTGAAGGTAAGCATGCAGGTGCAGCAGGCGGTTAAGAAGGCAAATGGTATGTTGGCCTTCGTAGCAAGAGGGTTCGAGTACAAGAACAAGGATGTCTTGCTGCAGTTGTACAGGGCCTTGGTGAGACCGCACCTGGAGTATTGTGTGCAGTTTTGGTCACCTTACCTGAGGAAGGACGTTCTTGCCATGGAGGGAGTGCAGCGAAGATTCACCAGGCTGATACCTGGGATGGCAGGAATGACGTACGAGGAGAGATTGTGTCCATTGGGCTTATACTCACTGGAGTTTAGAAGATTGAGAGGGGATCTCATCTGTAGTGGCGCTTCTTAGCTTCCAAACATGCTTTGAGGCTTTTAACAATGAGTAGACGCGTGTCGAAATAAAACGTTCCCAAACGTAGCTTTGTCTTTTAAACTGTTTACTATAACACCTTACAAACAGAATTACAAAGCAAAACATGTATAGATGAACACGGTCAAAAACTGTATTGCTTCAGCCCTCAAAAGCCCTTACCTTCTCTCCAGCCTCGTGGCTTAGACTGTAAAATGGCTGGATACCATGTGGTGGAGATGCCGGAGTTGGACTGGGGTGGACAAATGTAAGAAGTCACACAACACCAGGTTATAGTCCAACAGCTTTATTTGAAATCACAAGCTTTCGGAGCGCTGCTCCTTCTTCAGGTGAAGTGGAGAAATGCATAAAGACACAGCTTATATTGTCAGAGAATCATGTCAGATGTTTACAGGTAACCTTTCCAACTGCCATTTATCACACCTCGGCAGAGAGATAATCACAGCAGTCAAAGGTGTGAATGGTGTCCAAGCAGGTCAGTCAGGGAAACATTACATCAAAGAACAATGAGGTGGGGTCACAAGGGGTCAAATATTGCAGATGCTGGGGTCTGTATGAAAAACAAAAAAACAGACAAAAAACATTTTTTTTTTTTTTTGGCTGGAAATCACAGCAGGTCCGGCCGCATCTGTGTAGAGAGAAGAAGCCAATGTCGACTCGAGTCTGGATGACCCTGCATCAGGTAGGGTTACATGTAGCATGACATGAACCCAAGATCTCGGTTGAGGCCGTCCTCATGGGTGCGGAACTTGGCTATCAGTTTCTGCTCGACGATTTTGCGTTGTCGTGTGTCTCGAAGGCCACCTTGGAGAATGCTTACCTGAAGATCGGAGGCTGAATGTCCTTGACTGCTGAAGTGTTCCCCGACTGGGAGGGAACACTCCTGCCTGGTGATTGTTGCGCGGTGTCCGTTCATCCGTTGTCGCAGTGTCTGCATGGTCTCGCCGATGTACCATGCTCCGGGGCACCCTTTCCTGCAACGTATGAGGTAGACAACATTGGCGAGTCACATGAGTATGTACCATGTACCTGGTGGGTGGTATCCTCACGTGTGATGATGGTATCTGTGTTGATGATCTGGCATGTCTTGCAGAGGTTGCTGTGGCAGGGTTGTGTGGTGTCGTGGTCGCTGTTCTCCTGAAGGCTGGGTAATTTGCTGCGAACGATGGTTTGTTTGAGGTTAGGCAGCTGTTTGAAAGCGAGTAGTGGAGGCGTGGGGATGGCCTTAGCGAGGCGTTCGTCGTCATCGATGACATGTTGAAGGCTGCGAAGAACATGGCGTAGTTTCTCCGCTCCGGGGAAGTACTGGACGACGAAGGGTACTCTGTTGGTTGTGTCCCGTGTTTGTCTTCTGAGGAGGTCTATGCGATTTTTCGCTGTGGCCCGTCGGAACTGTCGATCGACGAGTCGAGCGTCATATCCCGTTCTTACAAGGGCGTCTTTCAGTGTCTGTAGGTGTCCATCGCGTTCCTCCTCGTCTGAACAGATCCTGTGTATTCGCAGGGCTTGTCCATAGGGGATGGCTTCTTTAACGTGGTTAGGGTGGAAGCTGGAGAAGTGAAGCATCATGAGGTTGTCCGTGGGCTTGCGGTAGAGTGAAGTGCTGGGGTGTCCGTCTTTGATGGAGATTCATGTGTCCAGGAATGAGATTGATTCTGAGGAGTAGTCCATGGTGAGTTTGATGGTGGGATGGAACTTGTTGATGTTATCGTGTAGTCTTTTCAGTGATTCTTCGCCGTGGGTCTCAAGACCAACCGCAACATCGTCATCAAACCAGCAGACAAAGGAGGTGCCATCGTCATACAGAACAGAACGGACTATTGCAAAGAAGTATACCGACAACTGGACAACCAGGAACACTACAGACAGTTACCCGCAGATCCGACCAAAGAACACACCCGCCAACTCAACAGACTGATCAAAACCTTCGATCCAGACCTTCAAAGCATCCTACATGCTCTCATCCCACGTACTCCCTGCGTGGGAGACTTCTACTGCCTCCCAAAGATACACAAAGCCAACACACCTGGACGTCCTATCGCATCAGGCAACGGAACCCTGTGTGAGAACCTCTCTGGATATGTCGAGGGCATCCTGAAACCCATCGTACAGGGAACCCCCAGCTTCTGTCGCGACACTACAGACTTCTTACAGAAGCTCAGCACCCACGGACCAGTTGAACCAGGAACACTCCTCGCCACGATGGACGTCTCGGCACTCTACACCAGTATCCCCCACGATGACGGCATCGCTGCGACAGCCTCAGTACTCAACACCAACGACAGCCAATCTCCAGACGCCATCCTACAACTCATCCGCTTCATCCTTGACCACAATGTCTTCACCTTCGACAACCAGTCCTTTACCCAAACACACAGAACAGCCATGGGGACCAAATTCGCACCCCAATACGCAAACATCTTCATGCACAAGTTCGAGCAAGACTTCTTCACTGCACAGGATCTCCAACCAATGCTATACACCAGATACATCGACGACATTTTCTTCCTATGGACCCACGGCAAAGAATCACTGAAAAGACTACACGATAACATCAACAAGTTCCATCCCACCATCAAACTCACCATGGACTACTCCTCAGAATCAGTCTCATTCCTGGACACACGAATCTCCATCAAAGACGGACACCTCAGCACTTCACTCTACCGCAAGCCCACGGACAACCTCACGATGCTTCACTTCTCCAGCTTCCACCCTAACCACGTTAAAGAAGCCATCCCCTATGGACAAGCCCTGCGAATACACAGGATCTGCTCAGACGAGGAGGAACGCGATGGACACCTACAGACACTGAAAGACGCCCTTGTAAGAACGGGATATGATGCTCGACTCGTCGATCGACAGTTCCGACGGGCCACAGCGAAAAATCGCATAGACCTCCTCAGAAGACAAACATGGGACACAACCAACAGAGTACCCTTCGTCGTCCAGTACTTCCCCGGAGCGGAGAAACTACGCCATGTTCTTCGCAGCCTTCAACATGTCATCGATGATGACGAACACCTCACTAAGGCCATCCCCACGCCTCCACTACTCACTTTCAAACAGCCGCCTAACCTCAAACAAACCATCGTTCGCAGCAAATTACCCAGCCTTCAGGAGAACAGCGACCACGACACCACACAACCCTGCCACAGCAACCTCTGCAAGACATGCCAGATCATCAACACAGATACCATCATCACACGTGAGGACACCACCCACCAGGTACATGGTACATACTCATGTGACTCGGCCAACGTTGTCTACCTCATACGTTGCAGGAAAGGGTGCCCCGGAGCATGGTACATCGGCGAGACCATGCAGACACTGCGACAACGGATGAACGGACACCGCGCAACAATCACCAGGCAGGAGTGTTCCCTCCCAGTCGGGGAACACTTCAGCAGTCAAGGACATTCAGCCTCTGATCTTCGGGTAAGCATTCTCCAAGGTGGCCTTCGAGACACACGACAACGCAAAATCGTCGAGCAGAAACTGATAGCCAAGTTCCGCACCCATGAGGACGGCCTCAACCGAGATCTTGGGTTCATGTCATGCTACATGTAACCCCACCTGATGCAGGGTCATCCAGACTCGAGTTGACATTGGCTTGTTCTCTCTACACAGATGCGGCCGGACCTGCTGTGATTTCCAGCCAAAAAAAAAAAAAAAAAAAAATGTTTTTTGTCTGTTTTTGTTTTTCATACAGACCCCAGCATCTGCAATATTTGACCCCTTGTGACCCCACCTCATTGTTCTTTGATGTAATGTTTCCCTGACTGACCTGTTTGGACACCATTCACACCTTTGACTGCTGTGATTATCTCTCTGCCGAGGTGTGATAAGTGGCAGTTGGAAAGGTTACCTGTAAACATCTGACATGATTCTCTGACTATATAAGCTGTGTCTTTATGCATTTCTCCACTTCACCTGAAGAAGGAGCAGTGCTCCGAAAGCTTGTGATTTCAAATAAAGCTGTTGGACTATAACCTGCTGTTGTGTGACTTCTTACATTTGGATACCATGTGACAATCTTAAGGACTGTACCATTGTAGCAAGAATAAAGGGGGTATCTCGGACTATACTACTGGAGCAAGAAAATAGGGGGTTTCTCAATACAATAAGTCAGTCAGTTAAATTAACTGTATTATACTATTTAACCAATATTTTAAAGTATTTTCTTTCTTAAACTTTCATGGCTCTTACATTCCGGCCCCTAATTGACTAGGCACATGAAGCATATCAATTACTCAAACATTCTTAAGAGTCATAAACTAATGAGTTCAACATATTTACAATATAAATGTCCACTTTTTTCGTTCAGGAACTTTTCACGCTGCTTCTTGTAGCAGGCAGAGCTTTGTGATCGGTCTTTCCAGGGTACTGGTCTTGGTTTGCAAACAAACGCGACGAACAACGCCTCTGGAGTCTGGCATGGTCTTAATTATTTTTCCCATCAACCAAGTATTTCTAGGGGCTGAATCATCCACGATTAAGACGATATCTCCGACAATGAAGTTCCTCTTTATTTTGGACCATTTTTGACGCTCCTGTAGCAGAGGTAAGTATTCTCTTGTCCATCTGGTCCAGAAAAGGTCCGACATATACTGAACTTGCCTCCACTTCCGACGGGCATACAGATCTTCCTTTTTGAAGACTCCCGGGGGCATGACTGGCTGTGTTTTCAACAACAACAGGTGGTTCGGAGTCAGGGCTTCGAGGTCATTGGGATCATCTGATGTTTTAGTTATCGGTCGGTCGTTAATGATGGCTTCAACCTCACACAGAACGGTTTGAAGTCCCTCGTCGTCAAGCACTTGCTGCTTCAGTACAGAACTGAGTAGTTTTCTTACGGTGTGTATCTGTCTTTCCCAGACACCTCCATGGTGGGATGCAGCCGGAGGATTGAAGATCCACTTAATTCCTGTTTGCATCATGGCTTCCTGTATTTTAAGCTGATTCCAACCTTCAATAGCTTCCCGTAGTTCTCTCTCCGCTCTGACAAAATTAGTGCCATTATCAGAACGCATAATGGACACCTGTCCTCTTCTACAGACAAAGCGCCGCAGGGCGTTAATACAGGAATCAGTGTCAAGCGTGTGTGCCACCTCAATATGAACTGCTCTAATGGTCAAACAAGTGAAAAGCACACCATATCTCTTGACAAGGCTCCGTCCTCACTTTACCTCGAAAGGCCCGAAATAGTCCACCCCTACGTTTGTAAATGGGGGCTTGTCTGGTAACAAACGGTCTTCAGGCAGGTCCGCCATTTTCTGCTCCCCAGCTCTAGCGTGTAACCGTCTGCAAACAACGCATTCAGAGAGTATTTTTCTTATTACAGAATTAGCTCCTGGAATCCAGTATCTTTGTCTTAGCTTCGCAAGCACGTGATTCCTCCCACTGTGTCCAATACTCTGGTGTATATGCTGAAGAATGAGAGTAGCAACCCGGAGGTCCTTAGAAAGGATAGCAGGATGCTTGGCCTCCTCTGGCATAGCAGATTTGTTTAGTCTCCCTCCCACCCTCAGTACTCCATCTTGCAGTGTAGGGTCCAGCTTGTAGATATGACTACCTTTCTTGATTGGAGTATTTCGCTGTAAAGCTTCGATTTCTTCTGGATATCTTTGTCTTTGACTGAAGCAAACTATCTCCATCTCAGCCTTGGCCAAATCCTCCACGGTCAATGAATTCTCACCCAATGTGGTCTTGTGCTGATGCATATATTGCTGTAGAAGCATTCTCTGCTTATCAGGGTTACTTTCAGACTGATGGATAGTGGCTCGGTACTCTTTTCTCTTACCACTCAGGTGTAGCAGCAATTCTTTCAACCTTAGAAACCATGCAACTGCTTTCCTCAACTGGTGCCATCCTGAGAAATGGTAAACAAGCTTGTTCACTGTGTCAAAGTTCTCTTTCGTAGTTATGAGATTTACTGTGACTGATCTCTTGACTTCGACGTCGTCTTCAGCAATCTGACTTGGCATATCTGGTCTTTCTGGCCATGATCTCTCTGTTTCCAGCAGATAATTTGGGCCTTGTATCCATGTTTCACTCCTCATGAAGTTTTCAGCCTTCAATCCCCGTGAGGCTTGATCTGCTGGGTTTAATGAGGTGTTTACATACCTCCATTGAGATGGTTGTGTAGCTTCTCTAATAGATGAGATTCTGTTTGCTACGAAGGTCTTGAAGCGTATCTTCTCATTCTCTATATACTTCAGCACCGTCGTGCTATCCGTCCAGAAGACAGATTCTTCTAATGGGAGCTGTAACTCTTTCCGCATCACCTGGTCAACTTTAACTGCAACAACCGCTGCCGTCAATTCCAGTCTCGGGATGGTGACCTGCTTCAGCGGAGCCACCCTGGATTTCCCCATGAGGAAGGCACAATGTTTCTGGCCCTGTTGATTTGTCAGCAAGAGGTAAGTAGCCGTGCCATAGCCGTCCTCACCGGCGTCCGAGAAATGATGTAGTTGAGCCGTCTTTGTAACTCCAAAACTCACAGGCTTGATGCATCTACTGACGTTGAAGCTAGAAAGTTGTTGCAAATCTGTCGACCATCTGAGCCATCTCTGAGCTTGACCTTCTGGGATATCTTCATCCCATCCTCTCTTGTCTCTACACAGCTCTCGTAGGATCAGCTTCACCGGCAGAATGAGTGGTGCCAGGAATCCAAGAGGGCCGTAGATGGAACTGACCACGGAGAGAATCCCTCGTCTTGTGGATGGTCTTTTGTTCACCATTATTCTGAAGTTGAACGTGTCTGACTCAATGCACCATTGTACACCAAGAGCTCTCTCAATAGGAAGGACATCGTGGCTCAGGTCCAGATCTTTGACTTCAGTGGCTCTTTCCTTTTCTGGGATAGAAGCTAGAACTGCTCTGCTGTTGCTTATCCACTTAGTCAGATGAAATCCTCCATTCGAACACAGAGTCCTAAGGTCTCTTGACAGTGCGATGGCATCGTCTTCTGTTGACACGGACTTCAGACAGTCATCGACATAAAAGTTTCTGAAGATTGTCTCCACAGCCTCTGATGATGCTTTGCCTTTGCCATCTTCTGCAGTTTTTCTGAGAGCGTAGCTTGCACAGCTGGGAGATGATGTGGCTCCGAACAAGTGTACAGCCATTCTACATTCCACCATCGCTTGACTAACGTCGCCATCTGGCCACCAAAGGAAACGCAGAAGATCAGCATCTTCATCAGGGATTCTGACTTGGTAGAACATTGATTCTATGTCTGCCATCATGGCAGCGAGCTCTTGTCTAAACCTAGTCAAGACGCCAATGAGGGTATTAGTAAGATCAGGACCTTGAAGCAGCTGGTCATTCAGTGAAGTTCCTCTGAATGAGGCGGCGCAGTCAAACACTACACGGATCTTTTTCTTCTTTGGGTGATATACACCGTGATGAGGAATGTACCAGACCCTTCCATCGTCTCTGTTCAACTGTTCCTCGGGCACTTTTACAGCATAGCCTTTCGCTATGATGTTTCTCATGAAGCCTTTGTAGTCTTCGTGAAAGTCGGGGTTCTTGTTCAGCTTTCTCTTTAGACTGATGGCGCGTTGCTCTGCTATGCAGCGATTGTTTGGCATCTTCGCGGTCTGTCTTCTCAGTGGCAAACCAATGTGATAGAGGCCATCAATGAACTGTGTAGACCTTGTCATCAAATCCATGAACTGATGGTCTTCTTGTGACATCTCTGTCTTTTCCTCACAGCTGCGTTCTGAAAAGTCTGCATTGAACTGCTGTATCAACAGCTCTTCAATGCTTGCGATAGAGATACGATTAACTGTTACATTTTGTCGTTGCTCCTTGTTCGACTTGTTGCCATCATCTCTCCTTACCGGTCCATTGACTACCCATCCAAGGGCTGTCCTGACTGCGTAGGGTCCGTCATCCTTGCTGTTTATCACCTGCCATGGCTCCATAGTTTTGTAGGCATTGGTTCCAATTAATAGGCCAATTTCTGCTTCAATATATGGGAGATGCATCTTTTCCAGGTAAGGCCATCTCTGCACATCCTTCTGCATGGCTAAGTTTCCTATTTTACCAGGAATCTCCCTCTGTGTGAAAACATTAGGCAGGTCTATGAAGTCCTTCTCTTCAAGTCCACACACTTCTAAGTCTGACAGGATATAACTTTGCATTGACTTCTCATGACCCATGGTGCGTAATAGGATTTCTGTTCTTCTGCCTCTAACGTTCAGCTGTCGCATGAGTGATTCTGTGCAGAACGTTGCTGAACTACCTGGATCCATGAAGGCGTAAGTCTCCACAAACTTCTCACTCCTCTTAGACTTGATCTTTACTGGTACGATGGCAAGAATACAATCACTGTCACCGGCCCCAGTGAATCCACAAGTCTCTGGTTCTAACGACACCAGAGCACTTGAAACAACCTCCTCGTTGGTATTGTTTTCTTCGCTCTTCTTAGAGACTTGTTCTTCTTTGTGGATATGCAGCAGACTGGGATGTTTCCGAGTGCACTCTCTGCATGTTGTTCTTTGCTTACAGTTTCTACTCAGGTGCCCCTGAGAGAGACATCCAAACCATAGGCCATTGTACTTCAGAAATTCGATTCTCTCCTTATGTGGCTGTGCTTTGATGTCACTGCAGAAATCCAATGTATGATTCTTCTGGCAGAATAAACATGGCTTCTGAAAGGCATTAGCAGGCGTCACTGTGCTGCTCTTTTTGGTAGATGAGTTCTGAGACCTTTCTTCCCCAGCCTGAGTGACGATAGTTGCAAAGCTGCCTCCCCTGGAACCACCTTTCCTGAGAGTCTTTGATTCAGCAGGCTTGGCTTTCACTCTTCCATCAGTAGTCGTGCTGACATCCTGGATGTTTCCAAACAATGGGTCCCTAGCAATTTTATCCTGTTTGTCTATGAAATTCACGAAGTCTGCAAACCTGGCTCTACCTTTCCGTCCCTCCATTATCTTAAAGGCTGTTCTTCTCCATTGTTCTCTCATCCTGTAATGAAGCTTAGAGACGATGATTCTCATAGTCATAGGATTGTCCATCTCTTCCATGAATTCAACATCCTCCATGGTGTTGCGACATCCTATGAGGAAAAGAACATATGCGTTCAATGCCTCTCCGTCCTCCGATCTGATCTGTGGCCACTTGGTAGCCTTTTCGATATATGCAGTGGCTATCTTCAGCTCGTTACCATAGTGCTCCTGCAGCAACTTCCTGGCTTCTATGTATCCCCGGTCCGGTCTCATGTGTTCACAGCTTCTGACCAGGTCTTGTGGTTTACCACTGGTGTACTGTCCCAGGTAGTACAACTTATCACTGCTGCTCTCTGTTTTGGAGTCAATGGCTTGTTCGAAGGATCTGATGAAGGGCTTATACGGAGCTCCTCACGGCTCCGTAAGGCCTCGGCCATTTTACCCGCAGCTCTTATTTAGCTTCTCAATAGAATGAACAAAGCAAGTAACAGTCACTGTACCTTCGCTTTCTTATATTGTCGTCTGGCTCCGTGACCATTCATGTATATACGTTCGCCGACAATTCCGTCCTTTCCTTCTTAGGGAGCGAGTTTTTGACTAATGTAGTGGCGCTTCTTAGCTTCCAAACATGCAGCCACCGGGCTTTGAGGCTTTTAACAACGAGTAGACGCGTGTCGAAATAAAACGTTCCCAAACGTAGCTTTGTCTTTTAAACTGTTTACTATAACACCTTACAAACAGAATTACAAAGCAAAACACGTATAAACGAACACGGTCAAAAACTGTATTGCTCCAGCCCTCAAAAGCCTTTACCTTCTCTCCAGCCTCGTGGCTTAGACTGTAAAATGGCTGGATACCATGTGACAATCTTAAGGACTGTACCATTGTAGCAAGAATAAAGGGGGTATCTCGGACTATACTACTGGAGCAAGAAAATAGGGGGTTTCTCAATACAATAAGTCAGTCAGGTAAATTAACTGTATTATACTATTTAACCAATATTTTAAAGTATTTTCTTTCTTAAACTTTCATGACTCTTACATCATCGAAACCTATAAAATTCTGTCAGGTCTGGACAGACTAGATGCAGAAAGGATGTTTCTGATGGCCGGGAAGTCCAGAACCAGGGGTCATAGTCTAAGGATAAGGGGTAAGCCATTTAGGACTGAAATGAGGAGGAATTTCTTCACCCAGAGAGTGGTGAACCTGTGGAATTCTCTACCACAGAGGGCGGTGGAGGCCAGTTCATTAAACACATTCAAGAAAGAATTGGATATATTTCTTGAGGCTAAATGGATCAAGAGATATGGGGAGAAGGCAGGGACAGGGTACTGAATTTGGATGATCAGCCATGATCTCATTGAATGGCGGAGCAGGCTCGAAGGGCCGAATGGCCTACTCCTGCTCCTATCTTCTATGTTTCTATGTTAATCTGTTTCCGATTATATATGTAAACTGCTTGATGGCCTTAACTATAGGCCTAACTGAATTTAGATTTGTCTCCAATTCGGTCTAATACATAATTCAAAGTCCTATCTGGTTTCAAAATACAAAGTCTCTCTTCACAGAAACTGCAGCTTTGGTTTCGATCCACAAGCTGTCTGCGTTGCAGAGTTCAGTTTTAAAATCTCACAGGCTTTCTGCCACGAGGCACGGATGCCATCTTGGGTACACTTTTTGATTTAAAATGTCCACGCAGGGTTCCGTTTTATTAATAATAACCTTCAGGGAAATGTAGAAATTTTGCAAATCTTACACTCCCCCCTGTGATACTAAAACTTGCTTGAAGTATCATACTTTTAAGGTGAGCAAAATTTTTCTGACCCTCCATAGTCAACCTTCCCCTGTAATTACCTATCTAATATACCCACGACACATGCACTTCCCATTCCGCGAAAATGTAGTGTACATAAGCATACATAGGAGAAATTACAGACTTTACACACATCCAAGCATGGAGGGGGTCCAACACCCCTGCACCACTTGGTACACATATCTTTATTAAACCACGTCGCAAAAAAACCCCAGAAAAACCTTTATTAAAAATAACAAACACAAAAGAAACAACAATCCTTTAATCAAAATACAAGGAAAAAGACTTAAACCAGTGTATCTCCCTCCACCTTTACATAATGTTCATTCTAGATCCTCTGGTTTCGGAATTCTGACCACTGACCTTTTCCCTTACACTGAATACAAACGAAATACAACACTATCCCTAACTGGCAAACCACGAGAATGTGGGAAACCAGTCTGATCCACGAAGGGGTCTCTATGTTATTGAAAATGTTCCACCAGAGTGGAATCACAATATCCAATATCTTAGTCCCTATCTCTACTGTTTTCTGTTCGAGAGTGAAAAAATGTTTCTGCGAAACTATAATGGCTTTGAGTGTTTTGGTAAGGTGTTCAGGGAGAGGGGGAATTTCATAGCCAAAGTGCACTATGTACTCTTGCAAATTCGTAAAATTCTCCTTCACAGTGAGGTGAACAGTGGAGGGTTCAGGAATGGGGACAATTCGCTCCTGGGCCACTTGAACTTCTGCCTCGGGTTTAAAACAGAAACTGCTGTCACTAACCGGACACCAACTATGCTGTCCATGCTGGTAGTGGGACGCGCTGGTGGTGACACAATATGTCCCACCTCCTATATATGCTACCTGCGGGGGAACATGGCCTTGTGCCATTGCCTCCATGGTACAATTTATAGGCTTTGCACCAGCAGTTCTGAACCCACACTACGGTTTTGAGTAGGCATTCAAGTGCTGGGGACACAGGATTATGTGTGCTCCCCGGCTCCGGCACCCTGAGAGGTCAGTACCTGTCAGAGCGTGCTCCCACTTAATGATGTAAGGCGGGACCGCTGTGACATGAATGTGTGCACCCCCTTGAATGACTCCAATGTTCTCCACCCTGTATACCGGTGCGGGTCGGGCTATCCTACCCATGACCGGCATCCTAACTACTACTCCCATGATTGTGTGGTTGGACCGCCCACAATCCATGGGGACTGGATAGGCTTCGGAGGCTAGCCGGAGTTGGCATGGGCTCAATGCATTCTCAAAAGGGTGGAGGGCTGCGAGGTGCTTGTTGCTAATCCAGGAGGGGACCAAACCCTGTTTTAAATCCTCCAGATTACTGCAGCCCTCGCCCAGTAACCACGCCCCGTATAACACGCACACCTCAACCTCATTCTGCGCAGCCTGGTCAGAAGCATTTCTGTCCTCCCTTATGAGAGCATTTACCGTCTTTGCGTGCTTTTCCAACTCAGCTATGATCTCCTTTAAATGGACCGTCATGGCCTGGTCCTCATGCAACTCCGAGCCCACTACCTTGTTCTCATCCAGTAATATTCTTTTTAACTGTGTTTTTAAACCGTTTATCTGGGTCTGCAGCTCTATGTCATCCAAGCTGTTGATGACAGAGGACCCAGTATTAAACACAGTAAAAACATCATTCCATACTCCCCTTCTTTGCCTCCCTGCATTACCCAAAAATTCTCGGTGTGTGGTGTACAGTCCGGTCTTGTCCACGTGGGCAAAATCGAACTCGTTAAACCTTTTGAACATGTTTTTTAATAGGGCCTGGTATAGCTGCTCTGTTTCTTTGGGGCACCACTCCGGTAAATGTACCTCGGTGAGATTTAAAATCACGGAGGCCACCGCGTAGTGTACCCCCTGGTACAGCATCTGATCAGTGGGGACTAGTACCAACCCATTCCCTGGTCCCTTGGTGGTGGTGGGGCAACCTTCCCTGGATAACCTCGCCGCCTGCGCCATGGGCATGGGCTTACGAGGGCGGGTTACCAGCTCAGTGGCATTGACTGGGATCAGGGAGAATAAGACTGCGCACGCCTTCAGGCTGGTATCCCACCTCATCCCATCCCCGGCGTCTTGCCACTGCCGGTGGAAAGTAATGGATATGCCTGCGGGGCAGACCTTCTCTGACCCCCACATACAGATATAAATCCCTTGATCCAGTTCCCACCACTTGTCCCAACACACGCTTAGTCCTCCATGAGTCCCTGTGATCGTCCGATGGGTGTTGTTTCCCAACCGTTCCCACTCGACTTCGGGGTTCCTCATGTCCTTGCTCAACTTTCTGAGCCACCACCACCCATCCAGTGGAATGTGTCCTTTACACGTTAAACATATTCGCTTTCCAACGGTGACGCTGACCCTCGTGGTAACGACCCGTACCCTGGGGCACAGGAGGGAGGTCTCCCCGTATGTGAATCTGGTTTGGCTGGAGTACTGAGACGAATTGGACCCCAGCCATCCTGGCCACCTTGCCTCGTGGAAGTAAACGGCAGTTTCCTCCGCATCCCGTTCACCTCTCCCATCGATCGCCAGGGGCGCTCTGTCTCCCGAACACCCGTAGATGTGGGAGTCTTGGACGTCGCCCCATCTCCCTGCGCTCATTCCAATCAGGGCGAATAGGATCACGATCCCTTCCATCCCAAAAGTCTTTCTGCAAAAAGATGTAAAAACATGCAGCCAGGCCCCCAAGAGATTCTCTGGCTTGGTGAAGCATAGTCGGGTCCCGCGACCTCGAACCAAATATACACGCTTAACAGATTACTTAACTTAAAACTACCCATCACCTTATTTAACTTAAACTAAAACACCCAAACTTAAGCTAAATAATTACACTTTATTAAAACTTAACTTAAACAAACTATATACATCCGCCGCCCGTCTCCGGGCGGCCAGGCTAATCCCTGTTCGGACTGCAGCTTGCCGCTACCCCCGGCATGACCGCACCATCCTTCGCTGTTGGTCCCTCGCAGCCCGTGGCTGCTGGCTGAGGACCTGTGTCCTTGGACCTCTCCCTGACTTGAGTGGCGGCCCTTGGTAACTGGAGGCTGGTGACCATGGCTTTCTCGGCTGGGGCGTCCGTGGGGATCTTCTAGGGGCTTTGACGGGTGGGGCTTTCTTGGCCGATGGGCTTTTAATCCGAACCGCTGCTCCCCCAGGCTTGACCCCTCCTAAACCTGGGCTGGGGGCAGGTAACTTTTCGCAGCCTGCTGCTGCGAGCTGAGAGTCTCTGCCCCCAGGTCCCATGGCTGGGCCCGGGGCAGGGTTTTTGACCTCAGGTCCCTCCCCCTCGTCTGGGTCCCAGAAGAGCGGGGGAGTGTCCCAATCGATGGGCGGGATGGCCCCTCCCTTCAAGCAAGCCACAGCGCCTGCCTGTGCAGTCTGTGAACTCGCTCCTGCTGCAGGCTGAGGATCTTTATCCTCAGACCTTTTCCCAACTGGCTGTTTTCCCCTTTCAGGCGTAAACAGCTTACACTGGTTGATATGGAACCATTTTGTACACCGGGGCATCTTCACGGCGTATACCATGGGGCTGGCTTTATCTACAATACTGTAGGGCCCCATGTATAATGGCTCCAAACTACCTACTCGGGCATAATTCCTCACCATAACCTGATCTCCTATTTCCCACTAATGCTGCTTTCTCGGTTCGAGCAGCAATCGGTTACTCCGATGCTGCCTTCCCATGTTCCCAGCCGCCTGCCCATGGACCTGCTTCAGGTGCTCAAAGAGGTTTCGGGCAAACCTGTCCCGGTTTAACTCCCTGAGCTGACCCTCCGCTAGTACATGGGTGGGGGTCCGCATAACCCTGCCAGTCATTAGCTCGTATGGGGAATACCCCGTGCTTTTAGACTGGCTGGCCCGGATCCCCATCAAAACCAACGGTAGGACTTCGGCCCATTTACGGGGCGAGTCCACCGTTTCCTTCCTTAACCTTTCTTTGAGGGTCCGATTCATGCGTTCTCCAATCCCCAATGACTGGGGGTTGTGGGCTACGTGCCATTTCCCCTCAATGTCTAGCAGCATCAGGGTGTTCTGCATCACCTGTCCGGTGAAGTGGCTTCCTTGGTCAGACTCCACAAACTGTGGTAGTCCCCACCTCGAGAACACTTCCTGGACTAGGATGCTGGCAGTACGCAGAGCTGTGGCAGTTCTACAGGGAAAAGCCTCTACCCACTTGGTAAACACGTCCACCAGGACTAGGCAGTACTTATAGCCTCCCTGGGCGGTGGGCAGGGGCCCGATGTAGTTGACTTGTATCGACTGCCATGGTCCCTCTACCCTCCTGAAGTGTCCCATAGGGACCTTCCTTTTGTGGGGGTCAGGGTTGTTCGCAGCGCATACAAGACAGCCTGCGTAGAACTCGCGGACATCGTCCCTGAGTCCCGGCTACCATCCCGCCTGTTCCACCCATTGCCAGGTGGTCTCAGGCCCGGGGTGTCCTGCTCCTGGACCCTCATGTGCCAGTTGAAGGAATTTCCTCCGGTGCTGCTGCGGCACAACCCACTGTTCCCGCTGGAACAGCATGCCCTCTTTAACGGAGAGGGTCGCTGTGCCGTACAGACCTTCTACTCCTTTTCCCTCAGCTACAGCGCTGAGGACTGCTTTGAGGACGGGGTCTTGGGCTTGGACCATCTTAAGGTCTGGGGCTAACGCTACCCCTACACTCCCTTGGGTCCCCTCCCTGTAAGGATTTCGGGGGCTTCGTTTAAACTGGTTTAAGGTAATCTACCTGGCCAGCAGTCTTTTTGCTGCTGCACTCTAGACCAATTTACAAACAGCGGTTTTGAATCGCTACCCCTCCTTTAGTTCTGAGTGGAGGAACTTATAGTTAATGATATTAAAACGGAACACGTGGTTTGGATGAGAGAAAATTATCAAGCTTTATTAACTAAAAGAAACTACAATCACAATATCAAACTATCCCACACGAACACAGTAAAATTGTAAAACTATATATCAAGGGGGTACACACGGCAAAAACGAGGGGTACAATGGCTACAATGTTATTTAAACAATCTTAGCAATTCCCTTAAATCACCATCCCCCCTTAACTCCTGCTAGGTTGCCTTGTTGAGGAGTCAGAAACTCTGCTGACATGTGGTCCAGCGAAGAGAGAGAGAGAGAGAGAGAGAGAGCTCACCTATGTCCCAGGAAGTCAAGAGGTAAGAGCCAAGAGTCAAGAGAGCGAGCTGGCTGCTCAGCCCTTTTCTTATACCTGGTGAGCCCCTCACATCCTGCCTTGCAAGGGCTGTGTGCAAAATTAACCCCAAAGCTGTGATAGGCTAACTCAAAGTGGTTAGATTGAGTTAATGTGATTTTCAGAGCTCCCTTTGCTGAAACAAAAGGGAGATACATCTGCTCTATAGTCCAGTACTGGGTGATTGGAAACCCATTCAAGATACAAAGAGTCTCTTCTGCAGTTTAGGTGTATCCACTCGATATACAAACAAATGCTAATAGCATTCAATTGCTTTGTAAACAAAGCATTGTCCTTTGTCTTCATTAAACCTTACTTCCAGACACAGAAAGCTGCATTTCAAACCTCTTTTGTCATTCGGCCATGTGGTGTGACAGCCATTTTATCCCTGGAAATTTAAAAAGCACATTGCCCAGGGATACTTTAATCAAAAACATGAATCTTCAGAACTGTAAATCATTGCGAATTCTTACAGTCCGCCCTTGGATACTTCCAGCTTGCTTGTAGTATCCTCTTGAAGAAATGAGCAATAATTTCTGACCTCCCACAAACAACCATCCCCTGTATTTACCTAATAGCTATCTGCCACTGATCCCCGTCCTGTCTATTCCCCTTAAATTCAAGAAAAAAACCATGGTATGGTAGGCATCTTACAGATACTTCAGTTTTCACAAAGGGCTCTAATACCCCTACACGCTTGTAAAATTATACAGTGTAAACCAAATTTACAATCACCTTTTTTTTACATCATAAGTTATTACAAAATGTTGCAATCTTAGTTACATAATGTACTCAAAAATTATCGCAAGCACGGAGAGGGTCCTACGCCTCTGCTCAACTTGGAGTTGTCACAAACTGGTCCCAAGCACGGAGAGGACCTCACGCCTCTGCTCAACTTGGGGCTGCAACACAAAATACAAAAAATCATTAAACAACATGCTTAAATGAACCCCGATCATCACGTGCCGATGATGGGTCGCAAAATTCGAGTGGGCATTGCTCCTCCCACTCGGGCAGTAAAAGTACCTTCCACCCCCCTTTGATCAGCTTAAACTTTAGAACAGGCAGAATGGATTTAGCGACCAGCCTGCTCCGCCAGCCCCGAACCGTTCCCTTGTCCTTTTGTGGAGGCGGGGTACCCCTCACGTTTAAAATTACCTTCCACAGACCGAGACCGGGGAGTATGGGATCTCATGACTCCCAGTCCCTCCCCCTCCCGTCTTCCCTCGACTGGCTGCAGAAAATGATGGGTGCCTGTGTGGCGGCACTCCCTGGCCCCACACTGATCCGGCCACCCACTCATCCTTCCCAGCCACACTTATCCTCTTGCCCGTGGGCCCCCGGGTGAGTTCCTCCCTCCCCCGACCGCACCCACGCGACTCTTGGGTCTCCCCCTCCTCTATATAATCATACCCGGGCCATCACCACCCACCCCCGGGGAACGCGTCCCTATGACCAGGCACCCGCGCTTCCCCATCGTGACTCCTCAACAGCGAGGTCTCCCGCACGTGAACTTCGGTCAGGATAGTGCTGGGTTGGGGGCCATGCCCCACCCAGCCGGGGCCATCTCCTCCCCGTAGGAGGAGTAGGCAAGTTCCTCCAGACTCTGTCCGGTTTTTCCCGAAGATCGCTGCGGGGTCTCCTGGATTCGTCCAGTGGCGAGGTGATCCCCAACATTCCGTATCTTCATTCGATGTCCAGCTCGGGCTGGGCGAACATGGCTGCTTCATTTTCCCATCTCCTGCAAAAACTTAAAAGGGACATGCAGCCAGGTCTCACTGACCTGCTGCCTTAGGTGGAGACATGGTCGGGTCCCTCGACTTCGGACCAAAATACAAACATTTGGCACACATGTGCACTTAAACTCTTTGCTTAAACTTAAAACTAGTTAAATCAACAAAACTAAGCACGCTATATACACACACATAGCTATAATACAAATGCCGCCCGTCTCCGGGCGGCCAGTCTAATCTCTGGCACTGTCGCAGATTGCTGCTGGCTGCAGCGAAGCTGGTCTGCCTCCTGTCTCTGGTCCCCCGCAGCTTATGGCTGTTGAGTGGGGGCCTCTGTTCTCTGGCTTTTCCCTGGCTCGGGAAACCGTCCTACTCCACTGTTAAGGGGGTGACCATGCTTTCTTAGGCTGGAGCACCCGCTGAGACCTTCTGAGGGGTGTCTCTACGGGGGAAACTTTGGCTGGCGGACCCTGAGCTTGGGTCACAGCCCCAGCTGGCTGGGAACCTGCTCCCCCATGTCCAAATAGCCCGCACTGTATAATGTACCTGGCAGCCTGCCGGTGCAAATCTCTCTCTGTGTTTGTCTGCTCTTTCCTGCCCACTCCTGTGCTGGGGGCAGGTATGCTCTCACCACCCGCTGCTGGTGGCTGGAAATTTTCCTCCCCATGTTTAAAACCTGGTGTCAGCTCCCTCCCTATGTCTCCTGCAAGAGGGATTGCTATCCCTGCCCCCACAGGGTCCCACATCATGGGGGGGGGGACCTCTCTAGAAGCGGGCTGGGAAGCTGGCTCCTTTAAATAGGCCACAGTGCCTATCTTTACAGGCGGTGAACTTGAACTTGCCTTGTACAATTTGTCTGAATTTCTCTGTGCCCCATCCCTGCCTGTAATCACTGCCACTGGCCCGGACCCATATGGGTCCCAGAAAGTGCCTGCACGTGCACTCTCTTTGACCAGCATACCGGCCAGTCATTGTGGGGAGGCAGAGGTGGGCGAGGGGGTTGCAGCACCATTGATGGCTGCTACCTTTCCCTGGTTGGTCAGGAGAGACCGCATTGCTTCCAGTAGCGGCTCGACTGAGGCGGGGGAGATTCCTGTCTCTACTCTTTGGGCTGGGGCTGGGGGATTCTTTCCCTTGCTATTCTTCCAGGAATTCTTACAGTCTTTTCTCCAGTGACCGTCTTTCCCACACCCATAGCAATTTAACCGAGCCTGGGAGGGACTGTTCCCCTCCTGGTGCCACTCTTTCTTATACTGAGCCCCAGGTTCAACCTCGTGGACTTTACCCTTCTGCTGGGGGCTCTCACCATTCCTCCCATTCCTAAATGTCACCATGAGCTGCCGGATTACAGTCTCTTCAGTTACTAGGGGGTCTCGGGGGTCAAACCATGCGTTGGCCTTTGCTCTTATCTGGGGCAGGCAATTGTACACCAGGCAACGAAGCCATTGGGTCTGCTGCTGCTGGTTCAGCTGTGCCCTATCTTGTCCCCCTGTACATGCACGGTTGTAGACTGGCCACAGCCTGTCTGCAAATGCCTGTGGAGTCTCCCCTTCCTGCTGCAGGGTTCTCCCTACGCGATCGAACGGATTGCCGTCGTTCGCACCCATGGCTTCCAGTATTTCCTCCTTCATGTTCTCAGAACCCTTCTGCCCTCTCTTGGCATCATTGGAAAGGGTCTGATAGAGCCTGCTATCCACAGAGAAAAGCAACATTCTGGCTTTCTCTGCATCATCACAGCCGTTAACACCGGCTGCCTGGTCTACTTGTTGGAAGTGCATTGAGGGGTCTCCCTTTCCAGAGAGCATGGGAATATGGTTCACCATGCCTCTGAGCTGTGGGGTATCATAAGGTATGAGAAAGGTATTCTGAACAGCCCCTGGGTTATCATTCACGGGCTGACCGTACCTCCGTTGTCTGAGGGGGTACACTGGTCCTGGTCCCCGCCTGCCTAGCGGGACCTGCTGGTGTTCTACCACCCCATTGTCCACCCCTCCTTGCTGCCTGAGCTCCCCAAAACCCGGAGCTGTGGGCTGCTGTCTTCAGATCTCTAATTCCCTAGCCAGCCTTTCCCTGGGTGTTGCCTCTGGGGCGGTTTGATTTGGGCTGCCAGTAAAATCCAGCTGACCTGCCTTCGGGCTGATCACGCAAATCATTCCTCTTGCTACCTTTAAAGCCACGTTAAGACTTTCTATCTCTGCCCTACAGGGGCCATGATCTGCTTCACCAAACCTGGCATTCTCTTCCCGCAGTCTCATCTCACTGTCCCTCGCCTCTGTGACTTCCTGCACAAGGCGCTCTATAAATGCCTGGCATTTCGTGACCTTTAGTGTGAGGCGTGCATTCTCTTCCCGCACCCTCATACCACTAGCTCTGGCCTCTTTAAACTCCTCCTGCTCTCCCATCACACCCTTCCTAACCCAGCCACCTATACCCCGATAGGTGAGCCTACACGCTGCTGCTAACATTCGCAGGGCTACCCACATACTGAAAATGAGAGAAACAAGAGCTGATGCTTTCACCAGATCCAGACCACTTATTAAATCAAAAACTGCCTCCACTCCTACCTGGCTCGCCATTGTAAGGATTTCGGGGGCTTCGTTTAAACTGGTTTAAGGTAATCTACCTGGCCAGCAGTCTTTTTGCTGCTGCACTCTAGACCAATTTACAAACAGCGGTTTTGAATCGCTACCCCTCCTTTAGTTCTGAGTGGAGGAACTTATAATTAATGATATTAAAACGGAACACGTGGTTTGGATGAGAGAAAATTATCAAGCTTTATTAACTAAAAGAAACTACAATCACAATATCAAACTATCCCACACGAACACAGTAAAATTGTAAAACTATATATCAAATGGGTACACACGGCAAAAACGAGGGGTACAATGGCTACAATGTTATTTAAACAATCTTAGCAATTCCCTTAAATCACCATCCCCCCTTAACTCCTGCTAGGTTGCCTTGTTGAGAGTCAGAAAATCCCTGCTCACATGGTCCAGCGAAGAGAGAGAGAGAGAGAGAGAGAGAGAGAGCTCACCTATGTCCCAGGAAGTGAAGAGCCAAGAGCCAAGAGTCAAGAGAGCGAGCTGGCTGCTCAGCCCTTTTTTTTATACCTGGTGAGCCCCTCACATCCTGCCTTACAAGGGCTGTGTGCAAAAATTAACCCCAAAGCTGTGATAGGCTAACTCAAAGTGGTTAGATTGAGTTAATGTGATTTTCAGAGCTCCCTTTGCTAAAACAAAAGGGAGATACATCTGCTCTATAGCCCAGTACTGGGTGATTGGAAACCCATTCAAGATACAAAGGCCTAGAAATTGGGTTTTGGCTTAGCCAGGGCTTTAGCGGCGGAAATTAGTGCCGGCGCTAAGTCCCCTGCGCGCGCCAAAAATTCAGTGGCGCCGCGCCCAAACGGCTGCCGGCGCTACTGAAGGGTCTTAGCGCCTGGAAAAGGGCGCTAACTGCCGTTTCGCGCCGCAGTTCCGGCGCTGCGGCACCCGATGCGGTGCGGCAGGCTGGGGAAGTGCAGGCCTCCTCCTTCCGTTAAGGAGGAGCTGCCTGCACTCGGCCGCGGCCCGCGCAAATCTCCTCAAAAATGAGCCCGGCACCTCGGACAAGTGCCGGGCTTGCATCTGTTCCGGGGGGGGGTGGGGAGAAGTCCGGGGAGGGAGCTGCGGGCAGGCGGCCGGCGGGAAAGCGGCCGGCCGCCGCGCCTCCTTAAAGCGCCGGCGCAGACTCCGGCAGCACTCGTTTGCCGGAGTCTTAGTTGCGGCTGCCACTGGCGAGGCGGCCGCAACTGAATTTCGGCTTGGGGCCGGGTTACCACGGCAACCGGGACGCTGCGCACACCGATGACGTCATCGGTGCCGGCGCAGCGCTACCGGTCTACCGCCGCGGAAGGGCCCCAGGCAATTTAGGAACCGGCGCCAATTGCAGCGCTAGGCCCTCTAGCGCCGCAAAACCGGTGCTAAGGGCACTGAATTTCTAGGCCAATGAGTCTCTTCTGCAGTTTAGGTGTATCCACTCGATATACAAACAAATGCTAATAGCATTCAATTGCTTTATAAACAAAGCAATGTCCTTTGTCTTCATTGAACCTTACTTCCAGACACAGAAAGCTGCATTTCAAACCTCTTTTGTCATTCAGCCATGTGGTGTGACAGCCATTTTATCCCTGGAAATTTAAAAAGCACATTGCCCAGGGATACTTTAATCAAAAACATGAATCTTCAGAACTGTAAATCATTGCGAATTCTTACATCCCTACCTCTGACCGCCGCCATGGGTCTGGACCCAAATGGGTCCCAGAAAGTGCCTGTGTGGGCACTCTCCTTGGCGAGCAAGTCAGCCTGCTGCTTGCCTTGGCCGCAGGGTTCTGTGGAGGAATGAGCCTTCACCTTGTGGATGAAAACCTCCCCTTCCTCCCCCACTGCTGCCAGGATCTTTTATAGCAGGGGCTTTACTGTGAGGGGTCTCCCGTCAGCGGAGGTATATCCGCGGCGGGACCAGATGGCCAGGTACTCTGTACACGAATTGCACGTAAACATGCTGTCCGAGCAAATCGTGTAGGGGGTGGGGAAGATTTCGGGGTGTGTAACGATGTACACCACCGCGGACAGTTCAGCCTGCTGGGCGCTCATGGTGCTGGGGAGCTTAATCGCCAGGGCAATGTTTGCCGCTGGGTCGTAAATTCCACACTCCGTGAGACGCTCGCCAGCAGATACCGTGCTGGAACCGTCTACATAGATTTCGCGGGCTGTGGGATGTATCCTGGCCCGTAAACCTATGTTTACTTCCCAAACCCCTTCAATGGAACACCGATGGGCTGTTCCAGGATATACCATGTTGGCTGCGAGCTTTGGCTCACAGAGACCCTTCACCTTCAGATCCATCTGTGAGAGGAGCAAGGTCCAGCGGGCAATGCGGGCACTGCTCACTGTCCCATTCTTGATCCTCCCGTCCAGAAGCATCTGGGTGGGTGTGTGATGGGTGAGGAGGGTGATGGGAGAGGTGCCTGTGAAGATCAATGACCTTTTCACAGCCCAATGTGTGGCCAAAAGATGCTGCTCACAATTGGAATAGCTCCTTTCCACATCTGTGAGTATCCTGGAGGAGTAGACCACCGGCCGCAGCCGGCCGTGCCGCTCTTGGAGCAGCACAGTACTGAGGCTGTCCCCGCTGGCTGCTACCTCCAGGAAAAACTCTTTCCCCCAATCTATGGCCCCTAAAGCTGGCGCGGTCTGCAAGTCCTTCTTGAGCCTGATAAATGCTGCTTGGCAACCCTCATCCCAAAGCCACTCCACTCCCTTGTGTAGGAGTCGGAGCAGAGGGGCTGCGGTGGCTGCATAGTCCTCAACGAAGTCTCTACAGTACCCGGTTAGCCCTAGGAACGAACTCACACCTGTTACTGTGTTAGGGACCGGTAGTTCTTGTACCGCCTCCCTCCTAGCCTTATCTATGGCCCTTTCTCTAGCGCGCACGGTCAGACCGAGGAATTTCACCTCCTGCTGGCCGATCTGCGCTTTCTTGGGATTTACCTTGAAACCCTTCTGTCCTAACAGCTTCAGCAGTTTGGCCAATAGTGGGCCATGCTCCTCTTTCGAATCAGTGAACAGGAGCAGGTCATCCACATATTGAACCAACTGTCTGGGCTGGCTAAAATTCTTCAAACTGTCGGCCATGCACTGATGGAAAATGCTGGGGCTGTTGTGGAAGCCTTGTGGCAAACAGTTCCACGTGTACTGTTGCCCTTTAAACGTAAAGGCAAACTTGTACTGATCCTCCCTCCTTACAGGGATGGACCAAAACCCATTGGAAATATCCAGCACCGTGAAAGTGGTCACGGATGCTGGAATACTCCCGATGAGGTCGGCAACTGCTGCTACTGTGGGTGCGCAGGCTGGGATGTTACTATTGAGCACCCGATAGTCCACTGTGGCCCTCCAGGAATTGTCCGGCTTTCTGACCGGCCATAACGGAGAATTCACGTGGGTAGCTATCGGTCTCAGAACTCCCTGCTGCACTAACGAGGACATGGCTGCTCCCATGTCCGGCTCTGCTTCCCTGGGGAAGTTATACTGTTTCTGCGGTCGGGCCATGGGGTCCCCGTCTACGCTGACCTCAAACCCTGTGACCCTCCCGCAGTCGTGTTTGTGAGTGGTAAATGTGGCCAGGTGGGCCTGCACAAATGCCTGGAACACTGGTGGGGTGTTGCTGACCATGAGCCCGAGGTTATAATCCTCTTTGGGCTTCATGGTGCAGAGGGTCCCCTTCCCTTCCTTTCCCGGGATTACTATGATCTCACCATTCTTTACTCTTCCTGCCCCCCAAAGGCAGTGATTCCTCAAATCCACCAGGATCCCGTGACCTACGATAAAGTCGGCTCCCAGGACCCCTCTTCCACCCTCCACGTCTCATTTCATCAGGACACACGTCCACTTGGAGCGGAGCGGTCCTATCCGAATGGCGAGCGGGATGGAAAACAAGCCGGCCTGTTCCCTACCCGTGAACCCCGATAGACTGTATGGGACCCCGCTGGAGAGAGGTGAGGTGATGGCATTAGCTGAGTAGATCACGGTACGTGATGCCCCCGTGTCCAACAGATATGTCCCTGTCACCTTTTCCACCTCCATCTCGAAGAGGGGTCTTTTCCACTCATCATACCGGAGAGAACACAGATAAACAGGCTGCGCTGGCTCTAGTCACGGCTGTGGGTTGGATGGGGCTGACGGGTTGAGAGCACCGGTGGCGGCTGCTACTCTCCCCTGGCCAGTCAATAAGGACCTCATGGCGTCCAAAAGTGATTCGACCTCTGCAGAAGTGGTCCCTACCCCCGCCTTTTGGGCTGGGGCTGTGGGATGCTTTCCCTTGTTATCCTTCCAAGGGTTTTTGCAATCCTTCCGCCAGTGACCATCCTTCCCACATCCGTAACAATTGGTCTTTGTGTTGGGGGGGTTACTCCCTTCCTGGTGCCACTCTTTCCTACCCGGTCCGGGTTTTACCTCATGCACCTTTCCCTTGGGTGGGTGTGCATCGGCTCCCCTACCGTTTTTGTAAGCCAGAGTGAGCTGCCTAATTACCGTGAGTTCTGTGGTCTGGGAATCTTTGGGGTCGAACCAGGCTTCTGCCTTGGCCCAGACCTGTGGCAGGCTGTTCGCCACCAGGCAACGGAGCCAATGCGTCAGGGAATCCCCGTTCAGGAATGCCCGGCCCGGCGTCCCCGGGCAAGCTTTCCGGTACACCGGCCACAGCTGGTCCGCAAAAGCCTGCGGGGTTTCCCCAGAGAGCTGGATCGTCTTCTCCACGCGGGAGAAAGGACTTCCCTCATCCATCCCCATGGCCTCCAGAACCGCATCTCTAAGCTCCTCGTACCCGCTCTGCCCCCTTATACACTCGTCAGAGAGGGATTGGAGGAGACTACTCTCCAGGGAGAATAGCAGCATCTTGGCCTTCTCAGCGTCATCGCAGTCGTTGACGCTGGCGGTCTGCTCTATTTCCCTGAAGTGGATCGAGGGGTCTCCCTTTGCGGAAAGCTTCGGGATATGGTTGACCATAACCCTGAGCTGTTGGGTGTTAAAGGGTAACACGAACTGGTTTTGGAGGGGTCCCTCATTGTCGCTATTGGCGGGTGGGCCGAATCTCCGATGCCGCGCTGGGCACATCGCTCCTGGCTCCAGCCTCTCGGGTGGGGTTTGCTCTACCTCCGCCTCCACCTCTGGCTCCACTTCGGGTTCTACCCCCGGTTCCACCCCCCCTTGCTGCCAAACCTCACTGAAACTTGGCGCTACAGGTGGTGGCTGTGAGGTCTCCTCTCTCTCAACCGGGTCATCCCTGGGCACTACCGGTGACATTGGAACTGTCCTCCCCTCGTTCTGCATAAAATCTGCCTGGCTTGCCTTTGGGCTTATGAGGCATACTATGCCTTTTGCCTTCCGGAAGGCCCGGCTCAGATTTTCTATCCTCTCTCTACAGGGGCCGTGGTCTGCCTCCTCAAACCCCTGTTCACTTGCTAGCTTGTAAGTGGCTTTTACCTCCTGCACTCTCTCTTCCTGTTCCCTAATCTGCCTTGCCAAGCAGGCGTTTTTCTCCCGCAACCTTAACTCATTTCCCTTGGCTTCGGTGACTTGGCACCGTAGGTATTCCAACTGGGCCTTGTGTTCTCCCACGAAATGCACTCTCTCTTGGTTCAAAGCCTGCTAAGCTACTAATAACTTGTTCCCTGCGAGAGCCTTATCCTGGATCTCCAGGGCTGACTCCCTTAACTCGACTGCCTGTGCTGCAACGAGCCTGTCCAAAAGCTGGACCTGCTTTTTAAAGCACATCATCCAAACTGCCTTCTCTAAGGACTTCTTGTGTTCCTTTCCCTCTTTCCACTTAACTGCTGCATCTACCGGACGCCCAGCCTTTAACAGAGTGGTGATCCACTTCTTAGTGATATTTACCTTGCTAAACACATAATCAGAAATCCTTTCCTCCATCACAGTTCGCTCATCTGAACCATTGTCTACTGTACCGCAACCCTGTTGCAGGTGTCCTGCCGCGGTCGCCATTCTGTAGGGGGTGGTGCGTGAGCCCAGTCAGTTATGCCTCTGACTGCCCGTGAGCGATTCGAATCGCTCCCATGCCCCTGAGATTCTTGACACCGGACTTAGGTACAGGTAGCGATACAGAAAAGACTCGAGTAGACAGGTGGTTTGGATGTAAGCAAAACTCAGGATTTTATTAAACAGGAAAAGTTAATACCGTCTTAAGAGAAGTTACCAGTATATAAAATTACAGGCAAATACAAATAACTATACTTATACAGGGAATGGGGAACACACGGCACATCGAGGGAAAACAACTATCTTAACAATCCCCTTATCCTTATCCCACCCCCTATACCTAACTAGATTAAGCTATGAGGGGCCAGAATTTATGCTCACCAATCAAAAGGGTTTGCTAGGCTCAAAACAGCGATGGAGTTCGGGGTTCACTCTTGGTGCTCTCTGGAGCCTGCCGTCATCACGTGGTCTCCAGGCGCTGCAAGGGCGTTGTCCAGGTTCGAGTACCCCAAAGTTAAAGTCTCTGTTTGGGTACTTTACCTTGCAGGGATGATTCCTCTTCCTCGGCTGACAGTTTGAGTTTGCATAAAGATAGTCACAGGTTGGCTGAGACTGAAGGCCCGATGATTCGAAGCCTACCCTCAGTTCATCTCCTCAGTTGGTCTTCCTCAGCTGGTCTCCCTCAGTTGGCCTTCCTCAGTTGGTCTTCCTCAGTTGGTCTTCCCTCCTCCCCTCGTCGCGTCCCGCCTCGCCTGGCCTGAATTGTCCGTGTCTGCCCAATGCAGTGCCGGGGCGATTTCCAGATGGAGTGGCAAAAGGCACGGGCAAAGGCCTGGGGATAAGCGTGGGATGGGGAAAGAGCGACAGCCACAAGGGCGAGGGGCAGAAGAGCCGAGCAGAGTAGAGAGAGAAGAGAGAGATTGCTACCCGGGGCCTTCAATTATACTCTTTTCAAAAACCCTTATCTGTGCACCAAATCAGGTTAGTTCTTTGTCTTAATCTTGGCGGGCTATTTTAAATAATGGTAGCAATCTATACTAACTGTTTTTTAGATGGCCGGTAATCGCATCTACCGGCCCGATAATTGACTTGTTTTGTCACGAATGTTCCTTGATGGGCCTGTCCAGCCTCGATGGCTTTCTTAATCTGTTTCCGATTATATATGTAAACTGCTTGAGGGCCTTAACTATAGTCCTAACTGAATTTAGATTTGTCTCCAATTCGGTCTAATACATAATTCAAAGTCCTGTCTGGTTTCAAAATACAAAGTCTCTCTTCACAGAAACTGCAGCTTTGGTTTCGATCCACAAGTTGCCTGCGTTGCAGAGTCCAGTTTTAAAATCTCACAGGCTTTCTGCCACGAGGCACAGACGCCATCTTGGGTACCCTTTTTTATTGAAATGTCCACGCAGGGTCCCGTTTTATTAATAATAACCTTCGGGGAAATGTAGAAATTTTGCAAATCTTACAGAGAGGAGCCCCCACTTCCTTGATGTCTGCCACCAAATTCCCTCTCATGGGTCAGGTCCCCCTCAGCACCTGCAAGTGGCTGGAGAGCACCTTGCTGCATATCAGGGGGGCCATGGGGACCCGTATCTGCAATGGCAGTCCTACTCAGTAGGACTTCCATGAAGGTCTGGTTTCTCAGTTCAATAGATGACCATCACTCCTCCAGAGATGTTATTCTATTATGAACACTCACCATGTTTTCAGCATTCTGGTGACTTATCTCCTCCATGGCCGAAGCCATCCTCTCGTCCACTGTTGCCATCCATTCGAGGGAGTTTGCCACCCTTTCCGTCGTGATGTGTTCATGTGCCAATGACTCCACAAAGGTTCTGCTCATGTTCGCGATGCACTCCTCCATTTGCTCCACACTCGCAGCGACCCTGGAGACAAAACCTGCCAGAGACTCCTGCATCTGTTCCTGGAGTTCCAGCACCGCTGATCTTATGGATGGACCCAGAGGCAGAGGGTCAACATGCAGCTGAGCCGAGCTGGCAGAGTCCTGCGCCCTCCGACTAGGACTCTCCACTGCTGTCCCTGTCTCCACAATTTGCTGATGCTCACTTGTGAGCTGTGATACACCAGGTGACAACACTACTCTATGTCCCGAAGGTCCCACCGAGGTGTGAGTGTCTGCGCTGGTGCTGGGTGCGCTGAATTCTGGTGATGCTGCACCCTCAGAGGATGCAGCTTCCTCTGAGGAGTCTGACTGCTCAGCCTGTTCTTCCTGGCTAGTGGGGATGGTTGCTTGCGATGGTCCTGTGGGGGAGTAAAGGAAAGAGTCAGAGATGTGATGCCAAGGTTACATGCACATTGCATATTGCAGATGCTCATAAGTCCATCTGTTAGAGCTTCAAAATCATTATTAGCGACTCATGCAATGCCAATGAGAGAGATGGGAAACTTTTCTGTCACCAGCTTGCTGGGTTACACCCATCTGTCCGTCCCCCACTTGCGCATCCTCCTCTACTCCCACGATTTCCAGGACCGCCTCCTCCCAGGGGGTCAGGTGGGTTAATGAGGCTGTCCCTCCTCCTGTCCTCGCTCGCTCTCTTTTATTGTGAGCTCTCTTTTCCTGCAATGAGGGAGGCAATTGGAGGTTGAGTGAGAATGAAGGAGTGAGTGTAGAGATTCCATAGCATCGATACTTAGAAGGAGACAAAGATGGAGTGAGGTGGCAAGACCAAAGGCCCTCCCTGTGTGTTGTCAGTTGTTTGCATAGCATCACAGTGATAGGGAGTATGATGGCTGCATAGTCGAATAGTTATGTGAATGTGACCATAGAGAGAAAGGGAATGGGTAAGGGTGCATGGATGTCAGTGTCAAGTGGGATGTAGAGGAAGAGATTGCTGAAGCTGAGTGCTGGTGAGGAAAGGCAATGGGGATCAGATTGAGGGTGATGGGAAAATCATACTCACTTTTCCAGTGCAGAGAAGTTCATGAAATCTCTTGTGGCACTGTATCCAGGTTCTGCGGGTGACTCCCAAGGAATTGACCTCCTCAGCCACCTGCATCCACACTGCCTTGGTCTGCTTGGGAGGCCTCTTCCTCCCTGTAGAAGGGAAGAGCACCTCCCTGTTGGCTGTAGCCCTATCTACTAATGCCTGCAGGGCCACCTCATCAAAACGAGGAGCTGATCTGGGTCTCAAATGTGGTGGGAAGCTCACTGTGGAGGTCACATGCTGAGTGTGGATCACTCATTGCCTATTACCTTGGGGAAGGTCTGAGATAAGAGCCAATCACTGCCCTTGCAGGGTGTTACCTGATGCAGGTGAGGAAGTCACCAGGGATGTGATTCAGGCAGTAACAAAGAGCAGGAGAAGCAGTCCCAGCACTGTGGATGCAGTTATTGACTGGAATGGGAATGGCTTCTGGCTGGCTTGGTAAGCTCAATGTGTGAGATGAGACAAGAAATCTTACAACCCAATTCAGACTACTCTCCCACCACATGAATTCTATTTTTAGGGGAGCACGGTGGCATAGTGGTTAGCACTGTTGCCTCACAGCGCCAGGGACCCGGGTTCGAATCCGGCCTCGGGCGACTGTCTGTGTGGAGTTTGCACATTCTCCCCGTGTTTGCGTGGGTTTCCTCCGGGTGCTCCGGTTTCCTCCCACAGTCCAAAGATGTGCAGGTTAGGTTGATTGGCTATGATAAATTGACCCTTAGTGTTAGGGGGATTAAATACGTGGGGATAGGGTGGGATATGTGTTGGTGTAGGGGTTATGGGGATCGGGTGGGATATGTGTCGGTGCAGGCTCGATGGGCCGAAATGGCCTCTATCTGCACTGTGGTGTTTCTGTGTTTCCTGCAAGTCATCTTTCCTGCAGGTCTCTCACACTCCACAGGCAAAAAGCTTGGCAGTCTGCATAAGAAGCAAGGCTTGCTGTAGACCTTAAATGCAGCAGCAATGATGACGTCATCGGAGGCGACTTTCAGTCAGGAAAAACCCGTTTGCCAAGGGTTCCCACACGTTGGAAGTCAATTGAACAATTAAGTTAAAATTGCATCAATCTCCCACATCCATTTAGATTCAGGTGGATAACACGAAATGCGGATAACACGACACCATCCCGCACCCGAGTTAAAATCCAGCCCTTTGACTCTATAAGCAGACGTTCTTCGTGTGTGAGTCTAGACAGTAAGTGCTGGCAGGCTGAGACAATGAGAAGAATCCTGGCTGAGCCTGACCTCCTCCTCACCCAACATCCACCCAAGGACGGCCTTTCCAGTGGGAGATATGGATTCCGTTTTGTGCTCACTGTTAAGTCTGTGTGTTCTAGTTGTAATTACTAACACAGACTACAAGATTAAAGTTCAACAGGTCTTTACTGGTTGGAGGTCAGGACTATACTAAATACAATATTACTACACAGTGCTTATATACCGGTGGTCACCACCAGTATTACGTATACAGCAGCCAGAGAAAGTAGTACATCTCTTAAGGTGGAACAGGCTTAAGTTCTCTTAAGGTGGAACAGGTTACATACACCACAATCCTCCCTTTTTAGCTTAACAGTCATATCCCCATTTAACATAACATAATAACATATATAACTTCAGGTATAAACAGTTCAAAGGTTCAGCCTCTCAGGAGGCCTTCTGATTCGGTTTGGATAACGCCTTTCAGTGGTCTCTGATTCCTGTTGCTGAGGTGACTCCTCTAGTTGGTCTCCCATGCATTGGGTGTTATCATCATCAGGTACATTCCCTGCCGAGGTAGATGCTTCAGGTTCATTAACGTCTTCCACAGTTGTCTCTGTCGCAACCATGGGTTCGACCCTTGCTCTCGATTCTACCAGTTGATCCGCATGACGCCTTATCACATTGTTACCAATATCTACTGTGTACATCAGAGGTCCTTGTCTGGCCCGAATTGTTCCGGACTGCCATTTTTCGTTTCCATAGCCCCTTGCCAACACTGGTTGTCCTACGTCGAAACTTCGAGTGGTCTTGTTATTAATATGCCGGAACTGTTTGTTTTCCACTTCCCTCCGCACATTTGGTTTTAACAAGTCCAACCTGGACCGCAACCTCCTGTTATAAAACATCATGGCAGGACTTTGGTTAGTCACTGCATGAGCGGCGTTTCGATATGCCATTAGGAAATTGTCCACCTTGTGCTGTAGCGGAATCTGATCATCGTTCATGGCTTTTATTGCCTTTTTGAATGTTTGGACAAATCTCTCGGCCAACCCGTTTGTCGCTGGATGATATGGGGCAGAGGTATAATGTTTCACCCCATTCTTCTTTAAGAATTTTTGGAATTCTTCCGACACGAACTGTGGTCCGTTGTCCGAACAGATCTGTTCTGGCAATCCGTTCCTTGCGAATATTGTTCTTAACACCGCAATTGTCTTTTCTGAAGTAGTGGTATTCATCTTGATCACTTCTGGCCATTTGGAATGTGCGTCCACCGCAATTAGAAACATGGAGTCCATGAATGGACCAGCAAAGTCAATGTGTACGCGTTGCCATGGGGCTGAAGGCCATTCCCATGGGTGTAGTGGTGCGATCGGAGGTGCATTTTGCACTTTTTGGCACCCAGCGCAGCTTTTCGTCAACTCCTCTATCTGTTGGTCAATACCTGGCCACCATACATAAGCCCTAGCAAGACTTTTCATCTTAACCTTGAAGATGACCTTCATGCAGTTCTTTTAGAACTCTTTCCCTTAACTTGGGAGGAATAATCACTCTTGTCCCGTACATCAAAGTACCATGGCAGACGGACTGCTGGTCTAGCTTTGCCGAGAATGCTGGTAACAGAGGATCACCACGTGTTGGCCATCCTTTCACTGTCACCTCGTAGACTCTGGACAGTGTCGGGTCGTTCCTGGTTTCTCTTTCAATACTTGCATTGGTGACTGGTAAACACTCGATGATGGTCGAATGAAATAACTCAACAGGGTCAACTTTCATCGTTTCTTCTTCTTCAGGTAGTGGCAGGCGCGACAGCCCATCAGCATTGCCATGCTGCTTCGTACCTTTGAATTCTATTTGATATTGATGTGCCCCTAGGAAAAGGGACCATCTCTGGAGACGCTGTGCTGTCATCACTGAAACACCCTTCTTAGGGTTAAAAATGGATACCAACGGCTGATGGTCTGTCAGAAGTGTGAATTTTTGGCCCTGCAGGTAATGATTAAACTTCTTCACTCCCCATACAAGGCTGAGAGCCTCCCTATCGATCTGCGCATAGTTGCGCTCAGCGGAGGTCAATGATCTGGATGCAAACGCGACTGGCCTTTCCGTGCCATTTGGCAACTTGTGTGAGAGTACTGCCCCAATACCATATGGAGAAGCATCACAAGCCAACCGAATAGGCAGTGTCGGGTTGAAGTGAGCCAACACTTCCTCTGAGGTGATCAATTCTTTGCTTTTGCGAAATGCCTTCTTACAGTTTTCGCTCCATTCCCATGGTACCCCCTTCTGTAAAAGAGCGTTTAGTGGGTGCAGTACCGTGGATAGATTTGGTAGAAATTTATGGTAATCGTTAATCAATCCTAGAAACGACCTCAACTGAGAGACATTATCCGGAGCGGGAGCCTTTACAACTGCCTCTATCTTGTCAGGAGACTTATGAAGCCCCTCCCGGTCAATGACATGACCACAGTACGAGATCCGCTTCTGGAAGAACTCACATTTCTGCCGATTAACTCTAAGTCCATACTCTTTCAGTCTGTTGAGCACCAGTTCCAAGTTTGCGAGGTGTTCTTCATCACCATCACCTGTAATCAGGATATCGTCCAGGTAACATTGTGTGCCTGGAATTCCCTGTAATACCTGCTCCATGGCCCTCTGCCAAATTGCTGGAGCCGATGCCACTCCAAAAACCAGCCTATTGTACCGGTACAAACCTCGATGCGTGTGATCGTGAGGTATTGGCGTGACTCTTCTTCAACCTCCATCTGCAAGTACGCCTGCGCCAGGTCTATCTTGGTGAAGTGTTTCCCGCCAGACAACGAAGCAAAAATATCCTCAATCCGCGGAAGCGGATACTGCACCGTGTGAAGCACCGGATTAACGGTGATTTTGAAATCTCCACAGATGCGAACCTTCCCTGGTTCTCCTGGCTTGTTGCTCGAAGGACGTTTCATAACGGGAACAATGGGCGTAGCCCACTCACTCCAATCTACCTTAGACAGTACACCTGAACGTTCTAGCGCTTCCAGTTCCGCTTCTGCAGTAGGCTTTAAAAAATTTTGGGTGTGCATGTTCATCAATCTTGATGTTTGCCGTAATTCCTCTCAGTGTTCCCAGTCCCTGCTGGAACACCTCTTTAGCATCATCCAATATTTTGGACAATCGTTTAGGTTTGACATCTGTTTCCCCGGAATCTACTGTTAGTGCCTTCAAGGAGTGCCAGTCCATATTCATTTTCCTAATCCACTCCCGTCCCAGTAGTGGTGGACCTCCTTCAGGTAGCACATATAAGTCCATTACTTGGCTTTTTTCGCCCTTGTGGACCACTTTTACCTCTATCTTTCCGATGGGGTACACTCTTTGCCCCGTGTATGTTTTCAATATAATCTCCGTATCCCGTAGGGGAATATGTTGGAATAACCTTTTGTAATCTTTCTTATTCATGACCGTCAATGCCGATGCAGTGTCCAATTCCATCTTTACTTGGACTCCTGCTATCTGAAGGGTGACCCAAATTGTCTGGAGATCTGCATCCTTACCAACGTTGTGTACTCTTAAGCTACCCAGTTCATTACTGCTGGCGTCTGAATCTGACTTCTGTTCGGTCGAACTGTTCTTTGTCACCTTGTGTACCTTTATGTATTTTCCTTGCGGTGACTTTTTGTTGCTGGTCTTCTTTCCTGACCGGCATACTTTAGCTATGTGGCCAAGCCTGCCACACGTTCTGCATTCTTGGTTTTTAAACCAACACTGGTTCTGATCGTGCGTTGTCTTTCCACAATGATAACATTTTACAGTACTCAAACCCAATTTATTTGTACTGAGTTCCGGTGACCGTAGCTGCATTACTGCCATGCCTCTCGCTGCGGCTTTGTGTGCTGCTGCCATAGTGACCGCTTTCTCAAGCGTCAGCTCATTCTCCTCGAGCAGTCGCTTTTGTGTATCTTCTTTTAATAAACCACACACAAATTTATCTCGTAGCGCCTCTGTCAGTCTCTTTCCAAACTGACAGTACTTTGCTAGCTTACGCAATTCCATTAAATATTCAGCATTGCTTTCATCCTTCAGCTGCCTTCTGCTGTAAAATTTAAATCGTTCCGCTAGCATCAGCGGCGTGGGGTTTAGATGATTTTTCAGGACAGTAACAATCTCCTCGAACGTCTTATCCTCCGGTTCATCTGGTGATAAAAGGTGTTTCAATTGCCCGTATGTCTTCGCGCCCATTAAGTTTAATAATGTTAGTGCTTTCTCTTCATCTGGGATTTTATTTGCTTTACAATAATTTTGTATGCGTTCTACATACATGGCCCAATCTTCGATGTCGCTATCAAAGGTATTAATGTTCCCATGTTTAGGCATCGTTGCAATTTAATTTATTTTAATTTTTATCCAAGATGGCGGCTTCCCGCTCTTGTCTTCGTCCTCCGCCTACAAAATGGCGGTTTTCCCGTGCTTGGCGGTCTTCACCCGTCCCCCGACGCTGTCGCTGCTTCACCGCGGCTCTCGCGCCTTCAGTTGCCCCAGACGCTGCGCCTTTTTAGCCCGAATGCGGCCCGGCCCTTATCACCAGCCGCGATCGATGTCCCCGCGCTGCGCCTTTCGGCCTGAATGCGGCCCGGCCCTTATCTCCGGTCGCGATCGATCTCACCGCCCTTATTCCTCCGTCTTCTCTCCCTGTCTGTACAGCCAATGCGGCCGACTTTCTGGTCGCGTCGCTGCCCGGCTTACCCACCATCGAGGTAGAAAGAAGATAGTTGACAGCCACTGATGGAGGCTTCGAGTTCAGGATGTCTTCTGCACTCTGGTTTCTCGATGTCTGCCGCGCGACGTGTCTTCCAGCAGGGTGATGAGGGTGGAAGCCTCTCTTCAACGTCCGTTCTGTGGACGAAGCCGCCATGGATATAAACTGCCGCAGGGTAAGAATCAGACTCGTCACCACTGTTAAGTCTGTGTGTTCTAGTTGTAATTACTAACACAGACTACAAGATTAAAGTTCAACAGTTCTTTACTGGTTGGAGGTCAGGACTATACTAAAATACAATATTACTACACAGTGCTTATATACCGGTGGTCACCACCGGTATTACGTATACAGCAGCCAGAGAAAGTAGTACATCTCTTAAGGTGGAACAGGCTTAAGTTCTCTTAAGGTGTTTCAGGTTACATACACCACACTCACTGTGACAGAGAATTTAGCGAAGGAGGATTCTTTGCAGCCCTTCAAGAAGGCAATAGATGGCCTTCTGTAAAAGGGGGTGATCACTGCATATGGAAGGTCGGAGTATATTATTCTGGATAATTTATATGCTTAGGATCTCCTGGGACTTGCCTGGTCGCCGATGAGGTGTAGGAGGAATTTTTGACAGAAGGCTCCTGAATTGGCTACAGGTCAGTTTATTTTGCCTCTCAGGAGTTTGGGGGATGGGAGGGTTGGTACATGGGGTTGAAATCAGCCACGGTTGGGAGTGAGGACACATGGGACTGATGGCTTTTCCTCTTCCTTGTAACATAAACATAAATTTTAAAACTAAAATGATCAACAAGAGGAATTTCATACCCAAATGAGAAACGGGAGTAAAATCTTCGATTTATCTGTCCCTTCCTTAACCTAGGGGCCAATTGTAGTGCCTCAGCCTGACATATGAACATGGGTCTGCCTGGTTCATATTGCTCAGTTATCAGTGGCTTTACCAAGTGGACCACTGACAGAGCTCGCCATTGCTTCGTCTAAAAATGTGTTGATAATATATTAAAGGGAAGCGGCTGGGAGGTGTTAGATCCGTGATTCTGAGAGTATGATGTTTTTCAATAACCACACGGATGCTGTAACTTAACAATCAACAGGTATTTACTGGAGTAGGGTAGTCTCAAGACTGGGGTACAGAGGCATGCTCAAGGCTTATATACAGGTGTGGTCACTGCCGGTACTACAGTATACAGGAGCTGTAAAAGTAGTTCTCTCTTAAAGGTACATACACTACAATTCCTCCCCTTTTAGATTAGTAGTACCCATAATATGCAAATAACAATTAACACTTTAACATGTACATTAAACAACAATAGTCCATTTATAGATTCAGTCTTTGGGGCGGCTTGCTGATCCTTTCGGGATAGCGCCTTTCCTGAGGTTCTTGTTCTTGGTGCGGAGGCGATTCTGACCCCTTTTTATCGGTTAGTTCCTTGGGTTCCACTGCTACTGGTTCGGAGGTAGATGCTACCGGTGTGTCGGGTTCATCCCCAGGTACGCAAGACATGGGGTTGACTCGTTCCTGTGATGCTAAGATCTGATCAACGTGGCATCTCACAATGTTCTCCCCGACATCCACTGTGTACATTAATGGCCCCTGCCGTGTGCATATCGTTCCGGGTTGCCGTTTCTCTGTTTGGTAGTCACGGGCCAAGACTGGTTGTCCTACATTGAAGCTCCTTGTCGGCTTCTCATTGATGTGCTGGAATTGTTTATCCTCAACATTTCTTCGCACATTTGGTCTAAGCAAGTCCAGACGAGATCGCAACCTTCGGTTAAACAACATCATGGCCGGGGTCTGGTTGGTAACTGCATGTGTCGCGTTTTGGTAGGCTAATAAGAAATTGTCCACCTTATGCTGTAGTGGAATTTCATCATCGCACATGGCCTTTATCGCCTTCTTAAAGGTTTGTACGGACCTCTCAGCCAATCCATTTGTGGTTGGATGATACGGGGTGGATGTGTAATGCCTTACCCCATTCCTTCTCATAAATTTTCAAAACTCTTCGGACACAAACTGTGGTCCATTATCAGAGCAAATCTGCTCTGGCAAGCCGTTTCTGGCAAATATGGTCTGTAGGACTGCAATCGTTTTCTCTGTAGTGGTTGAGGACATTTTTATCACCTCAGGCCACTTCGAATGAGCATCCACTGCTATTAAGAACATTGAGTCCATGAATGGACCAGCAAAATCAATATGCACCCGTTGCCATGGAGAGGAGGGCCACTCCCATGGGTGTAGAGGGGCATGTGGTGGTGCATTTTGGACCTTCTGGCATCCTGAGCAGCTCTTGGTTAGGTCTTCGATTTGTTGATCGATTCCCGGCCACCACACATAAGCCCTAGCAAGGCTTTTCATTTACACTCCCCCCAGATGACCTTCATTTAGCACTCTCTCCTTTAACTTGGGTGGAATCACCACTCTGGATCCACACATCACTGTCCCCTGGCATACTGACAGCTGTTCTCTTCTGGATGAGGATGCTGGCAACAGTGAGTCGCCATGTGTTGGCCATCCCCTCACCGTCAAATCATATACCCGAGACAGCGTTGGATCATTACGGGTCTCCTTCTCTATATCCGCGTTCGTTACTGGCAATCGTTCAATTATTGACGAATAAAATATCTCGATAGGGTCCACTGCTGGTGCTTCCTCCACAGTAGGCAGTGGCAGGCGTGATAGCCCATCAGTGTTTCCATGCTGTTTCGTGCCTTTATATTCTATTTCATATTGATTCGCCCCTAGAAACAGGGACCATCTTTGTAACCGTTGTGCAGTCATTACTGGAATGCCCTTCTTAGGATTAAAGATGGAGACAAATGGTTGGTTGTCAGTCAGCAAGGTGAACTTCTGCCCATGCAGATAGTGGTTGAATTTTTTTACTCCCCATACTAGGCTGAGGGCCTCCCTGTCAATCTGGGTGTAGTTGCGTTCGGCTGAGGTTAGTGACCGAGATGCAAAGGCTACGGGCCTCTCCAACCCGTCTGGGGATTTGTGTGACAGCACCGCTCCAATACCATAGGGTGATGCATCACATGCCAAATGAATTGGTAGTGCTGGGTTGAAATGGGCCAACACCTCTTTTGATGTGATCAATTCTTTAAACTTCTGGAAAGCTCGTCTACGTTCGTCATTCCACTTCCATAGTACCCCTGTTTGCAGTAGGGTGTTCAGTGAGTGTAATACCGTGGACAAATTTGGTAAGAACTTATGGTAGTAGTTTACCAGCCCGAGGAACGACCTCAGTTGTGACATATTTTCTGGTGCTGGAGCCTTTACTACTGCCTCAATCTTTTCAGGAGACTTATGTAACCCCTCTTCATCGATGACGTGGCCAAAATACGAGATCTGCTTCTGGAAAAACTCGCACTTGTGGCGATTAGCTCATAGCCCATATTCCTTTAATCTGGTGAGCACCTTCTCCAAGTTGGCGAGGTGATCACTGTCATTTTCGCCCGTGACCAGGATGTCGTCCAAATAACACTGGATCCTTGGAATCCCTTGCAGGACTTGATCCATTGCCCTTTGCCAAATAGCCGGAGCCGATGCTACCCCGAACACCAGACGATTGTATTGATAGAGACCTTTATGAGTGTTAATCGTAAGGTATTGTTTCGAGGCTTCTTCTACCTCCATTTGCAAGTACGCCTGGGCTAGATCAATTTTGGTGAAGCGTTTACCTCCAGATAGCAAGGCGAAAATATCCTCAATTCGTGGAAGCGGATATTGTACCGTGTGAAGGATTGGGTTCACTGTCACCTTAAAATCCCCACAGATGCGGACCTTCTTTGGTTCCCCAGGCGTATTACTCAATGACCTCTTCATTACAGGAACGATGGGTGTAGCCCACTCGCTCCAGTCTACTTTGGACAGTACTCCTGAACGTTCCAACCCTTCCAGCTCTGCTTCGACAGCTGGTCTGATCGCATAAGGCACTGGTCTGGCCTTAAGAAACTTTGGGCTTGCATGTTCCTCTATTTTAATCATTGCTGTTATGCCTTTTTGTGTTCCGAGTCCCTCCTGGAACACTTCTTTTGCGTCAGTTAGCATTTTTGACAGTCGTCCAGGTGTGACGTCGTCACCCTTTTTGGCCTCAACCTTCAGTGCCTGTATAGAATGCCAATCTAATTGTATCTTCTGGATCCATTCACATCCTAGCAGTGGTGGTCCTCCATCTGGCAATACATATATATCCATTTTAGGTATTTCCTGGCCTTTATATATCACTTTCACCCTTATTTTTCCTTTGGGGTAGACTTTTTGCCACATGTACTTCTTCAAGACAATCTCTGTAGCTTTCAAGGGTATATGTGAAAATAGCCGCTTGTAGTCCCTTTGGTTTATGACTGTTAGGGCTGATCCTGTGTCCAATTCCATTTTCACCTGGACTCCGTCTATCTTGAGTGTAACCCAGATAGTCTGATGATCCTCCATTTTGGTTACCTTATGTAGTTTCAGACAACCCAGCTCCTTGCTTCCGGAGTCTGTGTCACTTTTCTGTTCGTCTGAACTACTGTCCATCACCTTGTGTACCTTTTTGTACTTCTCCTGTGGCGATTTCTTACTGTTGGTTTTCTTCCCAGACCTGCAGACTCTTGCTATGTGTCCTGCTTTTCCACACTGTCTGCACACTTGGTCCTTGAGCCAACAATCCTTCTGGTCGTGTGTTGTTCTGCCGCAGCAATAGCACTTCCCTGTTCCAAAGGACATTTCATTGGTGCCATATTCTTGCGGTCTCCGTTGTATCTCTGCAGCGCCCCTTGCGGCTGCTTCGTGTGATACTGCCATACTGAAAGCCTTGTCCAGCATAAGATCCTTTTCTGATAGAAGCCGTTTCTGGGTTCCTTCAGTTTGAAGCCCACACACAAACTTGTCCCTTAACGTATCTTCTAGTCCCGCTCCAAACTGGCAGTGTTTCGATAGCTTGCGCAGTTCCGTTAGGTACTCAGCATTGCTTTCGTCTTTGTGTTGGTTCCTTATATGGAACTTAAATCGTTCTGCTATCAGCAGCAGTGTGGGGTTTAAGTGGTCCTGTAGGATTTCTACTATGCTTTCGAAATTCTTGTTCACAGGCTCCTCTGGGGTTATTAGGTTTCGCAGTAACCCATAAGTTTTTGCACCCATGGAATTTAACAAAACCAGTGCTTTCCTAGCATCTGGCACTTCATTCGCCCTGCAGTACACCTCAATGCGTTCCACATATGTCGCCCAATCTTCGACTTCATTGTCGAACGTAGAGATACTGCCACTCTTCTGCATCCCTGGGTGTGATTTAACTGTCAAAAATGGCGTCTTCCGCGCTTCCCCTTCCTCTCTGCTGGCACAAAATGGCGTCTCCCGCGCTTTCCTTCCTTCCCACGCTCGCCCTTCTTCTCCGCTGCGGCTTCTAAAAATGGCGTCTCCCGCGCACTTCCTTCTTCTCCGCGGCTCAATGACGTCTCCCACGCTCTCCCTTCTTCTCCCCGTGGACACTGTTCAGCCCTTGAGCCCTGGCTGTGCTCTGCGCGTTCTTTTTTTTTGTACGCCTTTCCCATTTCCGCCGCTCGGTCCTGAACCCGGCTGTTGCTTTACCCTCTCTCTCTCCGTTTTGTTTTTCCTCGACGCCGCTCGGTTTTCAACCCCCGGCTGCGCCCTGTGCGCTTCACCCTCTGTCTTACCCCATCGACGATGCTCGGCTTTCTCTCCGCCGTCGGTCGCCTCCAGCCGCCGCTGTCCGGGAAGGGTCTGCGCTGTACCTGTCGTCAATCTATTGCTGATCGTCGTGGCTGGGGAACCAAGCCCGGCTCTCCACAGCCTCCCCTGCGATGTTCACTCTCTGCCGGATGACTGGGCGGTTGCTTGTGGTCGACGCCCGTGTTTCTGGCCTCAACTTTCTTCCACCGCCCTCCCGGAGCGAATCCTCGAAGGGAAATGCAGAGTTGCAGGTAGATTCGAATCGACACTCGTCGCCACTGTTAGATCCGTGATTCTGAGAGTATGATGTTTTTCAATAACCACACGGATGCTGTAACTTAACAATCAACAGGTATTTACTGGAGTAGGGTAGTCTCAAGACTGGGGTACAGAGGCATGCTCAAGGCTTATATACAGGTGTGGTCACTGCCGGTACTACAGTATACAGGAGCTGTAAAAGTAGTTCTCTCTTAAAGGTACATACACTACAGGAGGAGTCTCAGCAAGAGGCAGTTAAACTAGCATAGCCACACATGACAGCTGAAGCACCCTGAGGGTAATAACTGCGTCTGATATTAAACCACCTCCCTTGCACCGTCGGGCTTGGTATTTTCACAAGCAGGTCCCTACTGTCGATGTCACATGTTCCATTATCCAAAGAGTCAACAGCGATAGACACAGGAAACAAATGTTGAATTCAATCATGAAGCTCTGTAGTAGTCTGGTTATTTAAGAGGGCTAGTGGACACAGAACACCCTCATTAAGGACATTGATATTCGTGGATGAATTATTCAAAACTGGATAGACAACTGGGGGGAGAAAAACAGTTGCTCGAGGGAGGTACACAGAGATTCTCAGGATGTTGGCAGATGTGTGTATGGAGATGTCCTTGAACAGTCATGTGATTTTCTTAATGAATAATTTCTCAATATGTACATTAATCTGTGTCTACAGCCAATGAATACTTGTTTATCCTTTGCCTCTGAATGGTTCCTTGACCTTCTTTGTATTTCCAAGGACAATAGGCAGTTTGAAGCAGAATATATGGAAATTGCAAGTCACAAAACAAATCATATTATTATTAACATGCACTAGGCAATGGGGGTCACTCTTTTCTTTCAACATGTATGCTCTCCAAATAAACAATAGTAATAGGGAATGGTTCAAGAAAAACATAAAAACATAGCTCAAGGCAAGAACTCCTCAACTAGAACCCGCCCAATCCCTGCTGCTTCTGGTACTGGCTGCTTGCTTCTGTTCGCTCATTGACATCCTCCTCCTTCTCCTCCTGTACCACAGCTTGCAGCTACTCCTCATTCACAAACAAGTGTGTATCTGTTGCCACAGTTATGTTCTGCAGCATGCAGCACATTATCCCAGAGAATATTACAGAACACCTGCAGCATGGTCCCCGCATCTGAACCTTCGCTTCAGTTCGTTAAATGAGGTTGCTGGCTCACATGGTTTTCCTCACAGATTACTTTTGTGGGGTTGCAGAATAATGTCATGCGCCACAAGTTGAGAAGCTAACCAAGACCCCTGCATGGTCAACTGGTCAGCCTGTTGTCACCCTGGTATATGTGGGGAATCCATGATTCCTTTAAGATATGGGCATCATGGGCACTCCCTGGAAACGGGACATTGACAGTGAAATTCTATAGTGGTGGTTGCTGACAATTGAATGTTCCTAGAGTGACATCCTTTCGAATGCTCAACAAATGCCACATGGTCACAGCCGATGGTGCCCTGAGAATGGCACTTTTCCATAAAGCCCTGCCAATTGGTGCTGCTACATCCTTGTGCTGAATTTAATGATTGTCACCGACATGAAACAGGGCACCTGTGACCTTGTGATCTCTAAAGTTCAACTGCTGATCTTCTCCAAATCTTCTGATGCTACATGAATCGATCCTGTGCCAAAAAAGTTGAATGTCTTGACACTTTTACCATTACTGGCTGCGCAGTGCTGACGCTGCTCCTTGGCTGTAGGGCTGGTTCCAAGAGATGGCACAAATCATTACTGGCTTCCTTGGTGAGACACAAGAGGTGATTCTGTGCTCCCAACAGGAAGTTGCACTCAGAAGGAGCTCAGGTGGGAAATACGGCTACAACATTGGCCCAGAAATTCGGGTCCCAACGCGTGAGTACGCATGGGGTACTCGCGCATAGGCCCGACGAAAGTGCCGGTTTCATGCATGCACTGTGCATGCGCGGGAAACCGGCACTTCCGTTCCCCTGAAAGAAGGGGTTCAGAGGTGGAACGCGTGCGCAGGAGAGGCAGCGCGTGCGCATCGAACTTACTTTTTTTTGCAGGTTTTCCCGGGAGGGTAAGTCTCCAGCAGTTACACTTTTAAAAAGCAGGCGCAAGGCCTGCTTTTAACAAGGTAAGTGGTGAATTAATTAAAATTAAAACAGTTTTTCCACAGGTTTATTATTTTTAAATACTTAAAAGAAAGGTAAGTTTATTTTTAGCCCTGTTAGAAAATGTAATTAATTTTTTCAAAAATTTAAATTATTGTTTAAAATAGTTATTTCATGTAATTTAGTTATTTTAAAAATGTGATTAAAAAAAAAATTATTTGAAGTTTTAGTGATGTTTTGGGGCTTATAGTATTTATAGGTTTGGCTCTTCCTGTCAAACTTATGAATGAAGCATTCCCTGCTACCATTGGCTCTCCATGGCCCACGTGATCCCAGGGGATGCTTCGAGCTAACTGCGCCCCTGGGATACGCAAGCACTGCACGCCAGCAGTTGGAGGAGGCCCAGGATCGGAATACCACGCGGGCCCACAGCTCAATGGCCGGCACGCTAGGTAAGCCTCCGACCCAAATTTCTGGGCCAATATTATAACTCTAATCCTCCCACTCGTGATCCCTTGTGAGCACAGCTCGCTGCTGAGAGCAATGGCTCATTGGATCACCCCTTGTAGCCTCCCCACATAGTACACTTGTGAGGTCAAGGCAGTTCTGTGAACTGCAGTAGACATGTAGGCTGGGATAGTGACAAGTGCTGGTGGTTCTCCCTCTATGGCTTCAGATATCCTTGGCCATCCTTTGCTGATGCTCCTCGCCTTTCTCCTCCAACACGCCTAGCAAAGTCTACTGCTGTGTGAACTGAAATGGCTCCAGCTTGGCCCCCTGCTGAACCTCCTCCAGTTCTCTCCACTACTTTAAACCCATGTTTTACAACAGCATCATTAATGATGTGCATTTGAAGGCATACTGTCTGTTAATTGGTGTTTAACAAGCCCTTAACAAGCAAAACAGTCGATAACACTGGGCCACTATATTAACGCGTGTTATGTCTTTACTCCCAGAAGCAATTTTAGATCTGGCCAAAGATTTGATGCCTCCATGTTAATGTTAACACACAAACTGATGACACCTTGACTCACACTCAGCTCCAACTCAGCACAGCTTGGAGGTGGTGGTGTTCCCATGTGCCTGCTGCCCTTGTCCTTCTAGGTGGAAGAGGTCACAGTTAATCAATTTTTTCTTCTGTCCTGTCCAGGAGGGGGAGGTAAGTGTTAGAAAAGTCTCCCCGATAAAGGAGCAGGATTTAAGACGGACTTCAGCTTTACAGAGAGTTAAGAGCTGTTAATGTGAAAAAAATATATCTGTCACATAGGAGAAGGCAGCTTTATCAATGGAGAACTTTCCAATAAAAAGAGACTCAATTTTGGCTGCTGCAACAATAAATTTAAATAATTCCAATTAATTTACTGTAAGTATATGGATTCTATTAAAGCTCATCTAAAATTGTAGGGGCTCCATAAACATTGGAAAGTGAACCTGAGGGACTGGAGGACAGTGAATATTATATAGATATTTTAAAAAATGGATGAGGCATAAACCTGGAAATTAAGATTGATTAACCTAACTGACAAAAATACTTGAGAGCACTACCACTGGATGAAGTCAACATTTAACTAAAGAGGACTAAGTCCATAGGGAGCATGAATTTAGAACCAATAGGCCAAGATTCACCAATCTACTATAGTCTTTGAGGAGGTAACTAACTAATGGGTGAGGACTCTTCAGTTGACATAATTTACTTCAATTTTCAGAAGGCATTTGATAAAGTTCCACACGTGAGACTTTTAAAGGAGGTTAAAACTCTTGGAATTAGTTGCTGGATTTGAAACAGGAAGCAGATGTGATGAATAGAAGAAGCTCCGATTTGGGGGGGACTGACTAGTGGGGGGGAGGGATGGTCATTTTATCCAACCCGCCTGACAAGGAAACTGATGGGATCAAAATATCTGCTCGTTTTACACCCCGCCCAGTTTGGAAAGCAAAATCGGGCAGGGTGTAGAACAGGCGGCCGATCCCGTCCCATCAGTTTCCCACCTGCCGGGTTAGGTTAAAATGATCCCTGCGGAGTTGTGAATGGGTCGATTTTGTATTGCTGCTAGGCGCACTACTGATAAATAGGAGATGAATGCTAGTATATGATAATGATATTGTAAAATTCGCTGACAACACCAAGCTATGTGGTAAGGTAACAAATATAAAGGAGATAAATTGCCTTCCACAGATATCTGGAACAGCAAAGCAAATTGGTTCATGAATGACAGATGGACTGTAATGGAACAGGAAATAAAAATGCTCAATGTGTCACTGCCCTGTTACTCACTGCAGTCTGTGAGTTATCCTGTATAAAATATAAACCATCTGAACCCAGTGATGTGTCACTCCCCTGTGACACACTGCAGTCTGCATGTGGTCCTGTATACAGTATAAACAGAAGACTTCAAGAAAACTGGTAGACACGTTATAGTTATTCTCCTTGATTACCAGGGTGTGTACTAGAGATCAGAGCATGGGTAAGCAATCCTGAACCTGTACATGGTGGGTTCCACCAAGCCTAGGTGCAGACTAACAGGAAGGTCCACTGACCCATTTAACCTGTGCACTGCGTAACCAAAGATAGACATGGGTGGGGCGAAATGTAACCAAAATCCAAGGGGCAGCCCCGTTAAATAGTGATCCAGGTTTTGCAACCATTGGCACTGCATGTAGATGTAAGAAATGGTTCTACCTGGGCCACAGAATAGACACGTGGCTAGTGCATCAGTAAAGCGCCTTCCATACTGGTTTGAAACAACTGTGCTTGCAGCACTCTCCAACTCAGGTCCTATGTGGTGCTGGGATGGATCCCCGAAAACAAAGCTTTCCATTGCGGGTGCTTGCACATGCAGGACTTGAGGGGTGGTGTGGGGAGGTGATGGGGGGTGGCTATCCTAACAGAAGACGCAGGCGAGAAAGTGGAGTCTATGTAGCGGCAATGAGTACAGGCCCAAGTCATGAGGCAGAGGTAAAGTACCTGGAAGGGATTTTGGGGCCTTACGCCGACAAGTAGCTCCATCTGACTGGAGGTGAGATCAAACAGGACTGCTCCACGCCATCGAGCCACCTCAATGCACCATCGAGCCACCTCAATGCACCTAGCAGAGCCAGGGCTATATATAGGTTATGTTTCACAGGTGGCATTAGCAGCAGGACAGGTCCAGCACCCACACGTCCTTGCAGCTAACGCTTGCAGTGACTGCCAGCCCATCCCTCTGCAATGTAACGCGTCTAGTGACCTTCGCAGCACGGGGTCATCTCTCGCACCCGTGTGCCTTTTGTGAATTATGAAGGAGAGCCCTCTTGTACTAGAAAGAAAGACAGACTTGCATTTATATAGTGCCTTTCATGACCTCTGTAAGATATAATTTGCTGTTTGTTGTGACTTGGCTGAACTTAATGTACCAGCATGCTTTGAGAGTTCTGCAAACAAACCTTTAAACCATTTAAACACAGTGTTTTGTGACTGGAAGGCTGTTTCCAGTGGGGTTCCGCAGGGCTCAGTACTAGGTCCCTTGTTTTTTGTGGTACAGGAAACTTTGTGCTATCCGGCACCGACGGGACCGAGCTGTTGCCGTCCCATCAAAACTGCCGGACAAACCAGCGCTAATGTTGAAACATATGGAGATTTTGAGCTCCGTATCTGGCAACAAACCCTGCTTCTAAACAGTCGGCCATACCTTGCAAGCATCTCTGTAGCTTAGCAACAGCTTCAGCGAGACCTTGCAGAGCCTGACTGGTGAAAAAGAAGCAACGAAAAGAAAAAAAAACTAACGAAATGGCTCCTGATTTTTGCCGGTGGCTCGAGCATTCTGGACAGTTAACCTCCGGATAAACCAAAGTTTCCTGTATATATCAATGATCTTGACTTAAGAAGTTTGCAGATGATACTAAAATCGGCTGTGTGGTTGATACTGAAGAAGGAAGCTGTAGACTGCAGGAAGATATCAATAAATTGGTCAGGTGGGCAGAACAGTGGCAAATGGAATTCAATCCGGAGAAGTGTGAGGTAATGCATTTGGGGAGGGCTAACAAGGAAAGGGAATACATATTAAATGGTAGGACACTGAGTAGTGTAGAGGAACAAAGGGACTTTGGAGTGCATGTCCACAGAACCCTGAAGGTAACAGGGCAAGTAGATAAGGTGGTTAAGAAGGCATAAGGAATGCTTGCTTTATTAGCCGTGGCATAGAATACAAGAGCAGGGGGGTTATGCTTCAACTGTATAAAACACTAGTTAGGCCTCAGCTAGAGTATTGCGTGCAGTCCTGGTCACCACATTACAGGAAAGATGTGATTGCACTTCTTCTTCTTAGGCAGTCCCGCGGAACCGAGGATGACTTGCTTCCACATTAAAAATGAGTTTGCAGGTGACTGATGAGTCCAATGCGGGACCTACAGTCACTGTCACAGGTGGGACAGACGGTGGTTGAAGGGGCGGGTGGGTGGGGTGCTTGGGTTGACGTGCGCTGTCTGCGCTTGGTTTCCGCTTGCTCCCGGCAAAGAGACTTGAGGTGTTCGGCGCCTTCCCGGATGCTTCTCCACTTTGTGCAGTCTTGGGCCAGGGATTCCCAGGTGTCGGTGGGGATGTTACACTTTTTCAAGGAGGCTTTTAGGGTGTCCTTGAAGTGTTTCCTCTGCCCACCTGGGGCTCTATTGCCATGCCGGAGCTCTGAGTAGTGCGCTTGTTTTGGGAGTCTCGTATCGGGCATGCGGACAATGTGACCCATCCATCGGAGCCGATCAAGCGTGGTCAAAGCTTCGATGCTGGGGATGTTGGCCTGAGCAAGAACACTGACGTTGGTACGCCTATCCTGCCAATGGATTTGCAGGATCTTGCAGAGGCAGCGTTGGTGGTACCTCTCCAGTGCTTTGAGGTGCCTGCTGTACATGGTCCATGTCTCTGAGGCAGGGCGTATCACTGCTGCTCTGTAGACCATGCGTTTAGTGCTGGGTTTAAGGTCCTGGTCTTCAAACACTCTCTTCCTCAGGTGACCGAAGGCTGCACTGGCACACTGAAGGCGGTGTTGGACTTCGTCGTCGATGTCTGCCCTTGTTGACAGTAGGCTCCCGAGGTATGGAAAGTGGTCCACGTTGTCCAAGGCCTTGTCGTGGGTTTTGATAATTGGGAGGCAGTACTGTGTAGCGGGGGCAGGTTGGTAGAGGACCTTTGTCTTACGGATGTTTAGTGTAAGGCCCATGCTCTCGTACGCTTTGGTGAAGGTGTTGACGATGGTTTGGAGTTCGACCTCCGAGTGAGCGCAGACGCAAGCGTCGTCTGCATACTGTAATTCAACGACAGAGGATCGGATGACCTTGGATCTGGACTGGAGGCGACGGAGGTTGAACAGTTTCCTGTTTGTTCTGTAAATTAGCTCCGCTCCAGCGGGGAGCTTACTGAGGGTGAGATGGTGCATTGCAGCAAGGAAGATCGAGAAGAGCATTGGTGCGATGACACAGCCTTGTTTGACCCCGATTCGTGCGTGAATTGGGTCTGTGGTGGAACCGTTGGTCAGGATCATGGCTTGCATGTCGTCGTGAAGCAGGCGGAGGATGGTGACAAACTTTTGAGGGCAGCCGAATTTGAGGAGGACACTACATAATCCCTCACGGTTGACAGTGTCGAAGGCCTTTGTGAGATCAAAGAAGGCCATGTACAGCGGTTGGTGCTGTTCCCTGCATTTCTCTTGTAATTGACGTGCGGTGAAGATCATGCCCATTGTGCCCTAGTGAGCGGAATCCACATTGCGACTCTGGGAGGAGCTCTTCGGCCACTGGGAGAAGGCGATTGAAGAGGATTCTTGCGATGACTTTCCCTGTGGCAGACAGCAGGGAAACTCCTCTGTAATTACCACATTACAGGAAAGATGTGATTGCACTAGAGACGGTACAGAGGAGATTTACAAGAATGTTGTTGGGAGTAGAGAATCTTAGCTATGAGGAAAGACTGGATAGCCCGGGTCTGTTTTCCTTGGAATAGAGGAGGCTGAGGGGAGACCTTATTGAGGTGTATAAAATTATGAGGGGCATAGATAAAGTGGATAGAAAGGACCTATATCCCTTAGCAGAGGAATCAAAAACCAGGGGCACAGATTTAAACTATTTGGGGGAAGGATTTGAGGGAATATTTCTTCACCCAGAGGGTTGTGGGGGTCTGAAACTCACTGCCTGAAAGGGTGGTAGAGGCAGGAACACTAACCATATTTAAAAAGTACTTGGATGTGCACTTGGGATGTTTATAACCTGCAGGGCTATGGACCAAGAGCTGGGAAGTGGGATTAGGCTGGATAGCTCTTTGTTGGCCGTGCAGACACGATGGGCCGAAATGGCCTCCATCTGTGCTGTAACTCTCTATGATTCTATGATTTAGTTCACTTCTGTAACCCATTTAGACATGACATAAGCAGCCCATTGTCTACAGATTTAGTTAACTTCTGCAGCCCCATCAGACAGGACCTCGAGAGTTCCGCAAACAATGAGGAAATTCTGCAACCCCTTCAGACATGGCGCAAGCGGCCTTGAGGCCTATTGACTACAGATAAGGAAAAGAGATACCCATGATTGAACAATCGTCAACGTGCTCTGGGAGGCTTGCCAAGTTTTGGGTATAATGGACACAGTTAGGGAAAGCTTGGGACTGCCGCAGTGAGTTGGGTGACTTGATCGGTCGCACTGAAAGAAGGGCCTATTAGTCACTGCCGAACTGGTCACTCACTGGTGTTAGTATGCATATGCTTGCTCGTTGAAGCTTTTGCTTACGTGTAAACTTGATTTTATTTTTGCTTGTAAACTTGAATCTCCAGTACCATTCTAGTAAATTTCTTCTGCACCCTTTCCAAGGTCTTGACATCCTTCATAAAGTGTGATGCCTAGAATTGAACATAATACTCCTACTGAGGCCTAACCAGTGTTTTATAAAGATTTCAGAAATCAGAAATCCTGAACTCGAGTTTGAGCAATTGGAAGCACTTCCTGCACAGGTGCTTATCCAGGTCAAATGAAGTGTCCTGAAGTTCCCACATGGCACAGGAATTGCAGGGTCTCAGCTGTCCCTTCAAGTTGCTTAAAAAGTTTTAGTTCTGTTCAATTGTAAAAGTAATGCTTAATTTGCAATTATTTCCAAACGCTAATTGCAATTCTCTAAGAAAGAGCATTATTAATTATTAAGAAACATCTGTCTCCTGTTTGTCTCATTAAATCTTTATTCGGAGCTAGTCTCTCTACTGTGGGGAGGCGGTGACTCCAACTGTTTAATTTTCTATCAAGTTCATGTTGATTTTTAACTGTTTCAGAATTTAATTACTTTTTAGTTACCTTTGTTTTGCCTTAGTCTTAGATGGTTCCATCTCTGTACCAAACCCATGTAGGCATATTCCATCCATGTAAAAGTTTTGGTAGTGTTTGTCACAGTTCAGAAGTGTCACTTCAAAGCATTAAAACTATATTTAAAAATCAGTGATTTCAGGCGGAGGTTAATTACAGTTGCTGAAGGAGGTTTGCAGATTGATCTGGAGTGGGAAATATACAAGCACCTGATAATCTGCCAATATCCCTCGCCAACAGCAATTAAACTCTAACTGACTTCAGATTACTGATGGTCAGAAGGTTGTGGGTTCAAGTCCCACTCCAGGGACTTGAGCACATAAATCTAGGCTGACACTCCAGCGCAGTGCTGAGGGAGTGCTGCACCGTCGGAGGTGACGTCTTTCGGATGAGACGTTAAACCGAGGCCCCGTCTGCTCTCGCAGGTGGACGCGGCACTATTTCGAAGAAGAGCAGGGGAGTTATCCCCGGTGTCCTGGCCAATAGTTCTCCCTCAATCCACATAATAAAAACAGTTTATCTGGTCATTATCACATTGCTGCTTGTGGGTGCTTGTTGAGTACAAAATTGGCCAGCCCGTTTCCCACATTACAACAGTGGCTACACTCCAAAAGTACTTCATTGGCTGTAAAGCTCTTTGAGATGTCTGGCGGTCGTGAAAGGCGCTATATAAATGTAAGTCTTTATTTCTTTCTAATTGCACCATGTGGCATTAATGGAACAAACCAGCGTAAACTTGGATCTATCTTACTCGCAGAAAGACACTTGGCCTGGATTTTCCATTAGAAAATGGCTTGTTTTTTGGGTAGTGTAGAGGTGGTAAACTCAGGCAGAGAGGCGCCCCCCCAACCTCCCGCCCACCCTTAAACTTCACCCTTAAAAATAGCCACCATGATTTCCCTCCCATGACCTTGCTGTAACCCTGATCTGCCCACCCAGTAAAATCGCACCCTGCCATATTTAAACAAAGTGGGGGGAGTACAAAGTTGGGGGGGTGCGTGGGTGGGTGACCAAATGTTCCCCAGGATTTCCCTCCATTTCTGCCCACGTTCGCCCATGAAAAACACTACAACTACGAAACTGGCAGCACTGAGCATGTACGGTGCAGCACAGGCGGGAGGAGATTGAGAAGGTGAAAGGTCATTCAGGAGTATGATTCTGCAAAGCTATTTTGGCTGGGAGTCACTTCGACCACTTTGAAACTGGCGTTTCTGAGCATTTAAAGGCACTTTGTGAAACTTGCTGAGAATTTATAGGGAGGTTTGCAGAGAGAATTAATATGGATTTCCCTCTGGGGGTTCTAATGTTCATGTGTTTTGAGGAGGAGACTGATGAGGACATGGAGGAGGAGAGGATGGAAGCCAGGTGGGTGTAGCACCTGACCCGCAAGTAGCACCTGACCCGCAGGTATCACCTGACCCGCAGGTAGCACCTGACCCGCAGGTAGCACCTGACCCACAGGTAGCACCTGTACACAGGTAGCACCTGACCCGCAGGTAGCACCTGACCCGCAGGTAGCACCTGACCCGCAGGTAGCACCTGACCCGCAGGTATTGGCGTCACAGGGTCTACGGATCATGGAGGATCGATCTGGATTTTTCCTATAGACAGTATCGAGAGCTCTGTACTTTCCCTCAATACGCGGCCTCTTTCCACCAGGAGCACTGCCTTGTTTGGGGCTCTGACGGTGATAACAGCACCTAAGATTTATGCATCTGGAGAATTCCAGGTGGCCTCTGGTGATGTTAGTCAGTCCACAGTTGATCGGTGCATTGGACACGTTGCAGATGCCCTGTTCAGATGCGTCGGAGTTCACGTAGTTTTAAATGGACCCAGCAAAGCAGAGAGATGGAGGGAACAATCAGCTTCTTCTGAGTGGCTGGATTCCCACAAGTGCAAAGTGCTACTGATGCCATCCATGTGGCTATAAAGGACCTGTCTGAAAGTCTCGTCAACCTCATGAACAGGAAGGGACTTCACTCCCTTAGTGCCTGGATAGTGAGTGATACTAGCCACCCTATTATCCATGTCAGTGGATGCTACCCAGAGAGAAAGAAAGACTTGCAGTTATATAGCGCCTTTCACGACCACCGGACGTCTCAAAGCGCTTTACAGCCAGTGAAGTACTTTTGGAGTGTAGTCACTGTTGTCATCATGTAGCCATCATGCATTTATACTCAGGCAATCCAGTATACTTGCACTGCTCAGCCAGAGCGCTGTGACAGGGGGACTGATAGGGGAACACGGACCCGCTTCAGCCTTGGCTGATGACACTTCTTGTTTTGGAATCCAGTGACACAAGCTGATAACAGGGTCATTGAGCCCTTGGGTGCTGCCAGGGCATTGTGGAACATAAAACACCGGAATTCTCCAGTTCTGTTTCCGGTGAAGCCAATGGAAAGTAAATCGGGCGGCTGCTCTGATCGCATCAGTTTGCCGTCGGGTGGGTTAGATTAAAATCATCCCCACATGTATTTTCACTTGGGTGTCTGCAGACATTCCCTGGTGAACATGCAGGTAGTGCAGCCATCTCTTCATTTCTGACTGGAACCTTGCAGAAAATGCAGTGATGGATTGGCAGGAGAAGAGGAGAAGAGGGGAATAGTGAGCAACTCCTGTGACTACTAAGGGCCTTGATCATTTCTTATTTTGCTCTATGTGGTCCTGGATAGTGTGGAGATGAGTCCAGTAGTATCTCAGCTTCTGCATAGGCACTCATGCCTTCAGTTATCTTGGCCAGCCTGGTGAGGTCATTAAAATGTTTCTGACACTAACTAGCTGTTTGTGAGCAAGTAGAGTGACTGTCATTGTCACTTCCCTCTGGACTGTCTGCACATCCTTTTTTTGGGGCAGAACTCCTTGGATGCAAAGCGCCTTTGTCTTCTGGCCATTTATCTCTGCCAGCATTATCTCCACCGCAGCTTGTGAGATACTTAGGACCTCGATCCCCGCCCCCAGATGGTGCTCCTCCTTCTGCTATCACCACAGGGTTTTGAAGCTCCAGCTCTCTCTCTCTCTCTCTCCCCCACTTTGGAGTCACCTGATGTGCTCATTGCCATTGCAACAGCCTTTTAACTGTTGTCGCCACTCTTATCTCCCTCCCGCCCAATGGCAGAGACCCAGTCAGGAGTAAAATTCTTGTTGAAATCCCGCCCTGCATACTAAATGAGGACCGCCCCCACCCCAAAAAGAAAATGCAATCAGGTGCCAGCAGGATCACTTTGGAGGGCGGAAGTCCAGCCACCCCCTGCAATTTTACCAATGACCTAAGGAAAAGATCCCCCATTGTATGTTACATGGGGTGACGTTCCTGTTATAAAATAGCATATCATTCATGATGCCATGAGCACAGCCACAAGAGCTCTGCTGGCAAATAGAGATGTTGCCCAGCAAGTGTGACAGGGAAAGTGTGGCAAGGAAAGTGTGGCAGGGAAAGTGTGGCAAGGAAAGTGTGGCAGGGAAAGTGTGGCAGGGAAAGTGTGGCAGGGAAAGTGTGGCAAGGAAAGTGTGGCAGTGAAAGTGTGGCAGGGAAAGTTTGGCAAGGAAAGTGTGGCAGGGAAAGTGTGGCCAGGAAAGTGTGGCAAGGAAAGTGTGGCAGGGAAAGTGTGGCAAGGAAAGTGTGGCAGGGAATGTGTGGCAGGGAAAGAGTGGCAGGGAAAGTGTGGCAAGGAATGTGTGGCAGGGAAAGAGTGGCAGGGAAAGTGTGGCAGGGAGCAAATATGGCACTTACAGGAACTATACACGAGACACAAGACTTTTAATATATTACTAATAGATCTCATGGCGATGTTCTTGGTGAGTTAACATAGAAACATAGAAGATTGGAGCAGGAGTAGGCATTTTGGACCCTCAAGCCTGCTCCGCCATTCAATGAGATCATGGCTGATCATCCAAATTCAGTACCCCGTTCCTGCCTTCTCCCCATATCCCTTGATCCCTTTAGCCTTAAGAAATATATCCAACTCCTTCTTGAATATATTTAATGAATTGGCCTCCACTGCCTTCTGTGGTAGAGAACTCCACAGGTTCACCACTCTCTGGGTGAAGAAATTCCTCCTCATCTCAGTCCTAAATGGTTTACCCCTTATCCTTAGACTATGACCCCTAGTTCTGGACTCCCCCACCATCGGGAACATCCTTCCTGCATCTAGTCTGTTCAGGCCAGACAGAATTTTATAGGTTTCGATGAGATCCCCTCTCAATCTTCTAAACTCCAGTGAGCACAAGCCCAATCGACCCAATCTCTCCTCGTATGTCATTCCTGCCATCCCAGGTATTAGCCTGGTGAATCTTTGCTGCACTCCTTCCATGGCAAGAACATCCTTCCTCAGATAAGGCGACCAAAACTGCACACAATACTCAAGGTGCGGTCTCACCAAGGCCCTGTACAACTGCAGCAAGACATCCTTGTTCCTGTACGTGAACCCTCTTGCTACGAAGGCCAACATACCATTTGCCTTCTTAACCGCCTGCTGCACCTGCATGCTTACCTTCAGCGACTGGTGCACAAGAACACCCAGGTCTCTTTGCACTTCCCCTTCTCCCAATCTATTGCCATTCAAATAATAATCTGCCTTCCTGTTTTTGCCACCAAAGTGGATAACCTCACATTTATCCACATTATAGTGCATTTGCCATGTTTCTGCCCAATCACCCAACCTGTCCAAATCGTACTGGAGTTTCACAACATCCTCCTCACAGCATACCCTCCCACCCAGCTTTGTTTCGTCTGCAAATTTGGAGATACTACATCCAATTCCCTCGTCCAGATCATTAATATATATTGTGAACAGCTGGGGTCCTAGGACCGATCCTTGCGGTACCCCACTAGTCACTGCCTGCCACTCAGAAAATGACCCGTTTATTCCAACTCTTTGCTTTCTATCTGCCAACCAGTTCTCTATCCAAGTCAATACCTTGCCCCCAATCCCATGTGCCTTAATTTTACAAGCTAATCTCTTATGCGGGACCTTATCGAAAGCCTTCTGAAAGTCCAAATACACCACATCCACTGGTTCTCCCTTATCTATTTTACCAGTTACATCCTCAAAAAATTCCAGTAGATTAGTCAAGCACGATTTACCTTTTGTAAATCCATGTTGACTTTGTCCGATCCTGTCACTGCTTTCCAAGTGCTCTGCTATTACATCTTTTATAATGGACTCTAGCATTTTCCCCACTACCGATGTCAGGCTTACCGGTCTATAATTCACCGCTTTTTCTCTACCACCTTTTTTGAATAGTGGGGTAACATTAGCTATCCTCCAATCCATGGGTACTGTTCCAGAGTCTATCGAGTTCTGGAAGATGACCAGCAATGCATCTACTATCTCCAGGGCCACTTCCTTAAGTACCCTAGGATGTAGATTATCAGACCCTGGGGATTTATCGGCCTTCAATCCCGTCAACTTCCCCAACACCATTTCCCTACAAATACTGATTTCTTTCAGTTCCTCCCCCTCATTAGTCCCTATGTTCCCCGACATCTCTGGGAGGTTATTTGTGTCCTCCTTTGTGAAGACAGAACCAAAATATGTATTTAATTGGTCAGCCATTTCTTTGTTCCCCATTATAAATTCCCCTGATTCTGACTGCAAGGACCTCTGCTTGACTTCACCAATCTTTTTCTCTTCACATAACTATAAAAGCTTTTACAGTCAGTTTTTATGTTCCCTGCAAGCTTACTTTCATAATCTATTTCCCCCCTCTTAATTAATCCCATTGTCCTCCTTTGCTGAATCATAAACTGCTCCCAATCCTCAGGTTTGCTGCTTTTTTTGGCCAATTTATATGCCCTCTCTTTGGATCTTATGTTATCCCTAATTTCCCTCGTTAGCCACGGTTGAGTCACCTTTTTTGATTTATTTTTATGCCAAACTGGGATAAACAAATTCTGTAGTTCATCCATGTGATCTTTGAATGTTTGCCATTGCCTATCCACCGTCAACCCTTTGAGTGACATTACCCAATCAATCCTACCCAACTTGCATCTCATACCATCATAGTTCCCTTTATTTAAATTCAGGACCTTAGTCTCTGAGTCAACTACTTCCCTCTCCATCTTAATGAAGATTTCGATCATATTATGATCGCTCTGACCCAAGGGGCCTCGCACAACAAGATTGCTAATTAATCCTTTCTCATTGCATAATACCCAGTCTAAGATGGCCTGATCCCTAGTTGGTTCCTCGACATGTTGGTCCAGGAAACCATCCAGTCCAGGAATTCGTCCTCCACAGTATTGTTACTAATTTGGTTAGCCCAATTTATATGTAGATTAAAGTTGGAGGACATCGTGCAAAATGTGATGGGAAAAGTGTTACAAGAAGTAAGACACTTGCAGGATGTGCACACTATATGCAAGACTTTTAATAAATTACTAGCTCATGGTTAGTTGGAGAAAATGGTCTATCTCTGACTGTTTGTTGTGATAGGTTGAGAGAGGTTGCAGTGCCAGCTCTGGAGCAAGCAAAAGTATCAGGAGTTCTGCTATATTTTTTAGAGGTAACAATACTGTTCTATGGAGAAGGTAAAAATAGCAGACACCACCTCCCCATTACAGAATTATCCATTGATTTCAATAAACAGGGACCATTACAACATTATCCATTGATTTCAATAAACAGGGATCATTACAGAATTATACTTTGATTTCAATAAACAGGGACCATTACAGAATTATACTTTGATTTCAATAAACAGGGACCATTACAACATTATCCATTGATTTCAATAAACAGGGACCATTACAGCATTATCCATTGAGTTCAATAAACAGGGACCATTACAACATTGTCCATTGAGTTCAATAAACAGGGACCATTACAACATTATCCATTGAGTTCAATAAACAGGGACCATCACAACATTATCCATTGAGTTCAATAAACAGGGACCATTACAACATTATACATTGATTTCAATAAACAGGGATCATTGCAACATTATCCATTGATTTCAATAAACAGAGACCATTGCAACATTATACATTGATTTCAATAAACAGGGATCATTAAAACATTATCCATTGATTTCAATAAACAGGGATCATTAAAACATTATCCATTGATTTCAATAAACAGAGACCATTACAACATTATCCATTGATTTCAATAAACAGGGATCATTAAAACATTATCCATTGATTTCAATAAACAGGGATCATTAAAACATTATCCATTGATTTCAATAAACAGGGATCATTACAACATTATCCATTGATTTCAATAAACAGAGACCATTACAACATTATTAACTCATGAATTTTAATATATTATGGATAAATAGATAGATTTAAGGTGTACATAGAGGAGAGAAAGAATGAGGGAGAAACCAGTCTCCTAGAGCAAAGGGATTGAATGGTTCTTATATGCGGTGATATCTGTTACACACCTCCACACCACTGAACCAAGGCGAGCAGGACTAGGCTCTCCAGCTGTCCAGCTTCCAACAGGTTAATTAGTGATGTAAAATGATTTCTTTCATCATTTTCTCACAATGTCATGAACCAATTTCCAGGATTCAGACTATCTTACATCACTGTCAGGATTTAAATTTTATAAAAGACCCTATTATCTCGACCATTCAAACGTGGCTCACAGACTCTGCTCAGAGCACGTGAAATTAAGGCAATTTCCTACACGAAACACAATTGATTTTTCATATTTTGGTTAAATGATACAGAAAATGTTCTTCCAGAACCTGTAGTGATTTATTGTCCGTGTTGAGAAATACTCTTTGGTGAGAGATGGGCTGCTGGTGGATCTATGGCTGCTGAAGAGGTGGAGGATGTATCACTGGACAATAAAGTGTGAATATTTGAAGAGTCAAGCAATCCATCGCACAGCTGACAGGGCAGAGCAGGAAAGTGTCTGTCAGGCTTAATGTTGAGACTTTGAGTGTTGGCTGCTGAGGGACAAGGGTCAGAATCAATTACAGCTGCTTGTTCTGAAGTAGCACTACTACTTCGTATGTCTGATGTAGATGTAGAGCAACAACTATAATTGTACATTGAGGTGGTTAAGCCAGATAATTGCGTCAGGGGTAGCGGAGTATATCGCTGTGATGTCTCCTTCGTATTTGTGAATTGGGCATTGAGTCATTAGATGTTCCGTGGTCTGTTCTGGGTCACCACAGTCGCACACTGGAGAGTTTTTAATTCTCCATTTGTGCATCAAATATCCGCATCTGCCATGGTTTGTGCGGCTGCGGTTTAGGGCTGCCCATTAGCTTCGCGGAAGATTGAAGCTGGGGATCTTCTGTGTCGGGTTTTTCATGAGGTGCTTGTTTGTGACTTCTTGCGAACGCCATTCAGCTTTCCGTGCATCATCAGGGTTGTAGTTGCATTGTCAAAGGTAAGTGCGTGGGTCCAAAAGGGCTTGTGTGACTTCAAGCGATGGCGAGGTATGTTGTTGAGATCCTGGTGGATGGGGAGACAATCATTTTCCATGATTTGCTGGTCTTCCGGGAGGGCTGTGGCATCGTGGCGAATGGATGGGGGAGAAATGTGCGACAGAATGGGCAGCCAGGGTGTTGGGGTCGACTTGAGGGTCCCAGTGATACACTGCATTGCAGTGTTCAGTTGGACATCAACAAGTCGGGTGTGGCTACTTCTGGTCCATACCCGTCCACAGTACTCGGCTACAGAGTACACAAGGGCCATTGCTGATGTCTGTAGCACTGATGCTGATGCTCCCCAACTTGTACTTGCCAGTTTCTGGACCAGGTTAACCCTTGTCTTCATCTTGGCAGCTATCTTCTTCAAGTGGTCTTGGAAAGTTAGCGTGTGGTCCAGCTTTACGGCATGATAGGTCGGAGCGGCGTCATGTCGCACAGTGTTGCCACAGGTCAATTTCAGGATGCGCTTAGCGTGTGAAGGAATAGCCATGATTCAGAGAAATACACAATACCACGAACAGATTTCTAATATTATTAATAAAAGACACACTGGGTTTAAAAGACACAAGTCTCAGCAGACACAGGCTGTAAACAGAAATACAGGCTTCTGAAAAAAGATCAGTTGATAACAAAGTTGTAAACAAGCTTTGAAATGGGAATTAGTTAAATATTCTAAAACAATGAAAGATTGAAGCAAACCATTGGTGGTTCTGAAAGGTCTACGGTTTGCAACGAACACAATGGGAAGACCCAATTTAGGTGTTACAAGCTGACATGATAAAACAGAAATACAAACATTAAAAGAGGCATGTGCCTTTGAAACATGACATCAAGAAAAGAAATATCTGCTGGTCAAATAGTTTTATGTTAAGCTTGGATGACAGGAAACACGATTAAATATGCAACCAATTGAGATAGCTAGAAAACAAATAAACACACAGTTAAAGTGGTTTTGATTTACATATAGTAAAAACCATACCAACAAGACTTTGAAGATATAACTTCAATAGATGACACCAAGCAATTGCATTGTGTTTGTATTAAACTTGAAGCAGAACGGAGTCAAAATATCTGCAAAAAAGCAGTTGAGCCAATATGAAGAATCTTCGGTAAGAATGACATCAAACAAAAACCATAGCTGTCATTGTTTATATGATGGTTTTTGGAACACCTAAAAGTAGAGAAATAATTATGCATGCAATAGTTGAATTGATAGTAACATAGAAAGCATTCAAAGGAAGCATTCAAACAGAGGTATCAATAAAGACAATTAGCTGACATCAGCAGAGAACATCAAAGAAGAAACCAATGCCAAAAGGGTATAAAAATAAGACCTTTTTAACAGAACGTCAGAACATGCTGAACGGGCAGGGCATTTCTCAACCCTCCAGAGGCATCTCTGTAAGTTTTTAACTATGAGTCTCGGGTATATCAAAGTGATTGATTTTTGGTGGAGGTTCTGGATTTAGAAATAAGAAATAAGAAATGTTCTGGATTTAGAAATAAGAAATAAGAAATATAACGAAGTAAAGATTTGAGAATAAGGATCTCTGAGAAATAAGAAATGTAAGCTAATTGTACTTTGAATTGTTAATGTTGCGACTGATTCAACAGATGTTAACTGAATGCCGGCTCTTAAATAAAACTATATATTTCTAGAATTGTCTCAAAGAGTGAATCTGTATAGACTCGCGAACCCACAAATTCTGTACACTCTTGTAAGGAGTTGCAGAAATCTGGGGATATTCCGGACCCTTATAATATCCGGAAGGTCACCGTCTAGTTCAACTTATTAAAAGTACTATCCGGAGGATGGTAACATCTTCAGTTGTTCCTTTCCTTTAGGGAGAGATAGCCTGAACCTTTAGACCCATTTAAGCGTCTTATGGAATTCGACTATCTCTAACTTCAGTTGAAGATGAACGTCTGGGGAATACGCCTGATCTGGGGTAGTCCAAAAGGGCTAGGACTGTAATTAACCCTTCAAGCGTTCCTGTTATCAAGTGACTGTTGTTTTGTGGGGGTTCAGCTTGAGCCTCCGTCTCTGGAAATATTCCTCCATGGTGTTTAGGTCCCCGTTCAAAGTGACTGCTTGCACAACTTTGTTAGCAGCATGTCGCTTGTGTAGACATTGAAGAGTACTGAGCCTTGTGGCAGTCTGTTGTTGCGGAACGGGGCGAGCTGACTTTGTCACCCAGATGGACACGTAGCCGCCTTTTGCCCAGCATCGCCCATGGCAGGCGTAGTGTTTGGAGGCAGAGGATGATCCTTTAATCCAATGTCCTAGGCCGACGACAGGCCTACAGAGGTTGCGCCAGTCTTGGATACCTTCTGGAATCCGGCCTCGATGTGTGTTGCAAGGACTAAACTTGGTCACAGCAACTGCGTTTAGGCTGGAATCCTGCTTGTTCTTTGGGGATCACTGATCAGCGAGTGGGCTGACTCTCTGGAGGATGATACATTCAGGAGTTTCTAGGTTGTGCACAGGGGTAATATCGACCTATAGCTTCCCAGGTTGTTGGTCGGTTTGCCAAGTTTGAGTATGGCAAAGACTATCGCTTCCCACCATGCTTTTGGGATGCATCCGGATTCTATGGTTTAGGTGTACAGTTTTGCCAGCCATTGAAGTCCCCCGCGACCTGGTCGATGAAGAAATTCTGGGGGGGGTTACCATCTCCACTGGCTGCCTTCCCTTTCTTCATTGCAGCTAAGCCCTCCTTCACTTCATCTGTGCTGATGGCGGTGGGGTCTTGTTAAGGGATTGACGTCATTGTCCAGTACAGTTGACGATGGATCTCTTGCTTGGTGTTTTTGTCGAGCAGTCCTTTATATGCTCTCCACATGTTTGGAGGCTATGGAGTTGGGCCGGACTTTTAAGGTCCAATATTCGGTTGGATTAGTGGCTCCAAGACATCGTAGTAGAGCCCAGGCACGTCAACTAGAGTGTGTGAAGTCCAGACCATCAACGCACTCAATCCATCGCTGGTGTCTGGCTGAGTCTAGAACTCGAGCAGGGCCTTCGCAGCCTGTGGGCTGCCCGGCTGGTTGTACTGCCGGAGCAGGTCCTGGGTCCGTTTTGTTCAGCAGGGAGTGTATTCCTCCTGGAAGCCCTGGTGGATACTCTTCTTGGTGGTGGCGATAAGGAGGTCAATGATCACCACTTTTTTGACAGCTTCCCTCTAGCAGCCCCAGTTGGCTTTGGCCAGGTTCCACCGTGGGATTCGTTTACGGGGATTTCGATGCTGACGTGGGTAATGATGGGCCTATGTTGGCTATTGAGGAAGTTGGGGATTATTTTGCGGGATGTGTGGAGCGTGCTTCTTCTTTGATCTTTGGAAACTGTGTTAAGGCCCGGGTTGTAGTTGCGTTGCCAGCGAGTGGAGTGGAAAGTTGCTCGCTGCTTGGGATCGAAGACCAGTTGCAGATCTTACGCGGCCAGCTGAAGGCCTGCTTCTCTGCAGTTCATATTTCCCACACTCCTGCCAGTGGGCCACCCCAGCTCCCCAGAGTGCAGGAAATTTAAATCTGTTCATTTTATTACATGTACTGCTGATAACAGACTGCCTGATAAGTATTAACACACATCCAGAGAGTGCAAATAACCTCTGGGGACCCGCTGTAAATATTAACACAGTGCCGAGGACCCTCACCTAGACAATAACACTCTCCTCCTCGGGGCCCTTGTCCTAACTTCTGAAAGAGAATGTCAGCTACCCAAAAGAAAACAATGCTCTTGTTGCAGAAGATATCTTTATTAATATAAACCAAAAGAGATAATCCTGTACTGTAGTTGGTCAAAAAATACTGAAAAATTCAGAAATCTCATGGTAGATGGGCAGAAATCCAATGGTTCCCTAGTTTGAATACCTGAGCTCGACAGTCCCACCTGCCCAGCCGGCATCAAAACTAAACACTTGGACTTGGATCAGGAAGGCAGCAACTTTAGAAATATCACAGGAGCCAAACACTTGAGAGGTCCGATCACATGCTCGCTGTGGGGAGTTGTGTTCATAGGAATTGTGGGCTGGGTGCCCAAGGTGTGTGGGCTTGGCTTCCCTCTGAGAGCATGGGATTGTATAAATGTCCCTTTGACCTCAATTCAGGTTAAAGCTATGCTGAAAAGAAATGTGCAGGATGACACTGTGGTTGCCCTGTACTCTGTTACGTGCTATCTTTCCACTGACGGTGTTACAGTATTTTAGTGTATCCTTACTAAAGTACATTTCTGTACGTAGATGTCAGCCATGGTTCAGTGGCAGCACTCTTGCCTCTCTCAGAAGGCTGTGGGTTCATGCCCCACTCCAGAGAGTTAAGCACAAAATCTAGGCTTACACTCCAGTGCAGTACTGAGGGATTGCTGCACTGTCAACGGTGCCAGCTTTCAAATGAGATATTAAACTGAGGCCCCATCTGCCCTCGCATGTGGATATAAAAGATCCCATGGCTCTATTTTGAAGCGGAGCAGGGGATTTCTCCCCAGTGTCCTGGCCAATATTTATCCCTGAACTAATACCACTAGGTCATCATCACATTGCTGTTTGCGGGAGCTTGCTGTGCACAAATTGACCAAAAATGTGTTTTAATGTTAATTTGAGACCACAAATGATGGCATAGCAATGGGAATGGTAGCATAGTGGTTATGTTACTGGACGACTAATCCAGAAGCCTGAACTAATAATCCAGAGACATGAGTTCAAATCCCATCACGGCAGCTGGGGAATTTAACTTTAGTTAATTAAATAAAACTGGAATGAAAAGCTAGTATGAAAGTATTGGAATGTCATAAAAACCCATCTGGTTCACTAATGTCCTTTCAGGAAGGAAATCTGCCGTCCTTACCTGCTCTGGCCTATAAGTGATCCAGGCCCACGGAAATGTGGTTGACTCTTAACTGCCCTCTGAAATGGCCTAACAAGCCACTCAGTTGTAACAAACCGCGATGAGAAACAATAATCACACGGACTGCAGCGGTTCAAGAAGGCGGCTCACCACCACCTTCAAGGGCAATTAGGGATGGGCAATAAATGCGGCCTTGCCAGTGACACCCATATTCCAAAACAAATGTTAAAAAGAGTCAGTTTTAAAGGAGGAACACTGTAAGTGAAATAAAAGTGATACAAATTATTAATCAACTTGCATTTATATAGCACCTTTAATGTAGAAAAACTTACATGGTGTAACTGTTATGTCCAGATTAAAAAAACCTGGATTACCCATCAGCAGTGTCAGGTCTAATGCATGTGCACAGTCCGGCTCCCTTAATGTTTTGTGCACATCTGTGCTTATGATTACACTGACATACTGCACTATAATGAACAGCAGACCATGCTGTCTTGTTTTGAAGTTATAGTTCAGTAAAAGCGCAAAAGAAAAATCAAGGATAATTAAAGACCACTCTGCCCATTGAAGCTCATCCCTCTCGTACCCTAACCCTCCCTCTAAAACTGATCCATCTCAAACTCATCCCTCTCATACCCTAACTGCTTCTGAAACTCCTCTCTCTCCTACCCTAACCCTCCCTCTGAAACTGATCCCTCTCGTACCCTAACCCTCCCTCTGGAACTTGTAGTGTCCGTGTATCAATAACACACGGACTGCAGGAGAACGGTAATAACAGGTGTTTACTGAACAGAGGGTATGCTGGAACTGAAAGTACAGAAGCCTGCTATGGCTTTATATACAGTTGTGGTCACTGCCGGTACTACAGCATAAAAGCAGTTCTCTCTTAAAGGTACATACACAACAATTCCTCCCCTTTTAGATAAACAGTACATAACATTCATTTAACAATTAAATAATAACTAATTACAATTACAATTTTCTCTGTACTATATACATCAACTGAAGTAATCATTTATAAATTCAGTCTTTGAGGAGGCTTCCTGATCCTGTCTGGATAGCGCCTTTCTCGAGTATCCTGTTCTTGTGGCGGAGTCGATTCTGGCTCATTGTCATTGGTTGGTTCGTCAGCTTCCAATACCACTGCTTCTGAGGTAGACGCAATCTGTACTTCGGGTTCATCACCAGGTGCGCATGCTTGTGGTATGGGTTTGACTTGTTCCTGTGACGCTAGAATCTGGTCAGCATGGCGTCTCACGATGCTCTCTCCAACGTCCACTGTGTACATTAGTGGTCCCTGCTGTGTGCATATCGTTCCTGGCTGCCATTTTTCTGTTCGGTAGTCGCGGGCCAAGACTGGTTGCCCTATCTTGAAGCTCCTGGTTGGCTTCTCATTGATGTGCTGGAATTGCTTATCCTCAACATCTCGTCTTATGTTTGGTTTGAGCAAATCCAGGCGACATCTTAACCTTCGGTTAAAGAACATTATGGCTGGAGCTTGGTTGGTGACTGCATGTGTCGCATTCCGGAAATTATCCACCTTGTGTTGTAGTGGTATGTTGTCATTATACATCGCATTTATTGCTTTTTTAAAGGTCTGAACAAACTTCTCAGCCAATCCATTTGTGGCTGGATGATATGGGGCAGATGTGTAGGCCTAGAAATTGAGTTTTGGCTTAGCCAGGGCTTTAGCGCCGGAAGTTAGTGCCGGCGCTAAGTCCCCCTGCGCGCGCCAAAAATTCAGCAGGGCCGCGCCCAAACGGCTGCCGGCGCTACTGAAGGGTCTTTGCGGCGGTAAATCGGCGCTAACTGCCGTTTCGCGCCGCAATTCCGGCGCTGCGGCACCCGATGCGGTGCGGCAGGCTCGGGAAGTGCAGGCCTCCTCCTTCCCTTAAGGAGGAGCTGCCTGCACCCGGCCGCGGCCCGCGAAAATCTTTCTAAAAATGAGCCCGGCACCTCGGACAAGTGCCGGGCTTGCTTCTGTTCCGGGGGGGGGGGGGGGAAGTCCGGGGAGGGAGCTGCGGCCAGGCGGCCGGCGGGAAAGCGGCCGGCCGCCGCGGGGCCTTTAATGCGCCGGCGCAAAGACTTGTAAGACTCTGTTGCCAGAGTCTTAGTTGCGGCTGCCACGGGCGAGGCGGCCGCAACTGAATTTCGGCGCTGGGGCCCGTCGGCATGGCAACCGGGACGCTGCGCACACCGATGACGTCATCGGTGCCGGCGCAGCGCTACCGGTCTACCGCGGCGGAAGGGCCCCAGGCAATTTCGGCCCCGGCGCCAATTGCAGCGCTAGGCCCTCTAGCGCCGCAAAATCGGCGCTAAGGGCACTCAATTTCTAGGCCGTAATGTTTTACCCCATTATTCCTCAAAAACCTCCGGAAATCCTCGGACACAAACTATGGTCCATTGTCAGAGCAAATCTGTTCTGGCAAGCCATTCCTGGCGAAGCTGGTCCGTAGGACTGCAATAGTTTTCTCCGTGGTGGTGGAGGACATTTTGATGACCTCTGGCCATTTCGAATGTGCATCCACGGCGATTAAAAACATTGAGTCCATAAATAGACCAGCAAAATCAATGTGTACCCGTTGCCATGGAGATGAGGGCCACTCCCATGGGTGTAGCGGGGCCTGTGGTGGAGCGTTTTGGACTTTCTGGCATCCTGTGCATCTCTTGGTCATATCCTCGATTTCTTTATCGATTCCCGGCCACCACACAAATGCCCTGGCTAGGCTCGTCATTTTTACCCCTCCCAGATGACCCTCATGAAGCTCATTGAGCACTCTATCTCTCAACTTGGGTGGAATTACCACTCGGGATCCACACATCAAGATCCCCCGGCACACTGACAGCTGTTCTCTCCTTGACGAGAATGCTGGCAACAGTGAGTCGCCATGTGCTGGCCATCCCTTCACCGTCAAATCATAGACCCGAGAGAGTGTCGGGTCATTTCGGGTTTCCTTCTCTATACTTGAGTTTGTAACAGGTAGACATTCGACTATGGTCGAATGGAATATCTCAACAGGGTCCACTGCAGGTGCTTCCTCCACCGTAGGCAACGGCAGGCGCGACAGCCCATCAGCGTTTCCATGCTGTTTCGTACCCTTGTACTCTATGTTGTATTGATGTGCCCCTAGAAAAAGGGACCATCTTTGCAGCCGTTGCGCCATCATCACCGGAACGCCTTTCTTTGGGTTAAAAATGGAGACAAGAGGCTGGTGATCAGTCAGTAGGGTGAATTTCTGCCCGTGCAGATAGTAATTGAACTTCTTCACCCCCCACACCAGGCTGAGGGCCTCCCTGTCAATCTGGGCGTAGTTACGCTCGGCTGAGGTTAACGAGCGTGACACAAAGGCTATTGGCCTCTCTGAACCATCAAGGAATTTGTGTGACAGCACCGCTCCAATGCCGTAGGGAGACGCATCACATGCCAACCGAATCGGTAGTGTTGGATTGTAGTGGGCCAATACTTCTTTTGAAGTGATTAGGCATTTACATTTCTGAAAGGCACGCTCACACTCATCACTCCATTTCCATGCTACTCCAGTTTGCAGCAGGGCGTTCAGTGGGTGCAGAATTGTAGATAAATTTGGCAAGAACTTATGGTAGTAGTTCACCAACCCGAGGAACGACCTCAGTTGCGACATATTTTCTGGTGCTGGAGCCTTGACTACTGCCTCAATCTTGTCTGGGGACTTATGTATCCCCTCTTCATCAATCATGTGGCCACAATATGAGATTTGTTTCCTGAAAAACTCGCATTTGGGGCGGTTGGCTCGTAGCCCATATTCTTGTAATCTAGTGAGCACCTGCTCCAGGTTGGCAAAGTGTTCACTGTCATTTTCGCCCGTAACCAGGATGTCGTCCAAATAACACTGGGTCCCCGGGATCCCTTGCAGGACTTGTTCCATCACCCTCTGCCAAATAGCCAGAGCTGATGCTACCCCGAATACCAGTCGGTTGTACTGGTAAAGACCTTTGTGAGTGTTTATCGTGAGGTATTTTCTAGATGCTTCTTTTACCTCCATTTGTAGATACGCTTGGGCCAGATCAATCTTCATAAAGCGTTTCCCTCCAGATAGTGAGGCGAAAATATCTTCTCTCCGCGGAAGTGGATATTGTACTGTGTGCAGGACTGGGTTCACAGTTACCTTAAGGTCCCCACAGATGCGAACCTTCTTCGGCTCCCCAGGCGTGCTGCTCAATGATTTCTTCATTACAGGAACGATGGGTGTGGCCCACTCACTCCAGTCCACCTTGGACAGCACACCTGAACGCTCCAGACTCTCCAGCTCTGCTTCGACGGCTGGGCGGATCGCGTATGGTACTGGTCTGGCCTTAAAAAAATTTGGGTTTGCATTATCTTCAATTTTTATCGTTGCCGTTACTCCTTTTAGAGTCCCAAGTCCTTGCTGGAACACCTCTTTCGCGTCAGTTAGAGTTTTTGACAGTCGTCCAGGTGTGACGTCGTCATCCTTTTTGTCAGCCACAGTTAGCGCCTGAATGGGATGCCAATCCTATTGTATTTTTCGGATCCATTCACGTGCCAATAATGGTGGTCCTCCATCTTGTAGTATATAGAGATACAGTTTCTGTGTTTCCTTGCCGTTGTATTTAACGGGCACCCTTATTTTTCCTCTGGGGTAGACGTTTTGCCCCGTATATGTCTTCAATACAATGGACGTGTCCTTCAGGGGTATGTGTGAGAATAGCCGCTCATAGTCTCGTCGATTCATGACTGTTAGGGCTGATCCTGTGTCCAATTCCATCTTTACTTGGGACCCTGCTATCATGAGGGTGACCCAAATGGTTCGGTGATCCTCGTTTGCGATCACGTTGTGTAACTTTAGACAACTTAGTCTCCTGCTCCCGGAGTCATTATCACTCTCCTGATCTTCTGAACTACTGTCTGTCATTTTTTTTACTTTCTTGTACTTTTCCTTAGTAGTTCTTTTAGTGTTGGTTTTCTTCCCCGACCTGCAGACTCGTGCTATGTGTCCCACTTTTCCACATTGCCTGCATACTTTGTCCTTAAACCAGCAGTCCTTCTGGTCATGGGTTGTTCTGCCGCAGCGATAGCACTTTTCTGCTCCATATGCCATTTCGTTGGTGCTATATTCTTGCGGTTTCTGTTGTATTTCCGCAGCTCCCCGTGCTGCTGCTTCGCAGGATACTGCCACGCTGAAAGCCTTTTCTAGCGTAAGGTCCTTTTCCGAAAGTAGTCATTTCTGGGTTCCTTCACTCTGGAGCCCGCAGACAAACTTATCCCTTAAGGTATCTGCCAGTCCTGCTCCGAATTGGCAGTGCTTGGATAACTTGCGTAGTTCCGTAAGATAGTCAGCATTACTCTCATCTTTGTGCTGGTTTCTTTTATGGAACTTGAATCTTTCTGCTATCAGCAGCGGTGTAGGGTTTAGATGTTCCTGTAAGATATTGACAATCTCTTCAAAGCTTTTCTCCATTGGTTTAGCTGGGGTAATTAAATTCCGCAATAGGCCGTACGTTCTCGCACCCATCAAATTTAATAATACTGACGCCTTCTTTTCATCGGCCACCCCATTTGCCTTGCAGTACACTTCAATTCTTTCCACATACGTGGTCCAGTCTTCTATTTCGTTGTCGAAAGCAGTGATACTGCCACTCTTCGGCATCTTGGGTGGTTTAAAATGGCGCCTCCCGTGCTTTTCCTTCTTCCCCAATGGATTAAAATGGCGCCTCCCGTGCTTTTCCTTCTTCCCCTTGCTGCCAATGCTGCTCCTAGCGTTCTAAATAGTAATGGCGGCGCCCCGCGGCTTCGGCGCGTCTCTCTTTTGTTAGTTAAATTCCTTAGTTTTATTCTTCTTCGACGCTGTCCACTGCGCGTCTCTTTTCCTTCCCCTCTTTTATTTTCTCTAACGCTGCCCGGCTCTTGAGCACCGACCGCGCCCTGTGCGCTCCACCCTCTCTCCTTTCCTTCCCAATGACGCTGCACGGCCCCCTTGCAGAGCCGCTCGATCGAGCTCAAGCCCGCCGCAGTCCGGAAGGGTCAGCGCACTACCTGCTACCAGCACGATTTGCTGGAACACCTTGACTGGGGAGCCAAGCCCAGCTCTCCACAGCTTCCCCTGCGATTCACTGAACTCCGATGGATCACTGGGCGGTTGCCCACGGTCGACGCCCGTTGCTCTGGCTTCGACCTCCAAGAAGCTTCTTTTCAGGGATGGATCCCCGTGAGGTGATGCAGTACTGCAGGTGAGTTCGAACCTGCTCGTCGCCACTGTAGTGTCCGCGTATCAATAACACACGGACTGCAGGAGAACGGTAATAACAGGTGTTTACTGAACAGAGGGTATGCTGGAACTGAAAGTACAGAAGCCTGCTACGGCTTTATATACAGGTGTGGTCACTGCCGGTACTGCAGTATAAAAGCAGTTCTCTCTTAAAGGTACATACACAACAAAACTCATCCCCCTCATACCCTAACTCTCCCTCTGATTCTCATCCCTCTCGTACCCTAACTCTCCCTCTGAAACTCATCCCTCTCGTACCCTAACTCTCCCTCTGAAACTCATCCCTCTCGTACCCTAATTCCCTCTGAATCTCATCCCCCTCAACCCTAACTATCCCTCTGAAACTCCTCTCTCTCGTACCCTAACCCTCCCTCTGAAACTCCTCTCTCTCGTATCCTAACCCTCCCTCTGAAACTGATCCCTCTCGTACCCGAACCCTCCCTCTGAAACTGATCCCTCTCGTACCCTAACCCTCCCTCTGAAACTCCTCTCTCTCGTATCCTAACCCTCCCTCTGAAACTGATCCCTCTCGTACCCTAACCCTCCCTCTGAAACTGATCCCTCTCGTACCCTAACCCTCCCTCTGAAACTGATCCCTCTCGTACCCTAACCCTCCCTCTGAAACTGATCCCTCTCGTACCCTAACTCTCTCTGAAACTCATTCCTCTCGTACCCTAACTCCCCCTCTGAAACTCATCCCTCTCGTACCCTAACTCTCCCTCTGAAACTGATCCCCCTCGTACCCTAATTCCCTCTGAAACTCATCCCCCTCATACCCTAACTCTCCCTCTAAAACTCATCCCTCTCGTACCCTAACTCTCCCTCTGAAACTCATCCCTCTCGTACCCTAATTCCCTCTGAAACTCATCCCCCTCATACCCTAACTCTCCCTCTGAAACAAATCCCTCTCGTACCCTAACCCCCTCTGAAACTCATCCCTCTTGTACCCTAACCCTCCCTCTGAATCTCATCCTTCTCGTACCCTAACTCCCTCTGAAACTGATCCCTCTCGTACCCCAACTCCCCCTGAAACTGATCCCTCTCGTACCCTAACTCCCTCTGAAACTGATCCCTCTCGTACCCTAACTCCCTCTGAAACTGATCCCTCTCGTACCCTAACTCCCTCTGAAACTGATCCCTCTCGTACCCTAACTCCCTCTGAAACTGATCCCTCTCGTACCCTAACTCCCTCTGAAACTGATCCCTCTCGTACCCTAACTCCCTCTGAAACTGATCCCTCTCGTACCCTAACTCTCTCTAAAACTGATCCCTCTCGTACCCTAACTCCCCCTGAAACTGATCCCTCTCGTACCCTAACTTCCTCTGAAACTCATCCCTCTCGTACCCTAACTCCCTCTGAAACTCATCCCTCTCGTACCCTACTCCCTCTGAAACTGATCTCTCTCGTACCCTAACTCCCTCTGAAACTGATCCCTGTCGTACCCTAACTCCCTCTGAAACTCATCCCCCTCGTACCCTAACTTCCTCTGAAACTCATCCCTCTCGTACCCTAACTCCCTCTGAAACTGATCCCTCTCGTACCCTAACTCCCTCTGAAACCAATCCCTCTCGTACCCTAACTCCCTCTGAAACTCATTCCTCTCGTACCCTAACTCTCCCTCTGAAACTCATCCCTCTCGTACCCTAACTCTCCCTCTGAAACTCATCCCTCGCGTACCCTAATTCCCTCTGAAACTCATCCCGCTGATACCCTAACTCTCCCTCTAAAACTCATCCCTCTCGTAACCTAACTCTCCCTCTGAAACTCATCCCTCTCGTACCCTAACTCTCCCTCTGAAACTGATCCCTCTCGTACCCTAACTCCCTCTGAAACTGATCCCCCTCGTACCCTAACTCCCTCTGAAACTGATCCCCTCTCGTACCCTAACTCCCTCTGAAACTGATCCCTCTCGTACCCTAACTCCCTCTGAAACTGATCCCTCTCGTACCCTAACTCCCTCTGAAACTGATCCCTCCCGTACCCTAACTCCCTCTGAAACTGATCCCCCTCGTACCCTAACTCCCTCTGAAACTGATCCGTCTCGTACCCTAACTCCCTCTGAAATTGATCCCTCTCGTACCCTACTCCCTCTGAAACTGATCCCCCTCGTACCCTAACTCCCTCTGAAACTGATCCCTCTCGTACCCTAACTCCCTCTGAAACTGATCCCCCTCGTACACTAACTCCCTCTGAAACTGATCCCCCTCGTACCCTAACTCCCTCTGAAACTGATCCGTCTCGTACCCTAACTCCCTCTGAAACTGATCCCTCTCGTACCCTACTCCCTCTGAAACTGATCCCGCTCGTACCCTAACTCTCTCTGAAACTGATCCCTCTCGTACCCTAACTCCCTCTGAAACTGATCCCTCTCGTACCCTAACTCCCCCTGAAACTGATCCCCCTCGTACCCTAACTCCCTCTGAAACTCATCCCTCTCGTACCCTAACTCCCTCTGAAACTGATCCCTCTCGTACCCTAACTCCCTCTGAAACTCATCCCCCTCGTACCCTAACTCCCCCTGAAACTGATCCCTCTCGTACCCTAACTCCCTCTGAAACTGATCCCTCTCGTACCCTAACTCCCTCTGAAACTGATCCCTCTCGTACCCTAACTCCCCCTGAAACTGATCCCTCTCGTACCCTAACTCCCTCTGAAACTGATCCCTCTCGTACCCTAACTCCCCCTGAAACTGATCCCTCTCGTACCCTAACTCCCTCTGAAACTCATCCCTCTCGTACCCTAACTCCCTCTGAAACTCATCCCCCTTGTACCCTAACTCCCTCTGAAACTGATCCCTCTCGTACCCTAACTCCCTCTGAAACTGATCCCTCTCGTACCCTAACTCCCTCTGAAACTCATCCCCCTCGTACCCTAACTCCCCCTCTGAAACTGATCCCTCTCATACCCTAACTCCCTCTGAAACTGATCCCTCTCGTACCCTAACTCCCTCTGAAACTGATCCCTCTTGTACCCTAACTCACTCTGAAACTGATCCCTCTCGTACCCTAACTCCCTCTGAAACTGATCCCCCTCGTACCCTAACTCCCTCTGAAACTGATCCCCTCTCGTACCCTAACTCCCTCTGAAACTGATCCCTCTTGTACCCTAACTCCCTCTGAAACTGATCCCCCTCGTACCCTAACTCCCTCTGAAACTGATCCCTCTCGTACCCTAACTCCCTCTGAAACTGATCCCTCTCGTACCCTAACTCCCTCTGAATCTCATCCCTCTCGTACCCTAACTCCCTCTGAATCTCATCCCTCTCGTACCCTAACTCCCTCTGAAACTCATCCCCCTCGTACCCTAACTCCCTCTGAAACTGATCCCTCTCGTACCCTAACTCCCTCTGAAACTGATCCCCCTCGTACCCTAACTCCCTCTGAAACTGATCCCTCTTGTACCCTAACTCCCTCTGAAACTGATCCCCCTCGTACCCTAACTCCCTCTGAAACTGATCCCTCTCGTACCCTAACTCCCTCTGAAACTGATCCCTCTCGTACCCTAACTCCCTCTGAATCTCATCCCTCTCGTACCCTAACTCCCTCTGAATCTCATCCCTCTCGTACCCTAACTCCCTCTGAAACTCATCCCCCTCGTACCCTAACTCCCTCTGAAACTGATCCCTCTCGTACCCTAACTCCCTCTGAAACTGATCCCCCTCGTACCCTAACTCCCTCTGAAACTGATCCGTCTCGTACCCTAACTCCCTCTGAAACTGATCCCTCTCGTACCCTAACTCCCCCTGAAACTGATCCCCCTCGTACCCTAACTCCCTCTGAAACTCATCCCTCTCGTACCCTAACTCCCTCTGAAACTGATCCCTCTCGTACCCTAACTCCCTCTGAAACTGATCCCTCTCGTACCCTAACTCCCTCTGAAACTGATCCCTCTCGTACCCTAACTCCCTCTGAAACTGATCCCTCTCATACCCTAACTCCCTCTGAAACTGATCCCTCTCGTAACCTAACTCCCTCTGAAACTCATCCCTCTCATACCCTAACTCCCTCTGAAACTGATCCCTCTCGTACCCTAACTCCCTCTGAAACTCATCCCTCTCGTACCCTAACTCCCTCTGAAACTGATCCCTCTCATACCCGAACTCCCTCTGAAACTGATCCCTCTCGTACCCTAACTCCCTCTGAAACTGATCCCCCTCGTACCCTAACTCCCTCTGAAACTGATCCCCCTCGTACCCTAACTCCCTCTGAAACTGATCCCTGTTGTACCCTAACTCCCTCTGAAACTCATCCCCCTCGTACCCTAACTCCCTCTGAAACTCATCCCTCTCGTACCCTAACTCCCTCTGAAACTGATCCCCCTCGTACCCTAACTCCCTCTGAAACTCATCCCTCTCGTACCCTAACTCCCTCTGAAACTGATCCTCCTCGTACCCTAACTTCCTCTGAAACACACCCCCCTCGTACCCTAACTCCCTCTGAAACTCCTCTCTCGTACCCTAACCCTCCATCTGAAACTGATCCCTCTCGTACCCTAACTCCCTCTGAAACTGATCCCTCTCGTACCCTAACTCCCCCTGAAACTGATCCCTCTCGTACCCTAACTCCCTCTGAAACTCATCCCTCTCGTACCCTAACTCCCTCTGAAACTCATCCCCCTTGTACCCTAACTCCCTCTGAAACTCATCCCTCTCGTACCCTAATTCCCTCTGAAACTCATCCCCCTCATACCCTAACTCTCCCTCTGAAACTCATCCCTCTCGTACCCTAACCCCCTCTGAAACTCATCCCTCTTGTACCCTAACCCTCCCTCTGAATCTCATCCTTCTCGCACCCTAACTCCCTCTGAAACTGATCCCTCTCGTACCCCAACTCCCCCTGAAACTGATCCCTCTCGTACCCTAACTCCCTCTGAAACTGATCCCTCTCGTACCCTAACTCCCTCTGAAACTGATCCCTCTCGTACCCTAACTCCCTCTGAAACTGATCCCTCTCGTACCCTAACTCACTCTGAAACTGATCCCTCTCGTACCCTAACTCCCTCTGAAACTGATCCCTCTCGTACCCTAACTCCCTCTGAAACTGATCCCTCTCGTACCCTAACTCTCTCTAAAACTGATCCCTCTCGTACCCTAACTTCCCCTGAAACTGATCCCTCTCGTACCCTAACTCCCTCTGAAACTCATCCCTCTCGTACCCTAACTCCCTCTGAAACTCATCCCTCTCGTACCCTACTCCCACTGAAACTGATCTCTCTCGTACCCTAACTCCCTCTGAAACTGATCCCTGTCGTACCCTAACTCCCTCTGAAACTCATCCCCCTCGTACCCTAACTCCCTCTGAAACTCATCCCTCTCGTACCCTAACTCCCTCTGAAACTGATCCCTCTCGTACCCTAACTCCCTCTGAAACCAATCCCTCTCGTACCCTAACTCCCTCTGAAACTCATTCCTCTCGTACCCTAACTCTCCCTCTGAAACTCATCCCTCTCGTACCCTAACTCTCCCTCTGAAACTCATCCCTCGCGTACCCTAATTCCCTCTGAAACTCACCCCCTGATACCCTAACTCTCCCTCTAAAACTCATCCCTCTCGTACCCTAACTCTCCCTCTGAAACTCATCCCTCTCGTACCCTAACTCTCCCTCTGAAACTGATCCCTCTCGTACCCTAACCCTCCCTCTGAATCTCATCCCTCTCGTACCCTAATTCCCTCTGAAACTGATCCCTCTCGTACCCTAACTCCCTCTGAAACTGATCCCCCTCGTACCCTAACTCCCTCTGAAACTGATCCCCTCTCGTACCCTAACTCCCTCTGAAACTGATCCCTCTCGTACCCTAACTCCCTCTGAAACTGATCCCTCTCGTACCCTAACTCCCTCTGAAACTGATCCCTCCCGTACCCTAACTCCCTCTGAAACTGATCCCCCTCGTACCCTAACTCCCTCTGAAACTGATCCGTCTCGTACCCTAACTCCCTCTGAAATTGATCCCTCTCGTACCCTACTCCCTCTGAAACTGATCCCCCTCGTACCCTAACTCCCTCTGAAACTGATCCCTCTCGTACCCTAACTCCCTCTGAAACTGATCCCCCTCGTACACTAACTCCCTCTGAAACTGATCCCCCTCGTACCCTAACTCCCTCTGAAACTGATCCGTCTCGTACCCTAACTCCCTCTGAAATTGATCCCTCTCGTACCCTACTCCCTCTGAAACTGATCCCCCTCGTACCCTAATTCCCTCTGAAACTGATCCCTCTCGTACCCTAACTCCCTCTGAAACTGATCCCCCTCGTACCCTAACTCCCTCTGAAACTTATCCCTCTCGTACCCTAACTCCCTCTGAAACTGATCCCTCTCGTACCCTAACTCCCTCTGAAACTGATCCCTCTCGTACCCTAACTCCCTCTGAAACTGATCCCTCCCGTACCCTAACTCCCTCTGAAACTGATCCCCCTCGTACCCTAACTCCCTCTGAAACTGATCCGTCTCGTACCCTAACTCCCTCTGAAATTGATCCCTCTCGTACCCTACTCCCTCTGAAACTGATCCCCCTCGTACCCTAACTCCCTCTGAAACTGCTCCCTCTCGTACCCTAACTCCCTCTGAAACTGATCCCCCTCGTACACTAACTCCCTCTGAAACTGATCCCCCTCGTACCCTAACTCCCTCTGAAACTGATCCGTCTCGTACCCTAACTCCCTCTGAAACTGATCCCTCTCGTACCCTACTCCCTCTGAAACTGATCCCGCTCGTACCCTAACTCTCTCTGAAACTGATCCCTCTCGTACCCTAACTCCCTCTGAAACTGATCCCTCTCGTACCCTAACTCCCTCTGAAACTGATCCCTCTCGTACCCTAACTCCCTCTGAAACTGATCCCTCTCGTACCCTAACTCCCCCTGAAACTGATCCCTCTCGTACCCTAACTCCCTCTGAAACTGATCCCTCTCGTACCCTAACTCCCCCTGAAACTGATCCCTCTCGTACCCTAACTCCCTCTGAAACTCATCCCTCTCGTACCCTAACTCCCTCTGAAACTCATCCCCCTGGTACCCTAACTCCCTCTGAAACTGATCCCTCTCGTACCCTAACTCCCTCTGAAACTGATCCCTCTCGTACCCTAACTCCCTCTGAAACTCATCCCCCTCGTACCCTAACTCCCCCTCTGAAACTGATCCCTCTCGTACCCTAACTCCCTCTGAAACTGATCCCTCTCGTACCCTAACTCCCTCTGAAACTGATCCCTCTTGTACCCTAACTCACTCTGAAACTGATCCCTCTCGTACCCTAACTCCCTCTGAAACTGATCCCCCTCGTACCCTAACTCCCTGTGAAACTGATCCCCTCTCGTACCCTAACTCCCTCTGAAACTGATCCCTCTTGTACCCTAACTCCCTCTGAAACTGATCCCCCTCGTACCCTAACTCCCTCTGAAACTGATCCCTCTCGTACCCTAACTCCCTCTGAAACTGATCCCTCTCGTACCCTAACTCCCTCTGAATCTCATCCCTCTCGTACCCTAACTCCCTCTGAATCTCATCCCTCTCGTACCCTAACTCCCTCTGAAACTCATCCCCCTCGTACCCTAACTCCCTCTGAAACTGATCCCTCTCGTACCCTAACACCCTCTGAATCTGATCCCCCTCGTACCCTAACTCCATCTGAAACTGATCCCTCTCGTACCCTAACTCCCTCTGAAACTGATCCGTCTCGTACCCTAACTCCCTCTGAAACTGATCCCTCTCGTACCCTAACTCCCCCTGAAACTGATCCCCCTCGTACCCTAACTCCCTCTGAAACTCATCCCTCTCGTACCCTAACTCCCTCTGAAACTGATCCCTCTCGTACCCTAACTCCCTCTGAAACTGATCCCTCTCGTACCCTAACTCCCTCTGAAACTGATCCCTCTCGTAACCTAACTCCCTCTGAAACTGATCCCTCTCGTACCCTAACTCCCTCTGAAACTGATCCCTCTCGTACCCTAACTCCCTCTGAAACTCATCCCTCTCGTACCCTAACTCCCTCTGAAACTGATCCCTCTCGTACCCTAACTCGCTCTGAAACTCATCCCTCTCGTACCCTAACTCCCTCTGAAACTCCTCTCTCGTACCCTAACTCCCTCTGAAACTGATCCCTCTCGTACCCTAACTCCCTCTGAAACTGATCCCTCTCGTACCCTAACTCCCTCTGAAACTGATCTCTCTCGTACCCTAACTCCCCCTGAAACTGATCCCTCTCGTACCCTAACTCCCTCTGAAACTGATCCCTCTCATACCCTAACTCCCTCTGAAACTCATTCCTCTCGTACCCTAACTCCCTCTGAAACTGATCCCCCTCGTACCCTAACTCCCTCTGAAACTGATCCCCCTCGTACCCTAACTCCCTCTGAAACTGATCCCTCTCGTACCCTAACTCCCCCTGAAACTGATCCCCCTCGTACCCTAACTCCCTCTGAAACTCATCCCTCTCGTACCCTAACTCCCTCTGAAACTGATCCCTCTCGTACCCTAACTCCCTCTGAAACTCATCCCCCTCGTACCCTAACTCCCCCTGAAACTGATCCCTCTCGTACCCTAACTCCCTCTGAAACTGATCCCTCTCGTACCCTAACTCCCTCTGAAACTGATCCCTCTCGTACACTAAATCCCCCTGAAACTGATCCCTCTCGTACCCTAACTCCCTCTGAAACTGATCCCTCTCGTACCCTAACTCCCCCTGAAACTGATCCCTCTCGTACCCTAACTCCCTCTGAAACTCATCCCTCTCGTACCCTAACTCCCTCTGAAACTCATCCCTCTCGTACCCTAACTCCCTCTGAAACTCATCCCCCTTGTACCCTAACTCCCTCTGAAACTGATCCCTCTCGTACCCTAACTCCCTCTGAAACTGATCCCTCTCGTACCCTTACTCCCTCTGAAACTCATCCCCCTCGTACCCTAACTCCCCCTCTGAAACTGATCCCTCTCGTACCCTAACTCCCTCTGAAACTGATCCCTCTCGTACCCTAACTCCCTCTGAAACTGATCCCTCTTGTACCCTAACTCACTCTGAAACTGATCCCTCTCGTACCCTAACTCCCTCTGAAACTGATCCCCCTCGTACCCTAACTCCCTCTGAAACTGATCCCCTCTCGTACCCTAACTCCCTCTGAAACTGATCCCTCTTGTACCCTAACTCCCTCTGAAACTGACCCCCCTCGTACCCTAACTCCCTCTGAAACTGATCCCTCTCGTACCCTAACTCCCTCTGAAACTGATCCCTCTCGTACCCTAACTCCCTCTGAATCTCATCCCTCTCGTACCCTAACTCCCTCTGAATCTCATCCCTCTCGTACCCTAACTCCCTCTGAAACTCATCCCCCTCGTACCCTAACTCCCTCTGAAACTGATCCCTCTCGTACCCTAACACCCTCTGAATCTGATCCCCCTCGTACCCTAACTCCCTCTGAAACTGATCCCTCTCGTACCCTAACTCCCTCTGAAACTGATCCGTCTCGTACCCTAACTCCCTCTGAAACTGATCCCTCTCGTACCCTAACTCCCCCTGAAACTGATCCCCCTCGTACCCTAACTCCCTCTGAAACTCATCCCTCTCGTACCCTAACTCCCTCTGAAACTGATCCCTCTCGTACCCTAACTCCCTCTGAAACTGATCCCTCTCGTACCCTAACTCCCTCTGAAACTGATCCCTCTCGTACCCTAACTCCCTCTGAAACTGATCCCTCTCGTACCCTAACTCCCTCTGAAACTGATCCCTCTCGTACCCTAACTCCCTCTGAAACTCATCCCTCTCGTACCCTAATTCCCTCTGAAACTGATCCCTCTCGTACCCTAACTCCCTCTGAAACTCATCCCTCTCGTACCCTAACTCCCTCTGAAACTCCTCTCTCGTACCCTAACTCCCTCTGAAACTGATCCCTCTCGTACCCTAACTCCCTCTGAAACTGATCTCTCTCGTACCCTAACTCCCCCTGAAACTGATCCCTCTCGTACCCTAACTCCCTCTGAAACTGATCCCTCTCATACCCTAACTCCCTCTGAAACTCATTCCTCTCGTACCCTAACTCCCTCTGAAACTGATCCCCCTCGTACCCTAACTCCCTCTGAAACTGATCCCCCTCGTACCCTAACTCCCTCTGAAACTGATCCCTGTCGTACCCTAACTCCCTCTGAAACTCATCCCCCTCGTACCCTAACTCCCTCTGAAACTCATCCCTCTCGTACCCTAACTCCCTCTGAAACTGATCCCCCTCGTACCCTAACTCCCTCTGAAACTCATCCCTCTCGTACCCTAACTCCCTCTGAAACTGATCCCCCTCGTACCCTAACTTCCTCTGAAACTCACCCCCCTCGTACCCTAACTCCCTCTGAAACTCCTCTCTCGTACCCTAACCCTCCCTCTGAAACTGATCCCTCTCGTACCCTAACTCCCTCTGAAACTGATCCCTCTCGTACCCTAACTCCCCCTGAAACTGATCCCTCTCGTACCCTAACTCCCTCTGAAACTCATCCCTCTCGTACCCTAACACCCTCTGAAACTCATCCCCCTTGTACCCTAACTCCCTCTGAAACTGATCCCTCTCGTACCCTAACTCCCTCTGAAACTGATCCCTCTCGTATCCTAACTCCCTCTGAAACTCATCCCCCTCGTACCCTAACTCCCCCTCTGAAACTGATCCCTCTCGTACCCTAACTCCCTCTGAAACTGATCCCTCTCGTACCCTAACTCCCTCTGAAACTGATCCCTCTTGTACCCTAACTCACTCTGAAACTGATCCCTCTCGTACCCTAACTCCCTCTGAAACTGATCCCCCTCGTACCCTAACTCCCTCTGAAACTGATCCCCTCTCGTACCCTAACTCCCTCTGAAACTGATCCCTCTCGTACCCTAACTCCCTCTGAAACTGATCCCCCTCGTACCCTAACTCCCTCTGAAACTGATCCCTCTCGTACCCTAACTCCCTCTGAAACTGATCCCTCTCGTACCCTAACTCCCTCTGAATCTCATCCCTCTCGTACCCTAACTCCCTCTGAATCTCATCCCTCTCGTACCCTAACTCCCTCTGAAACTCATCCCCCTCGAACCCTAACTCCCTCTGAAACTGATCCCTCTCGTACTCTAACTCCCTCTGAAACTGATCCCCCTCGTACCCTAACTCCCTCTGAAACTGATCCCTCTCGTACCCTAACTCCCTCTGAAACTGATCCGTCTCGTACCCTAACTCCCTCTGAAACTGATCCCTCTCGTACCCTAACTCCCCCTGAAACTGATCCCCCTCGTACCCTAACTCCCTCTGAAACTCATCCCTCTCGTACCCTAACTCCCTCTGAAACTGATCCCTCTCGTACCCTAACTTCCTCTGAAACTGATCCCTCTCGTACCCTAACTCCCTCTGAAACTGATCCCTCTCGTACCCTAACTCCCTCTGAAACTGATCCCTCTCGTACCCTAACTCCCTCTTAAACTGATCCCCCTCGTACCCTAACCCTCCCTCTGAAACTGATCCCTCTTGTACCCTAACTCCCTCTGAAACTCATCCCTCTCGTACCCTAACTCCCTCTGAAACTGATCCCTCTCGTACCCTAACTCCCTCTGAAACTCATCCCTCTCGTACCCTAACTCCCTCTGAAACTGATCCCTCTCGCACCCTAACTCCCTCTGAAACTCATCCCTCTCGTACCCTAACTCCCTCTGAAACTCCTCTCTCGTACCCTAACTCCCTCTGAAACTGATCCCTCTCGTACCCTAACTCCCTCTGAAACTGATCCCTCTCGTACCCTAACTCCCTCTGAAACTGATCTCTCTCGTACCCTAACTCCCCCTGAAACTGATCCCTCTCGTACCCTAACTCCCTCTGAAACTGATCCCTCTCGTACCCTAACTCCCTCTGAAACTCATTCCTCTCGTACCCTAACTCCCTCTGAAACTGATCCCCCTCGTACCCTAACTCCCTCTGAAACTGATCCCCCTCGTACCCAACTCCCTCTGAAACTGATCCCTGTCGTACCCTAACTCCCTCTGAAACTCATCCCCCTCGTACCCTAACTCCCTCTGAAACTCATCCCTCTCGTACCCTAACTCCCTCTGAAACTGATCCATCTCGTACCTAACTCCCTCTGAAACTGATCCCCCTCGTACCCTAACTCCCTCTGAAACTCATCCCTCTCGTACCCTAACTCCCTCTGAAACTGATCCCCCTCGTACCCTAACTTCCTCTGAAACTCACCCCCCTCGTACCCTAACTCCCTCTGAAACTCCTCTCCCGTACCCTAACCCTCCCTCTGAAACTGATCCCTCTCGTACCCTAACTCCCTCTGAAACTGATCCCTCTTGTACCCTAACTCCCTCTGAAACTGATCCCCCTCGTACCCTAACTCTCCCTCTGAAACTGATCCCTCTCGTACCCTAACTCTCCCTCTGAAACTCCTCTCTCGTACCCTAACTCCCTCTGAAACTCCTCTCTCGTACCCTAACTCTCCCTCTGAAACTCCTCTCTCATACCCTAACTCCCTCTGAAACTCCTCTTTCGTACCCTAACTCTCCCTCTGAAACTCATCCCCCTCGTACCCTAACTCCCTCTGAAACTCATCCCCCTCATACCCTAACTCCCTCTGAAACTCATTCCTCCAATACCTGTAAGAATATTGGAAATAGGGGAAAATTGACATCATTTTCTGAAAGGTACTAACCATCATGCTCCACAGGCTGTGCTGTACATTTAGCTAAGCAAATGATTTATTTTTTTGAATTTCAAACTGTTACTAATAACCCTCAGGTGTGAGATAAAGCAGTTATGATAAAGAGGAACAAGGGTCCCAAAAAGCAGAACAATAGTCCAAGATAGAGATAAGACCAGACATGAACGTTAAAAGAGTTGACCATCTTGAATTCTTTGGAAAGCAAGTTATTAATCTATAAGCATCTTGTGTTGTGAATAACAACTGCATATTATGTTGTGAGGGGGGCATAAAAACCCAGGGGAAGAAATTCATTATCATCCAGGAGTGGGTGCTAACCTCTGAAAAGTTTGAGATTTAGCGCCAGGCGTTAATGAATCTCGCTGCACGCTAAATTAAGTGTTAGCACTCAAAGAAAGGACTGGAGCACTAAATCAAGCGCTAATGACCTATCTCAGTGGCTCATTAAAGCCGATCAATGGCCCAGGGAGAGAGCTTGCAGATTCTGCCACCAGGCATTGGAGGCCTTGGTCCTCGCTGTGGAGAGACTGAGAGCGGTGCCGTACCCGGCAAGTGGCAGGAGGCCCTCGCTGTAAGTCTTCGGCACCATATGGAGGGAGGTTGCCCAGCAGGTCTCGGGCAGCACTGTGGTCCCCAGGACCCACACACAGTGCAGGAAGAAATTTAACTACCTCACTCGGGTGGTCAGGGTGAGTGAATTCTTCAACAAATGATACGAACCACCATCTGAACCAGTTTGCACACACTGCCCAAAGAACCACACCCTCAGCACCCACCCACCAACAATCTCCACCTACCAACACTCACACCCACATCTCACACCTTGCACACAATGACAGATATTCAACTATGACAGACATATCACCCAAACACATTGCTCCACACTCACTCACACACTTTCCTCTCTCTTGCAGGCCAAGGTTACTCACAACAGGAGGGAGCAGGAGCACACAGGCGGGGGACAACCTGACACCCAACCACTGTCTGCACTGGAGGAAAGGGTGCTGCAAATCATTGGGCACCAGGTGGCGGGCGCCGTGGCCACTGGCGACGTTGACCCCCTTGGGGACAACAATGGTATGTTCATCCCTACTCCTTCTCACATCCCACTTCCCCCTCACCCCACAAGCCTTTCCCACTTTCCAGCTAATCATGCTGTATTCATGCCTTTCTCCCTTCCCCTCACTTTAACCTGACTCTTGTGCCTTTATGCTTTCAGATAATCAGCAACCACCTGAGCAGCCTGTCCCTGAGGGTACCGTAGAGAGCGAGGCAGGAGAAGAGGAGGAGGAAGAACACACCGCGTCACTGCATGTCTCACCCGCAGGCACCAGCTCAGATACTGGCACTACGTGTTCTTTAGAGGCTAATATAGTAGCGGGATCTGCACAAGGTGAGGCACCAGGGACGAGTGGGCTGCAGCAAGGCCAGGAGGAAAGGGTAGCTCGGGAGTCAGCTTCCCGGAGGGCGAGTTCACGCACGAGTTCTGCTGCACAGAACTCAGGTGAGGGCCTCGATGGGGAGGCGTTTAGAAGAAGGGTGATGGGCATTCACACGGAGATGATAGGTGCATTTGCAAGGGTTCCGCGAGAGTCTCGGCAATGGTAAGGAGCTTGGAGGAGTCCGCCTCCAACATTGTACAGAGCTCTGCGCACACCATGGAGCCCATCATTTCCAGTCTGCAAAGGATGGTAGACTCCTAGAGAGACCGTGGCAACCCAGACCTCATGCCATGTGTGATGGGTGATGTCGCAGCTTCCATTGCAGCACAGGTGGAAGCGACGCACCATCTTAGTGCTGTAATGCAGTCTATGCTTGGTGGCATCCCATCTCAGATTGCTCTCATGCAGTCTCAGCTTGATGCCACGCAAGCTCTGACTACTGCCATTGTGGCTGGGTCTACCACCGTCAGCTGGGGCTTTCACGGTGTCACAGCAGGCCAGCAACCTGTGCTCCAACAGATTGTTAGGGATGCTGAGGTGCTGCCCCGGGGGTGTGGCAGTGGATCAGGGGAGCAGGAGGCTGTTGTCCTCTCTCAGGATGGCAGCATTCCTGCTCCCACGACTGGCACTCCGCTATTGTCCTTCACACTGCCTGTAATCCAGCCAGCCCAGCCAGCCCAGACTGCTGCCGTCCATGCTGAGGTGGTGCAGTCTGCAACCGGGCCTTCCAGGTCCAGAGCTGGCTGAGGGCATCCTGCAAGGCCATCTGAAGTCTCTCGCACAGACACTCAGCAGCCTTCCACCAGCCCTGCTGCAGCCACTGGGCCAACACTTCGTAGGAGCACGAGGGTAGGCAAAGGCACAGTAACGAAGGGCAATAAGGGATTGCACAAGGGTAAATAGTTAATATTGCTGTTGCAAATATGTGTTCATTGATTATTGATAAATTTATTAATTGGCTTTGGATAATCTTGTGGTGTCTCTCATTTCAGCTTTGCGCTGTTATAGGGCCTGTGACATGGATCGAATGATGGGGATGTGGTGAGCAACAGGGATCTGGGGTTTAATTTACTGGAACCGCTGTCTGATGAGGCGGTCATGGACTGCCCTTCCAGAAGGCCGATTGAGTGGCTGCCTCCTGCTTCACTCATGTTCCTCCTCCTCCTCCTCCTCCTCATCTTCCTCTTCCTCCTCATCCTCGTCCTCCTCCTCCTCTCTGTCTTCCTCCTCCTGAGGTGGACCCACAATCCCTGGTGGCAAGGGCTGGGCCCTCGTGTTGGCCAAATTGTGGAGCATGCAGCTGACCACCACGAAATGGGACACCTACTCAGCCGAGTACTGGAGGGCTCCTCCTGAGTGGTCAAGGCAGCGGAACCATTGTTTGAGCACTCCGATGGTCTGCGCGATGATGTTCCTGGTGGCAAGCAATGACTATCTCCAACGAGAGAACATAAATGCCGCCCCTTGAAATTCAGGCCGGGATTTTGCTCACCCCGACGGGTCTGGTACGGGTGATGGCGGTGGCGGGTCGCGGCCCCGCTACTGGCTCCGTCCCACTGCCTAAAATGAATTTACATTGATTGGGCTTGTTAAGCTCGCCCAGCACGTTTCCAGGTCCAATTAGAGGAAGCGGGTCTGGTGACATCATTCATGATGTGTCATCAGCCGGTTTCCTTACAGGGACCATGGACAACTTTCTTTTGACATTTGTGCTGTCAGAGTTGTACAGCATTGAGGTGCTGCAAACACTGACAATCACTGCACAGAGGTGCACAGCTGCACCCAGGCTCTCCCATGACTCCCTCCATATGCTTATGGAGGGAGTCACAGCACGCAGGGAGGTCCTCTTCCCTTCCCTTGGGCAAAAGAGACCTCCCCAGGAGACCAACACAGCCTGGTTGCACATTGCACAGGAGGACACAAGCAGGGATGTGGTCAGGAGGACCGGGGTGCAGTGCTGCAAACCTTTCAACGATCTCAGTAGATCACAAAACGTTAGTACAAAGCCACACTCACCCTCATCCTCCTGTGCCTCTCATCACATCCCCATCACTCTGCCTTCCCTACCCTAACCCTGCGCATCCTTACTCACACCAACTTACCTTGCATCTCCCCCCAGCCCTCTCTATCTACATTATCACTTCCCCATCTAACTAGCTACCCCTCACACTCACCCTCGTCCTAGTGCAATCATACCAACTAACAACAAACAAGGGTAGCCACTTGGGTGTTTTATCCAATGTTCATGTAAAGTTTCTGTTAATGTGCTGTCAAACATTGAAACCTTTATTTTCAACACTTTCCGTTCTTGGACAGGTTTGTGTGCATCATTGAAAGTGGCTTAGCGAGTTGCAATGAATGGTGAGACATAACAGTACCCCCCGCAATGGTGGTGAGTGTGAAAGGAATGGCTTGGACATTGTAGGGATGCTTCACGGTGCTGGTGTGGGGTGGTGCCAACCTGGTGCATCATGTGGCAGTCAGGGTGTACAGCGTCAAGTGAAGTAAATCTGGCCATGGTGAGGTTATTCCTGGCCTCCCAGGCAGCAATGTGGTTGGGTGCTGATGGTCCCCATCCTGTGCAGCATCAGGTGATTAGAGAGAAGGTTGGTGTTGTTGTTGGTGCTGCTGGTGTATCTGGTGCTGCTGGTGTTGGGGCTCATCGTGGTCCGATTCTGAGGACCGCGTTGAGACAGTATAAAGGGCACCCATGTTGATGAAATAGATGGCAGGTGAAGTAGAGATGACAGAAGCATTGTCAATGGTGAGAGAGTTCTTACAATGAGGTAAGAGTGGATGGAGAGTAGAAAGTGGAAAGCCTGCAGAATCTGTGCTGGAAATGGACTGAGAAACAACTTGTGGCTGAGGAAACTGATGATCTGTCAGGTGGGAGCTTTTACTGTACATTTGAAGCTGTCAAGTAATCAGCTGGAGCAATGGCCCCTGAACTCCTGCCTCAGGTTCACAGAAGTGATCCCCGAGCAGCGTGGACCTCGTGGACGAGCAGTTAAAGTTAAAAGGTAAGGTTAAAAGCATTATTAAGGGTCTGACAACAACCCAATAATTGGTTTAATTGGGTTGCCCGCCTCTGTGGGTCAGATCGGATTGGATCGGAAATCACATACAAGCCATTGGGAAAGGCGCGTTGCGGTGGGTTGACAGCGGGGTCCCGACCTGCTTTATATAAAATCAAATTTCCCACTCAACCTGCCACAAATACCGCCCACTGACCCTCCGGAAAATTCCGGCCTCAATTTCATTACCACCACCGAATCCCCCACCATCAACATCCTGTGGTCACCATTGATCATAAACTCAACTAGACGAGCCACATTAATGCTGTGACTATTACAGCAGGTCCGATGGTGGGTATTCTGTGGCAACGGGCTCAACTCCTAACTCACCAAAGCCTCTCCACCAAGGCACAAGTTAAGAGTGTGATGGAACACTCTCCACTTTCCTGGAATGATGCAGCTGCAACAGCACTCAAGAAGCTCGACACCATCCAGGACAAAGCAGCCTCCCAAACCTGCGGCTCTGTCACCTAGAAGGGCAGTAGGTGCATGTGAACACCGCCACCTCCAAGTTCCCCTTCAAGTCACACACCATCTTGACCTGGACATCTAACGCTGTTCCTTCATTATCGCTGGGTCAAAATCCTAGAACTCCCTCCCTAACATCACTGTGGGAGTCTTCATCACACGGACTGCAGCGGTTCAAGAAGACGGCTCACCACCACCTTCTCACAGGCAACTAAGGATGGACAATAAACTGCAGCCTTGCCAGCGACTCACACATCCTGAGTAATGAATTATGAAGCATAAAGATTCCAATGTGACCCTTCTACTTTGAAAGCACCACAGATGACTGTACCACCCACTACCTGCTTGTACTCCAGTGTTGTAATTGGCAAATCTAATTTTTCGTTCTGAAGCTCCTTCAGTGTAGGAGGCTTGAATTATTCAAAGAACTTTTCACTCTCCTATTGTTCTCAGGAACATTCAGAGCTACAATCAGCCACAGAATCCGTGAAATTCACCATGAAATTCACTGCGGGGTCAGTTGGGATGTCACTGACAGCCTGCTTGATAGTTGTAATTTCTCTCGGCTCTTTTGGTTTCACAGACTTACTAAAGGGAAACCAGTTTCGTTTTAAAGCAACACTGGCCCAGAAATTCGAAGGTGCTGCGTCCGTTTTTTGCAGCCGCAAAATGGGTGCCGAAGCATCCAACATGGCGAGCACGCGCAGACTCTAAGCCGGGTGTGCACCACCCGTCACCTTGGTAGAAGCAGTGAAAGAGGCGAGCAGGGCCCATGCCTGGAGTGCTGTGGCCCGGATTTTGCGGCGCCGATGAAGGTGTGTGCACAGCGTCTGCCGTCGTAAGCCCTCAGAAAGGCCCCGCAGTTCCAGGGGTCCGTATGCGCTGCGCACGCGCGGAAACCCGGCACTTGCGATCTGTCAAGTTTCTCCTTGTCCGCCATCGCCCCAAAGAATGCTTTTTCTGGTGCAGAGCTGGTCTGTTTGCCCAGCTCCTGCCCAGCGAAAGCCCATGAAACCCTTACGCCTGGTAAAAGCAGGTGGAGGGCCTGCTTTTACTAGCGTAAGGGTTAAAATAAATGTTAAATTACATTTTTAAAAATAATTAAAACATACAAAAACATTCAAAATTAGTTCATGTAAATTTTGGGCCGTATTAAAAGGTTTTTATTATTTTTCAAAAAATTTGGTTTTTATTTTAAATGCTTAATCAAAGAGACTTTTAATTCATTTTGAACATGGGAATATTTATTTTTATTAGAATTGTGTTAATTATTTATTTATTTGGGGATTTCTTATAAGCTTATGGGGATTCTGTCCGTAACTGGAGCCACCATAAGCTTATGAGGAATCCCCCTTTCTAATTGGATGGCCTGGCCCACGTGATCCCAGGGGCGCTTCTGAACTGCCTGCGTCCCTGAGATCCGCGGGCCTTTACATAGGCATACACCTGGAGGCCCAGGACCCGAAGATTCAGAAGCTCCAGGGCGACCAGGTACTTTCGTATTTATTTTGGGTCCGAGGTGTACTCTGGAGGTAGGCTTCTGACCGCAAATTTTGGCCCATTGGTTTGTCCTGAATGCAGCCGGAGCTCGGCCTTCTGCGTTCAGGAAAAACAGGTCCACATGTGGCCTAACCAGTGGTCCTTAAAGGGACCACTGCAGGCCATCACCAATAAGGTAAGTTTAAAAACAGATACTTACCTGAATGTGGAGCTGGGAGATGCAGCAGTGCTCCTCCTGACCCCACATTAATCCCCTGGGCTGCTGCTGGATATCAATCTCCACCCCCCTCCACCCACTGCCCCCCCCACCCCCACCACCAATCGCTGCCACAAAACCTGCCTCCCGATTTCTGTCTCAAACTCTCCTCCCAATGGTCTTCTCTCCTAATCGCCAAGTATGCCAATGCCAGGACTTTTGCCACAAGATCATGGCTGTAATGTGTATTGATTTCTTTGTGGGTTCAATGACGAGACATTTATGAAAGAGAATGTCTTTTAATCTAAAGTCTGTTCAACTCTTTATACAGCATTTACAGGAGACATCATGCTAGTGATGCATCTAGAACAAAACTGAAACTAAACTCAACTGCCTTGCTTGTCTCTGTCACATGCCCTCTGCTGGTCAGGCACAAGCAATCAATACATGCAAACATGCTGGTAAGGCATCATAATCAAACAGGCAAATACCATCTCTATTTGCTGATATCATTACATAATGATCTAACTAGAGTTATTAAGGTAAGACTGCTCTCAAACTTTCTGCTCACAACTGCAACACTAACATCCTCATTCATTGCAACACTGACAGCACTCACAAGACTCCCCTCCTCCAATACCCTTCACTCTCCTACAATCACTGCACCACACTTCACAACACCTCCTCCTCGTGCTCACACACGCACCACTATTTAGCCCTCACTTACCCACATTACAACTCTTGAACTGACTATCAGCTATTCCACCATGAGAACCGCATTCTCCAAACACCTCACTGGACTCTCACTAACACACTCCCCTCTTTCTTGCAGAAGGCCGCACACAACATCAGGCAACAGGCTGCCAGCAGAGCAGCGAGCCCAGCCGCACACCCTCTCTCCCCTTGAAGAGAGCATGCTGGCCATCATGGGCAGGGCCAGGGTTGAGGCCGTAGCAACTGACAATGCTGGAAAAGACGTCGCGCAGTGTTTCTTCACACCTAATCCTCTCTGTCCCTTCTGACTTCTCTCTCACCCCACACACTCTGCATGACAAGCTGCAGATGATTTCACCACCCACTTCTCTGTCTCTGCTCTCCCTCACACCACAAGCTAACCCTTGTCCCTCTCTTTCACTTCAGCTGCTGAGAATGTCGAGATCCCTCAGCCAGTGCAGGAAGAGGAGGCCAGTCTTCCAGAAGATGCACCATCATTTGATCTTACTCTCGCAAGCACCAACTCAGATACTGGCACCAGGCAGAATTTAGAGGCTGGTTTAGAGGTAGTGTCTACACATGGTGATTTACTGGGCACAAGTGTGCAGGAGCCAGAACAGAGGGATAGGATGCCATAGGTGCCAACTCACCAGCGGGCGAGGTCACATACTAGTTTTGCTGCAGAGGACTCTGATACAGAATTTGAGTGCCCAGGCTACCAAAGAAGGCTGATGGGCATCTACCAGGAAATGCTAGATGCACTGGGCAGCCTGCTAGAGAACGTACGTACAATGTCACAGAGCATGGTCATGGCTTTGCACAGACCATGGAGACCATTCTATTCAACATGGACTGTGTGGCCAGACCCATCAACACTGCAGTGGAACCCACCACGATGGAACCTGTTTTGACGGCTCTGACAACTTTCATGGCGCCTTCGTGGCTTTGAAGGTCACTGTTGAAGGGGACTGCCAGGGCACCACATCACTCCTGCTTTCTGTTCTCCAGCAGAACCTAGGATTGCTGATGCACCGCTCCAAGAGAAGTGGGCTTGGCTCCAAGGGAGAGGCTCCTGCTGTCCTCTCTCAGGATGACAGCATGCCTGCTCCCCCGACAGATACTTCGCCAGAGCCCTTGCTGGTGCCACTAAGCTGGCTGGCCCAGACTTCTGCAGCCCACAACAAGATGCTCTAGTCTGCAGCCGGGCCCCCTAGGCCCAGAGCTGCTCAAAATCATCCTCCAAGGCCATCTGAAGTATCCTCAATGCAAGCTCAGCATCCTTCTATCTCCCAAGCAGTAGCCACAGCGAAAACACTTTGTAGGAGCATAAAGATAGGAAAACAAAACAGGCACAAGAGGTTTGCTGACATTGTTTGACAATATTTGTTTAACAAATTTTGTGTTGGTGATTGTGAGGGCATAAATCTGGTGTGAAGGAAAGTAATCAGATAGTGGTTGTAAGGAAATTGGAAAGGATTGTGGGACTGTTGATTTTTTTAATTTATTCATTCATGGGATGTGGGCATTGCTGGCAAGGCCAGCATTTATTGCCCATCCCTAATTGCCTTTGGGAAGATGGTGGTGAACCGCCGGTGTCAGGAGTGGAGAGAGCGGCGGTACAATGAGTATTTAAACTCCGTTTCGCAGGCTTTTTTCCTCAGAGGCTTACCAATCTCGCAGACCGGCGGCGGTGTTCCAGAGCCACGTCACAATTGAAAAAGTGACGCGGGCAAGTGGAAGCAGCTGATTGGGTGAATACGGCCAGGTGAGTATTTATACTACTCTATAGTTTGACAGTTAAGGTTAATAGTTTATAAAGTTTAGAAGGTCTTAATTTTTGTGGTAATACTTTCTAAGGTCTCTGTTGTGTAGCAGGGAGTGCTAGTAAACAAGGGCCCTTGAGTATATCATTTAATTGTAGTGTAATTAGTGGTATTGATTTGATTTAATTTAATTTAAATTAATTAAAGGGTAAGTCATGGCAGCACAGCTCGCCCCCGTGGTATGCTCCTCCTGCACTATGTGGGAAATCAGGGACACTTCCTGTGTTCCTGACGACCATGTGTGTGGGAAGTGTATCCAGCTGCAGCTACTGGCAGACTGCATTGCGGCGCTGGAGCTGCGAATGGATACATACTGGAGCATTCGTGATGCTGAGGACATCATGGATAGCACGTTTAATGAGTTGGTCACAGCGCAGGTAAAGGCTGCACAGGCAGGAAGGGAATGGGTGACCGCCAGGCAGAGTAGTAGGCACAGGCAGGTAGTGCAGGGGTCCCCTGTGGCCATCCCCCTCTCAAACAGATATACCACTTTGGATATTGTTGAGGGAGATGGCTTATTGGGGGAATGCAGCAGCAGCCAACTTCCTGGCACCAGGGGTGGTTCTGCTGCACAGGATGGGAGGAAAAAGAATGGGAGAGCTATAGTGATAGGGGATTCTATTGTAAGGGGAATAGATAGGCATTTCTGTGGCCGCAAATGAGACTCCAGGATGGTATGTTGCCTCCCTGGTGCAAGGGTCAAGGATGACTCGGGGCGGCTGAAGGGTATTCTGGAGCGGGAGGGTGAACAGCCAGTTGTCGTGGTGCATATAGGTACCAACGATAAAGGTAAAAAAGGGATGATGTCCTAAAAGCTGAATACAGGGAGTTGGAGGTAAATTAAAAAATAGGACCAAAAAGGTAGTAATCTCAGGCTGGCTACCAGTGCCACATGCTAGTCAGAGTAGAAATAGAAGGATATTTCAGACAATACGTGGCTAGAGGAATGGTGCAAGGGGGGGGGATTCAAATTCCTGGGACATTGGAACTGGTTCTGGGGGAGGTAGGACCAGTACAAACTGGACGGTTTGCACCTGGGCGGGACCGGGACAGATGTCCTAGGTGGAGTGTTTGCTAGTACTGTTGGGGAGGGTTTAAACTAAAATGGCAGGGGGTTGGGAACCTGTGCAGGGAGACAAAGGAAAGGGAAGCAAGGATAGAAAGAAAAGACAGGAAGGGGAAAAGCAAAAGTGGAGGGTAGAGAAATCAAGTGAGTAAATCAACAGGGCTACAGTAAATAATAATTCTAAAAGGACTAAGAGTGTTAAAAAAACAAGCCTGAGGGCTTTGTGTCTTAATGCGAGGAGCATTCATAATAAGGTGGATGAATTAGCTGCGCAAATAGATGTTAATGGATATGATATAATTGGCATTACAGAGACATGGCTCCAGGGTGACCAAGGCTGGGAATTCAACATCCAGGGGTATTCAATATTCAAGACGGACTGGTAAAAAGGAAAAGGAGGTGGGGTAGCATTGCTGGTTAAAGAGGAGATTAACACGATAGTAAGGAAGGATATTAGCTCTGATGATGTGGAATCTGTATGGGTAGAGCTGAGAAATACCAAGGGGCAGAAAACGTTAGTGGGAGTTGTATACAGACCCCCAAACAGTAATGCTGAAGTTGGGGATGGCATTAAATGGGAAATTAGAGAAGCGTGCAATAAGGGTACAGCAGTTATCATGGGTGACTTTAATTTACATATAGATTGGGCTAACCAAATTAGTAACAAGTCTGTGGAGGAGGAATTCCTAGAGTGTATACGGGATGGTTTCCTGGACCAATATGTCGAGGAACCAACTGGAGATCAGGCTATCTTAGACTGCATATTATGTAATGAGAAAGGATTAATTAGCAATCTTGTTGTGCGAGGCCCCTTGGGGAGAACCGATCATAATATGATAGAATTCTTCATTAAGATGGAGAGTGAAGTCGTTGACTCAGAGACTAGGGTCCTGAATTTAAATAAAGGAAACTATGATGGAATGAGGCGCGAGTTGGCTAGGATGCATTGGGGAGCGTTACTTAAAGGGTTGATGGTGGATAGGCAATGGCAAACATTTAAAGATCACATGGATGAACTACAGAATTTGTTCATCCTAGTTTGGCATAAAAATAAAACAAAAAAGGTGACTCAACCGTGGCTAACAAGGGAAATTAGGGATAGCATAAGATCCAAGGAGAGGACATATAAATTGGCCAGAATAAGCAGCAAACCTGAGGATTTGGAGCAGTTTAGGATTCAGCAAAAGAGGACAAAGGTATTAATTAAGAGGGGGGAAATAGAGTATGAGAGTAAGCTTGCAGGGAACATAAAAACTGACTGTAAAAGCTTCTATAGATATGTGAAGAGAAAAAGATTGGTGAAGTCAAACAAAGGTCCCTTGCAGTCAGAATCAGGGGAATTTATAATGGGGAACAAAGAAATGGCAGACCAATTAAATACATACTTTGGTTCTGTCTTCACAATGGAGGACACCAATAACCTACCAGAGATGTCGAGGAACATAGGATCTAATGGGAGGGAGGAACTGAATGAAATCAGTATTTGTACGGAAATGGTGTAAGGGAAATTGACCGTATTGAAGGCCAGTAAATCCCCAGGGCCTGATAATTTACATCCTAGCGGACTTACGGAAGTGGCCCTGGAAATAGAAGATGCATTGCTGGTCATCTTCCAAAATTCTATAGACTCTGGAACAGTTCCCATGGATTGGAGGGTAGCTAATATAACCCCATTATTTAAAAAACATGGTAGAGAGAAAATGGGGAATTATAGACGGGTAATCCTGACATCGGTAGTGGGGAAAATGCTAGAGTCCATTATAAAAGATGTAATAGCAGAGCACTTGGAAAACAGTGACAGGATCGGACAAAGTCAACATGGATTTACAAAAAGTAAATCATGCTTGACTAATCTACTGGAATTTTTTGAGGATGTAACTGGTAAAATAGATAAGGGAGAACCAGTGGATGTGGTGTATTTGGACTTTCAGAAGGCTTTCGATAAGGTCCCGCATAAGAGATTAGCGTGCAAAGTTAAAGCACATGGGATTGGGGGTAAGGTACTGACTTGGATAGAGAACTGGTTGGCAGACAGGAAGCAAAGAGTTGGAATAAACGGGTCTTTTTCCGAGTGGCAGGCAGTGACTAGTAGGGTACCGCAGGGATCAGTGCTAGGACCCCAGCTATTCACAATATATATTAATGATCTAGACGAGGGAGCTAGATGTAATATCTCCAAGTTTGCAGATGACACAAAGCTGGGTGGGCGTGTCTGCTGTGAGGAGGATGCAGAAAAACTCCAGTATGATTTTGACATGTTGGGTGATTGGGCAGATGCATGGCAGATGCAATATAATGTGGATAAATGCGAGGTTATCCACTTTGGTGGCAAAAACAGGAAGGTGTGGCGGAGCCACCAAGAGACTCAGGGCAATTAGCAATAATCCCTTTAACTACAGTGTAGTGCAGCTGTGGACTGCACCTTTAAACTGTCTGTTAACTATACTGTATGTACTCTCTTGCACTCTGCGTGATGACATCATGACGCCGATCACGTGACTGCGAGTGGCGCGGAGAACATGATGACGTCATGACGTCAGCTTCCAGGGCCTTACAGCAGTCTTCGAGGGCCTGGCAGGCTGGACAGACCTGTGTAATCCTTCTCCTGTAGTTTACCAGTTAACTTGTTTGTTTATTAAACTTTGTTATTTTGATTCACTGAGTCGAACTCCATTATTCAGATAGGAACCTCCGTCCCTACAATTGGTGACCCCGATCTCGTCGGACAACTTTCGTTGAGATATTCATAATGAACATGAACGCCGTCGCCCTCAAATTGCCGCAGTTCTGGGAACAGCAACCAGCAGCATGGTTTTTCCAGGCAAAAGCCCAGTTCGCACTCCGGGAGGTTACAGCGGATTCGACCCGTTATTATTACGTGGTCTCCGCTCTCGACAGCGCCATGGCCTCGCGGGTCGTCAGCCTCCTTGGCAATCCACCGGCAGAGGGCAAGTATGAAGCTCTAAAAACTCGTTTGCTACAGGTGTTTGGTCTAAATAAGTCGGAGCGCGCACGCAGGCTTATTTCTATGCCCGGCCCCGGGGACTCAAAACCATCGGAACTCATGAGCCAGATGCTCACACTTTTGGGTTCGGAGCCCCAATGTTTTTTGTTCCGAGAACACTTCCTCTGCCAGCTACCTGAACCAGTTCAGGCAGCCTTAGCCAGTTCTGCAATTACGGACTGTGCTGAGCTCGCTGCAGAGGCAGACAAGATTTTTACGGTCACACAGCAGTGTTGTGCAGCCACGAAATGCCTTTCCCCCACGCGAGCGAAGCCCAGCCCTCCTCCAGCAGGCTGGTGTGCGTACCATGCCCATTTTGGCGCCAAGGCTCGGTGCTGCCGTCCTCCCTGCAGTTTTGCCCAAAAAAAATCTCCAGCAAGCCCGCGAGCTTCTGAAAAACACGTCCGGTTCACCATGGCAGTCGGTTCAGCGGGAAAACTCCTCTACATTACGGATTCCATGACGGGACGACGATTCCTGTGCGACACTGGTTCCCAGTGCAGTATTCTGCCAGCTTCAAAGCTGGATCTGCAATCCGGCGGTCACGGTCCTTCCCTCGAGGCAGCCAATGACGTGGCTATTTGCACGTTCGGTAAACGGACAGTCAATTTAACCCTCGGTGGTCAACGTTTTGTGTGGGAGTTTATAACGGCTAAAGTATCACAGGCCATCCTGGGGGCTGATTTTGTCTGTGCCAACAGCTTTCTGGTCGACGTCCAACACTGCCGACTCATTAATGCGTCCACTTTCCACGCGGTGCCTTGCCACCACAGTACCGCCGTCTCCTGGTCGGTCGCCTGTGCGGTTCCATCGCAGGACGGGTTTACGTGCCTACTCGGCGAGTTCCCGGAGCTCACCAGGCCTACATTTTCGGCAGCAGTCGTGAGGCATGGTGTGGCGCATCACATCACCATGACGGGATCGCCTGTTTACGCTCAGGCACGAAGATTGGAACCCAGAAAGCTTGCGGCTGCAAAGGCGGAGTTTCAGACCATGGAGCGCCTCAGGATTGTCCGACGCTCCGACAGTCCTTGGTCCTCCCCACTGCGCATTGTCCCTAAACCAGGCGGCGGATGGAGGCCTTGCGGGGATTACAGACGCCTTAACGAAGCCACTATGCCGGATAGGTATCCAATACCGCATATGCAAGATTTTTCGGCCCATCTGGCTGGCAACTCAGTATTTTCCAAAGTGGATCTCGTCCGCGGATATCACCAAGTTCCTGTGCACCCTCAGGACGTCCCCAAAACACCGTTCGGCCTTTTTGAGTTCCTCCGAATGCCGTTCGGATTGAAAAACGCGGCTCAGGCTTTCCAGCGACTCATGGACTCTGTGTTACGGGACCTTCCCTTCATTTTCGTTTACTTGGATGACATTCTTATCGCTAGTAAGGATATGAAGGAGCACATGGTCCATTTACGCACACTCTTTGCCCGTCTCAGCCAACATGGCCTCATCATAAACCTAGCCAAATGCCAGTTTGGGTTAACCAGCATTGACTTCCTGGGCACAGGATTACCTCAGAAGGCGCCGTCCCACTGGCCACCAAGGTAGAGGCAGTTACGGCATTCCCGCGGCCTCACACACTCAAATCTCTTCAGGAGTTCCTGGGGATGGTAAATTTTTATCATCGTTTCGTCCCCAAGGCAGCCCAGTTGATGCAGCCGCTGTACGAACCACTCAAAGGGAAGTCTGGCAAAGACGTTATCACTTGGACACCGCAGATGGACCAGGCATTCCTTGACACCAAGGCGGCGTTGGCAGATGCAACCATGCTTGCACATCCACTCCCGGGCGCGACCATCGCCCTCCCTACCGATGCCTCCGACTACGCCATTGGGGCGGTTCAGGAACAATGGGTCGACGGGACTTGGCAGCCGTTGGCCTTTTTCAGCCACCAACTGCGCAAGAACGAGCGAAAATATAGCACTTTTGATAGGGAGTTGCTGGCCCTGTTTTTGGCCATCCGGCATTTCCGTTTTCTCCTAGAAGGGCGCCCGTTCACTGCGTTCGTGGACCACAAGCCGCTCATTTTCGCAATGGCCAAAACGGCGGAGCCGTGGTCAGCTCGACAACAGTGCCACCTTACATTTATATCGGAATTTACGACGGATTTACGACATGTGTCCGGCAAAGATAATCTCGTGGCTGATTGCCTTTCACGTGCTCTAGTCCAGGCAGTTCACCTGGGAATCGATTTCGTCGGGTTGTCGGAAGAACAACTGGCAGATCCCGAAGTACAGGCGTACCGGACCACGCCTTCCAGTTTGCAGGTAGCCGATGTTATGTTCCAAGCAGCAGGAACCATGCTCTTGTGCGACACATCCATGGGAGTGCCCCGGCCCATTGTGCCGGTCGAATGGCGTAAGAACATTTTCCAGGCTATACACGGTTTATCACACCCGGGGATGCGAGCTTCACAACGGCTCATGTCCCGCAAATTTGTTTGGAAAGGGATGCATTCGGACGTTCGGGACTGGACAAACAATTGTGTGGACTGTCAAAAATCAAAGGTCCATCGTCATGTTAAGGCTCCAGTGGCCATCTTCCCGGTGCCAGAACGACGGTTCGATCACGTACACGTGGACTTAGTGGGTCCTCTCCCCGCTTTGCGGGGTTTTACGCATCTCCTGACGGTAGTGGATCACACCACCAGGTGGCCAGAGGCGATTCCCTTGGTCGCTACCACTGCAGTGGACGTCTCCAGGGCGTTCATTTTGTCATGGGTGGCTCAGTTTGGGGTGCCATCTGACATCTCTTCTGACTGAGGTCCACAATTCACGTCAGAGTTGTGGAACGCAGTTGCACAGGGCTTGGGTACCAAGCTGCACCGTACCACCGCTTACCATCCGCAGGCGAATGGTCTGTGCGAGAGGTTTCATCGGTCTCTCAAGGCGTCCCTCCGTGCCAGCTTGCGTGGACCCAACTGGGTGGACAGACTCCCCTGGGTGATGCTAGGCCTCCGCACAGTCCCCAAAGATGACCTCCAGTCTTCATCGGCTGAGTTAGTCTACGGTCAAGCACTTCGAGTACCAGAGGATTTCCTCCCTCCACATACAGAACCGTGGTCGCCAGCTCAGCAGCTCCTTCAGCATCACGAGGCAGCAAAAGAATTTCCTGCCTATTCCAACCTCGCATCACAGCCTACAGAGGCCTCATGTTCCGGCAGAACTCATGAGCTCCGATTACGTTTTTATTCGGCAGGACGCTCACAGAGATCCGCTCAGACCGCCTTATGCTGGACCGTTTCGTGTCATCTAATCGGGAGAAAAAATTTTCACGGTTGAAGTGGAAGGCAAGTCCGATACCATCTCTATCGACCGACTTAAACCAGCCCATCTAGATCGGAGTGAACCAGTTGTTGCTGCCCAGCCACCTTGCCGTGGACAACCACCGTTGACCGCCAGACCAGTTAGGCAACAGTCCGCCATTGAACCGCCTGCTTCTGCCTCATCCTCGCCAACACCTCCTGCTACTGTTTCCTCCACGCCTGATGCACCGCTTCAGACACAGCCAAGCACCAGCTCGTCTCCCAACGTTCCACTGCTGCTGCCTGAGTTTCGTAGTCGTTCGGGCAGGATCATCAAACCTCCTGTTCGTTTGACACTGTCTGTTAAAGAGAATTCTGGGGGGGCGCCTGTGGCGGAGCCACCAAGAGACTCAGGGCAATTAGTAATAATCCCTTTAATTACAGTGTAGTGCAGCTGTGGATTGCACCTTTAAACTGTCTGTTAACTATACTGTATGTACTCTCTTGCACTCTGCGTGATGATGTCATGACGCCGATCACGTGACTGCGAGTGGCGCGGAGAACGTGATCAGCTTCCAGGGCCTTAAAGCAGTCTTCGAGGGCCTGGCAGGCTGGCCAGACCTGTGTAATCCTTCTCCTGTAGTTTACCAGTTAACTTGTTTGTTTATTAAACTTTGTTATTTTGATTCACTGAGTCGAACTCCATTATTCAGGTAGGAACCTCCGTTCCTACAAAGGCAGATTATTATCTGAATGGCAATAGATTGGGAAAAGGGGAAGTGCAACGAGACCTGGGTGCCCTTGTGCACCAGTCGCTGAAGGTAAGCATGCAGGTGCAGCAGACGGTTAAGAAGGCAAAAGGTATGGTGGCCTTCATAGCGAGAGGATTCGAGTACAGGAGCAAGGATGTCTTGCTGCAGTTGTACAGGGCCTTGGTGAGACCACACCTTGAGTATTGTGTGCAGTTTTGGTCGCCTTATCTGAGGAAGGATGTTCTTGCCATGGAGGGAGTGCAGCGAAGGTTCACCAGACTGATACCTGGGATGGCAGGAATGACATATGAAGAGAGATTGGGTCGATTAGGCTTATATTCGCTCGAGTTTAGAAGAATGAGAGGGGATGTCATTGAAACTTATAAAATTCTAACAGGACTAGACAGACTAGATGCAGGAATGATGTTCCCGATGGCGGAGGAGTCCAGAACCAGGGGTCACAGTCTAAGGATAAGGGGTAAGCCATTTAGGACTGAGATGAGGAGGAATTTCTTCACCCAGAGAGTGGTGAACCTGTGGAATTCTCTATCACAGAAGGCAGTTGAGGCCAATTCATTAAATATATTCAAAAAGGAGTTAGATATATTTCTTAAGGCTAAAGGGATCAAGAGATATGGGGAGAAAGCAGGGACAGGGTACTGAATTTGAATGATCAGCCATGATCTCATTAAATGGCGGAACAGGCTCGAGGGGCCGAATGGCCTACTCCTGCTCCTATCTTCTATGTTTCTATGTTTCTTGAATCTGTGTGGTGAAGTTACTCCCACAGTGCTGTTAGGGAGGGAGTTCCAGGATTTTGTGTCAGCGAGGATGAAGGTTCAGCGATATACTTCCAAGTCAGATGATGTGTGACTTGGAGGGGATCCTGGAAGTGGTGGTGTTCCCATGGGCCTGTACCTCTTTGCCCTAGCGGTCGAGGGTTTGGGAGGTGCTGCCGAAGAAGCCTTGGTGAGTTGCTGCAGTGCATCTTGTAGATGGTACACACTGCAGCCATGGTACGCCGGTGGTGGAGGGAGTGAATGTTTAAGGTGGTGGATGGGGTGCCAATCAAGTGGACTGCTTTGTCCTGGATTGTGTCGAGCTTCTTGAGTATTGTTGGAGCTGCACTCAACTAGGCAATGTACCTTGTAGATAGTTGAAAGGCTTTGGGGAGTCAAGAGGTGAGACACTCACCGCAGAATACCAAGCTGCTGATCTTTTTTTGGAGCCACAGTATTTATGTAGCTGGTCCAGTTAAGTTTCTGGTCAATGGTGACCTCCAGGATGTTAGTGGTGGGGGATTCGATGATGATAATGCTGTGTTTAAGGGAGGGTAATGCAGGGTGTGCGGTGGGTATGGGTTGGAGGTGTGAGTGAGGCATGCAAATGTTAAGGAATGAGGGAGGGGTGATTTTGGGTGAGGACTGGGAGTGCTAAAGATGAATGAGGTCATGCTGGTGGGTGAGGATTGGTAGTGCTGGGGCATGAGAAATGGCAGCATTGTGGGTAAGGAGGGCAGTGCTTTGGATGAGGGAGGGGAGTCTGTGGGTGAGGGAGGGGAGTCTGTGGGTGAGGGAGGGGTGTCTGTGGGTGAGAGAGGGGAGTCTGTGGGTGAGGGAGTGGAGTGCGGAGGGTGAGGGAGTGGCATGCTGAGGGTGAGGGAGGGGAGTCTGTGGGTGAGGGAGGGGAGTGCAGAGTGTGGAGGACTGAGGGTGAGGGAGGGGAGTCTGTGGGTGAGGGAGGGGACTGCAGAGGGTGAGGGAGGGGAGTGCTGAGGGTGAGGGAGGGGAGTGTAGAGGGTGAGGGAGTGGAGTGCTGAGGGTGAGGGAGGGGAGTCTGTGGGTGAGGGAGGGGAGTCTGTGGGTGGGGGAGGGGAGTGCGGAGGGTGAGGGAGGGGAGTCTGTGGGTGGGGGAGGGTAGTGCGGAGGGTGAGGGAGGGGAGTGCGGACAGTGAGGGAGGGGAGTCTGTGGGTGGGGAGGGGAGTCTGTGGGTGAGGGAGGGGAGTGTGGAGGGTGGGGGAGGGGAGTGTGGTGGGTGGGGGAGGGGAGCGCGGAGGATGAGGGAGGGGAGTGCGGAGGGTGAGGGAAGGGAGTGCGGAGGGTGAGGGAGGGGTGTCTGTGGGTGAGGGAGGGGAGTCTGTGGGTGGGGGAGGGTATTACGGGGCTGTGTGACATTAGATTTAATTTTAATTATTGGTGGGACTTTAAAAATTAAATTAAGTTTATTCAACATATTTATTTAACATTTATATTGTCCAGTTCCCAAAGTCTCTTTTTAGGCTTTAATATATTAGGCTGAATCTGCAAATCAATTACAAGGTCTACTGTGTGTTGTGTGTTAAATAAATTTCATGCCTTTTTTCAGTATTACACAAATAACGATTATCAGATCATAACATTGGAGTATTTACTTGTGGAACAGAGAGTCAGCTTGGAGTCAGGATATAAGAAACAGACTGGCCCCAATATTAATCTGTGGACAGCTTCCGAGCCAGGGCGGGAGGCGGGGTGAGGAGGATGGAATTCCGTGGGCAAAACCCGGAAGTCAAATAAGTGGGTCGGAACCTGCGATCTCAACTAATTTGCAACAATTAATTTTGCCTTCTGTGTTTCGCGTTTCCAAGCTGCACAGTGGGCGTGATGTGTACCCACATGACACGATCTCAACTCTATTTAAAGGGACAGTGCACAAATGGAAATTAGAGGTGTTCAGGATAGATGGTGGACATAGAGCAAAAGCAGCAATGATGCCTTGATGGATTTACTGCTGGGTGCAGTCAGGAGCAGGAGGGACATACTTTTCCCCAGCAATGGGAGGACGAAACCTGCTGCTGTTGCCAAGAAGGCGTGGTTGGAGGTAGTTGAGGAAGTGAGCAGCAGGGGCGCTGTGCCCAGATCATGGATACAATGTAGGAAGCGGTTCAATGACCTAACCAGGTCAGGAAAAGTGAGGACATTTGCAGATTCAACTTCACCCAGTGCTTCAAGCCCCACCCTCCACTTTTTCACGCTGTCTTGCTAAGCGATCTCCATCACATCACTCCTCACACCCACTGAACTTTCAACACCACCCAGCCTTCACTTTCCAAGCACTTCATCACCTCCCCATTATCCATCCACTGCTACCACTCACCCCAATCCTTACACAATGTGAGGCAGCTGTCTCACAGACACCATCACCAAATGCATTACATCCATTGGGTGATTAACTTACCTTCACTCACTCACAGGTCTGTTTTTTCACCCCTTGTAGGAGAAGAAAGCGCAAAGCGCAAAGGAGAGGGATAGGGGTGGAGATAGATTGCCACAAATAGTCCAGCTCATGGATGCAGAGGAGGATGCCCAGGAGACAAGTGGCAAATCTGCATCCCTCTTGTAAAGTCTGTGGGTTGTGCAGTTAATAAATACACAGACTTCAGAAGTAACAAACAAACAGGTCTTTACTATTCGAAGGTCCGGGCGAATCTGCCCCAGCAATCCTGCCACAACACTTATATACTGGTGTGGTCACTATCGGTATTACAGTATACAGAAGCCAAACAATTAGTGCCACACCTAAAGTAGTTCTCTTAAAGGTGAACGGTTACATTCAATAGTTCCCTTAAAGGTAGACGGGTACATACACTACAATCCTCCCTTTTTAGCTTATTACTTACAGAGTCCCCGTTAAACATACATATCTTCAACTTCCTATAAAACAAATTACAGATATAATCTCGGTGGAGTCAATGTCATATAAAACAATTTACAGATATAATCTCGGTGGGAACAGTTCACAGGTTCAGTCTCTGCGGAAACAGTTCATAGATTCAGTCTCTGATCTTGACTCGTTCCGAACAACATTTCTTTGGTGTAGCCGGTTCACCTGGCTAGCGTGACTCCTCCATAGCCTTTTTCTTGACGTAACAGCTTGAACTTTCGTCCTGTTGAACCAGCAGTGCGGACTTTTACAACCAACTGGCTGTCTTGACATTTACCAGTTTTTCAACTAATTTAGCTCCTTTTGTAATGTCCCGCCTGGGATGGTAGAAGTGCTAATATTTTAGACAGTTATTATCTTCTGCTTCTTCTTTTTCTTTTCTGCCTTTTTGAAACTCTCGGAGCTCCTTTCTCGGCTGCCAGCTGTAGCGCCACCAACTCTCTATGTTCCTTAGACCTTAAGTGCTTCATCCGGATTTCAGCACTTTGGGAGTTTTCATCACAAGCTGGGCAGACCACATCCTCGTAATATTCAGTGTCACTCAACAGGTCATGGTAATATTCGGGTTCGTCCTGAGTTAGGCCAGCGAGAGAGCCTTCTTCTTCCTCCTCACCCGTCTGGACGTTAGCTGACGGTGGTTCCTTCCCTAGACATCTTTCTTGAAAAGACTTCTTCATGCATTCATATTCATCCCGCTCTTCCTGGGTTATCTGCCATTCCTTCACGACGGACCTCATTTGTGAGTTCAATACCTTCCCTTCCATTGGGAATTGCGTTATCAGGCTATTTAAACCTTCTACTGAAGTAACGGTTTCCACATTCTTCTGTTCACCTTGACGTGATTCAACGTACTTTTGGCATCCTTGTAAAATTTGTGTTGCCACCTCAGCTATCTCCGTGACTTTTGAGAGCTCCGAACTCGTTCCCCCTGAAGATTGAAGCTCGTGTTCAGATTGTTCCCCTTGCAGAGTCTTGTCCTTCAGCATATGAAGGAGTTGGCTGACCGTTAACTCTTCCCTGGGAACACGGTGGATCAGAGTCTTCTCCATTTCATCCACCTCTTTCTCCAATACTTCCACCTTACGTTCCTCTTGAACTTTGGCTTTCAGCGCTCGGAAAAGTTGCGCCCTGATGCTCTCTAGTTCATGTTCAGGGACCATTCTTACAGTCTCTGAGTTTCTTACAGTTTCCTTGTCTTCCACTGAAAGGATTCCCAGTTGAATCTGTTCTTCAAGTTGTTGAACCTCGGTCATTGCCGCCTCATATTTGTCTTGGGTGTCCTTCAATGTTTTTATGAGTTCTTGGACATCCTGTCTTTCATGCTCTGCCATGTTTTTCACCTCTAATTTCTCATCTATGGATGGAACTTCTACCGATGAGTCTGTCTTGGCCTTGAGCTCATCAAGAATTTCCTGCAGCCTTTGGACTTCTTGCTCATGTTCAACCTTTAGTTGTTCATATGCTTCTACTGAAACTAGCTTTTCGGAGGCTGCCGAGTTAACCCCCTCCAAAATTGTAGCCTGGGCCTGTTCATACTGTTCTTTCAACTTCTCACACTCTGCTTGTAAGGAGTCGTAGAGAAGAACTGAAATAAAATCCTGGCTTCCTGAAGATTCCTCTTCCTTTGGTTCATTCTGTAAATATTCTAGTTCCTGAACAGCATCAGGGGAATGTGATTGGTATTTGGCCACGATGGCTCTATGGTCGCTCTCTGCTTGAGCTAGCTGTCTCTGTTGTCTTTCCAGGTTCTCCCATTCGGTGTCCCAGAACTTTTCCATCTTTTTCATCTCTTGTACGAGACGGTCACTCAACTGTTCTAATTGTTGTCGTACTTTGACATAAGTTTGCGTCCGAGCTCGGTGTTCTTCCGTCGTGGATGAATCCTTTACTTGAACAGGCTCAGAATTCTCTGTCAACCTGGAGTTCTGCTCTGCAGCTTTATTCTTCTTGGTACCATAAGTCCTTCTGCATGTCTTCGTTTTCTTCCCCATCGTCAGCAAGTCCCTTTTAGCCTTGTCTTCCATATTCGACTTGGTCTTATCATCATCCATTTCAGGATCTGAGCTAATAGCTTGCACCGAGTCCTCCCTCATTATGGCTTTTAGGTAATGCCATTCCATGTCTATTTTCTTAATCCACTCCCGTCCTAGAAGTGGTGGTCCTCCCTCAGGTAATACGTACAAGTTCATTCTTGGGTGTTCTTTACCCCTATCTCTCACCTTGACTCTTATTTTCCCCACGGGGTATACGTTATGCCCCGTGTATGTCTGTAATACGAACTTGGTATTTCTTAAAGGTATGTGAGAGAATAGCCGGTGGTAGTCCCTTCGGTTGATGACTGATAGAGCTGATCCAGTGTCCAGCTCCATTCTTACTTGGACTCCAGCTATTTTTAGTATGACCCAGATGGTCTGTAGATCCGTTTCTTTACCCACATTGTGGATTCTCAGACTACCCAGCTCCTGGTTGTTTGGGTCTGAGTCTGAATTCTGTTCGTCTGAACTCTTCTCAGCCACCTTGTGTACCTTGTTGTACTTTTCTTGTGGTGGCTTCCTTTGATTGTTGGTCTTTTTCCCGGACCGGCATACCTTCGCGATGTGACCCAGTTTGCCACATTTCCTACACTCGGTTCTTAAACCAGCATTGATTCTGGTCATGCGTTGTCTTCCCACAACGGTAGCATTTTGTTGTGCTTGAAGTAATTTGGTCCACCCCGAGTGCCGCCGCCTTTAGTTGCATTTCCGCCGTTCCTTTCGCTGCGGCTTCGTGCGATGCAGCTATAAGGACAGCCCTGTCCAGTGTGAGGTCGTTCTCTTCCAGTAGTCGCTTCTGCGTCCCTTCTTTGGACAATCCGCATACGAACTTGTCCCGCAGCGCTTCTGTCAGATTCCCTCCGAACTGGCAGTATTTCGCTAGCCTACGCAGTTCGACCAAGTATTCCGCATTGCTTTTGTCTTTCCTCTGCGTTCTTGCGTAGAATTTGAATCGTTCAGCCAGCATCAACGGTGTGGGGTTCAAGTGGTCCTTCAGCACAGCCACAATCTCTTCGAAGGTCTGATCCGCTGGTTTATTTGGTGCTATTAGATGCTTCAAGAGCCCGTATGTTTTTGCCCCCATCGAGTTTAGCAATGTTATCGCCTTGTCATCTTCCTCTATTTTGTTGGCTTCGCAATAGATCTCTATGCGTTCCACGTACGTGGCCCAGTCTTCTATTTCAGAATTAAAGTCGTTAATATTCCCTCGCTTAGGCATCTTTCTTCCCTTGGGAGCAGCACCAGTATTTCTTTAAGTATTCTTATTTATTTGTTTGTTTCTAAGATGGAGGTTTTCCCGCGAAATCGGCGGTTTCCCGCTCTTTCCTTCTCTCCCCGCCCACTTCAATGGCGGTATGTCAGTTAAGATGGCGGTTTTCCCGCGAAAATGGCGGTTTCCCGCTCTTCCTTTCTCGCCCCGCCCACTTCAATGGCGGTTTCCCGCTTCTGGCGTCTTCTCCGCCTAATGGCGGCTTCCCGCGTTTCTTCCCGGTGGAAGGGGTACGCTTCCCCCACAGCGGACAGGTTCAGCCGCTGGCTGGCTTCCGCACAGCTCCCCTTACTCGGCTCTGTCTTTTCCTCCCGCCCGCACGGCTCTACCGGCGCTGGGTACACCCTGTTAACGGAGGACAGTTCAGCCGCTGGACTGGCTCTCGCGCAGTCTCTCTCTCCGTACCCGGCTCTGTCGCTCTCTCTCCCGCACGTTCGGTGTTACCGGCCCTGGGTACCCCGTTGGTGGAGAACAGTTCAGCCGCTGGACTGGCTCTCGCGCAGTCTCTCTCCCCTTGCTCGGCTCTGTCTCTCTCTCCCACCCGCACGGTTCCTGTTCGCCTCCCAGCCCTCTCGCAGACCGGTGTTTCCCTCCCCGGCTGCGGCTGGGTTTCTCTTCCTGCGCCTACTCCCAGTCTCAGCGCTTCGTGGCTGCGGCGCTGCCCGGCTTTTCCCGCCGATCGCGGTCCGGCTGTCACCCGACGCCGTTGGACCCGACTTCTGACCGGCTCAGCTCCCCCTCGACCGAGGTCGAGTGCTCTGCCCTTATCCTCCGGATATTCTCTACACCTTCCCCTACTCACAGTCTCTTCGGCCGCCTTGTTCCCTGCTGATCGGCTCACTCTGTACCGTGGTAGAAGGGTAGTCAGTGCCTGTTGCAGACGGAAGCTTTTGTTGCTAAGTCTTCCACCTTTCTCCTGCTGCAGCCTCGTGTTTTCTTCCAGCAGCACGACGAGGGCAGTTGCCTCTCTTCGACGCTCTTCTTGCTTTGGTAGTCTTGCCGCAGGGTACGATCGGACTCGTCGCCACTGTAAAGTCTGTGGGTTGTGCAGTTAATAAATACACAGACTTCAGAAGTAACAAACAAACAGGTCTTTACTATTCGAAGGTCCGGGCGAATCTGCCCCAGCAATCCTGCCACAACACTTATATACTGGTGTGGTCACTATCGGTATTACAGTATACAGAAGCCAAACAATTAGTGCCACACCTAAAGTAGTTCTCTTAAAGGTGAACGGTTACATTCAATAGTTCCCTTAAAGGTAGACGGGTACATACACTACACCTCTCATTGCAGATGGAGAGACTGGGAGCTCGCAGATAGCTAGTGACAGAATTACAAATATCTCTGACACACATATGCTGACTTTATTTCAGTGACTGAACGATGAGAAGACTGAGTATGCGATTATCAAGATTGTGCCTTTGCCACGGCTAAATCATAACCCTTGCTTTTGTCTTCCAGGGCCTTCACGCATACAGCCAGTGTCGCAAGATATCCATGAGGACGATTCCTCAGAGGACCTCATTCCTTCTGAGAGTGCACCATCACAGGACGTACAGCCATGCACCAGCGCAAATACTCGCACTTCAGTGGCTCCACATAGAGAGTTAGTTGGGTTTTCACCTGGTGATTCACACCTCACAAGTGAGTATGAGCAGACACTGGTTGCAGGGACAGCTGTGGAGAGTCCACATTGGGGGGCGCAGTCCTCTCCAAACTCTGCTCAGCTGGACACGGAAGCTGAACCCCAGGGGCTATTGCTGAGAATGGGAATGCCAGAGGTGCATCAGCAACTTAGCCAGGTACTGATAGACGTGCCATGCACACTCTACACAATGGCGGAGAGGATGGAGGAGTCAAACTCGGTCGCCAGTGGATTGGTGGTGCAGGGAATTACAAGAATGTCTGCCATGGAGAGAGAGTCTGTCTCCATGGAGCTTCAAGCACGGCTCGCAAATGAGTCTGTGCAGGCCATGACCTCAGCTGTGCAGACTTTGCATGCCAACTTGTCTGCCTTCTTAGACAGTATGACAGATATCTTATCCGTGGCCTTATAATGCATCATTAATCTCCACCAAGCTGGTCTGCAGCAGAGAGGTAGGAGTGATGTGGCGCTGGCCCAGGAGAGGGATGATAGTTAAAGGATACATGGAAGTGGGAACTCCACTCAAAGCGATCCCACTTCTCACCCATTGCCCTCCCCCTCAGCCAGTTCCATACATGCTGCCTCGTCTCCCGATGGCCGAGTCTACCCCTGCACAGATGCAGGCAGAGCAGTCTTTGGTGGGGCCCTCATGGGCTCCAAAACCCAGAGGGCGTAGGCAAGAAAAGCATCTCAGCAGCCAGGGCTGGGATCTGAGCAGCCTGCCTCTACCTCAGCCGAAGCCACATAGGTGCACCATGTAGAAGCGCTAGGAAGCGCAAGGTCAAGAAATTGTAGCTCACCAAGCGTATGCACATGGGTGCTTGACAAAATGTTATGTTGTCAAGTTTCCTTTTTTATAATAGTACATAAAAGTACGTGTTGGAGCTGGGTTGTGCTCCCAATCGAAAAACTTAACCCCAAGCACCCGTTTCCAACCCACCTGTTCTTGGGGGTTAAAATTCCCCCCATTATGTTTGGTTTAATAAAATATTTCTCCTATTTGATGATTTGTAAAATATCAATTCCATTTCTCTCCCCGGCCTCTGTCTCAGGTTGAAACAGACTGTTTGTAACCTTGGCATCCTACTGAACCCCAAGCTGAGCTTCCGGCCGATATCCTCTCCATCACAAACACCACTTACTTCCACCTCCGCCTCTGCCCCGTCGTTAGTCCATCTATTGCAAAAAGCCTCATCCATGTTTTTGCCACATTCAGACTCAGCTATTCCAATGCTCTCCTGGGTGGCAAGTCATCGTCCACCTTCCATTAACTTAAATTCATCCAAAATTCTGCTCCCCGTGTTCTGTCCCGCACAAAGTCCTGCTTGCCCATCATCCCTGTGCTTGCTGATTTACATTGGCTCCCAGACCGCCCAACACCTCCAATTTAAAATTCTCATTCCAGAATTTAAATGCCTTCATGGTCTCACCCCTTCCCTATCTCTATAATCTCCTCCAGCCTTACAACTCTCTGAGAACGCTACGTTCCTCTGAATCTTCCCTCTTGTGCATCCCTCACTCCCTTCGCCCCACCATTACCATCGGTGCCTTTAGCCATCTAGGTCCTACACTCTGGAATTCCCTTTCTAAATCTGTCCATCTCCCTCTGCTCCTTTAAGACCCTCCTTAAAACCTACCCCTATGACCAAGCTTTTAACAACCCCTCCGAATATCTCCTTATTTGGCTCAGCATCCATTTTTGTCTGATTACGCTTCTGTGACGTGTCTTGAGACTTATTTTCCACATTAAAGATGCAATATAAATGCAAGCTGTTGTCTCTGTTGCTAGTAACACACATGAAGGGAAAATATACCAGTGTGTTGTTATTCTTTATTGTTAGCGCTGAGATTATAGTCCACCAATCACCATGGCCTCACCCTTCAACTTGCTCGACTCCAAGCCTAACAATGCACATCCCTGCTGGGGACAGATCCCTGGGTACCAACAGTTCACCAGTATCTTGCTTCTGAAATGAATGACTAAGAAAGAGGACAATAAAGAGGAAATAATCTGGACACTGAAAGGCCAAGGGAAGAGAAAATGAACACAAGTAATGTGGCAGGTTTTAAAGCACCAATGGAAAGGCGAATGAAGACAAGTAATACTGGAGAATCTGAAGGACTAAGGGAAGGGCGAACCAAAGGTGTAACTGGGCCTCTGCAGAGCCAAAGGAAAGATGAACCAGAGGTGTTGCTAGGCAATGTGAGTGACCAAGGGAAGGGAGAATCAGTGGTGTTGCTCGAGACCCTGAAGGACAAAGAGATGGTTTTAGAGAAGAAGAAGAAAAATCAAATTGGAGCCGAGATAAAATTTCTTAAGGGTTAAGGAAGATGAACAGAGAAATAAACAAGGCACTGAGGCAGAGATGTAAGCACGCTACAGGGAAAGAACTAGAAACCTGATGGAAAGCTCGTCAGGTGGAAGCAGAGCTGGAGAATATGACAGCACGAGGTTGATAAATCATTAGAAGGACCAAGAAATTGGACTGAAATAGAACTAAAAGAAGGAAAAAAATCGACAAAATAAAGACTTTCAAGTCTCTTCAAGTTTACTTCCATAGGAAAAAGGTCTAAGCTAATAGATTTTCAATTAATTTCTCACAATTAACCTATGTTCTAAAATTAGTGATGCCCTGTATATAGGTTAAGATTTAGTGTCCTTTGAATTGTAGTTAATTTAATTTTCTATTGCAGTGTAGTATTTAATCTGATTTATTTGAGTAATTATTAATAAAGTAAATTTATTTCTAAGAAAAATCGTCAAATGAAAGAATTACATTAGAGTGACAATGGGTCCTTGGCTCGCCAGCAGGAGTCAGGGTAATTAGGGAAGTGATAGGACTGGGGGTGTCATTGTTACAGTTCAGGCTTTATCCCAACATCTTGGCCTTGAATTCACAACTGAAATGTGGTTTTCAAAAGCAAATTGAATCTCCTTTATACCAAAATCTATATCTTTATACATGTTGGAATCAATTTTCTGCTTTGTACTCCCAGTGCAGAACAGAAAATGTATCTGATATACAGCCCCATCGAGAATCTCCATCCATTTAAATTAATGGACCGAATATAATGTACGGGAGAACTCTCTTAATAAGTATGTTTCTCGGAAAGAAGTAGTGCTGGATCTAGTTCTGGAGAATGAAGTAGGGCAAGTGGAGTATGTTTCAGTGGGAGAACATCTGGGTAACAGTGAACATAATATAATTAGTTTAAAGTAGTTGTGGAAAGGGGTGAAGAAATATCAATGGAAAAAATACCCAACCGGACTAAAGCGGCTGAAACTCCCGGCGTAAGGAATCCCCAGAGTTATGGCAGGAGACTGGCCGAATCCCGAGGAATTTTGTCCCACAATTTCTTCATGGTCATTAGCAATTTTTTTTTTATTGGCTACTTTCGTTACCCTTTTTACCTCCATTTCAGGCTCTAAGTAAAAATGAGAGAGAGAGGGCAACTAACGAAAGAACGTTTCAGAACTGTTTTTGGTTTCCAGTTAGTTACATCTAAACTTTTTAGTTGAGGTTAACATGCAAAAGAAAACAATTCTTTTATTAATTCCTGAAAAAACGCTACTATATTGCTGCATGTTTCAATTAACATTTTGGTTGAAAAAAAAGCTATTGGGATCCAAAAGAAAGTGGTAAGTTGGATCCAAAATTGGCTCAGTGGTAGGAAGCAAAGGGTAATGGTCGATGGGTGTTTTTGTGACTGGAAGGCTGTTTCCAGTGGGGTTCCGCAGGGCTCAGTATTGGGTCCCTTGCTTTTTGTGGTATACATCAATGATTTAGACTTCAATGTAGGGGGCATGATTAAGAAGTTTGCAGATGATACAAAAATTGGCCGTGTGGTTGGCAGTGAGGAAGATGGACTGGTCATGTGGGCAGAAAAGTGGCAAATGGAATTCAATCCAGAGAAGTGTAAGGTAATGCATTTGGGGAGGGCTAACAAGGCAAGGGAATACACAATAAATGGTAGGATAGTGAGAAATGTAGAGGAATAGAAGGGCCTTGGAGTGCATGTCCACAGATCCCTGAAGGTAGCAGGACAGGTGGATAAGGTGGTTAAGAGGCATACGGGATACTTGCCTTTATTAGCCGAGGCATAGGATATAAGAGCAGGGAGGTTATGCTTGAACTGTATAAAACACAAGTTAGGCCACAGCTAGAATACTGCGTACAGTTCTGGTCACCACATTACAGGAAAGATGTGATTCCACCAGAGAGGGTGCAGAGGAGATTTACGAGGATGTTGCCAGGTCTGGAGAATTTTAGCTGTGGGGAAAGATTGGAGAGGCTGGGGTTGTTTTCTTTGGAACAGAGGAGGCTGAGGGGAGATTTAATTGTGGTGGATAAAATTATGAGGGGCCTAGATAGAGTGGATATGAAGGACCTAGTCCCCTTAGCAGAGGGGTCAATAACCAGGGGGCATAGATTTAAAATAATTGTTAGAAGGATTAGAGGGGATTGAGGTGAAATCTTTTCACACAGAGGATGGAGGGGCCTGGAACTCACTGTCTGAAAGGGTGGTAGAGGCAGAGACCTTCATCGCTTTTAAAAAGTACTTGGATATGCACTTGATGTGCCAGAACCTACAAGGCTACGGACCAAGTGCTGGAAAGTGGGATTAGGCTGGATAGCTCTTTGTCGGCCGGCACAGAATGGCCTCCATCCGTACCATAAACCTCTATGATTCTATGAGATGATTGATACAGTGCTTTTTCTTTCACTCAAGGTTACAAGGACGATGGATATCTTAGTATGTGGAGATATAAAAAATACATAAACTCAACAAAAGATGAAATCCAGTCTCACTGTTTGAGACGAACAGCACTCTTAATGTAGCTCTGGCTTTGTAGAAAATGCAAGGAGCAATAAGCTCTAATCTTGGCCAGATAGAACTAGCTTTACTTTTACACAAAAGACACGACAAGAATGCAAAAGGGTGGATTTAAGATCAAGGTAATTTTTGCTGAGCTAAAGCTGGAATAAAATAATTGCAGGGCTCTATACGTGCTGAGCTCTGTGGGTATGATTAGTCCTCTGCTGCAGTATAGTTACACACAGCAAGGTCTTGTTCCACTGACTTTCAACTAATTACTGCACAAAACCAGGAAAGCAGAAAATCGCAGCAGGTAACGCCACTCAATATTTACTTTAGTGGATTCTCTTTCTGGTCTGTAGGACTCCAAACCACTCCAAACTACCTGTGTAACTAGAATACTCAACCACACATGTAGACTATATTGTTCAGTGCCCCGTCACACGGACTGTGTGACTCAGTGCCACATGGACTGCGACTCGGTGCCCTGTCACACGGACTATAGAGGGCATTATCAGCTCATCAGTCTGGGCTTGTTTATTGAATCCCCTTTCACGGAGGTCAAATGTCACTATCCAATTCATGGCATCACCCAATCTCTTACAATACTGCTGCCCTGATGCATTATTCCTTCGAGTTAATAGTGCAAAAAGCAGGTTTGACTCCATAACTATTATGCTGTAGAGTGCAAAGTGGATACAAACATTACCACAGGCTAGACAGTGCGACTGAAACGTTCTTACAAAGCTTTTACAGTGCTCACTGCCTCGTTACTATGGTAGATGTTTCTATAGTAGATGTTTCTATATTATCCACCCAGGTTTGGATTTTATATCAGATTAAACCCACTTGAGCACTGTTAATAATGCAACTTGATTTGGCGTCAAGATTGACTACTGAGAAATCTCAATGGGAATGGCCTTATTTTACAGTCGAAACACTTGTAAATCATGCCAGGACCTGTTGCTTTACTGCAATTGAGTCAACCTTTAATAACAAAAGCAAAATACTGCGGATGCTGGAAATCTGAAATAAAAACTGAAAATGCTGGAAATACTCAGCAGGTCAGGCAGCATCTGTGGAGAGAGAAACAGAGATATCGTTTCAGGTCGATGACCCTTCGTCAGAACTGGAAAAAGTTAGAGATGGAAGAGGTTTTTAAGCAAGTGTAGGTGCAGGGAAAGGGGGGAGGGGAGGAAAGAACAAAAGGGAAGGTCTCTTCCAGGAATGCCCACCTTGAAAAAGTTCTGCTCTTCTCTCTAATCTCTCCTGCCTTCCATCCTATCACAGACCTTCCCTTTTGTTCTTTCCTCCCCTCCCCCAACCCATGCTATTTTCCCTTGATTGACCTTGTTAAGCCCGCCCAGCAGGTTTCGCTGGACAATTAAGGGGAAGCCGGTTACAGAGAACGTCAGTTCTGTGAAGCTGCCAAACAGCGACATTCTCTGCAGTTTGATGAGGTCTTGAATACAAGACCCCATCAAACTTCTTTCTTTAACAGAATTGAGATGGTTGTTGCATCTGTGAATGCAATGGCCATCTGTCATTCCCAACGTGGAGGTGCGAGATTCTCCGCATACACACCGACTGAAGCCTGCAGGAAGAAACAAAAAGTACACTTTTAATAACACTTTGCACTTACTTCAGATAGTCACCTCTACACTCTTGCACCCATCACTGAGCTTCACAGCACACTTTTGCACCCCCCGACCCTCACAGACCCAGTACTCACCTCGGTGACCTGGCGTGTTTCGGAGCCTTCGGGAAGCCTGCACTTGTGAGGGCAAAAAGGGGATAATTCCTATTTTCTGCCTGTTAACTACCTATTAATAGGCTTTAATCCCTTCCCGCCTCCAAGGAGATGGGACTCGGCTCAGTACAGCTACCCACCTCCTAGGAAGATGGCATGGAGGTGGGTTGGGGGGCGGGTTGGGCATCCGCCCCCAAATTCTGCCATTTTCCTGGCAGACCCATCTCCATACTCGCCTCCCCAGGGCTGGCAAAATTGCCCCCATTAACTCTGTTTCACTCTCCACAGATGCTGCCTGACCTGCTGAGTGTTTCCAGCATTTTCTGTTTTTATTTCAACCTTTAATAACCCCTGGTTGATAAAACAGGTTTCAGTTCAACTTCACGCAGTTAAGAATGATGATTTTGAGTCACGCGCCTGACTCATGTGCTCACTGAGAAGCAAACTGCAAGTAATGAAGGAGCTCCTGGAGTCAGAACTTTGTTCTTCTGTGAATGAAGTTCTAGGTGGGGAGAGCATCATGTAACTGAGTGACTGAGTGAGCAAGTGACTGAATGAGGGACTGAGAGGGAGCGCTGCTGGCTGGAGGGTGCTGAGAAGTCGGCCTGCATGGCTGTCAGGTTAATAGGTGTGGCTACATTTAGTACATTAAAAAATGCAGTTTATTGGCTTCGTTATTGACTTACAGTTTGGTTTCCCCTCCAGGTGTCTCCCTCCTTCTCTAAAGACGCCAGCTCTTGCTACAATCTGGTTCCACCCGCAACACTCCACCACCTCCCCCAGTTACCCATCCTCCATTGCTTTGTTTGGTCAGCTGGGTGTCTAACATGCACAGAAACCCACCCTCATTTTGAAGAGTCGCCAATCTGAGCGACTGTGAAATCCCCACAGGGAGAGTTTGCCTGATGTGGAGTGTAGATGCTCGTCACCACACATGTGCAGAAAACATAGGCACAGGTCAAGAAAAGCAATGCTCATGGACTCCCCCAAGTGTATTGGTGCAGTTTAGTCAAATAAAACAGCGCAGCTTATCACATGGAGCACTGGTCCAATCTGGACTACCCTACCTGTTAGGGCATTGGCTTGCAGGTATATCTGGAGCCAAGTGAAAAGACTACAGTGAAAAGTCTACCCTCCGGGTTCTATTAGTGAGCCAGGCCTGGAGTACTGAGGACCTGCCTGGTTCAGTTAGCAGATCATTGCGTCTGGCACAAAGCGCTGGCTTGGTTAAGAATTTCTATTGTCAAGTTTATCATCTTGGAGCCACCTTGACCCAAAGAGACCCCATTGAACTCCTCCCTCCTGAAGAAGGAGTGTCACATCCTATCCTCGTCTGACATGCACGTGCACACACACACGTTCCAGTCACTAAATACAAATCAGAAGCAACAACCTGAGGTGATTTTCCTCTCTGTAGCCCAGGCTGATTGTAGCACCCCCAACCCCAACCCCAACCTTGGCAAGATCAGCTGCCTCAGTACAGATGGATTGAATCTGGGACCTTTTCTCCTCTGTGTGGCTTCGTTTCACACGAGGACCATCAGGACAACCAGTATTATGGTTTTTAAAAATGGTTATACTTTACAATTTTTTTTTTGCCTTATTCTGCAATATATTTGATACCTTTTGAGATGGATTCAACACCTAATGTATATTTTGGACCTGTGGTCTCATTTAAAAAAAATTTGATCTGGGGATATGAGTGTCGATAGCAAGACCGGCATTTATTGCCCAGCCCTAGTTGCCCTTGAGAAGGATGAGTTGAGCCGCCTTCTTGAACCGCTGCAGTCCGTATGGTGAAGGTACTCCCACAGTACTGTTAGGGAGGGAGTTTCAGGATTTTGATCCAGCGACGATGAAGGAACGGCGATATACTACCCAGTCAGGATGGTTTGTGACTTGGAGGGGAACTTGGAGGTGGTGGTGTTCCCATGTGCCTGATGCCCTTGTCCTTCTAGGTGGTAGAGATCACTGGTTTTGGAGCTTACATACCTTTCTAAAAATACATTGGTTGTGTGGGTTAATGTTAAAATATACATAATAGGCCATCTTGTGAAGTCCGTACAGAATTCAGTCGGCATAGAATGAGGGGGCATAGAAGATATAAAATATGGTGGAGATGCTGGCATTCTAAGAGTTAACACTGGCAATAAATCACCCAAACTGTAATTCTAGCAGTTTTCAGTTGTTCCCCCATGAATTAACGACTAGCATTACTAGTTACTGCAAAGATGATTAAGAGCCAATTAATTTTATAATTAAAATGAATAATGGAAAGAAAAATGGCCCATTGAAATTTTTTATGATAAAAGTCAATGTTAAGTAGTAGTGTTTTATGAGCTTACTGACTTCTGGAATTAACTCAGAGGCTGCTGGTAATGTAAGGAAATTCCAGCAAGTTTATAAAAAAGATTCAGCTAATCAAAAACCTGAATATTATAGTAATAAAACCTACTCATTTCTGGGGTAACTTTGTGATGATTGTGCTAACCTTGGACTACTAAATCATTTACTCGTAAATAAAAGAAAATATTTTTAAAAGCCCTGCCAATCCCCACACAATGTATTCCTGATACCTGAGTTTGGGTATGGACTCTTAACGGACTTGGACTGCTTTGCTCTGGGTGCCATTTTGAGGTGAGATTTAACCCTTTCAAAATGAATTCCACTTTTGTGTTCTGTCTTGTGCACCAATCTCCGGCACTGGCAAAAATAAAATGGCAGGTGACAGATTGTGAGTCTGCCACCTCTTAAAACCATTCACAAATACTCCTCCCCTTAACATCCCTGTACAACAGAATGATGTGCCTCAATAAATCCGAGACTCAATGTTAGCGGAACAAAACAAGGCTTTTATTAACTTAGAAGGTAACACACAGTGGAGAGGTATCTTCCATCCAGAGGTCTGCTGTACTGGATGTGAGGCAGGCTGGGCCTGCTTACATAGGGGCCAGGTATGGGCGGAGCCCTACACACAATACAATACAATGGTGAGGAAACGGAACTGAGGTAAGGGAAATGAAACTGAAACCAAACCACAGTCACAGGCAGAGAATACCGATGAGTGATGAATGGCATATTTCATCACACAGAACACACAGTATCAGGCCCGCTGACAGGCCTACTTCACTGCCATTCCCAGGCTGTGTGAAAGCAGCCTGATTTAATTTTCTGCAGATTTTCTTTGCTTGAGGCCTCACAGACCCCTCCGCCACTTCGACCGTGTCTCAACGGTAACTCTCTCGTCTCTGAGTCAGAAGCTTGTGGGTTCAAGTCTCAGAGACTTGAGCACATCATTTAGGCTGCTGTGCAATACTGAGGGAGAGCTGCACTGTAGGAGGTGCCAGTTAAGGATGAGACGTTAAACCAAGACACTGACTGCTCTCTTGGGTATATTGAATTGATCCCACGGCATTATTTCAAAGAACAGGGGAGTTATCCCAGGTGTCCTGGTCAATATTTATCCCTCAACCAACATCACTAAAACAGATTATCTGGTGATTATCACATTGCTGTTGGTGGGAGCTTGCTGTGCACAAATTAACTGCCACATTTCCTACATTACAATGGTGATTACACTTCAAAAGTACTTCATTGGCTGGAAAGCAATTTGGGATGTCCCAAGGTTGTGAAAAGCGCTATATAAATGCAAGTTCTTTCTTTCTTTCTTTGCCCATATGGATAATAACAGAATGTGGTGGTCCCTAGATGTCCAGTTGGTAAGTATATTGCCTGCTACATTACTGAGGCGATCGGGTCAGAAAGGCCCATGTTTCAATCCCTGGTCTGAACTGTCAGCTGAATTCAACTGGGGTGATATTAGTGAAGCTAAGATTGGACTCAGTGTCCCTGAGCCAGAGAGGATACAAATCAGCAAAGGTTCCTATAGTTCCTCCACTTCCAGTACCTCCACCTTGAAGGTGTACATGGATGTTAGGTGTGAGCAAAATTGGAGATGGCTGTCCCAAGGCCAAGACATAGGGCTGGATTTTACTGGCCAGTGGGTTTCTGGCAACTTAACTTCCCATACGTCAGCCCACAAGACTATTAGACCCAGCTGATTTTAACGCTATCTCAAGCAGGGCAAGGATTCTTCACTTTTTGTTTTATTTCCTTTCTGGCTCGGGCAACTGATCTGTTCTATCTTAATTCCCTGTTCAGATCAAGAACCGACTTCTCGTAATCTTTGTTAGACCCGACTGACCCTGATCATGGGTTTTTCTTTCCTTTTTTGACTTCTGAGCCCAGGAACCAGAATCTCACCAGATGACCCTGAGTTCAAATAAATTAAGTTGTCTCAACCAGACTAGAGGAGAACAATTGATGAAATGTCCAAGCTAACTTTAACTGCCTGAAGCACACTGGTTTAGACACCCCATTTAAATTCTACTCAATGTGTCCCAGCTCTGCTGTCCTGTGAATTTAATCATTGAGGGCGAAGTTTAACTCAACCGTAGCATTTTTCACATAAATTACACCAAAATCCTACCATTGACAATTAGTCAAAAATCCTGAGACGCACACTTGGGGGTCTCTAAACCTTAGTTCTTGTGATTAAGGGTGTGTCCCTATCAGGAGGACAGTGTACACTCGATATTGGGCAAACAGAAACCCTACCTGTGTGGTATCTCAGTAGCTTGGTTTACTTGTAAACATGGTGATGGATTCCTGTGCATGTCAGGCATCTGGATGACCAGAAATAAAATTTTGCACTGACAGCTCTTATGTTTAATTCTCCTTATGATGTCGCTTTGGCTAATTCTTAAGTGAGGTTCTTCATCTGTAATATATATTGTGACTGCTGCATAGCTGAAATTTTCTGTAATTAACTGAAATGGCCTAGATCCTACTCATCAATCAGTCTGAGGGAAATTAAATCGTGTTTTATCTGACTCATTTGAAAAGCAAAAAACCTTGTAAAGAAAAGCGCAGAGTCCCGAGATGTGAGAATTAAATGGAGGGAAAAATTTGCAGGGCTACGGGGAAAGGGCGGGGGAGTGGGACTAACTGAAGTGCTCTTTGCAGAGAGCTGGCACAGGCTTGATGGGTCGAATGGCCTCCTTCTGTGCTGTAACCATTCTATGATTCTATGATTCTGTGGAACAGGGATGATACGATAGATATCACTTTCTTTACAGCCCATGGCTGCAGCATAATAATCTCCTGGTGCTGTGCACTACAGCACTAACAGAAATTTATAACACTATGATCACCATGTTCTATGGTTACTTTATAATAATAATAATTCAACTTTATTGTCATTGTACAATGCACAAGTACATGAACAACGAAATGTGATCTTGCAAGCTCCCATGAGTCCAGTACAAATAACATTAACATTAAACGTAAATAGCACCGTCCTGGGAGAAGCAAAGCCGCTGCGTCTGTGCGCGCCGCCATTCCATTTCCACCATTCTTCCTGTCTGACAATCTTCAGCCCAACGCCCGGGCCTGCTCACCAGCCGCCCCTCCCGGGGCTCCTTCTGTGACCTTCTCACCAACACGCCCCTCCTCGGGGTTCCTTCTGTGACCTTCTGCACCTAGTCTTACCCTGGTGGTCACCCCTCCAGGTACTAACTAGGCCTGGCTCTAGCTTAGCTTCCAAGCCTTGCCAGTGACCCTGTCCCTAGTCCCAGGAACAGGAACAGAACACTCACCCTATATCACACTGCTCACTATGTGTCACAATGCTTGTGTTCCACAATGCATGCCGTGTGTCACAGTGTTCACTATAGGGTGTTCTAGTGTTTAGAAAGGGTTAATCAAACATTGTTTTCCCAGTGTAAGTAAGTGTACTTACGAACATACGATCTTACCATTGGCATATAGCATGTATTACAATATACACACAACAGGACCCCCAGCGAGGTTCAAGCATCAATGGTCACACCCAGCACTTTAAGCAGTGTAACGCAGCCATTTCAACCCTAGAATAATGCATGGAAGGCTGGTGCAGCTAATGGAGCCATTGTTCCTCACAGTGGAGCCTAGGACACTGCTTGTAGGAATGAGACAAAGGAAAGAGAGAATATGTGGCAGAGATATTTATATGTGAGAAAGACACAACCAGGCAGTGTGTAGCTGAATGATACGGTCAAGTGGTCTATGTACTGTCAGTCTCCCAATACTAGCTTTCTGTCTACAAGATGTGATAGTTCATGCTAGTCAGGTCCCAAACAGTTCAAGTCCTAAACCCATTCAAGGAGTCCAGCCTAGATATCATTGAAAAAGAGAGCAATGATGGAATAGCAGGGGTTCGACAAAACCAGAGACTTTCCCCAAATTCATAGTCAATGCTATAATGTTCATGTTGTCCAACTGAGTGGCTGTCACCCAGACACACACAGAGAACCTGAGTAACATCAGAGAGTATCACATAGTGAAAGTAGTGCACGATAGCAAATATTCAGGCAGCATTTTTCACGGGAATGGAGGAACAAAGTGATGACACAGCCCATATCTCGAACAATCCAACGCCTCTACCACAACACATTACTGCCAGTCACCAGCACAGCTATACGCACCCTGGGGAACGTAGATGGCAAGGTTGAGGAGGAAGACTCGGGTGAGTCACAGTACATAGGTGAGGAGGAGCAAGTGATATTGGCTGCTGAATGCCAAGCATCTGCTGGCCAGAGGTCCAGTATGGTTCCTGTCTCAGTTGCAACATCTAGGGATTCACATCTCATTTAGCTTGCTTACAGATAGAGATTGCTGTCTGCATCCTCGGAATCACATATCTGTAAATAATACACTGCATGGTCTTGGAAGGAATGTGGAAGAGTATTGATTTGAATTGTTGCCTGCATGCTACAGCATGCGAAGTGGAGGCCTATGTGAGGCCGCTCATCGGCACAGACGTAGCATCTCTCATGAATGCTCTCAATGCCACTCTACAGGCCTTGGGCTGAAATCTTAAAGATGCTCTCTTGTCTAGATCAGATACAGACAGTCTTTGAGCAAGGAATTTACAGATCTCTATAGCTGACCAAAGTTCCACACTCAGACAGATCAGGTTGCAGGAGCCCCCAGCAGGAGATGTATGGCTGCAGGAGACAAGGATGAAGCATTTGGCTCTGAAGACGATGCCTTATCTGGGCCAATCAGCATTCCTTCACAAGAGGCAGTAGATGTGCCAGGCGATAAGCCAGACCAGGCAACAACAACAGCATCAGATATGGCTAATTGAAATGCAGGGCCATCATGGAGGCTGTGTACTGCCAATACACTTACTCCTTCCAATACAGGAGCAGTAGAGGGGTAGGTCACACACCACAAATAAAGTATAAACACAAAGGAGAAGCACTGTGGAAAATCACACTGACAACATTCGCAGAACACATAAGGATTGGCATCAATACGCTGCACACAATTTCTACATTATTGTGTATTTATTCATTAGAATACAAGACCTCAGCAGAAATTGCAAAGAGATGGTATTTGAGAAAACTTGCAGGATAATATAGGACAAGGTGGTCTGAGGCAGGTTACTTTGAACATGGATTGGAGGTTGATGAAAAGGGGCTACTCTGCCAGTTATTGGAACGTATCTTTGGTTAATGCCTGGTGCACCAGTCTGCTTGCTGCTCTCCCTATTCCTCGTGGTCACCTTCATCACCCTGCTCTGCCACAGCTTCAGGATTTTGCTCTTCTACCATGGTGATGCCTCTTTATGGAGCAAAACTTTGTAGCCAGCAGCAAGTGATGGTTATTCTTGAGACTCTAGCAGGATGTGCTGTAAGGCATCACCTGTCCTAGACATCTGAAGCGATATTTCAAGATCCCAACTGTATGCTCAGTACTCACCATAACATGAGTTGTAGCTATGCTCTGATTTTCAGGGGTGTCATAAGCCATGGCTACAAGGAGTGCCCTTGTTCTCCCTGAAGCCATCCTTCCACTCTATCTTCCACTTCCAATAAGGGTGGCATGGATAATTGACTTAAATAAAGTCATAATTGAAGTTTGTGATTAAGTACTCTGTACTAATGGTCTCGAAGCAACTGCACATTGATGGAATGAAAGCCCTTGCAGTTCATGTACGGCAAAGCATTGTGCATGGGGTCTGAATGGCACCATGGCTGCAATCAATGACACCCTAGACTTTTGCAAAGCCAACAGAACTGTAAACTTGTGCTGAGCAACCATGGTGCTCAGGAGCAAAGTGACGGAAGTGTTGACCCTGCTGAATAAGTTATCTATGACCTCCTTGATACTGCTATAGACATCAAACTAGCTGCTTCTGCATATATCATCAGTGCTTGCTTGGAAGGAACTTGATACATTGACTTTGAGGGCTAAGGTGACTTTGGCAGCCATTATATGGATAGTTGTCATTGTCAAGGTCTTTATCGAGGCTCTGTCACAACTTTCTGTTTAGCTTCTTAAGGCATTGTTCCTCAGTCATGTCCAGGTAGTGATACTCAGGGCAGTGGAGCTGACGCAAGACTAGAAGTGTTGCGAACTCACCATATGCATTGTGCATCACAGGCAGCCCTCTCATGTCTTCCTGGTCATCCAGTACAAATGGAACACTGAGTCCAACACCCATTGCTGTAAATTTATTATAGGTGATGTAAGAAAACTACTAGGCACTTGGTCTAAGCATTAAACAAAGCTTTAATCAACTGTTTTACAACATGGAGGTCTAGTTGTGTTCTTCACTAGTTCCTGTTAAGAATGCCCTGCGCAAGCTGGGCCCGTGCCCGAGTATTTATATTCTCCCTGGGCAGCGCCACCCGCAGGCTGCTCAGTATTATTTCATAAGTCTTTCTTTCATGAATGACTAATTCATGTCAATAGGTTTGGTTCAGTCCTGTAGTCAATCTCCAGTCAATCTCCCATCAGTGCAGTGAAAGAGTTTCCTGGTTATATATAAGGATTAGTAATGCACTGCATTGGAATGTGCGAACCTTAGAAAATGGTTTGTTTGCATTTCAAGTTCAAGCTTTGTGAGCATTAATGAACTCAACAAGCCTAATGCTTGTCTTCATGCTATAACTTCCTCCTGACAGTAAGTTCACATTGTGTTATTCTGATAATTTTAAATATGTGCTATTCTGCACTCCCAATATTACTGGTGCCTCACACACAATTGTGTCACAATGGTCGCCGTGTGTCACAATGGTCACATGTGTCACAATGGTCGCCGTGTGTCACAATGGTCGCCGTGTGTCACAATGGTCACATGTGTCACAATGGTCACATGTGTCACAATGGTCACCGTGTGTCACAATCATCACTGTATCACAATGGTCAACAGCAGCACCCCCATAACTTTTATTACTAGCACTGACACAAACCTTTGTACCAAAATGTTACATTTTTTTGATTTTGAGGAGATCTACACCAATTAAATGCCACAAAATGCACCTAGCCCCAGGGTGAGTGTCAATACTATAAGCACTAATACCTCCCTGAAAGCACAGGTGGCTTAATGCTACAAATTTAAAACATAAACAGAATAAGCTGGAAATATCCATCAGATCCAACAGAATCTGTAAAGAGAAAAGACAGGTTAATGTTTCGAGTATAATCCTTCATCAGAACTAAGAAGTCTGAAAGAGAGGATTGGAACTTTTTCAGAGCTGTCTTTCCGGGAAGAGAAGTGAACAAGCAGCACAAATAAAACAACAGTTCTCAGTTCAGATGAAAGGTTTTACCTGAAATGTCTTTTATCTTCACAGTTGCTGTTGTTCCTGCTGTCTAGTTCCCGCATTTTCTTTTTCTGTTTTGAACTTTCTGCAGTTTGAATGGCCTTTCTCAGGCAACAAGCCTTACAGAGTCTTGAACTCATTTAAACACCCTTCACTGCGCAGTTAAGATATCTTCCCACACCTCGATGTCAAAACAACAACAGCTTCCATTTATATGGCACCTGGCACGTCCTAAAATGTCCCAAGGTGCTTCACAGGAGCGTTATCGGACAATATTTGACACTGAGCGACATAAGGAGATATCGGGACAGGTGCCCAAGAGCTTGGTCAGAGAGATCGGTTTTAATAAGCGTTCTGAAACATGAGAGTGAGGTAGAGAGGCGGAGAGGTTTAGGGAGGGAATTCCAGAACTGAAACAAATGCCCACAACCAGACTGAAAAACACTTTGTCAATATCAAAGTTCACAAGGCTTTGTTTTTAAAGTTAAATGATTTTTCATTTGTATCTTTTCCTTTTGATGCTTCTTTTCACTCTGGACGTGGCTCCCGAGACCCAGGTAAGGCCTCAGTGCGAGAATCGGCGGGAATCGCGGGCTGAGCGGCTGTATAAAGGCTCCCGAGACCCAGGTAAGGCCTCAGTGCGAGAATCGGCGGGAATCGCGGGCTGAGTGGCTGTATAAAGGCTCCCGAGACCCAGGTAAGGCCTCAGTGTGAGAATCGCGGGCTGAGCGGCTGTATAAAGGCTCCCGAGACCCAGGTAAGATTTACCAATCTCCAATCTTGGAACTCAGAGAGAAGGAGAGGTAAAAAGTAATCCAAGTGTGACGTCGCCAGAAAGCGGGTAAGTGATTGGTTGGTGAGTATTTCTCTCTTTTTTAAGCTTAAACTCTGTGGTTTATAGTTTCTAAGGTACGATATTCATCATCTAGAATCGGGGCAGGGAGTATTTAAGAATAATATTAATAAATTTAATTAATTACATAGAATGGGAGATCAGGTGATGTGATGCTGCTGCAATATGTGGGAGCTGGTGGACATCATTGATGCTCACGGTGATCACATTTGCAGTAAGTGTTGGCTGCTCGAGGAATTCTGGCTCCGTGTTGAAGAGCTGGAGCCCGAGCTTCAAACACTGAGACACATCAGGGAGGGGGAGAGTTACCTGGACTCTGTGTATCAGGAAGTAGTCACACCAATTAGGTTAATTAATTCAGATGTAGTCCGTGGCCAGGGTCAGGATGGTGTGACTAGAAGTGAGGCAGGTACGGGGATCCAGGAGGTAGTGTTGGAGGAGCCGCAGCCCTTGCTCTTGTCCAACAGGTTTGAGGCTCTTACTCCCTGTGAGGATGGGAACGGGGACTGCGGGGAGGATGAGCAACCCGGCCACAGCACCGTGGAGTGGGGGGCCATTCAAGTGGGGGGAGATAAAAGAAATGTTGTAGTGGTAGGGGATAGTATCATTAGGGGGATAGATAGTGTTCTTTGCAGCCGAGAGCGAGAGTCCCGAAGGCTGTGTTGCCTGCCCGGTGCCAGGGTTAAGGACATCTCCTCTGGGCTGGAGAGAAACTTGGAGTGGGAGGGGGAGGATCCAGTTGTGGTGGTCCATGTTGGTACCAATGACATAGATAGGACAAGGAAGGAGGTTCTGCTGAGGGAGTTTGAGCAGCTAGGGGCCAAATTAAAAAGCAGAACCACAGGGGTAATAATCTCTGGATTACTACCTGAGCCACGTGCAAATTTGAACAGGGTAAATAAAGTTAGAGAGTTAAATCCGTGGCTCAAAGACTGGTGTGGGAGAAATGGGTTTTGCTTCTTGGGACACTGGCATCAGTACCGGGACAGGAGAGAACTGTTCCGTTGGGACGGACTTCACTTGGCCAGTGCTGGGACTAGAGTCCTGGCAAATCGAATAACTAGGGCTGTAGAGAGGGCTTTAAACTAATTAGTGGGGGGGAGGTTTTAAGAGAGCGAAAAATAAAAATGACAGCGGAAAAGGCAATAGAGCAAGGTAGCAGTGGGGGAATTAAAAACCAGAGTGTGTCAGGAAGGGACAGAATGTATAATGATAAAGGTAAAGTAGTAAAAGGGGTAAAAGCAGGAATAAATTGTCAGAAAACATATTTGAAAGTTCTTTATCTGAATGCACGCAGCACTCGTAACAAAATTGACGAGTTGACGGTACAAGTAACTAAACATGGGTATGATCTGGTGGCCATTACGGAAACATGGCTGCAAGATAATCATGACTGGGAACTAAACATACAAGGGTATTTGACAATTAGGAAGGACAGACAGGAAGGAAAGGGAGGTGGGGTTGCTATGTTAATCAAGGATGGAATCATTGCAATAGTCAGAAATGATATTGGGTCAAAGGATCAGGATAGTGAAAAGGTTTGGGTGGAGATAAGGAATAATAAGGGGAAAAAGTCACTAGTGGGCGTAGTCTATAGGCCTCCTAACAGTTGCAACTCTGTTGGTCGGAGTATAAATCAGGAAATAATTGGGGCTTGTAATAAGGGAACAGCTATAATCATGGGGGATTTTAACTTTCATACTGACTGGACTAATCAAATTGGGCATGGCAGCCTTGAGGAAGAGTTCATAGAGTGTATTAGGGACGGGTTCCTTGAGCAGTATGTAACTGAACCAACCAGGGGGCAGGCAATCTTAGATCTGGTCCTGTGTAATGAGACAGGATTAATAAAAAATGTCCTAGTAAAGGATCCCCTTGGAATGAGTGACCATAATATGGTTGAATTCCAAATTCAGTTTGAGGGTGAGAGAGTTGGATCTCAAACCAGCATACTGAGCTTAAATAAAGGAGACTATGAAGGTATGAGAGTAAAATTGACTAAAGTGGACTGGGAAAACAAATTAAAGTGTAAGACGGTACAAGAGCAGTGGTGTACATTCAAGCAGATATTTCACATCTTTCAAGATAAATATATTCCACTGAGGAAAAAGGGGAATAAAAGGAAAGACAGCCATCCATGGCTTAGTAAAGTAATAAAACTCCCTGGACTCAGCAAAGGTCCCGGCAGACTGGAAAACTGCTAATGTAACACCCTTATTTAAAAAGGGCAGTAGACAGAAGGCTGGAAACTATAGGCCGGTTAGCCTAACATCTGTGGTAGGTAAAATTTTAGAGTCCATTATTAAGGAGACAGTAACAGGACATTTGGATAATCATAATTTAATAGGACAAAGTCAGCATGGTTTTATGAAGGGGAAGTCATGTTTGACAAATTTGCTGGAGTTCTTTGAGGAAGTAACATATAGGGTGGATAAAGGGGAACCAGTGGACGTAGTGTATTTAGACTTCCAAAAGGCATTTGACAAGGTGCCACACAAAAGATTATTGCTTAAGATAAAAAATCACGGGATTGGGGGTAATATTCTGGCATGGATAGAGGATTGGCTATCTAACAGAAGGCAGAGAGTTGGGATAAATGGTTCATTCTCAGACTGGCAATCAGTAACTAGTGGTGTTCCGCAGGGGTCAGTGCTGGGTCCCCAACTCTTTACAATCTATATTAACGATTTGGAGGAGGGGACCGAGTGTAACATATCAAAGTTTGCAGATGATACTAAGATGGGAGGGAAAGTAGTGAGTGAGGAGGACATAAAAAACCTGCAAGGGGTCATAGACAGGCTAAGTAAGTGGGCAGAGATTTGGCAGATGGAATACAATACTGGAAAGTGTGAGGTTATGCACTTTGGCAGGAAAAATCGTAGAGCAAGTTATTATCTTAATGGCAAGAACCTGGAAAGTACTGAAGTACAAAGGGATCTGGGGGTCCTGGTGCACGAAACTCAAAGTTAGTATGCAGGTGCAGCAAGTGATTAAGAAGGCCAATGGAATGTTGGCTTTCATTGCTAGGGGGATAGAATATAAAAATAGGGAGGTATTGCTTCAGTTGTACAAGGTATTGGTGAGACCGCACCTGGAATACTGCGTACAGTTTTGGTGTCCATACTTAAGAAAGGACATACTTGCTCTCGAGTCAGTACAAAGAAGGTTCACTCGGTTAATCCCGGGGATGAGGGGATGACATATGAGGAGAGGTTGATTAGATTGGGACTCTACTCATTGGAGTTCAGAAGAATGAGAGGCGATCTTATTGAAACATATAAGATTGTGAAGGGGTTGGATCGGGTGGATGCGGGGAGGATGTTCCCGATGATGGGTGAAACTAGAACTAGGGGGCATAGTCTTAGAATAAGGGGCTGCTCTTTCAAAACTGAGATGAGGAGGAACTACTTCACTCAGAGGGTGGTAGGTCCATGGAATATGCTGCCTCAAAAAGCTGTAGAAGCTACATCATTACATAAATTTAAAACAGAAATAGACAGTTTCCTAGATGTAAAGGGAATTAAGGGTTATGGGGAGCGGGCAGGAATTTGGACATGAGTCTAGGTTCGGATCGGTCATGGCCCTGTGGGTAGCGGAGCGGGCCCAGGGGCCGTGTAGCCTGATCCTGCTCCTATTTCGTGTGTCTAATTCTGTTAGATTCAGGAGATGGTTCTGTGATAGTGGATTGGCGGTTAGGATCAGATCAGCCATGATCTTATTGAATGGCGGAGCAGGCTCGAGGGGCCAATTGGCCTACTCCTGCTCCTATTTCTTATGTTCTTATGTTCTTATCCGACTGAAAACAAGGGCATATAAAGTAGCCAAATCTAGTGGGAGGATAGAAGATTGGGAAGCATTTAAAAAGCAGCAAACAATAACTAAAAGATTAATTAAGAAAGGGAAGATAGATTATGAAAGTAAACTAGCAAAAAATATAAAAACAGATAGCAAAAGTTTCTACAGCTATATAAAAAGAAAAAGGGTGGCTAAAGTGAACGTTGGTCCCTTAGAGGATGGGACCGGGAAACTAGTGGTGGGGAACATGGAGATGGCAAAGTGTTAAGTATGTGTATTGTATTGAACAATTAACACTAAGACTTAAACGTATAACTCAAACAGGTCTTTACTGGTTGGAGGTAGGGACTATACATAGGTCTTTACTTCATGCCCACAGGCGGGAACTGAGGGGAGATCAGTACCCACAGTACTATTTATACCCCTATGGCCAGGAGTGGTACTGCGTATCACTACGCCCAACAAGTAGTGCAGTCCTGTCCATAGGTTCAAAGTAGCACACATATTACATACACAACATTCCTCCCTTCCTAGCTTTACAGTCATCTCCCCATTTAACATAACGTAATAACATATATACATATATAACTTCAGGTTTACATAACAGAATAACATAGATACATAGATAACTTCATGTCAAAACAGATCACAGATTCAGTCTCTGCGGAAAACAGTTCACAGATTCAATCTCTGTGGTGGAGTCGGTTCACGTTGCTGGAGTGACTCATTCAATAGTCCTTCCATGGATTTAACAGTTTGAACTTCCGAACTGAATTGGCTCCGTTCGGAGGGACCACGTGTGTGATCTGGTAGAGGTAATAATGGTTCAGATGGGTCATCTTCTGTTTCGACTTTTCCTTTTCTGCTTCTTGGAGACTCTCTGGGCTCCACTGTCAGCTGCCAGCTGCATGCGCAGTTCCTCCTTCTCTCCCTCCTTTTTCCGTAGTAGAGCCACCTTCTCCCGATGTTCCGTAGACTTTCGGTGCTCCTCCATGATTTCTGTATGGTGGGAGTCGAAGTTACAAGTTGGGCAGGACAGGACATAGTAATATTCGGTGTCGTCCTGATCTAGACCAGCGAGAGGGTCTTCTATTTCCTCCATACCCAGCTGGGCGTTAGCCAGCTTTTCTTCCAAGTCCAGACATCTTTCCTGAAGAGACTTCTTCATGCGTACCTCTTCATCCAGCTTTTTCTGGGCTTTCAGCAAGTCGTTTACTAATGACCTCATTTGAGATTTTACTACTTCAACTTCTTTTGGAGATTGATTGATCGGACTATTCAATCCCTCTACCGGAGCAGCTGTTTCAGCGGTCTGTTGTTCTACGTTGACGTGAGTCAGCGTACTTTTGGCATCCAAGGGCTGCTCTGTTGCAGTCATCTCAGTCTGTGTTGCCACCTCAGCTCTTCCAATAACCTTTGAGAGCTCCGAACCCCTTTCGTTTGAATATTGAAGTTCGTGTTCAAGTTTTTCCCATTTCAGAGTCCTGTCCTTCAGCATATGCAGGAGTTGGCTGACCGTTAACTCCTCTGACATCAGACGTTTTGTGTGCTCCTGCTCCATTTTCTCCATCAGCTGCTTCTGTTGTCTTTCCAGATTCTCCAACTCTATATCAAAGAACTCTTTCGTTGCATTCAACTCTTGCTCACAACGGCGAAGCATTTGTTCTAATTGCTGTTGTAGTTTGAAATGGAGTTGAGTTCGAGCCCGGTGTCCCTCAGAAATGGGCACATCAGTAGACTTGCCAGACTCAGAATCCACAGTTAAACTATGTTGTTGTTGCTCAGTGGAATTCTGTGCTGAAACTTTGTCTTTTGCACCTGAGTTGGGCTTACCATCATCCGTTCCAGAGTCTGGGCCGACTATCTTCACCGAGTTCTCACTCGTTATTGTTTGTAGGAAATGCCAGTCCATATTCATTTTCCTAATCCACTCCCGTCCTAGTAGTGGAGAACCTCCTTCAGATATCACATATAAGTCCATTATTTGACTGTCTTCGCCCTTGTGGACCACTGCAACCTCTATTTTCCCGATGGGGTACACTCTTTGCCCCGTGTATGTTTTCAATATAATCCCCGTATCCTGTAGGGGAATATGTTGGAATAACTTCCCGTAATCTTTCTTATTTATGACCGTCAATGCCGATCCAGTGTCCAATTCCAGTTTTACTTGGACTCCTTCTATCTGAAGAGTGACCCAAATTGTCTGGAGGTCTGCACCCTTACCAGCGTTGAGTACTCTTAAGCTAGCCAGTTCATTACAGCTTAAGCTAGCCAGTTCATTACTGCTAGCGTCTGAATCGGACTCCTGTTCGGTCACCTTGTGTACCTTTGCGTATTTTCCTTGCGGTGACTTCTTGTTGCTGGTCTTCTTCCCTGACCTGCATACTCTAGCTATATGTCCAAGCCTACCACAAGTTCTACATTCTTGGTTTTTAAACCAACACTGGTTCTGATCATGCGTTGTCTTTCCACAACGATAACATTTGCCAGAACTCACACCCAATTTGTGTGCACTGAGCTCCGGTGACCGTAGCTGCATTACTGCCGTGCCTCTCGCTGCGGCTTCGTATGCTGCTGCCATAGTGACCGCCTTCTCAAGCGTCAGCTCATTCTCCTCGAGCAGTCGCTTTTGTGTATCCTGTTTAAATAAACCACACACAAATTTGTCTCGAAGTGCCTCTGTCAGTCCCGTTCCAAACTGGCAATATTTCGCTAATTTACGCAATTCCAGCAAATAATCAGCATTGCTTTCATGCTGTAGCTGCCTTCTGTCATAAAATTTAAATCGTTCCGCTAGCATCAGCGGCGTGGGGTTTAGATGATCTTTCAGGACAGTAACAATCTCATCGAACGTCTTATCCGCCGGTTCATCTGGTGATAACAGGTGTTTCAATTGCCCGTATGTCTTCGCACCCATTAAATTTAATAATGTTAGAGCTTTATCTTGGTCATGAATTTTATTGGCCTTACAATAATTTTTTACTCTTTCAACATATATGGCCCAATCTTCGAGGTCACTATCAAAGGTGCTAATATTCCCGTGTTTAGGCATTGTAGATTTGCAATTTCTCAGATTTTATTTTGTTTACTTGTTATCAAAGATGGCGGCTTCCCGCTCTTGCCGTCGTCCTCCACCCACAAAATGGCGGTTTTCCCGCGCTTGGCGGTCTTCACCCGTCCCCCGACGCCGTCTCCCTTCAGCCCCCGAGTGCGGCCCTTACCTTTGGTTCCGATCGCTGGCCCGCGCTGCGCCTCGCACTTGAAGCGGCTCCTGGCCTCTGGCTTACCCGCTCGCGCGTTTCACCGCGGCTCTTATCAGGGATTGCGATCGCCCTTATCTTCTCCAACTTCCCCAGCCCTGTCTTTGCAGCCAACACTGCACGGCTTACCCCACCACCTAGGTTGAACAAGGAAACTGCAGAAAGACTTCTGTCAGTCGCTGGAAGCTGTCAGGATGTTTGCTGCACTCCAGTGCTCAGTCGCTGATGGAGGCTTCAGAGTCCTAAAGCCTGTCGCTTCTAGTGGGGTGGTGATGTTTGAAACCTCTCTTCAACTGCCGCAGGGTAAGAACCTGACTCGTCGCCAGTGTTAAGTATGTGTATTGTATTGAACAATTAACACTAAGACTTAAACGTATAACTCAAACAGGTCTTTACTGGTTGGAGGTAGGGACTATACATAGGTCTTTACTTCATGCCCACAGGCGGGAACTGAGGGGAGATCAGTACCCACAGTACTATTTATACCCCTATGGCCAGGAGTGGTACTGCGTATCACTACGCCCAACAAGTAGTGCAGTCCTGTCCATAGGTTCAAAGTAGCACACATATTACATACACAACACAAAGACGCTGAACAAATATTTTGTATCAGTCTTTACAGTAGAGGACACTAAAAATATCCCAACACTGGACAAACAGGGGGCAATGGGGGGGAGGAGCTAAACATGATTAAAATCACTAAGGAGATGGTACTCAGTAAAATAATGGGACTTAAGGCGGATAAATCCCCCGGACCTGATGGCCTACATCCTAGGGTCTTGAGAGAAGTGGTGGTAGGGATTGTGGATGCATTGGTGATTATTTTCCAGAACTCCCTGGACTCAGGAAAGGTCCTGGCAGATTGGAAAACTGCTAATGTAACACCCTTATTTAAGAAGGGAAGTAGACAAAAAGCTGGAAACTATAGACCAGTTAGCCTAACATCTGTGGTTGGCAAAATGTTGGAGTCCATTATTAAGGAAACAGTAACAGAGCATTTGGATAAACATAATTTAATAGGACAGAGTCAGCATGGTTTTATGAAGGGGAAGTCATGTTTGACAAATTTGCTCGACTTCTTTGAGGATGTAACATACAGGGTGGATAAAGGGGAACCAGTGGATGCAGTGTATTTGGACTTCCAAAAGGCATTTGACAAGGTTCCACACAAAAGATTACTGATCAAGATAAGAAATCATGGGATTGGGGGTAATATACTGGCATGGGTGGAAGATTGGCTATCTAACAGAAAACAAAGAGTTGGGATAAATGGTTCATTCTCGGGCTGGCAATCAGTAACTAGTGGTGTTCCGCAGGGGTCAGTGCTGGGACCCCAACTCTTTACAATCTATATTAACGATTTGGAGGAAGGGACCGAGTGCAACATATCCAAGTTTGCCGACGATACAAAGATGGGAGAGAAAGCAGTGAGTGAGGAGGACATAAAAAACCTGCAAAAGGACATAGACAGGCTAAGTGGGTGGGCAGAGATTTGGCAGATGCAATATAATGTTGGAAAGTGTGAGGTTATGCACTTTGGCAGAAAAAATCAAAGAGCAAGTTATTATCTAAATGGAGAGAAACTGCAAAGTGCTACAGTACAAAGGGATCTGGGGGTCCTGGTGCATGAAACACAAAAAGTTAGTATGCAGGTGCAGCAGGTGATCAGGAAGGCCAATGGAATCTTGGCTTTTATTGCAAGGGGGATGGAGTATAAAAACAGGGAAGTCTTGCTGCAGTTATACAGGGTATTGGTGAGGCCACACCTGGAATACTGCGTGCAGTTTTGGTTACCATATTTAAGAAAAGGTATACTTGCTCTCGAGGCGGTTCAGAGAAGGTTCACTCGGTTGATTCCGGAGATGAGGGGGTTGACGTATGAGGAAAGGTTGAGTAGGTTGGGACTCTACTCATTGGAGTTCAGAAGAATGAGAGGCGATCTTATCGAAACATATAAGATTGTGAGGGGGCTTGATCGGGTGGATGCGGTGAGGATGTTTCCACTGATGGGTGAGACTAGAACTAGGGGGCATAATCTAAGAATAAGGGGCTGCACTTTCAAAACTGAGATGAGGAGAAACTTCTTCACTCAGAGGGTAGTAAATCTATGGAATTTGCTATCTCAGAGAGCTGTGGAAGCTGCGACATTAAATAAATTTAAAACGAAGATAGACAGTTTCCTAGTAGATAAGGGAATTAGGGGTTATGGGGAGAGGGCAGGGAAGTGGACGTGAGTCTAGATTTGGATCAGCCATGATCCTATTGAATGGCGGAGCAGGCCCGAGGGGCCGTATGGCCTACTCCTGCTCCTACTTCTTATGTTCTTATGTTCTTATGACGTTGAGGTCAAACATATTGGGACTCCTGTACTTAAGGTTCCTGAGAGGGTTCATCTACCTGAGGGAGTGTACATTACATCTCTCCATTTATATATATTTTTTATGGACACGACTGCTGCCAACGAACCGGAAGCGGACTGCACATGCATGCTGTCGGTTCGTCACGGGAGCAGGTTTTTTTTTTTTTTTAATTAAATGCCGGGATAGAGCAAGCGGGCGGTGAGGAAAGATGCTGGGATAGAGCGGGCTGTGAGGGAAAATACCAGGAGAGAGCGGGCTGTGAGGAAAGATGCCGGGAGAGAGCAGGCTGTGAGGAAAAATACCAGGATAGCACAAGTGGGCTGCTTCGAAAATGCTCTGCGGAAAAAAAAAGAAGCTTCCGGTTCCAGATTAAGCGCAGCGCAGCTTCCGGTCGTTGGCAGCGGTCACTCCAATTTTATATATATTCTCGCCCTGTCACTCACCTTGTGTCTGTCTGCCTCTCTGTCTCTCTTTCTGTCTCTCTTTCTGTCTCTCTCTCTCCCTGTTTCTCTCTGTCTCTCTCTCTGTCTCCCTGTTTCTCTTTGTCTCTCTCACTCCCTGTCTCTCTCTGTCTCTGTCTCTCTTTCTGTCTCTCTCTCTCTCTCTCTGTCTCTTTCTCTCTCGCTCTCTCTCTCTCTCTTTTTGTCTCTCTTTCTGTCTCTCTCTCTTTCTCCCTCGCTCTCTGTCTCTCTTTCTCCCTTTTTCCTAAACTGCTTCGAGGTTGGCAATTGTGAAGTTGGATTCCAGGAGCCAATCTCAGCATTTCCTTCGCAAAATGCGGCCCCTTATCCTGCTGGCAGTCACAGACCCAGTCTACAAATTGTCACTGACATAATAGAAACAACTACTTGCAATTTTTACGCAGCTTTAACATTCGAAAAATGTACAAGGCAGTTCATAGAGGCATGATAGTAGGAGGGGTGACCAAAAGCTTAGTTGAAGAGGTAACATTTTAAAGAGGGCTTTTCTTCATAGAGGAAAGAGAGGTGGAGGGGTTAAGGGAGGGAATTCCAGAGTATAGGGCTGAAGCAGCTCAAGGCATGGCCGCCAATGGTGGAGAATGGGGGAGGAGGGATGCACAAGAGTTATGTGAATGGAGTGTATTTTGGGGTGGTGGTGGTTTGTAGGGTTGGAGGAGGTTACAGAGACAGAGAGGTGTGAGGCTATGAAGGGACTTAAATACAAGTATGAGAATTTAAATTGGAGACGTTGGAGGGTTTGGAGCCAGTGTAGGTCAACGCTCACAGGGTGTGATGGGCGAGCGGCGAGTGGGGCTCGGTGCGTGATGGGATACGGTGATTAAAGGACGAGAATTTCTCACCAGTGTTCAGCTAGAGGAAATTGCAGCTCATCCAAGGATGAATGTCTGACAACATAGAGGTAGTGGAGGGGTCAAGAGAGGTGGAGAGATGGAGCTTGGTGTTGTCAGCGTATATGTGGAAGCTGATGCCATGTCTGCAGATAATGAAGCCAAGAAACAGCTTGCAGATGAGGAAGAGGAGGGGGCCAAGAATAGATCTTTGGGGGACTTCGGAGGTAATTATGTGGCGATAGGAAAAGAAGCCATTACTGGAGAAGATCTGGCTTCAATTAGATAGATAATGGTGATACCAAGCGAGGGCAGTCCTATTGAGCTGGGCAACGGAGGAGTGATGTAGGAGGAAGATGGTGCATTTGACCATGTAAAAGGCTGCAGAGAGGTCAAGGAGGACAAGGTGGGAGAATGCACCGCGGTCACAGTTAAAGAGACGTTTGAGACTTTGGTTAGGGCCATTTTGAGGTGTGTGAAAGATAGGCACATTCGCACCACACAAGTGCTAGGCAATGACCATCTCCAACAAGCGAGACTCTAACCATCTCCCCTTGACATTCAATGGCATTACCATTGCTGAATCCCCCACTATCAACATCCTGGGGGATACCATTGATCAGAAACTGAACTGGACCAGCCATATAAATACTGTGGCTACAAGAGCAGGCCAGAGGCTGGGAATTTTGCGGCGAGTGTCTCACCTCCTGACTCCCCAAAGCCTTTCCACCATCTACAAGGCACAAGTCAGGAGTGTGATGGAATACTCTCCACTTGCCTGGATGAGTGCAGCTCCAACAACACTCAAGAAGCTCAACACCATTCAGGATAAAGCAGCCCGCTTCATTGGCACTCCATCCACCACCTTCAACACTCACTCCCTCCACCACCGGCGCACTGTGGCTGCAGTGTGTACCATCTACAAGATGTACTGCAGCAACTCGCCAAAGCTCCTTCAACAGCACCTTCCAAACCCGCGACCTCTACCGCTTAGAAGGACAAGGGCAGCAGACGCATGGGAACATCACCACCTACAAGTTCCCCTCCAAGCCACACACCATCCTGACTTGGACCTGTATCGCCGTTCCTTCACTGTCGCTGGGCCAAAATCCTGGAACTCCCTTCCTAACAGCATTGTGGGTGTACCTACACCATATGGACTGCAGCGGTTCAAGAAGGCGGCTCACCACCATCTTCTCAAGGGCAATTAGGAATGGGCACTAAATGCAGGCCTAGCCAGCGACGCCCACATCCCATCAATGAATAAAAAAAAAGATTGGGAGATGATAATACATTTAAGGATTTTGGAAAGGAAAGGGAAGTTGGAAATGGGGTGAAAGTTTGCAAGAGCAGGGTGCAAGAGTGTTTTTTTTGTAGAGGGGTGTGATGACGGTTATTTTGAAAAGGAGGGGGACAGTACCTGAGAAGAGGGAATCTGGGGCAAAAGGCACCAGTATAAAAGCAGTTTTAAGGGTAGAAATTATGATTGATCCCAACAGTTCAATGCCTGCACAAAGGAACTTGGTCCAAATACGTTATGCATTTGTATGAGAACAGCACCAATCATCATTTCTGTCACTCTCTCATTTGTACTAAGTCTCTGTCCATCTTTCTTCCTCTCTTTTCACATTTTTTTCCTGGCTCCTCTCTCTCTACCTGCCTAATTTGTTCTACGTCCATCTTTAGTCTCTATCTCTCACTCCTTCTATGTCTCCGTCTCTCTGCCCGTCTGTCTCCTTTCACTTGTCTGACACTTCACCCGTCTGATTTTGATTTTGCACGATCTATATTCAGAGACCCTCAGTGCCTTCTGCTGTTCTCTGTTGCACAGTGTCAGCCTTGGCTTAATGGGTAGCACTCTCGCCTCTGAGTCAGAACATTGTGGGTTCGAAGGCTCACTCCACAAGATCTAGGCTGACACTTCAGTGCAGTATTGAGAGGGTGCTGCACTGTCGGAGGTGCCGTCTTTCAGATGAGATGTTAAACTGAAGATCCCATGGCACTATTTCGAAGATCAGGGTAGTTCTTTCCAATGTCCTGGCCAACATTTGTGAAGTCCTTTGGGACATCTTGAGTTTGTGAAAGATAGAATCATGGAATGGTTACAGCACAGAAGGAGGCCATTCGGCCCGTCAAGCCCGTGCCGGCTCTCTGCAAGGGGCTATAGAAATGCAAGTTGCCTCTCCTTGTTCGGCTTTCTCTTTTCCCCTTTGTCTCTCTTTAGGCTCTCGTGTATTTTGTAGCCTCTGGCACTGTAACCTCTCCTTGTGTTTTACTCATTCTCTCATGGTTGCACTGGTGTGGAGGGCCAGCGAACTCATTAATATGCTGCCAGCATGGGATAGAAAGATGAGCCACACAGTTTATTCTGTAGCTAGAAAAGGCATCGCATTTATTATTCCTAATTATCGGCCAGATACTTAATCTCTGTAGCCTCATGAAACATTACACTTATGTAAAAATCAAACAAAATAAAACAGGCTGCTTCATGACTAATGCTTACTGCGGAAACTACTTCACATAACAAATTGCGCTCACAGTGATCTGTGATATTGTATTAATCACACTCCTGCACAATTATTTCTCCGTACTGAGTTTCTAGTTGCAGAATTTATGTTGTGTGCAGTTTTCAGTTCAGTTTACTTTTTATTTTTTTGTGTGTGGGAATTTTGTGCTCATTGAGGTGACGGATGCTCGTGCTCTGAACAGAACATTTTCCATTTTGGGAAGCTGGTGTTGACATCCGGCGCTCCCAGGTCATTTATAGCAAGGTCAGACGCTGAGTGCGGCTCCCTGTAGTCATCCCAACAACGTACCTCTGTCTCAAACTCAGCACAGTGCCTCTTACTCACACCAGTCTGACATTTTTCCACTTCCGCATCTGCCGTTTGTGAGATTCTCAATTAGTGATACTTTTTCTGCCCTATGCCCGCTAGAATCTGGGTTGAGACTTTCTAATCATTATGTCCTCAATCTGCCCTCTAATTGAGATTGCTAATTTGTCACCTGATAAATGATCCTTCTTCACCTCCAGTTTCCCAGCTCTCTCTCTTTCTCTGTTATCGATACTGCGATGTTCATTGCTCTTCTGAATTTTCCTCTTGTTCCTTCCAAGCCCCCACATGTTCATCCTCCTCCCTGCATTGTCCCTGGGTTGAAATCAAGACTGATTACAGTATCTGCAACTCCAGCTTATTCTTTCCCAGAACCTCAGAACTGTGACATGCCCAATGTCCCTCAGTTTTTACTACCCCCCTCAGGCTTTATGACATTCCTCAGTCTTAGCTAGGTCCCTCAGGTTTTACTACCTCACTCAGTCTTTACTGTCGCCCTCAATCCTCGGGGTATTTAAGATTGGTGTCACCCAAACACTACTTCTTGTTTACTCTGGTGGGATGTGGAATGATTGATGCTCAGCAAATGCATCAAGTTGTTCTGAAGCTGTTGGGTTGAGTAAAACGTGTTGCACCTCATCAGAATTTTGTTCTCATTGACATGAAGAATGTTAGTGCCGAAGAGCACTATCCCATCTCACTTTTGTCAAATCAGAGGAAATTTTAACTCTCTCCACCTGGCAGAAATGGGTTAAAATTGAAGTGGTCGACTTACCGCCCCGTTCCCGCTGACTGTCAGATTTCCGGGGCCTTCCGCTAGGCCCAGGCACCGACCCGAATCAGGTGAGAGCCTAATTAATCCAGGCAAGTCGAGGTCCTGTGACGTACATAGGACCCAGAATCAATTTTAACAGTATACCGGATGGAGAGTGAACTGTGGGAAAGGGGAAGAGGCCCGAAAGGGGTAAGCAAATAATTTTCGTGAGGCCTGGAGGAGCAGGAATGCCACTGCCATAATGCTCGTCCCACCTACAAACATACAACATTGACGGGCAGGAAAAGACCAGATGGTCCATCAAGCCTGGCCCACACCACGATAGCTGGAGTATCACGATTAGACTCTTGCCACCCCCTCCCTTCGTGATCGCAAACCCCCCCCCCCCACCTTTCTACCAGCCAGGTCGGCCCAGAGCTCGTGAGCTGCAGTGGGATGCCCATTAAGGGGCACGCAGTTCACTAGGTGTATGCTAATAAGGCCCAGCCTTTGAAATTGGATCAAACTCCACCCCCACTCCTCCCCGCCCTGCTCCACTCCCGCCGGCTGATAGTTAGAATCTACCTTCAAACTCAGCAGGAAACATTCCATAACATTCTATAAAGCATCAACAAATCAAAACTGAACATTTTTTAAAAAGTCTGCCAAAAGGCAGTTATTTTGTGCTGAGGTCAATTAGAGTCTAATTGCTGTTGGGGAGGGAAGTTTACAGATTGATCTGGGCCGGCAATTCACAGGAACCTGGCAATCTGCAACCTTCCATCAGCAACAACAACCTGATTGAGGCTTCTGTTTGTTTACAGCAATCAGACTTTGTGGCCTTAACGAGAAAGGCCAAGTTAAGCGCAGCCCCACCTTAGCAACAGAATAATACGTTGCTCCATACAGAGTATAATGCTCCCAGCATCATCAACTTGCATAACAACGTGATGAGTAATGCTGGGGAGATCGCTATCATATTTAAATGCGTTTTACAAGGTTTGATCTTAATTATTATTTAAATTATAATAAAATTAATGTGTATCCTCTGATATAATCACTGAGGCAATTCCATGATTGCTACATTGTTCTTGCCATTTTACATTGCCTCAAGTACTGTACATCATGAAGAACCTAATCCTCTATCAAATCTCCACTTAGCTTTCTATGCTGCAGTGGAAATAGTCTCAGTATCTCTAGTCTCTCCTCAAAACTATAATTCCTCCTCGCTGATATCATCCTGGAGAATCTGCACTGTACAATCGCTACGCTTTAATGTGCATTCTATAATTGAGTGTCTTCTGTCACTTTTTTGACATTTTTGACAATTTGACCTAGAAAGAATTTTGCATAATTTATACCAATGATGTTGCTATTAAGTTAAATCGAGCTCACAATGGATTAGATACAAAGAACAGCCATGTGCTAGGAATGTGGATTAGACCCGGTCAAAGCAGCAGTCCAGATTGGTGCTTCTTACACAACACATCAGTTTGAAACAATGAAACAAAGATTAAGCAAACCAGGGCATCGAGCTGAGACGTTGGCCCAGAAATTTGGGTCTCCACGGGTGAGTACGCATGGCGTACTCACCCATAAGCCCAATGGAAGTGCCGGTTTCATGCATGCACTTCCGTTCCCCTGAAAGAAGGGGTTGAGAGGTGGAACGCGTGCGCCGAAGAGGCAGCGCGTGCGCATCGAACTTACATTTTTCCCCAGGTTTTTCCGGGAGGGTAAGTCTCCAGGAGTTACACTTTTAAAAAGCAGGCACAAGGCCTGCTTTTAACAAGGTAAGTGGTGAATTAATTAAAATTAAAACATTTTTTCCACACGTTTATTATTTTTAAATACTTTAAAGAAAGGTAAGTTTATTTTTAGCCCCGTTAGAAAATGTAATTAATGTTTTCAAAAATTTAAATTATTGTTTAAAATAGTTATTTCATGTAATTTATAGTTATTTTAAAAATGTGATGTTTTAAAAAAAATTTATTTGAAGATTTAGTGATGTTTTGGGGCTTATAGTATTTATAGGTTTGACAGGTCTTCCTGTCAAACTTATGAATGAAGCATTCCCTGCTACCATTGGCTCTCCATGGCCCACGTGATCCCATCGAACTAACTGCACCCCTGGGATACGCAAGCACTGCGCGGCAGCAGTTGGAGGAGGCCCAGGATCGGAATCCCACGCGGGCCCACAGCTCAACGGCCGGCGCGGTAGGTAAGTGCAGGTCGGAGGCTTACGCCCGCGGGAAGCCTGCGACCCAAATTTCTGGGCCGTTAACTCTGTTTCTCTCTCCACAGATGCTGCCTGACCTGCCGTGTATTTCCAGCATTTTCTGTTTTTATTTCAGATTTCCAGCATCCACAGTATTTGGCTTTTTGCTTACACAGATTATGTTGTATTAGCTTCATTCTTTTGAGCTGGGTAGAGCAACTGGGGGAGTCCCATACCTAGGAGGGTGTAGCTAGCTTGATTAGCCACTCAACCCCCCACCAATCTGCAGAAATGGAGTGCTGGGGGAGGATCAGAGGTCAAGTCTTTGATTGCCTGTCTAGCTGGGACAACGTGACACACAGTCAAGAGAAGTCAGTCGTATCGTCAAACACAAAGGATGAGAAGTAACTTCTTTCGTTTAGTAATGACTAGTTTCTGAGAATTGCTAGTCAGAAAGGTGTACCTAGCCCACGGAAAATCGTGTGGTGCACTTTATATTTTGTATGTTCTAAGGAGCATTAGCAAACAAATTAAAATTCACTGTTCAAGTTAACCCATTCGTTCACGTATTATATTTAAAATAAATCAGCTCTTTGATTTGCAGTGGGTCTCATTTCCCGAGAGTGCGTATCAATCTGAGTTCCAGAAGTTAGGAGAGCGTATCTAGGGGAATCTGCAAGATTACAGTATCCATATTAAAGAAGTTAATTGTTACAACTCCCAGTCATGATATCAAATGACTAGATATTAGTAAAGGTATACCCCAGATCATAGGGGAGGCAGGGTCTGCTATGGGGAAAGTAGTGATGCTGAACCCAAGAGAATTTCTAGTGTAGAGTTCAAATTTGTAACAGCATCCAAAACTGCACACAGTACTCCAATTATCTCTGGACCATTGCATTATACACATTTTTCATAACCACTTTACTCTATGCCCCTAATTATAAAACCACAAATGCCATTGGCCTTTTAAAAATTGTGTTATCTACCTGCACTCACACTTTCAAGGAATTACATATTTGCACACCTAGGTCTCTCTGTTCTTCAATACCCTTCAGCACGTTTCCACTGAGTGAATGCTCCCAGTCTTTGCTTTTCCTCCCAAAATCCACCACCTTATATATCCCTGCACTAAACTGCATCTGCCACCTGCCTGCCATTCCTGTCCTCCTGAAGCCTTTTACAAGCTTCTTGTTATTAACCTTTAATGGTTATAACCTTTAACCTTGCAGATTTATTCTGGAAATGGTCCCTGGGCAGATAAGTCAAGCGGGGGGTCCGGCCGATCACAGCCGGAGAGAAAGCATGGGACAGAGGAGGCCAAAGGTGTCCTTGTTGGGCCAGGAGGAACACTGCTACTACTCTTGGGCCACAAGGAACCTTTCAACAAAAAAAATTTCAATGAATCTTTTTCTGGACCTCTCCTGGCCCGTTGCTGCGAGCTGTCAGTTTTTGTTGGTGGACCCGAGACGAGATTTGTGCTTGTCAATGTTAACATTACGTCTGAATTACATCATCGGACCTGATGCAGTAGGTGTCCTCCACACTCCCCAAAACCTAAGAGTTAAAATCGCAGGGGAGCAGGAACGGAGCGCAAACCCCTCGACCACCATTTTAACTAACTGCACGCCCCATTCGCGCTGGATGGGCAGCATTAAAATCGAGACACATAATGAATGCCATAGGAGGCGTTCACAGCACTGCCTTCTCATATTCTACCTCCTATAACATCAGCAGTGAGTACTATTTAAATTTAACAGAAATAAACAAAGCGCCCCCTAAAGCAACAGGACCTTGAGCATAGGATTATGACTGGTCTATGGGAAATAGTGCAGTCCACCAACCGCAAGGCAGCCAACAGGTCACAATAACTGGGCAATGCCCTATATTTTGATTGAGGAACTTAAATTCATCAAGTTAAGAGTGCCCCATGCAGTTAAATTCACTGAAGTTGACTAAGGCACACAAGAGGTTGGGCAGGCTTATTCTGGAATCCTGTGTGCAGTTCTGGTTGCCTAATTATAGGAAGGATTCTACAGCCTTGGGAGGCGAGGAATGAAGGTGATTCCTGGTACCAGGAATTTAAGTTGCGACAAAGTTGGACTTGTTTTCTTTGGTAAAGAGACTTCAAGTTGATCTAACGATAATGAAGGAAACTGATAAAGGTGAGCCAGATAAATTGTTCACCAATGTGTAGGATTCAAATCCCAGGAGACACAATTTAAAAATGAGGAAGTTAGAAGTAAGAAAGGAAATCAGGTAGAATTTCTTCATAGAAACACAGAAGATAGGAGCAGGAGTAGGCCATTCGGCCCCTCGAGCCTGCTCCGCCATTCAATGAGATCATGGCTGATCATCCAAATTCAGTACCCTGTCCCTGCTTTCTCCCTATATCCCTTGATCCCTTTAGCCTTAAGAAATATAGAATCCGTAATATAGCGCAATAGAGCTGGAAAGAAAGAATCTGCATTTATATCGCACCTTTCACGACCGCAGGATGCCTCACAGCCAATGAAGTACTTTTGAAGTGTAGTCACTGTTGTAATGCAAGGATAAGTGTCAGCCAGTTTTCACAGTGCAAGGTCCCACCAACAGCAATGAGATAAATGCCCAATTAAACTACTTTTTAACAGTGTTGGTTGAGGGATAAATGTTGCCCAGGACACCAAGAGACGTCTATTGCTCTTCTTCAAATAGTATCACAGAATCTATTACAACCTCCTGAGAGGGCAGTCAGGAACTTGGTTTAACATTTCATTCAGGCAACAACACCTATCAACAGCACAGCACCCCCTCAGTACTGCACTGAAGTGTCTGCTGAGTTTATGTGCTCAAGTACCAGAGTGGAACTTGAACCCACAGCCTTCTGATTCTAGAGGTGAGAGTGTTACCACTGAGCCAAAGCTGACAATTGTGGAATACATGGAAGGTCATTGAAATGGACAGTACAAAAAGGTTCAAGTGACAATTAGAAATTGTCTGGAAAAAGAAGGGAAAGTGGGTTATGTTGAGAAGGCAGGTAAGTGGGGTTGATCGATGAAAACATAGAGGGGGAAAAATTCGGTTGATTAGCGCCTCCCGATAGCGCCCTAAGAGGGCTCTAATGGGGCGCAAAGCAACTAGCGCCCGAGCGCGGTGAAGTTTGCGCTGTTCGCAAAATTGACCAGATATTTTGCGGCAGCGCTAAACACTACCGCCACGATCTCCTGCGCCCGCAGATCGTGACATCAGTCAAGCATGCAATGTCCCGGTAGCGCCCCGGACCGGATATTGAGTGGCGCCCCCTGCTTTACCGCCTGCCGCTAGCAACGACAGGTAGAGGGGAGCGTTTTGCAGTCGGGAAGGGACTGGGGGAGCGCTATTTAGAGATAGCCGCTTGCTGCCTTTTTTTGTCGGTGACATTTTTGCACCACGCATTCTGAGAGAGAGAGAGAGACTTCTGGAGAGATTCAACGTTGTGTGAAGGAGTTTTGGGTACTGAGCAGCACTTTGCAGGTTCTTTTTGATTTGAACTTCCTTGCATCGATTTAGAAGAGACTATGGGGGCTGCACTGATTCGGGGCGGCGTCCTGCACCTGCAGAATCGTAGGCATCAGTGACGCAGAGAGAGAGTGGCAAACATGGCCAGAGGGAGGATGACCAACAGGCCTCTGCACAGGAGACCTTACCCTACCAGGGTATTCCGTGAGCAATTCTCCTACATTCATTTGTCTGAGGAGCAGTGTTTGCACAGGCTACACTTCAGCAAGGAGGTGGTCACTGAGCTCTGCCACCTGCTGCAGCCTCAACTGAGGACCAGGACATCTCTGTCGGTGGTAGTGAAGGTCACAGTGGCTCTGAATTTTTATGCCAGCGGCTCCTTTCACGCATCTACTGGGGACATCGCCAATATCTCCCAGTTCGCGGTCCATCGTTGTATCCGGGAGGTGACAAATGCTCTGTATAAAAGGAGACGCCAGCACATCTCTTTCCCCATGACCCGGGCCAAACAGCATGGACGCGCATGTGGCTTTTCTAGGATAGCGGGCTTTCCCATGGTGCAGGGCGCCATTGACTGCATGCATGTTGCATTGCGGGCACCGCATGAAAATGCAGAGGTATTCTAAAAGCGCAAGGGCTACCACTCCTTAAATGTGCAGTTGGCCTGTGACCACAGACAGCTTATACTCATCGTCAATGCCCGCTATCCTGGCAGCAGCCACAATGCTTTCATTCTGCGCCAGACTGGTGTGCCAGACCTTTTCCAGGCACCGCATCACCCAAGTGGTTGGCTCCTCGGGGACAAGGGATATCCACTCTGCACTTGGCTGATGACACCGCTTTGTAACCCCAACACCTCTGCCGAGCTACAGTATGAGAGCCATATCGCCACCAGGAACATCATTGAGCAGACGATCGGCGTGCTCAAGCAACGGTTCCGCTGTCTGGACCACTCAGGAGGAGCCCTGCAGTACTCTCCTGAGCGAGTCTCCCTCTTCATAGTTGTATGCTGCATGCTTCACAACCTGGCAATCCTGAGGACCCAGCCAATGCCACCAGGAATTGGTGCACCACCTGAGGAGGAGGAGGAGGAAGAGGAGGAGGAAGAGGAGGAGGATGATCAGCAGCAGCACCAACATGGGAGGGAGGCCCACAATGTTGCCACTGCAAGGGCCATCCGTCAACGGCTGATAACAAGCCACTTCTAGGCCCCTACTCAGAAGATGGCTTCTGGCATGGAGAACAACATCATGGAAAGCAATCCGCAACCCCTATTACTGGCCAAAGCTGGAATGATTCCAAAGGCCAAAAATGTAAATTTTGATTACAACATTTTTCTTTAACAAACTCTGTGTGTGTCATTTATTCAGGACAAACAATTAGAAACAAACACAACAAATCATGAACTAACAGAATGGTTCTCACAAGATGGAGATAAACGGCGAAACAGTAAACAAATGTAATCACACGAACCTTGAACTTTACTACAAACATTCCCACCATTTCTTTAGGCCTCCTACTGTTTGCCCTTCAAGGATTGATCTCCATCCACTGTGCTCTTCCCCCCTCCCCACCCTACTGCTCCTCCGTAATGGGCCCCAGTGGCTGCAGCAAAGCTGGAGGAAGGCTGCTGGGTGTCAGATGCAGAGACTACAGATACCTTTGAAGGATGCCCTCAACCAGCTCTGGGTCTGGAGGCCCTGGCTGCAGACTGCACCAACTCTGCATGGGCGGCAGCAGTCTGGGTTGGCTGTGTTGCAGGCGGTAGCAAGTGCAATGGGGAAGTGACAGTGGTGGGAGTAGGAATGCTGTCATCCTGAGAGAGGACAGCACCTTCCTGCTTGACCGACACACTGCTACTCCCAAGGGGCAGTACCTCAGCATCCAGAGCAATCTGCTCGAGCACAGATTGCTGGCCTGCTGCGGCACCGTGAGAGCCCAGGGGCAATGTGGCCGACCCAGCGACTGTTGTGTCGGTACCTTTCTACCTAGACACAATTTAGGACTCAGAACTCAGAGATTCAAACATGAAGTGCTTTATTGGAAGGAAAGGAGGTTCTGGAAAGTTCCGAACAAAGAGAGCTAAACTTAACAGAGAACACCCAACCGTTTATCTCCTGTGACAGCGCCACCACAGGTGGGAGGAGAACACACAATAGAACACACAATACATAACATTTCCTCCCCTCTTAAACGGAAGGTCCACAGTATTCCTCAACAGGTAAGTTACTTTCAATGCACTCAACGAACGTGGGTAGAGGTAGACTGCCTCAACCCCTGACTTTACCCTGGGGTTTATTCTGCCCCAGTCTTGTGGGTAAGCCACTAAGCCTACAGATCCAAGCGTCTTGGAGGCCGTCGCTCTCTGACAGGATACCGGCGGTCATCGCTGGCTTCCACAGCAGTAGGCCTTGACACAGGCCTGGATGGAGAAGGTGCCTGTGTCAGTCGAAAGTCAAGAGTTTGCACAGGTGGAACAGTCTCTTTGACTTCCTGTGTTGGAGAAGAGCACTGTGGCAAAGGATGCTGGTTTGCGGTATCATCCGGAAACAGTTCAGGCCAACCAGCCGTTGGAGCCCCTGTGGCTGTCTCTGCTCCTAGCAACAGTTGATCTGTGTGTCTTCTCCAGACGACGTCCTCAGCAGTCTCAACTGTGTAAGACACAGGGCCCGTCTGCGCGATCACCGTAGCAGGAACCCATTTCGGTCCAGTGTTGTAGTTTCGAGCTAGGACGTGCTCTCCAGGGTGAAACCGTCTCTCCTTGGCTCTTTTCTCTCTCTTTTCAACTTGAGCTTGTTGTTGACAATGGACAACCTGTTCTGCCCTTGGAGGTTTGAGTAAGTCAAAACTTGTCCGCAACTGCCTCTTCATCATGAGCGAAGCGGGGGACGTTTTGGTTGTGGCATGCGGCTCGTTCCTGTAGGACAACAGGAAGCTGTTCAGACGTTGGTGGATGGAGCCCTGACCTTGCGATGCCTTCAAGGCATGCTTCAAAGTTTGCACAAACCTTTCTGCCTGGCCGTTAGTAGAGGGATGATAGGGCGCAGACCTGATGTGTTGGACACCATTCACATGCAGGAAGGTTGCAAACTCCTGTGATACAAATTGTGGACCGTTGTCACTTACGAGTTGTTCCGGTGAGCCATAACGGCTGAACATCTCACCAAGTTTCTCAATTGTTTTCTCTGCCGTGGTAGACCTCATCACAGCGACCTCCGGCCACTTGCTACGAGCGTCCACAACCACCATAAACATCTTCTCTTCGAAAGGACCGGTGAAGTCCACATGTACTCGCTGCCACACTTCTGCAGGCCAATCCCAGGGGTGTAGGGTTGCCAGCTGTGGAACATTCCGGACCCTTTGACATGGGGAACATGTTTTGGCTTTCTCCTCAATATTCCCATCGAGACCTGGCCACCAGAAGTAGCTTCTTGCCATTTCCTTCATCCGAACCATCCCACTGTGGCCTGTATGAAGTTGTTGCAGTATAGGTTCCCTCAGAGGTGGCGGAATGATGACATGGCATCCCCAAAGAAGACAACCTGCCTGGACGGAGAGCTCATTTCTTTTTGAAACGTAAGGTTTCAAACTAGGAGAATTTCCTATAGCTCTCCCTCAAATGACATCGTCCATTACCTCAGACAGGACTGGATCGTTGCGGGTGTACCTTCGCACCTGAACTGCAGTGACAGGTGCTCCCTCCACTTGTCTAAAGTAGAAGATGTCTATCTGACGAGGCTTTGGGGGAGTAACAGGCAAGGGTAGCCTCGAGAGACCGTCTGCGTTGCCGTGCAAGTCTGATTTGTGATATTTGATGTCGTATGTGTGTCCTGACAACAGTAAAGCCCACCTTTGCATCCTGCTTGCAGCGAGAGACGGAATTCCGGTGTGGGTCCCGAAGATTGAAGTCAATGGACGGTGGTCCGTCAGGAGTGTGAACCTTCTCCCAAACAGGTACTGATGAAATTTTCAAAATCCAAAAACGATTCCCAAGGCCTCGCGCTCGATCTGCGCATAGTTACTCTCGGCCTTGTTCAAGGTGCGTGATGCGAAGGCGGTAGGTTTCTCTTCACCCGAAGGCATGATGTGGGATATGACTGCTCCCACACCATATGGTGATGCATCACATGCTAGCTGCACGGGCAGCTTTGGGTTGAAGTGTGTCAGGACCTCCGATTTCAGCAATGCTTTCTTTGCTTGGGCGAAAGCTTCATTGCACAGTTCAGTCCATTTCCATGTTTTGCCTTGACATAGCAACTGATGTAACGGCTTCAGCAATGTTGCTAAGTCTGGAATAAACTTCCCATAGTAGTTAAGTAGCCCCAGAAATGAACGTAACTGGCTCACATTCTGGGGTGCTGGGGCCTCCACGATCGCCTTGACCTTTGACGGCGCCTTATGCAGGCCAGTAGCGTCAATCACATGCCCCAGGTACGCAACTGAAGACTGAAAGAATTCACATTTGTCTTTACAAAATCTGAGTCCGTACTCTTTCAGTCGTTGTAGTGTCGCATCCAAGTTCAGAAGATGATCCTCCTCATTTGTCCCAGTGACAAGGATGTCATCCAGGTAGCACTGGACTCCTGGCAGTCCACTCAAAATCTGATCCATTGCCCTTTGGAATAGAGCAGGGGCCGACATAATTCCAAACGGAAGGCGGCAGTACCTGTATAGCCCCTTGTGTGTCACAATTGTCAGCAGCTCCTTTGATTTGTCATCGACATGCATTTGTAGATAAGCCTGGCATAAGTCTATTTTGCTGAACTTTTGCCCTCCAGCCAGGCCCGTAAAAAGATCCTCAATGAGGGGAAGAGGGTACTGTTCCGCAGACAGCACCGGGTTAATAGTCACTTTAAAATCCCCGCAGATTCGAACAGATCCATCCTTTTTCAGGACAGGAACAATGGGTGTGGCCCATTTGCTCATGTTCACAGGCTCCAGGACTCCATTCTCAACTAAGGCCTCCAAGTTAGCCTCAACTTTTGGCCTAATTGCATAGGGTACAGGTCGGGCTTTGTGAAACTTTGGCTTGCTGTCAGGTTTAATGTCCAGTCTCACGCTAATCTTTTTCATGCTCCCAAGTTCCCCATTGAAGAGTGCTGCATGTTTGTTTAACACTGCAGTCAGATCTGACTCCCCTTTTGACATCATGCGGACTGCAGGCCAGTCCAGCGTGATTTTCTCTAGCCACGCACGTCCCAGTAGCGATGGGTAATTTCCCTTTACCACATATAGTGGCAGTTTTGCAGTCTGTCCGTGCAATTTAACTGTCACCTCAATGATGCCTCTCATGGCCACAGGTTCGCCGGTATACGTCTTTAGCACAATGTTTGTTGGCTGAAGGGTAAGATGCTTTAGCATTTTGTTGTAGACAGTGTCTGAAACAAGGGACACAGCCACGCCTGTGTCCACCTCCATCCGCACTGATTGTCCCTCCACCAGTGGTGACACCCAGTAGCCATTTGAATGACCTGCAACCGTCAGTATGTGCACCTCTTCCTCCTCAGAGGTGTCGCTCCCCTCTGTTTTGCTTGTTCCATCATACTGCACTGAATGAACACTCTTTTTCCTCTCTTGTCCAAATACAGACATTTTGCTTCCATGCTTCCCAGCTCTGTCTGTTCTTTTTTTACCTCTACAGGCACGTTCAATGTGACCCATTTTGCCACAATTTCGGCATTCCAGCTCCGTACACCAGCAGTCATTAGCGTGATGGCCCGTTTTCCCACAACGGTAACATGTGCCGTTCCGCGCACCTTTAGGCTCAGACGACACCTTGTGAACTCTCCCTGTTGAACTCAACTGGTGAGCCTCCTTTTCCGCCATCTCCATGGAGACACTAACTTCAATGGCCTTTTCAAGAGTAAGGTTGTCCTCAGTAAGAAGGCGCTTCTGTGTGGCTGCATTTTGCAGACCACACACAAGTCTGTCTCTAATGGTGTCATTCAGCACCTCCTTGAACTGGCAGTGTTCCGACAACCTTTTTAAAGCAGCAATAAACATCGTCACTGATTCCCCCTCCTCTTGATTCCGTTTGTGAAGTCTAAATCTCTCAGCAATAACCAGAGGTTTTGGTGAAAAATGTGCTCCAAGAATTTCCACTAGTTGCTTATATGTTTTAGTTCCTGGCTTATCTGGCTGCACGAGGCTGCGAAGTAAATTGAATGTCTTCGGCCCGATTACACTTAAAAAGGTAGGCATGACATTTTCATTTGCCACCGCATTCGCCAATACAAAATAGTCAAAACGTTCCGTATATGCGCTCCATTGCTCCACATTGTCATCAAAATCACCGATGTTTCCTAATATAGTAGCCATCTCACATTTCAAATTAAATTTTCTGTTTACTCACTGCACCCGTAACGTACGCAGATTCATCCGCTCCTCGTTGCCACTTGTTGTGTCGGTACCTTTCTACCTAGACACAATTTAGGACTCAGAACTCAGAGATTCAAACATGAAGTGCTTTATTGGAAGGAAAGGAGGTTCTGGAAAGTTCCGAACAAAGAGAGCTAAACTTAACAGAGAACACCCAACCATTTATCTCCTGTGACAGCGCCACCACAGGTGGGAGGAGAACACACAATAGAACACACAGTACATAACAGCAACGATGGCAGCAGTCAGTGCTTGCGTGACATCAATCTGAGACTGCATGAGAGCAGTCTGAGACTGGATGGCAGCAGCCAGTGACTGAATTGCAGCACTAAGCTGTTGCGTTCCATCAGCCTGTGCTGCAGCGGAGTGCTCCACACTCCTTGCCAGTCCATCAATGCTTTCGGGCACCCTTGCCATTGCACCCATGAGCTCAGGGTGCATGCTCAAGGCCTGGCTATTCATGGCCGCGATGACATGGTCCTCCTCTGAGTCCAGTGCAGCAGGACTCGCTTGCATACTCGCCCTCCGTGGAGATGGCCCCCGAGCTTCCCTACCCCCATGGCGTTGCTGCAGCCCGCTGGGTCCCGGAGTTTCGCCCTCATCAGACCCTTCCCCCCTGCTCCCCTGCAGGGAAGCTGTGGTCCCAGTGTGGGCATGGGCTCCTCAGGAGACGCAGGCGATGAGGCTCCGGCTTCCTCTTCCTCCTCGCCTGGGGCGTCGCTGCCACTGGTTGGTTGAGGGACAGGCTGGTCAGCTGGTGGTTCACTATCTGAAAGCAGGGAGGTACAAGAGTGGCTTTAGCGTCAGGACAGGGGGGCAGTAAGGGAGCAAGGACTGGAGACAGTTAGTAAGTTGGATTGAAAGTGTAAAAGGCTGGTGTTGTGAGGGGCAAGTGGAATGAGAGAGGAGAGAAAGCTGATGAACATACCATTGCTGTCCCCAAGGGGGTCGACCTCTCCAGCGGCCATGGCACCTATCACCTGGCTGGCAATGATCCTGTGTGTTATGTTCATTAATAAATAGACATTCTTATTATGAACACAGCTAGATTTTGCTAGACACTTTTATTGAGCACATGTGGACTTGTACAGCATCTTGTAGAGGCTTCCATCTTGACTGTTGCCTTGTGGGTAGCCTAGCCTCATGGGTAATGTAGTCTTAATATATATACAGCTGGGTAGTGTAGTCTTATACATACAGCTCTACACAGGTCTACTGCTCCACCTAGTGTCCACCACAGAATGACATGTTATTGATCACTACACTGTGCACGCGCGCCTCCTGGTCTGAAGCTCAGCCGGCCCTCCACCCGTCCGTTGCTGCTTCCACCTGTTATGAGATAGATTGGCCTGCAAGAAAAGGGAAGGCGGTGAGTGAGCGTGCAGCCATGTGCTTGCCTGATGTGCCTCCCATAGTTGAATAGCCCTTAATGTATGCAAGGTGTGGAATGCGCGTGTGCATTTTATGAGATGGCCATAGGTCTTGGATGAGTGTTGGGCATTTGGGTTTTTAAACCCTCTGGGCACAGAGTGAAGTTGAGATGGAGGGATGTAGAGGTATTGAAAAGCAGGTACTCACCCTGACAAGCCGAGTGAGGTTGTTGAACTTCTTCCTACGCTGAGTGTGACTCCTCGGCACCAGGCTCCTGGAGGAGACGTGCTAAGCCACCTCCCTCCAGACTCTTCTGTATTTGCGGGGCAATGGCCTCCTGCGACTCTGTGGGTAGAACACTGCCTGTCGCCGCTCCACTGCGTCAACCAGAACCACCAAGGCCCGGTTGCTGAAGCGCCGAGCACTTTCTCTGGGCCTTTCCATTGGTGGTTCCAGCAGAATTGATGTACAGGTCTCTTCAGGCCGAGATTCAAGGCTGCAATGAGCAGGGTGTGGCTGGACGGCAAGATCGACATTCCCCTTTAAGAACTGGCTGGCGCCAGTCTGTCTGTGTTCCATTACTAACTAACATCACCTGAGCTTCGCCAGCGCTCTGAGGTAGCGCCTCGCTCCTCGACATTAGCGCCTTAAGACAGTAAGCGCCTGATTTAGCGCTCAAATCACCTCCAGGGGCAATAGAGGCCAAGTTTACAGTTGGAGGCGATAATTATCGGCAGGCGCTAAACTTTGCGCCCGGCTGATAATTGCGCCCCAAATGGGGCGATACTGAATTTCTCCCCCACTCCTGAGAGTTACCCAGTGATGTGTGTCGATGTCAAGTTAGGACAGAGCTGGTCCCAGATGTGCTCATTAGTCCATTGACTCTGTGTCTTAGCCTTACACCTGAAGAATGATCATGGGGGATATATCAGAGTGTAACCAGGAAGAGGCCAACACCATCAGTAGAGGAGCAGCAGGAGTAAATAAATGGTGAAGGAAAGGGACAGCTTTTTTGGCCTTAATGGTCTTTACTTGTTTCTTATAGTGGTCCCCTCATGCACTAGCCTGTACCAGAATAAGATTCCACAAGAGTACTTAGGCTTATTTTACTAAATCTTAAAGTAGGAGAGTAGGGTAACGGTGCTTGCTGTACAAAACATCATTAATAATTGTTTCCCCATCACTGTCTGATGGATTACAATTCGCCATTACATCTTTAGAACTAACATGTTGCTAACCAAAAATAATTCACTGCATTCAAGCATCAACCACTTCTAATAAATCAGGTGCCTGTTGTATAACAGACTCAAGTGTGGAAGACTCCACCCTTTCTTAACTGTAATTCAACTTAATACACGTTTAAATCAATAACAAAAAAATAAGAACAGATATCTTTCAGGCATATTTTACCTTTTCCAATAAGATTTTCCTTGCACAGTTGAAGATCTCTCTACCTGGTTTCTGTACACTAAGTCAGAGTACAGATCATCTAGTGGACAAGCTTAGCAACCACATTACACCATGAAGAATACATTCCGCAGGGGATCTGCCGGTCTACCACCATAACTCTGACAGGTGACCAGCAGAATCCCTAGGAGAGCTATGGAGACATGGCTGCACTGGGTCTCACCTCCTTGTAAGGGGTAGAGCCTTCACCTATTGCTTACAAGTGATGGGCAAAGTGGAAAGGTCAACTGGGTCCTGACTGTGGATCCAGAGTGAGACACCCTAACCTCAGAGCTCCCACTCTTGATCCACAGTCGAGGCCCAGCATGTTAGTGGAGGCCAGTGCGTCGAGTGAGAGGAGGTGTACCGGCCTCCACAAGGACATGTGTGGGCCCCACCAGTGTGGCCTGGACCTCTGAACACTGCTCCAATTTTCATCAGATCAGCCCCTTGGCTCAGGAGGCTGAAGAGAACATTGCTAGGACTGGGAGCACGAGCAATCCGCCCCCTCCCCCATATCTCACCCCCCGCCCCCACCCACCTGCCCTAAGGATCAGACAACTGGCCGGGTTTCTACAGGCCTCGGGTAGCCTGAAGTGTTACTTGCACCCGCCTGCCTCATGCTAATGAAGTGCCGTCCCATTGATCTCACAAACTCCTGTGGGGTTGGTGTTGGAGGTCACTTGCGTGTGGAATCCCAGCGTAACCACCAGGATCACAACCGAGGAATGTCAAAGCCTCCCTGTTTGGCCACGTGCGGGTACATTTTCCAAATGTGTGCTCTTGGCACATAGCCTTACCTGCTGGGAGTATCAGGAAACTGTGGCCATGCTCCCCACTGTTTCTCAATAGGCACGCCCAGTGGGTGAGACTTCACACCAGAATTTACACTATGTTCACACTGCCTTGTTCCCTTAGCACCTAGTAACAGTTGTTGAGTCAGAGCTACAGACAGACGTAGAGAGGGATCATTACAATTAGAAGTTTCTGATTGCTTCATGTCTCAAACATTAGTTTAGCTCTGCAGTATTTACAATTGTCCTCTCGTTTCCAAAAAAGACATCTTCTCACCCATCCCACCCACTCCCTTGATGTATCAGAGAAAGGCCCAGAGCAGGAGGACCCAGATGATTCACTAGGACTAGAGACATGTGTGATGGAGCCTCCCATTCCCAATGCCACATGGGCAAAGGAGACGAATATCACATCGTGATTCGTGTTCTGTATGTCTCTGACCCCCTCCAAATACTGTTCTTATTTTTACTGAAGGAGAATTTTAAGAAAGCTACCTACATTGGAGTGGCTGCCTTCACAGATGGGACAAACATTTGCTTTCCACCTGCCCTGATGGCAGGAGACCAGTGGAGAGATTTGGACAGTAGTGGGGCAGCTGCTGAAAGGGATTGTCTGCCCATTTGCCTGTATGCATTTCTATTGTTTTTACAGGAATAGACTAACCTAAAATGATCCAAATTGACTTCTTTACCCTTGAGTTAGAGAGTGGAAAACTGGGCAAAGTTTGAGAATGATCAAATTAACTCACAATGGATGATGGTCAAATTTGGGTCATTTAATGTTACAGATTAGGTTTGGTTCAATTCTGTACCAATAAACCTACTGGAAAGGGTTTATCTTTCTGCTTTCTCTTTTACTGTCAAACTGTAGCCATCTCATGCCAGGATGTGTCTGTTACCTGCACTCAACCTGTGCTTTCCCTACTTAGACCAGCCAGCTCAAAGGTGCACTCAGTATTAACCCTGTGAATGCCAGAGAATTCCAGGCTTCCTGGGCTGCCCAGTGTTTTTTTAGCTGTCAGTTCACACATCCTGATACTGAAATAAACGGCAGTAATAAAATGACTCAGATTCAGGAGGGAATGTTCACCTTAATGTTAGCATAATTTCAACAAAATGAATACCTGAAAAAATGTAAATGAAAAAAAACCCTATTTCTGCTCCCCATCCTTCCTTTTCTGCCTGATCTGACACACTCTCGAGGTTAACACTAACAACACTGCCTTAGCTGGCTTCAGTACTCCTCTTCGGTATGATTAGCGCAAAGTTATGAAGCAGGAAAATGTGGCACAGCACGAACAACGGCATAAAGTGGCACAGTGCAGAAAGGCAGACATTGTATTGGTGCAAATACCAGGAGCACTGGGACAGGGATCAAAAGCTTCCTTGGTGAAATGCAGCTGCTCCTTTCCTTCATCGAATCTCATCCAAACATCACAATGTATTGATTGTGGAGCGAAAATCCTCGCTGGATTTATCGAGATGGGTAATACCAGAGCACCAAGATTTTGAGGGTTGGATGTTTTGGGCGGGATCCTTTTCCACCAATGTTACACCCATTCTTCTTCCTGCTGATATTTCTGGTCTTGATGGGTTGGGAGGCATACCCTACATCAGAGTACACACACAAATGACATGCATGCAAGGCAGCATAATTCCTATCATTTATACCCCCACTGGCATTATTCCCATCAGTGTAATTTACAAGCAACCTTGTCATGAGCTGACCCCTTCAGTGGGCGAGATTCATTGGAAGGTGCTTCCCGTTTGAAAAACCTTTGCCCATTCCTCAGGTCTGTCTGCATGTTTATTTATTTTTTTCTTTGTTTTTTGGAGTTGCTGAGCTGCACTTTAAACTGTTACCAGCCTCCACCCATGGGAAAGGGATACCATAGAGCAGAGTGGGTTTCCCTATGGGGATTGTCCTCTAGTATCTTGATGGAGGAGAAGAAGGCAAACAGAATAAAGGAGATTGAGGAAGCAGCGAAGAAGGATGAGGACATCCCGTTATTAACCCTACGGTGAATATATATCCCCTGCAGATCTTACCAGTGACTGCGAATGGCTGTCAAATACTGCCCAGCTCTTAAATTTAATCCCACAGACTCCTTTCAAACTGCAACCAGCCAGGAAGCCGTTGCTGCCTGTATATACGCCAGGTCACCAACACCACTTTCAGGAGAGCTGCAGAACTCACCCATTGGGGATGAACTTGAGGTAGCGTCTTAAAAAGGCGATGCCATCCACATTGTACTGTGCAATTCTCCTGTGGAGGGATCAGATTTGCTGAATAGAAAGAGATTCTGCTCCCTCAATGTTCCAATTCTCTGTGATCAGCAAGTATTAATTCTACATATCGCACCAAATTTGCAGGAAGTTGCCTTGACGCATTCTTGATGAAGAATTCAGACTCTCCAATCTATTGGTAGCAGTGAAGTGTTGGGATGTCTTCTGGGAGAGAAGGCGTATCCCTCACTTCCATGATCCTACTTCAACTGCCAAACTCACCAACTGAACAATGCTATGATGAGGTCCATGGTCATTGAGCGGACTATAGGGGTTTTGAAGGCAAAGTTTTGCTATCTTGATAGATTAGGAAGGACACTGCAGTCTGGTCCCAACCACGGTCGCATCATAGATGCTGTGCCCTTCACAATTTCATCATTCCGAATGGACTGGACATGGAATAGCAGGAGGAGGTGTGGCTGGATGCAGAGGAAGGGTAAAGAACCTGGAGCTCAACATCAAGAGAATCAACACTCAGAGTACTGGCAGATCTCATACCATTGGCTGCCTTGGTCAGGTCATTAAGGTGTTTGTAGCCCTGCTCTGTTGTCTTGGGGTGATAGTGATGGCATCCTGTGTATAACACAGTCCGGCTGTGTGTTATTCTGTGTCTAACACACTCCTGTTGTTATCTTCTATACGTATATATCTATACTGAGTAAAATTATGGGACAGTGTTCAAAGGAACAGACAGCTGTTAGCCACCTTATACCTGCCATATTTTGTACTCACAGAATCATAGAAAGTTACAGCACGGAAGGAGGCCATTTTGGCCCATCGTGTCCGCGCCGGCCAACAAAGAGCTATCCAGCCTAATCCCACTTCCCAGCTCTTGGTCCGTAGCCCTGCAGGTTACAGCATCCCAAGTGCACATCCAAGTACTTTTTAAATGTGGTTAGGGTTCCTGCCTCTACCACCCTTTCAGGCAGTGAGTTTCAGACCCCCACAACCCTCTGGGTGAAGACATTTCCCTCAAATCTCCTCTAAACCTTCCACCAATTACTTTAAATCTGTGCCCCCTGGTTTTTGACCCCACTGCTAAGGGAAATAGGTCCTTTCTATCCACTTTATCTAGGCCCCTTTCAGTGTTTCAGTGTTAAATATGAAAACGTGTTATGCGATTTCCCTCAGCCTCAGGGAGCTTATCCATGGAACACCTGAGCCATACAGACCAGAAAGGTCTCAGTCTCCATCCCTGGTCTGTGCTGAGTTTGTTGATCTCAGCGAGAGCACTTGAGCTGTCTTCATGCTCCCTGAGCTACTGAGGGGAAGAAGGTCAGTCAGAGTTCCTGGGCCCTGCTTGTCTATGCAGTCAGAAGGTGCACGTGTTTGTACATAAGCTGAGGTCAGGATGTGGGTCACGTCGGCTGGTGACACTCATCGCCTGGGCTGTTCCATGACTAGCAGCCAGCAGAGCAAAGCAGCATCATCTGTGGAGCTGAGCCTCAGCATGAAGGGCATGGGAGAAACTTGGAGTGAGGAGAAACATGCCAAGGAGCACCAATGCTTCGAAGTCATTTCAATGGTTTGTCTCTGCACTTTGCCCAAGGAGTGCTGTTAGTTCTTGGCTGTGGTGATTGACAGGAACTAACATCCTCCTCCACGGCTCAGTGCCATCATCAAACAAAGCACAAAGGAGCAGGCTCCAGCTCTAGAAAAACAACTTTATTAACAAACAAAAAAAATCATACTGTGGATCCTGTGTTCAGTCAGTGACACCGTTTTAACATTCAAGTTTAACCTTCAGCCTCCTAGGCCCTAAGCTCTGGAATTCCCTCCCTAAACCTCTCCACCTCTCCATCTCTGTCCTCCTTTAAGATGCTCCTTAAAAATTATCTCTGTGGCCAAATTTTTTCAGCTGTCATAATGTCTCTTTGGCTCAGTGTCAACTTTTGTCTGATAACATTCCTGTGAAGCGCGTTGGGATGTTTTACTACGTTAAAGGCGCTCTGAAAATACAAGTTGTTGTTGTTAAAAGCACAAGAGTTGGTTGCAGCTTTTGACATTGGCACTTTATGAAACAGCCACTGAGGCTTCCAGAGCTTACGCACACTATAAGAACAATAGCCACCTGGGAACGAGTTACTGAGCTGGAAAATGTCCATATTGTCAAGAATAACCTGGCAACAGTGGAGTTCTATTTCAATGGGGCTAATTTTCCCAGCCGCTTCCTGCCGTGGTGCTAGACAGGAGCCCAACGGCAGGATCGGCAGGATTTGCAGGAGGCCGGGAGCTCCCAGCACAGGCCCACCTGTTGGCAGGGTCTGCAGCACCCGTGGTAGGACCAGGGGGAAAGTCAGGAGCAGGTCCAGATCTCTCAGGCTGGTCTCGGTGATCAGCACCTTCTTGCTGCTGGTGGGAAATCACGATCCTGAGGGATGGCGGGTGGGGGGGTTGCTGCAGAGTGGTCATAAAGTTTGGATGAGGCCTACCGGCAATTCTTCAGCCTGTCGCTGGGACTGCTGTGAACCCATCAGTTGGTAGAGGAACAGGCAACAGCATCATCCTCCCTAGGAGTCCCATTCCATTTGAGCAGGAGTCCATGGTACAGAACGGCCCATAATTTAATATTATGATTGCCTGTCTCATCAGGGAAACTATGGGTGGGCTGAGTTTCAGCCTGTGGTTTAGGGAGGAGAGAAAGATCAGCCATCATTCCCAATCTTGATCGTATCAAAGCACCCCTACCGGAACCCGTGAGCGTGTATATCTCTGGTGAGGATAGTGTCAGGGTTAGCTGTGGCCAAACAGCCTGCTGACACTGATTGTCTATGCCCACACCAAATACTGGAGCCCTCTGAGATTTTGCGCCTTCAGGAGTGAAGGAGATTAAGAAGAAAATAATTTGTATGTGATATCATGGTGTGAAGTCGTGCTGTCGTTAAACGTGTTCTGTTGTGCGATTGACCACACTTCAAATTAAACCCTCAATCTCCTAGAATTGAATAATATTACACACTCAGGCAGATTCGGAAATCTGCAGCCAACTGTTGTCTTCACACGGTTTTATTTTTAATTATCCTTCAAAGAATCAAAATAATTAGCCAGCTGCTGAGTGGGGCAGGAAAGCAGACACTTAAACCTTCAAAGACTCAGCTGGTAAATGCGCTGCAGGGTGAGGGGCTGAGGCATACAGACCAGGGAAGTCCCAGCCTTAATTAATCTCAGCTGGGGCCACAGTAGGCACAGCCCCAATTAGCCTCGGTGTCCTTGGGCCAGACTGGGACTTTGAGCTGCAATGTGCATGCTTGTTGATTATGAGTGAGGATAGGAGCCGAGTCAGACGTGAGGGTCGCCACAGTGAAATAGCCCGGGCCAACCCTCAACGCTCGCTGTCTAGACTCCGCCATTTTGAATGGGCAAGGTTATGGAGGGCTATTGATCAAACAATACCGCACAAGTCAGTGCCTTCAGGAGGGGCGAGAGCAATATTGGAACAAGAAACTAAAATATAAACAGTAAAGGTGCATGCAGTCTCACTTGGGCTTGTATACACTGAGAAGAATTATAGAAATTACAACACAGAAGGAAGCCATTCGACCCACTGTGCCTGTGCTGGTGCTAGCTCCTCAGCTGAAGCCGTCGACTCTAATCCTTGCTTTCTTTTTTATATTCTTCCTTTTCCAATAATTACACAATTCCCTTTTAAATCATGCCATAGTCTCTGCCTCCGTGGCCACTGTGGTAAAGCATTTCCTGTTTCCTGTATGAACAGATTTCTTAAAACAAGCATTTTGACTCTGTTTACATGATCTATTAAAAGATCAGATTTATGTATTTAAACTCGAGGAACAGCACCTCAACTTCCGATTAGGCACTTTACAGCCTTCCGGACTCAATATCGAGTTCAACAATTTCAGATCATAACCTCGGCCCCCATTATATTTTTATATATTTTTTATCCACACTTTTGGTTTGTGCCTTTTCCTTTTTCTCTCTCCCACATGGCAGCTGTCTCTCACTCTGCCAGCGCATTTCACACTTCATCTAGAGCCATCCTTTGTCTCTTTACCTGTCCTATTACCATCTCGTCTCGTCTTGAATATCTCTTAATGTCTCTTCACCTCCCAGACCTTCCCTTTTGTTCTTTCATCCCCTCCCCCATTTCCCAGCCCCCAAACTGACCTTTTAATCTGTTTCATTTCCTGCTTTTTTCTCAGTTCTGAAGAAGGGTTTCGACCTGAAACATTGACTCTGTTTCTCTCTCCAGGGATGTTGCCTGGCCTGCTGAGTTTTTCCAGCATTTTCTGTTGTTATTTTGGATTTCCAGCATCCGCAGTATTTTGCTATCGTATCAGATTTATGTATTTGTAGTTTAAGGCCTATTTTGGATGAAAGCTTTGTTCAACAAATCTTTGGGCATTTGGTGATTATAAAAGTTGCCAGTATTGTTTGTACATCAAGCTGGAAAACATACAGGGAGATTCACTCGCATATAAATCCTGTTAATTAGCTCAATGACCAGCTTCCAGCAATTGTTAACAAGCAGCCAGTTCCCAGGTTTTTTTTCTCCTTAAGATACTAACTAAGTCTGAAGCAATTCCGCCAGCCTGTACGAATCAGACAGAGAGTTGGCCAACCATTTGACCAAGCTCCAAGCTGCCCTCACCTGCTGTGCACACGTCCACTTCCCAGCACGAGCCACTGCAAGGCTCAAGGGACTGAAACCCTGGCTGGTTTTTCCTCTCCAAGAATCACTAGGGTCAATTGTTGCACCCACTCACTGCCCTAACTGAGTGCAGGTCAGGGATTGAACCTCGGGCCTTCCTGGCATGTGTGACTCATACCCACACGAGGTAGTGCATTTATCAAGTGAGTCACAAGAGGTGCTCCAATGATACTTCTGCACGGTGTGTTGTGGAAACACATTCCCTGCTCCAGCTCAGTCATCGGGTTCTCGCCAATTGACAGCTGGACTCTAAACCATTTAAATGACACTTTACTGGCTTAAAAAGTGGAACACTCTGTTGTGTATGTAATATGTGTGCTACTTTGAACCTATGGACAGGACTGCACTACTTGTTGGGCGTAGTGATACGCAGTACCACTCCTGGCCATAGGGGTATAAATAGTACTGTGGGTACTGATCCCCCTCAGTTCCCGCCTGTGGGCATGAAGTAAAGACCTATGTATAGTCCCTACCTCCAACCAGTAAAGACCTGTTTGAGTTATACGTTTAAGTCTTTGTGTTAATTGTTCAATACAATACACATACTTAACACTGGCGACGAGTCGGTTCGAACACTGCGGCAGTTATTCCACAGCGGCTTCGTCCAAAGACAGGACGTTGAAGAGAGGTTCCAATCCTCAACACCCCACTGAAAACTGAAGGGCAGCAGAAATCCTGACAGCTTCCAGCGACTGGAAGCGACAGGCATTAGGACCCTGAAGCCTCCATAACCTCGTGGGTAAGCCAGAGCCCGGGAGGGCGCGAGCGGGTAAGCCAGAGCCCGGGAGGGAGCGAGCAAGAGCCGCCGAGCGGGTGAGCCAGAGGCCGGGAGCCGCTTCAAGCGGGAGGCGCTTAGCGGGCCAGCGATCGCACCGGTGATAAGGGCTGAGAACCGTTTCGGGCGGGCGGCGCACCAGCGATCGCACAGGAGATAAGAGCCGCAGTCGGGCTGAAAGTCAGCGACGAGAAGCGCGGGAAAACCGCCATTGAAGTGGGCGGGGAGAGCGAGAAGCGCGGGAAAGCCGCCATTTTTCGCGGGAAAACCGCTGGGGAAGAAGGCAGAAGCGGGAAAACCGCCATTTTGTGGCCGGAGGACGACGGCAAGAGCGGGAAGCCGCCATCTTTGATAACAAGTAAACAAAATAAAATCTGAGAAATTGCAAATCTACAATGCCTAAACATGGGAATATTAGCACCTTTGATAGTGACCTCGAAGATTGGGCCATATATGTTGAAAGAGTAAAAAATTATTGTAAGGCCAATAAAATTCATGACCAAGATAAAGCTCTAACATTATTAAATTTAATGGGTGCGAAGACATACGGGCAATTGAAACACCTGTTATCACCAGATGAACCGGCGGATAAGACGTTCGATGAGATTGTTACTGTCCTGAAAGATCATCTAAACCCCACGCCGCTGATGCTAGCGGAACGATTTAAATTTTACGACAGAAGGCAGCTACAGCATGAAAGCAATGCTGATTATTTGCTGGAATTGCGTAAATTAGCGAAATATTGCCAGTTTGGAACGGGACTGACAGAGGCACTTCGAGACAAATTTGTGTGTGGTTTATTTAAACAGGATACACAAAAGCGACTGCTCGAGGAGAATGAGCTGACGCTTGAGAAGGCAGTCACTATGGCAGCAGCACACGAAGCCGCAGCGAGAGGCACGGCAGTAATGCAGCTACGGTCACCGGAGCTCAGTGCACACAAATTGGGTGTGAGTTCTGGCAAATGTTATCGTTGTGGAAAGACAACGCATGATCAGAACCAGTGTTGGTTTAAAAACCAAGAATGTAGAACTTGTGGTAGGCTTGGACATATAGCTAGAGTATGCAGGTCAGGGAAGAAGACCAGCAACAAGAAGTCACCGCAAGGAAAATACGCAAAGGTACACAAGGTGACCGAACAGGAGTCCGATTCAGACGCTAGCAGTAATGAACTGGCTAGCTTAAGAGTACTCAACGCTGGTAAGGGTGCAGACCTCCAGACAATTTGGGTCACTCTTCAGATAGAAGGAGTCCAAGTAAAACTGGAATTGGACACTGGATCGGCATTGACGGTCATAAATAAGAAAGATTACGGAAAGTTATTCCAACATGTTCCCCTACAGGATACGGGGATTATATTGAAAACATACACGGGGCAAAGAGTGTACCCCATCGGGAAAATAGAGGTTGCAGTGGTCCACAAGGGCGAAGACAGTCAAATAATGGACTTATATGTGATATCTGAAGGAGGTTCTCCACTACTAGGACGGGAGTGGATTAGGAAAATGAATATGGACTGGCATTTCCTACAAACAATAACGAGTGAGAACTCGGTGAAGATAGTCGGCCCAGACTCTGGAACGGATGATGGTAAGCCCAACTCAGGTGCAAAAGACAAAGTTTCAGCACAGAATTCCACTGAGCAACAACAACATAGTTTAACTGTGGATTCTGAGTCTGGCAAGTCTACTGATGTGCCCATTTCTGAGGGACACCGGGCTCGAACTCAACTCCATTTCAAACTACAACAGCAATTAGAACAAATGCTTCGCCGTTGTGAGCAAGAGTTGAATGCAACGAAAGAGTTCTTTGATATAGAGTTGGAGAATCTGGAAAGACAACAGAAGCAGCTGATGGAGAAAATGGAGCAGGAGCACACAAAACGTCTGATGTCAGAGGAGTTAACGGTCAGCCAACTCCTGCATATGCTGAAGGACAGGACTCTGAAATGGGAAAAACTTGAACACGAACTTCAATATTCAAAGGAAAGGGGTTCGGAGCTATCAAAGGTTATTGGAAGAGCTGAGGTGGCAACACAGACTGAGATGACTGCAACAGAGCAGCCCTTGGATGCCAAAAGTACGCTGACTCACGTCAACGTAGAACAACAGACCGCTGAAACAGCTGCTCCGGTAGAGGGATTGAATAGTCCGATCAATCAATCTCCAAAAGAAGTTGAAGTAGTAAAATCTCAAATGAGGTCATTAGTAAACGACTTGCTGAAAGCCCAGAAAAAGCTGGATGAAGAGGTACGCATGAAGAAGTCTCTTCAGGAAAGATGTCTGGACTTGGAACAAAAGCTGGCTAACGCCCAGCTGGGTATGGAGGAAATAGAAGACCCTCTCGCTGGCCTAGATCAGGACGACACCGAATATTACTATGTCCTGTCCTGCCCAACTTGTAACTTCGACTCCCACCATACAGAAATCATGGAGGAGCACCGAAAGTCTACAGAACATCGGGAGAAGGTGGCTCTACTACGGAAAAAGGAGGGAGAGAAGGAGGAACTGCGCATGCAGCTGGCAGCTGACAGTGGAGCCCAGAGAGTCTCCAAGAAGCAGAAAAGGAAAAGTCGAAACAGAAGATGACCCATCTGAACCATTATTACCTCTACCAGATCACACACGTGGTCCCTCCGAACGGAGCCAATTCAGTTCGGAAGTTCAAACTGTTAAATCCATGGAAGGACTATTGAATGAGTCACTCCAGCAACGTGAACCGACTCCACCACAGAGATTGAATCTGTGAACTGTTTTCCGCAGAGACTGAATCTGTGATCTGTTTTGACATGAAGTTATCTATGTTATTCTGTTATGTAAACCTGAAGTTATATATGTATATATGTTATTACGTTATGTTAAATGGGGAGATGACTGTAAAGCTAGGAAGGGAGGAATGTTGTGTATGTAATATGTGTGCTACTTTGAACCTATGGACAGGACTGCACTACTTGTTGGGCGTAGTGATACGCAGTACCACTCCTGGCCATAGGGGTATAAATAGTACTGTGGGTACTGATCCCCCTCAGTTCCCGCCTGTGGGCATGAAGTAAAGACCTATGTATAGTCCCTACCTCCAACCAGTAAAGACCTGTTTGAGTTATACGTTTAAGTCTTTGTGTTAATTGTTCAATACAATACACATACTTAACACACTCCATTATTATAGATGAATAGTCATTGGCTGCTTCAGTTCCACTAACATTAACAAATGCAAAGAACAAGCTGCAAATCAGGAGAAAGTGACACTTTCACTGCACGGGTCTGACAAGTAATACTTTGCATTTAAACATTGCTCTGCTTTTTATGTTTTGTACTACACTCTGAGTGATTGAGGGTGGGTGAATCTCGTTTATTTGTAACAACATTAATAACTTGCAGTCACAAAGGCATAATCAGATAAAAATGGATGTTAAGCCAAAGAAGGAGACATAACATAGAATGTATAGCATAGCAAGAGGCCATTCAGCCCAACAGGTTTATGCTGGTGTTTATGCTCCACTAGCCTCTTCCTACCCCTCTTCCTCTAACCCCTTCAACATATTCCTTTCTCCCTCATGTGTTTATCCAGCTTCTCCTTAAATACATCTATACATATATGCGAGTTCCACATTCTCTGAATAAAGAAGTTTCTCCTGAATTACCTATTGGATTTCAATAAGCAATTCAATATTAGGAGGGGTGACCAAAAGCTTGTTAAAGAGCTGGATTTTAAAGAGGGTCTTAAAGGACGAGCGGGAGGTGGCGAGCCGGTGCGATTTAGGGAGAGAATTCCTGGGAGTGAGGCCTAAGCGGCTGAAGACAAGGCAGCCAATGGTTGGACGAAGGGAGAGGGCTGCACAAGTAGCCAGAATTGGAGGAATGGAGAGTTCGATGGGGGCAGTGAAGTTGTAGGGATGGAGGTGGTTACAGAGGTGTAGCCGTGAAGGGATTTAAACGTGGTTGAGAATAGGCCTTTTTGTGAACTTAGAGAGTACAAACAAGAACAGCAGGAAAGTGTTAATTTAAAGAAGGGAAAGCTTGGACGGACTATACTAACATTCAGGTAAGGAGGACCGGTTTGGATAAAATGTCCTCTTAATGTTTTGTGAATCTGTACCCCTGGAACCCTTTGTGCCTCTACCCAATTAGACTCTTATTTTCCAAGGAGTATGTGGTCTCCTTATTCCTCCTACCTCACGGTTATCTATATTAAAATTCACTTACCAATTACACGCCCATTCTGCAACTTTGTTAACATCTTCTTGTCTTTTGTCAGTTTTCCTCAGTATTAACTATACCCCCAATTTGGTATCATCCACAAATTTTAATATTGTGCTTCCAATTCCCAAATCCAAATCATTTATGTAAATAGTGAACAACAGTGGTCCCAGCACCAATTCCTGTAAAACACCACTTCCCACCAGTCTGAGTAGTTACCTCTAACCCCTACTTTCTGTTTTTTTGTTTTGTCGCCAGCTTGCTATCCATTCTGCTACATACCCCCTGACTCCTCATGCTCTGACATTAGTCATGATTCTACTATCTTTTCTACCTTATCAAAGGCCTTTTGAAAGTCCATGTATATCACATCCGCTGCATTACCCTTATCTACACTTTCTGTTATTTCTTTAAAGAATTCAATAAGGTTGGTCAAGCATGGCCTTCCCTGTTGAAATCCGTGCTGACTACTCTATTATATTTTTGGATTTTCTATTACCTGTTTCTGTAAAGATTCCAATATCTTTCCTACCACAGACGTTAAGCTTTGTGATCACCCCTTTGAATACAGGTGACTAAAAGTTTTAACAACCTTGGCTGACTCTAATGCTTGAGAATGGGAGACAGACAGACAGACAGACAGAGAGACAGAGACAGGCAGACAGAGATAAATGCCTAATTCCTCTCTGTGAGACATTAATCTAGGACTAACTGTTTCATTGAAGAATGATAAAAAAAAATATGGGTCCAGTTGCTTTTTGAAAAGTTTAAAAAAATATTTTACAGAAACAACTTAGCAAAAAGAATCTTTACCCGCATAAAACTCTGACATAAGTTGTCAAGTCCATCCCTGCCAGATCATATGAGCTGAATCATAATTACCATTTGACAGGGTTTCTTAAATATTAAAAAAAAACACAAATCTGCAAAGTTGTTTTAGCCTGTATACAGTTGCTGGGTGGTGTGTTATTTTTCCATCTGCTGAGATGATAGAACACAACAAGATTCCCAGTAGGAGAAATGCCTGTGATTTGGGAATAATTGTTAAAACTGCTACTCTAACCTGTACATGGCAAGGAATAAAAACACAGTTTTCAGTTCATAAAGGAGTTAACCTGTGTATAGAAACAGCAGTCCAGTGGGAGATATGAGAAATTCTGAGTTTTGACACTTTCATCCCATTAGTCTGAGCTGGATTCGAACTCAGGCCGTAGAGGTGAAAGGATCATATATTAACCTGCTGACCCACCTAGTCCCAAGAAGGTTGGAGTTATGTCAGTGAAAGCACAGTTTAAAACTAAACAGTAAAGTACTGGGAAACAGCAGAGAAGGAATGTGAAAGAATATAAATAAAGGATTCTCACTTATTAGGACTCCACTGTGACAAACTCTCCGACATTGTAACTGAATAATCAATTGGTGCCTCCAGCTCTTCCTCGCTGTGTATATTCAGTAGCCGGAGTTCATTAAAAATCAATTTTTATAGATTTACAAAAGGTATCAAGATGAGACAACACACACAGAACTGGAAAGGCCTGAGGGGATTCTGGCACAACAGGTCACTGGTACAAATGGGACTTAGACCTGCATTTTCTAACTACATGGAGTATTCAGTCGGGAGGTCCCAGAGAAATTGACGGGTTTCAGACTATCCCTTCCATTTCTTGCTCAGTCTGCTCAAGATCCATTAACATGCATCAATAAATATCACACAACTGGATCTTTTATTGGACGCTTTTAACTGTCAAGCAGTCTCGATCCCACAAGCTAGCTTCACTGTAGGAAATGTAAGGAGGAAGTGGATAGCTATTAAAGGAGTGGGTTCTTGAGAGGTAATTCATTTTTGGGATGGGTCAGAAAGCCTGCAGACCCTTTTTCCAATACTGCATTGTCCTACATACTGTTAATTCCTTTTAAAAGGGGAAGATCTTCTGTGGGAGTACCACCATTCACTGACCAGTATAACACTGGCAGTTAGACATCTATGTGCTTTCAGTGGGATTGGCACCCTTGTTTTGGAATGCCAATTTAAAAGAAATAATTTGGTGCCATCTTTGAGGAAGTGACATCCCAAGTGGCATGATGTCTCCAGACTTCCAAACGGCATTTGACAAAATTCCACATGAAACTCAGAGCTGTGGAGATTCTGGATAAATCTTGGGACTGGGTAAGAATTTAACTGAAGGGTTAAAAAGTAATGGGTACTTGTTCATACTGAGCGGGGTGCCTCAGGGATTGGTGTTGGGACCGCTACTTGTTTCTAACTTACATCGATGACTTGGGTTCAAAATCTCAAAGCAACTTGGTTAAATTTGCAGATGATACAAAACCAGGAGGGGGAGTGGAATCGGAAGAGCAGCACAAATTAATGACAAAATGGGTTTGACAAAAATGAGAATGAATTCCTTGGGGGTACTGCTAGTTTCCTGCCGTATCTCTGGCAGAATCCCAGGAAAATAGTAGAGAAGCTGGGAGTTTCCTGAAGTTTCAGCCATGAATTAACAGGGTAAATTGATACCCTTCAAATACACTTCAACGGAGCACACCTTGGACATTGGATTATAGGACTGCCCCAGTTCTTTGACACCTGCACTATCTGGGCACAGCTTTTGCTGGTAGCTCAGGAATTTACCCTCCAGCAAGCCACACCTTTTGGCTTACATTCGCCTGCTTCTCGCTGCTCATTACTCTCTGACATGCGACGTTTCCGTGTCATTTCACTCTTTATTTCCCTGGAATTGTAAAAGTTAAACGATGAGCTGTGCTGTCATTACCTGCATTATCTGGGTTTCAGTCCAGTTTGCAGGTTTTCTTTCACAATTGGGTACTGTCACAATACCCAGCATTATATAAAGCCCACCTCATCATATGGTATTTTAATGGAAAGAACTTAAGGGAGTTTTGGCGTGTGCAGAATTTGTTTTTTTTCCCGATTCCCAATCCGACATGTTTTTAAAAAAATGGGATCCAAGTTTCTCCAGTTGCAAGTTAGCCTGTCATCCCGTACAGGGAATGCTGCTTGTTTCAGCCCCAAAAGGGGCCAAGTTTAACAAAAAACAGTTACTGACAGCCCAAAGGAAAATGTTGGCAGGATCACCCCTGATGATACGAGTTCCTCGTAGCCAAATGAAAATAACTTGTTGTTCATCTTGTTCTCTCGGCCTAGAAATGAATGGGGCGTTTGTTGTCAGATCTGACTGGAGCAACGCATGCTTTGATCCACTTTGATTTCCAATTCATTTGTGCACATCATACCCAATTTACCCAGGAAAGTGCCAATTTCTCATTTGCTTCCTTCACAATGGAGTGGTGCCTGCCTCACATCCAAATTCAGTCCAGAGTCAGTCCCGGATGAGATTGCTGCTTCTGCTGAATGCTTTTTTTTATCCTCCTGTATTTGGATTTGCTTCAAAAATAATTAATTTTCTTCAATTTGGACTTTGTGCTTTGATCCACATTGGTTGTTGAATGAAGAAGGCTTTATTTAATCAGAGCTTTAAAAGGAGCTCAGTGAGTTTAGTCAGGTCCAAGCGAATTAGGCTGGAACGAGAACTGACTGTTATTTGAACCGAAAATCTGCCTTTCACAATCTACTGACACTCAGGGCTCATAATCTCCGACTGCATGAAAGCCAGAGGAACAAACGTAAAAAAGCAGAGATGGGGAATTTGCGCAAAGTCCTTTCCCTTTTGATCTGCTACTGAACTGCTATATATATTCTTCACTTTAAAGTCTGTGCTGAAAATGATCCGAGGGAACATCTGTTACAGCAGAATTAGCTCGATGCTGCGGAACCATCTGGAATGTTGTGCTGTCGATTTATCGACTACAGGACCAAGTGCTCGCAATACCAGGCTGAAAGTCAGTAACTGACCATATGGTAACTTCACAGACTGAAGTGCACACCAACCAAATTCACCCGCTATCCATATTGTTCGCTAAACCTTATCTTTTTACATTTAGTAAAAACTGGAATTAAAATTTATACGGTGATCAAATTTTTTTTTAGATCAGCAATGTTTTCCTGTCTACAATCGGCACCCCAGGTCTGGCGGGCCACAAGTGGGATATTATTACTGGGAATCATTACTTGTGACTTCAGCAAAAGCTGACTCTTGGCATCAGACACCTGAGCTACAAGGAGGGACTACAGAAGGCTGTTTACACCAGAGAAGTGAAGACTGAGAGAGAATCAAGGAGGGGAAATGATCAGCCCGGGTTCTTAAGTGTTTTGTTAAGTTGTACCCTAAGAAACTGTTTACCATGGCCCTAAGAATAAAAATGTGTTGGGGGGGGGGTGGGGGTTGAAATATGAGATGAAGCTTAGAAGAGGGAAAGTGAATGGACAGATCAGAGTGACACAGAGTGGTAAATGTTTGGAATGGACAATCTAGGGAGGCGATCGAGGGTGGCTCAGTAACTTTAGGAGAAAGTTGGTTAGATATTTGGCCAGAAAATCAATTTGGGTTTATAGATTTCAAACCCTCACACTGCCCCACCCCTCACACTGTCCCCCCTCCCCCCTCACACTGTCCCCCCTCCCCCCCTCACACTGTCCCCCCTCCCCCCTCACACTGTCCCCCCTCCCCCCCTCACACTGTCCCCCTCCCCCCCACACTGTCCCCCTCCCCCTCACACTGCCCCCCTCCCCCCTCACACTGTCCCCCCTCCCCCCTCACACTGTCCCCCTCCCCCTCACACTGTCCCCCCCTCACACTGTCCCCCCATCCCCCTCACACTGTCCCCCCTCCCCCCCTCACACTGCCCCCCCTCCCCCCTCACACTGCCCCCTCCCCCTCACGCTGTCCCCCCCTCACACTGTCCCCCTCCCCCCTCACACTGTCCCCCCCTCACACTGTCCCCCTCCCCCCTCACACTGTCCCCCCCTCACACTGTCCCCCTCCCCCTCACACTGTCCCCCTCCCCCTCACACTGCCCCCCTCCCCCTCACACTGTCCCCCCTCCCCCCTCACACTGTCCCCCTCCCCCCTCACACTGTCCCCCCCTCACACTGTCCCCCTCCCCCCTCACACTGTTCCCCCCTCACACTGTCCCCCTCCCCCCTCACACTGTCCCCCCCTCACACTGTCCCCCCTCCCCCCTCACACTGTCCCCCCCTCCCACTGTCCCCCCTCCCCCCTCACACTGTCCCCCTCCCCCCTCACACTGCCCCCCTCCCCCCTCACACTGTCCCCCCTCACACTGTCCCCCCTCCCCCCTCACACTGTCCCCCCTCACACTGTCCCCCCTCCCCCCTCACACTGTCCCCCCTCCCCCCTCACACTGTCCCCCCTCCCCCCTCACACTGTCCCCCCTCCCCCCTCACACTCTCCCCCCTCACACTGTCCCCCCCTCACACTGTCCCCCCTCCCCCCCTCACACTGTCCCCCCCCTCACACTGTCCCCCCTCCCCCCTCACACTGTCCCCCCTCCCCCCTCACACTCTCCCCCCTCCCCCCCTCACACTGTCCCCCCCTCACACTGTCCCCCCTCCCCCCCTCACACTGTCCCCCCTCCCCCCCTCACACTGTCCCCCCTCCCCCCCTCACACTCTGGACCTGGCCAGATGGACTGATATGGTCTTTTCCAATCGGTGCGTTCCTACGCAATTACCACAAACCAAGTGAGCAACCCTCTGGTGATATAATCAATTAATGCCAAAGACAGGCACAGAGACCAATGAAATGTCCCATACTCAACTCACAAGAGGTGCATGAATTTTGTGTAATACCCGTAAAAGAGATGAGTTCATCCAAGAAGTAGTGATTAGGTGATGCCAAGGTTGGGTTTTCAAACCTCTTTAGGTTGTCGGAGAAGGAAAGACCGAGGGGGCTGATGGGTTTAAGGTCCTAGGAAATGAGTTAGAGTAGGAGACCATGTAATGAATCTTTATTGCAGCACACTGAGGCTGCTCCCCTCGTGTTTTCTGATTTAGCTTAATTCAACCGAGGCAGCAATTGAGGGATAACAATTGTCCTCAGTGTCCTTGTGTCCTTTGTGTCAGCCATGGTTCAATGAGTAGCACGCTGGCCTCTGAATCAGAAGGTTGTGGGTTCAAGTCCCGCTCCAGAGATTTGAGCATAAAATATAGGCTGACACTCCAGTGCAGTGCTGAGGGAGTGCTGCACTGTCAGAGGTGCCATCTTTCGGATGAGATGCTAAACCAATTGTACAGGACTTTGGTGAGACCACACCTGGAGTACTATGGACAGTTTTGCTCTCCTTACCTGAGAAAGGACATACATGCTGTTAAGTCTGTGGGTTGTATTATAAATAATCACAGACTCCACTGTTAACAAAATAAAACACGTCTTTACTATTCAGAGGCTCGGGCGATTCTGCCCTAGTTAACGTATCACAACCCTTATATACTGGTGTGGTCACTATCGGTATTACAGTATACATGAGCCAATAGATAGTGCCACCCTAAAGTAGTGCTCTTAAAGGCGAACAGTTACATTCTATAGTTCCCTTAAAGGTAAACGGTTACATACACAACACTCCTCCCTTCCTAGCTTATTACTTATAGAATCCCGTTAAACATACAATCTTCAACTTTATATAAACAGTTTGCAGATATACTCTCGATGGAGTCAACGTCATATAACAATTTACAGATATACTCTCAATGGAGTCAACGTCATATAACAGTTTACAAACATACTCTCAGTGGAATCAGTTTACAGGTTCAGTCTCTGTGGGAACAGTTCATAAATTCAGTCTCTGGTATTAATTCGTTCCAGACAGCATCCTCCATAGCCTTTTTTTTTAACAGCTTGTACTTTCGTCCTGTTGAACCAGCAGTGCGGACTTATACAACCCACTGGCTGTCTTGATAATGTCCCTGGATTTTTTTTACAAATTTAGCACCTTTCGTAGTGTTCGGACTGAGGTAGTAGAAGTAATAATATTTTAAACAGTTATTATTTTCTGCTTCTTCTTTTTCTTTTCTGCCTTTTTGAAACTTTCCGAGCTCTTTTCCCGGCTGCCATCTGTAGCGCCACCAACTCTCTATGTTCCTTAGACCTTAAGTGCTTCCTCAGGATTTCAGCACTTTGGGAGTTCCCATCACAATTTGGGCAGACCACATCCTCATAACATTCGGTGTCACTCAACAGGTCAAAACCCTTCTTCAAGCAATCATATTCATCCTGCTCTTCCTCGGATGTCTGCCCTTCCTTCCCTCCTGGCCTCATTTGTGCGTTCAATCCTTTCCCTTCCTTCAGGGATTTCGTTATCAGGCTATTTAATCCTTCTACTGAAGTAGCTGTTTCCCCATTCTCCTGTTCCCCTGGACGTAATTCAGCGTACTCCTCCATTTCATCCATCATTTTCTCCAATGCTTTCATCTTCTCTTCCTCTTGTACTTTGGCTTCCAGTGCTTGGAGAAGTTGTGCCTCGATGCTCTCTAGCTCATGTTCAGGGCCCATTCCCAGTTGAAACTGTTCTTCAAGTCGGTCAACCTCGGTAATTGCCGCCTCATATTTGTCTTGGGCTTCCTTCCATATTTTTATGAGTTCTGCCATGTCTTTCACCTCTACATCCTCATCTATGTATGGAACTTCTACCGATGAGTCTGTCTTGGCCCTGAGCTCCTCAAGAATTTCCTGCAGCCTTTGGACTTCTTGCTCATGTTCAACCTTTAGTTGCTCATATACTTCCAACGAAACTAGCTTTTCGGAGGTTGCTGAGTTAACCCCCTCCAGAATTGTAGTCTGGGCCTGTTCATACTGTTTTTTCAACTTCTCGCACTCTGCTTGTAAGGAGTCGTAGAGAAGAACTGGAATAAAATCCTGGCTTCCTGAAGATTCCTCTTCATTTGTTTCTTTCGCAATTTCCTGTTGGAGTTCAGCCAAGGCTGCTATGCTATCTGCCTCTCGAAGTCTCACTGCCATCAACTCTTCTTTATTCTTGCAGTCCATCTCAGCCATTTCCCGTTTACTTTCATTTAACTGAGTGAGTAGTCCCTTATTTTGGGCTGAGAGATATTGCACCTTCTCATGTAGACCCTTGCACTCCTTCTCTGCTTGACATAGCTGATTACCGCTGATTTGGTTCTGCGTTTCAAGTTCCAACATCCTTTGCTTAGCTTCTTTCAGTTTCGCCCCTATAAGCTCCTCTTGCAACATGGCCACATTATTCTCATCAGGTAAAGAAGCGTTTCTCTTTTCCATGTCCAAGATTTGTTTCTGCATCTCCTTAAGAGCACCCTGTGATTCAACTTCTCTTAACCTTGCCTGCACTAGCTCCGTCTCTAATTGCAGAACAAAATCCTCAGTGCAGCGTGATTTGCCCTTCTGCTGTATCTCTAGATCATGCAAATATTCTAACCCCTGAACATCATCAGGGAGATGTGATCGGTAATTGGTCACGATGGCTCTATGGTCGCTCTCTGCTTGAGCCAGTAGGTTCTGTTGTCTTTCCAGACTCTCCCATTCGGTGTCATAGAACTTTTTCATTGTTTTCATCTCTTGTACGAGGCGGTAACTTAATTGTTCTAATTGTTGTTGTACTTTGAAATAGCGTTGAGTTCGAGCCCGGTGTTCCTCCGTAATGCATATGTCTGTAGCTTGAACAGACTCAGAATTCTCTGTCTTTATGCACGCCATCGATTTTCCAACCTTAGTCTGTGAGTTAATGTTAACCTTGTTTTTCATACATAAGCTGGACTTATCGTCTTCCGGCTCAGAGTCTGAGCTGCTTGTCTGCACCGAGTCCTCACTCGTCATTGCTTGTCGGTAGTGCCATTCCATGTCTATTTTCTTGATCCACTCCCGTCCTAGAAGTGGTGGTCCTCCCTCAGGTAGTACGTACAAATTCATTCTTGGGTGTACTTTACCCCTATCTCTCACCTTGACTCTTATTTTCCCCATGGGGTATACGCGATGCCCCGTGTATGTCTGTAATACGAACTTGGTATTTCTTAAGGGTATGTGAGAGAATAGTCGGTGGTAGTCCTTTTGGTTGATGACTGATACAGCTGATCCCGTGTCCAGCTCCATTCGTACTTGGACTCCAGCTATTTTTAGTGTGACCCAGATCGTCTGTAGATCAGTTACTTTACCCACATTGTGGATTCTCAGACTATCCAACTCCTGGCTGTTTGGGTCTGAGTCTGAATTTTGTTCGTCTGAACTCTTTTCAGCCACCTGATGCACCTTGTTGTACTTTTCTTGTGGTGGTGGCTTCCTTTGTTTGTTGGTCTTCTTTCTGGACCTGCATACCTTCGCGATGTGACCCAGTTTGCCACATTTCCTGCACTCTTGATTCTTAAACCAGCACTGATTCTGGTCGTGCGTTGTCTTTCCACAACGGTAGCATTTGGAAATGCTTGCTGTAATTTGGTCCACCCCGAGTGCCGCCGCCTTTAGCTGCATTTCCGCCGTTCCTTTCACTGCGGCTTCGTGCGATGAAGCTATGAGGACAGCCCTGTCCAGTGTGAGGTCGTTTTCCTCCAGGAGTCGCTTCTGCGTTCCTTCTTTGGCCAAGCCGCATACGAACTTGTCCCGCAGCGCCTCTGTCAAATTCCCTCCAAGCTGGCAGTATTTCACTAGCTTACGCAGTTCGACTAAGTATTCCGCATTGCTTTCATCTTGCCTCTGGGTTCTGGCGTAAAATTTAAATCGTTCAGCCAGTATCAACGGTGTGGGGTTCAAGTGATCCTTCAGCACTGCTACGATCTCTTCGAAGGTCTGGTCCACTGGTTTAACTGGTGCTATTAGATGTTTCAAAAGCCCGTATGTTTTTGCTCCCATCGAATTTAACAAAGTTATTGCCTTGTCGTCATCCTCAATGTCGTTGGCTACGCAATATATTTCTATGCGTTCCACATACGTGGCCCAGTCTTCTATTTCAGCATTAAAGTCATTAATATTTCCTCGCTTAGGCATCTTCTTCTCTTTTCGAGTACAGTACAAGTATTACTTTACTTATTATTAATTTTCTTCTCTCTTCTTGAGAACACCACAAGTATTGCTGTACTTATACTTATTTTCCCTCTCTTCTTGAGAACACACCAGCCTTTCTGAAAAATCTTATTACTTTCCTGAAATTCTTAATAATTTCCAAGATGGCGGTTTCCCGCTTCTTCCTTCTTCTTCAGCGGTTTCCCCGCGAAAAATGGCGGCTTTCCCGCGCTTCTCGCTCTCCCCGCCCACTTCGATGGCGGTTTTCCCGCGCTTCTCGGCGCTCTCCGCCCACTTCAATGGCGGTTATCACCCGTTCCCCGACGCTGACTTTCAGCCCGAGTGCGGCCCTTATCAGCGGATGCGATCGATGGCCCGGCTGCGCCTTGCACTTGAAAGCGGCCCCCGGCCTCTGGCTCACCCGCTCGCGCGGCTCTTGCTCGCTCCCTCCCGGGCTCTGGCTTACCCGCTCGCGCGTTTCACCGCGGCTCTTATCAGGGATTGCGATCGCCCTGTCTTTGCAGCCAACGCTGCGGCTTACCCACGAGGTTATGGAGGCTTCAGGGTCCTAATGCCTGTCGCTTCCAGCCTGTCGGTTCCAGACTGGTGAGGATTGAAACCTCTCTTCAACGTCCTGTCTTCGGACGAAGCCGCCGTGGAACAACTGCCGCAGGGTTCGAATCCTGACTCGTCGCCAATGTTAAGTCTGTGGGTTGTATTATAAATAATCACAGACTCCACTGTTAACAAAATAAAACACGTCTTTACTATTCAGAGGCTCGGGCGATTCTGCCCTAGTTAACGTATCACAACCCTTATATACTGGTGTGGTCACTATCGGTATTACAGTATACATGAGCCAATAGATAGTGCCACCCTAAAGTAGTGCTCTTAAAGGCGAACGGTTACATTCTATAGTTCCCTTAAAGGTAAACGGTTACATACACAACACATGCCTTAGAGGCTGTGCAACAAATGTTCACTAGATTGATGCCTGGGATGAGAAGGTTGTCCTTGGAGGAGAGATTGAGTAGATTAGGCCGATACTCACTGGAGTTGAAGTGAGAGTGACTGCCGTTGACATCAAGGTAGCATTTGACCGAGTGTGGCATCAAGGAGCCCTAATAAAACTGAAGTCAATGGGAATCAGGGGGAAAACGCTCCACTGGTTGTGGTTGTTGGAGGTCAATTATCTCAGCTCCAGGCCATTGCTGCAGGAGTTGCTCAGGGCAGTGTCCTAGGCCCAACCATCTTCAGCTGCTTCATCAATGAGAAGTGATGATGTTCGCTGATGATTGCACAGTGTTCAGTTCCATTCGCGACTCTTCAGAAAATGAAGAAGTCCATGCCCACATGCAGCAAGGCCTGAACGACATTCAGGCTTGGGCTGATAAGTGGCAAGTAGCATTCGCACCACACAAGTGCCAGGCAATGACTATCTCCAACAAGTGAGAGTCTAACCACCGCCGCTTGACATTCAGTGGCATTACCATCATCAAATCCCCCACCATCAACAACCTGGGGGTCACCATTGACCAAATCTTAACTGGACCAGCCACATAAATACTGTAGCAACAAGAGCAGGTCAGAGGCTGGGTATTCTGTGGCGAGTGTCTCACCTCCTGACTCCCCAAAGCCTTTCCACCATCTATAAGGCACAAGTAAGGAGTGTGATGGAATACTCTCCACTTGCCTGGATGAGTGCAGCTCCAACAACACTCAAGAAGCTCGACTCCATCCAGGACAAAGCAGCCTGCTTGATTGGCACTCCATCCACCACCTTAAACATTCACTCCCTCCACCACCGCCGTACCGTGGCAGCAGTGTGTACCATCTACAAGATGCACTGCAGCAACTCACCGAGGCTTCTTCGGCAGCACCTCCCAAACCCGCGACCTCTACCACCTAGAGGACAAGGGCAGCAAGGGCATGGGAACACCTGCAAGTTCCCCTCCAAATTACACACCATCCTGACTTGGAAATATATCGCCGATTCTTCATCATCGTTGGGTCAAAATCCTGGAACTCCCTCCCTAACGGCACTGTGGAAGTACCTTCACCATAATGACTGCAGCGGTTGAAAAAGGCGGCTCACCACCACCTTCTCAAAGGCAATTAGGGATGGGCAATAAATGCTGGCCTTGCCACATCCCAGAATGAATTTTAAAAAAGTGTAGAAGAATAAGAGGTGATCGCGTTGAAACATATACGATTCTGAGGGGAATTGACAGGGTCGATGCTGAGAGATTGTTTCCCAGGCTGGAGAGTCTAGAACTAGGGAGCATAGTCTCAGGATAAGGGGTCGGCCATTTAAGACTGAGATGAGGAGAAATTTCTTCACTCGGAAGGTTGTGAATCTTTGGAATTCTCTGCCTCAGAGGGCTGTGAATGCTGAGTCTTTGAGTATATTCAAGGCTGAGATAGAGAGATTTTTGGACTCTAGGGGAATCAAGGGATATGGAGATTGGGCGGGAAAGTGGAGTTGAGGTCGAAGATCAGCCCTGATCTTATTGAATAGCGGAGCAGGTCGAAGGGCGGTATGGCCTACTTTTGCACCTAATTTTTATGTTCATTATTTTCTGTTGTTCCCCACAGTAGAATCTGCTGATACACATTGACGAGGTTCACACATCAAGGATGCAGTTTAACTCAGGTTGACAGGGAGCCACTGTCACCGACATCTATTGTGTAGCTCTGCAGGGTGAATCTGCAGCCTCACGTGAGGAGGCAAGATAAAAAAAGTTATTTTGAGGGATTTTGGTTTCTTTGGGGATAGGGTCAATTCCTGATTATTTTGCATTAAAACAATTGAATTGACTGGTGATTTTAAACTAAGAAATGCAAATAACATAGAAAAGTAGGCATTTGCTGTAAACAAATTGAAATATGAAGTAATTATAATTAAGTGGCTTTGAACTGAAAGGAGTAGACTGTAATTGGCACTCCATTATTATTACAGTAATTAACTTCTATTTTGCTACATTTTTCTCACCAGCTCATTGTGGCCTAAAAGGAACACGCAAAAGTGGGTTTGAGACGAGGTGAGTGCCCAGCCAGCCTGTCCTTTGATGAAAACCAATGCAGAGCAATTGCAACTCTGCCCTGGGACCCAGCCAGTATCCCTCTACTCCCTGATTCAGCAAGCGAGAGATCAGGCCATCTTAGACTGGGTATTATGTAACGAGAAAGGATTAATTAGCAATCTTGTTGTACAAGGCCCCTTCGGTCGGAGTGATCATAATATGATAGAATTCTTCATTAAGATGGAGAATGAAGTAGTTGACTCAGAGACTAGGTTCCTGAATTTAAAAAAAGGAAACTATGATGGACTGAGGCGCGAGTTGGGTAGGATTGATTGGGGAATGTCACTCAAAGGATTGACGGTGGATAGGCAATGGCAAACATTCAAAGACTGAATGGATGAACTGCAGAATTTATTCATTCCAGTTTGGCATAAAAATAAAACAAAAAAGGTTACTCAACCGTGGCTAACAAGGGAAGTTAGGGATAGCATAAGATCCAAGGAGAGGACATATAAGTTGGCCAGAAAAAGCAGTAAACCTGAGGATTGGGAGCAGTTTAGGATTCAACAAAGGAGGACAAAGGGATTAATTAAGAAGGGGAAAATAGAATATGAGAGTAAGCTTGCCGGGAACATTAAAGCTGACTGTAAAAGTTTTTATAGCTATGTGAAGAGGAAAAGATTGGTGAAGTCAAGCGTAGGTCCCTTGCAGTCAGAATCAGGGGAATTTATAATGGGGAACAAAGAAATGGCAGACCAATTAAATACATATTTCGGTTCTGTCTTCACAAAGGAGGACACAAATAACCTCCCAGAGATGTCAGGGAACATAGTGTCTGATGAAAGGGAGGAACTGAAAGAAATCAGTATTTGTAGGGAAATGGTGTTAGGGAAATTGATGGGATTGAAGGCCGATAAATCCCCAGGGCCTGATAATCTACATCCTAGGGTACTTAAGGAAGTGGCCCTAGAAATAGTAGATGCATTGCTGATCATCTTCCAACATTCGATGGAATCTGGAACAGTACCCATGGATTGGAGGGTAGCTAATATTACCGCACTATTCAAAAAAGGTGGTAGAGAGAAAATGGGGAATTACAGACCGGTAAGTCTGATATCAGTAGTGGGGAAAATGCTAGAGTCCATTATAAAAGATGTAATAGCAGAGCACTTGGAAAACAGTGACAGGATCGGACAAAGTCAACATGGATTTACAAAAGGTAAATCGTGCTTGACTAATCTACTGGAATTTTTTGAGGATGTAACTGGTAAAATAGATAAGGGAGAACCAGTGGATGTGGTGTATTTGGACTTTCAGAAGGCTTTCGATAAGGTCCCGCATAAGAGATTAGCGTGTAAAGTTAAGGCACATGGGATTGGGGGCAAGGTATTGACTTGGATAGAGAACTGGTTGGCAGACAGAAAGCAAAGAGTTGGAATAAACGGGTCTTTTTCCGAGTGGCAGGCAGTGACTAGTGGGGTACCGCAGGGATTGGTCCTTGGACCCCAGCTATTCACGATATATATTAATGATCTAGACAAGGGAGCTAGATGTAATATCTCCAAATTTGCAGATGACACAAAGTTGGATGGGCGTGTGTGCTGTGAGGAGGATGCCGAGAAACTCCAGGATGATTTGGACAGGTTGGGTGATTGGGCAGAAGCATGGCAGATGCAATACAACGTGGATAAATGTGAGGTTATCCACTTTGGTGGCAAAAACAGGAAGGCAGATTATTATCTGAATGGCAATAGATTGGGAGAAGGGGAAGTGCAACGATACCTGGGTGTCCTTGTGCACCAGTCGCTGAAGGTAAGCATGCAGGTGCAGCAGGCTGTTAAGAAGGCAAAAGGTATGTTGGCCTTTGTAGCGAGAGGGTTTGTGTACAGGAACAAGGATGTCTTGCTCCAGTTGTACAGGGCCTTGGTGAGACCACACCTTGAGTATTGTGTGCAGTTCTGGTTGCCTTATCTGAGGAAGGATGTTCTTGCCATGGAAGGAGTTCAGCGAAGATTCACCAGGCTGATACCTGGGATGGCAGGAATGACGTATGAGGAGAGATTGGGTCGATTGGGATTATACTCGCTGGAGTTTAGAAGAATGAGAGGGGATCTCATTGAAACTTATAAAATTCTGACAGGACTGGACAGACTAGATGCAGGAAGGATGTTCCCGATGGCGGGGGAGTCCAGAACCAGGGGTCATGGTCTAAGGATAAGGTAGGCCATTTAGGACAGAAATGAGAAATTTCTTCACCCAGAGAGTGGTGAACCTGTGGAACTCTCTACCACAGAAGGTAGGGGCCAATTCATTAATATATTCAAGAAGGAGTTGGATATATTTCTTAAGGCTAAAGGGATCAAGGGATATGGGGAGAAGGCAGGGACAGGGTACTGAATTTGGATTAACAACAGAAATTGCTGGAAATACTCAGCAGGTCAGGCAACATCCGTGGAGAGAAATTTCAACTCCAATTTCTCTCCACGGATGTTGCCTGACCTGCTGAGTTTTTCCAGCAATTTCTGTTGTTATTTCGGATTTCCAGCATCTGCAGTATTTTGCTATCGTACTGAATTTGGATGATCAGCCATGATCGCATTGAATGGCGGAGCAGGCTCGAGGGGCCGAATGGCCTACTCCTGCTCCTATCTTCTATGTTTCTATGTTTACAATTTAACCCAGAAATGTAGTCAGTTCCTAAATGTAACAACACTAATTGTGAACAAATTACTCCTTACACTGTGTTTTGCTTGTGTTTTTCTTTACTTGCTATCATACTCCCAGCTCCTTTTGTGCCACTACGTTGATTTAAATCATTAGTTCGGTCACTGGGATTGTCTCCACTCCTTGCCTTTCTTCCATTGAGAATTTCTTTTAACAAGAAACAGGCCAGAAATGAACTGAAGAATGCTACACAAACCCTCTTCCTGTCCTTAAGGATTTAATTACAGCTCCTGTTCAGCACTTAGCAACCTCGGACACCAAGTTATATTGAACATTGACTTCCAGTGGCATTTGACCAGATTTATGGGCACACAAAGACACAGGAGTTGTCAGAAAGACAGCCCTGCATCATTTAAATATGATGATGAAGCCTGTTTCAAGTGAGCACTTCTTCAGCTCCAACCCCCTCACTGAAAATGCACATCGTGAGCTGTGGGGCTCCCTTCCTCTTTGTTGCCCTCAGTGCCATGGGAACTGAAGCACATGGGGCAGTATGGACAGGAAAGACGGCCCCATGATCTCTGGAGTTGTGAAGGTGCAAGAATTTTATATATAATTGATGTCTTACTATAGGTTTAGATGAGCCTCCTCATCTCCCTTATGCCTTTATGGTGTCTTCCCTAAAATGGAGGCACTATTAATGCACCCCCTTGTAGGATTGGGCTCTGCTTATCCTTGTCAATCACAGGTACTTAAGAAAATAGAGCCTTTCAGGTACAGTCTCATGCGATATAATAAAATGTCAGGCATGAATTATCCTTGAAAATCCCAATAAACCAGACTCATTTGCTTTCCCTTTACTCTCGCTAGATGCTCTTGAATTCCTTCTTTGATTTCTCCTACTATAGATGTCAAGGTAAAAGGTCTGTATATTTCCACTTACTATGTTTCAAACTTTAAAAGTAAAATGTTAGCTATTTATGGTCTTCTGGCACCAGCCTTGTGACGTTGCAAGAAATTTCCACCAGCACAATTCTTTCTGGAGATTGGTTCAGCCCAATTATCCTAAAGCAATACGAAAGGGATCGAGTTTGTTAGATAATTCACGCTTGCGTTAATTATCATGGACTTTCATGGAGGGTGAGGCTGCCATCGGGCCACAGCCTCAGTGGTGGGCCGCACTCCATCACTTTGCTCTTTGAATGAGTACAGTGACATGACTGACAGGGAAATAGCACACTGAAAAACACAGAATTGTGAAGTGGTAGAATGTGAGATTACTGCAATTTTCAGTCCTAAGGAAAGCACAAAGAAGCTATAATCAGAGGGAATTTCTGTCACTCTATGGCCTGTCTAATCTTCCAGGCTGGACAGGTCTGTCAACCAATCTTGCTCTTGCAGTGCAGAGAATAAACCTACATTGACAACCACTTGTCTCATGTAAGGCTGTCTGATCTTCTGTTAAATCCAGAAGGAAGGGGGAGAAGGGATATGATGGCACCGTGCATTACAGACTGGCCTTTCACCTTTGCGACATGGATTCAAATCCAGTCTAGAGTGATGGCTGTATAGGTGCTTAACTAATTACGTTTAGACAGACTCAATTCAATTTCTGGTGGATTTGGGTAAACAACATTAACTGCCCTGAATCTATTCCCAAACACTAACAGCCAGGGACAGGGATGGGATCAAGGCAGTGGGCCAATTAGGAGAAGGTCAAGGAGTGGATTATGAACAGGGCAGGGAATGGGATAAGAGAAATGCAGGGACGGGAATAGGAGCAGGGCAGGGAGTGGGATGAGTAGTACTGGACTAGTAATCCAGAGACCTGGATTGATTAACCCAGAGAATGCGTTCAAATTGAGCTCAAATTCTTCCATGCCAGTTTGAGAATTTGAATTTAGTTAAAAAAAAATCTGGGAACAAAAAAAAGCTAGTACAGGAAACTTTGTGATATCCGGCACCGACGGGACCGAGCTGTTGCCGATCTATCAAAACTGCCGGACATACAAAGTTAATGTTGAAGCATACGGAAGTTTTCATCTCCGTATCTGACAACAAACACTGTTGCTTAGCAACAGCTTCTAAACAGTCAGCTGCAGCTGCAAGCGTCTCTAGCTGAAGCTGTTGCTATAGCTACAGGCCTTGCAGTGCCTGACTGGGAAAAAAAAGCAACGAGAACTAAAAAAACTTATAGAAAACGGCTCCTGATTTTTGCCGTTAGATCAAGTATTCCGGACATATAACCTCCGGATAAACCAAAGTTTCCTGTACCAATAAATGACCATGAAGCTGTTGGATTGTTCACTAATGTCTTTTAGGGAAGGAAACCTGCCATCTTTACTCAGTCTGCCTAAACATGACTGCAGTCCTGTGCCATGGTTGACGCTTAACTGCCCTCTGAAGTGGCCACTCACTTCTATCAAAACTGCTTTGGGCAATAAGGGATGGGCGATAAATGCCAACCTTGCCAGTGATGCCCACATCCCGAGAATGAATTAGAACTATTGCACTGTGATTACATGTGCTCCTGTGGTTACAGACAGTCCTGTGGTTATATGTCTTCTGTAGTTGCACTTACCACTGTGGTTACACATACTCCTGTGGTTATTTTGTTCCTGCAGTTACACGTAGTCCAATGGTTACATATCCCCCTGTGTTTATATATACATATGGTTCAAATACCCCTGTGGTCACATGTCCTGTGTCGTTACATCGCCTCCCCCCCGCCATGTACCCATAGGTTTACACTTATCTCTAACTGGGAATGCAGCTTATCATGGGGCACTGCACTTAAGGGCTATGTTGGGAACAGAGAAAATGATCACAGCCGAGGCTGGCTGATTCAAGCATCTGTCAGGCCTTGGTGTTAAACCTGCTGAACTCTGGACTGTGAAGCAAATGCTTCATCTTTACCCTCAGGAGTCTACCAGGCCCCTGTAAAAATAGAAACCAAATTTATTTGCAAGACCAATATATTCGAGCTTCTCAGAAAATTCTTTGTACATTGCAATTCAAGTATTTACCTTTGGCAGTGATTTGGATGTGATGTTTGAGCCTATTCAAGAGGCACCAAAATTCTACATTCAACTGAAAATAAGAAACAGGACTAATTGATATGTATATTAAGAATTGGATGGTACTATGGGCTTACAAACTCCTTTGACCTCTGAACTATTGCTATGAAATTGCCATTATGTGGAGTTTGGCTAACCCCCCTGCCCAGCCTGCTGGGTGAAAGATCACACCACAAAATAAACCGTAATCTGGCACTAATTCAGTTGTCAAACTCACTCGAAGAGGAATGGAACAATGTTTCATTGATGCAGTACATTGCACTCTTCTAAGATTGTTATTGGGACAGAGTAAGAGGAGCGTCATACTATCTGTGCTAGATGGTTACAGTAGGTTTAGAAAGTTCTTCCTTTTCCCTGCCTTTAAAATTCACAGACACCAAGAACAACATCTATGTATCCCAGACTGAGCAAGCATTTTGGAGCAGTATTTGTGCATTTTCCCGCCAAGCCATCCTTCGGATGAGATGTTTGCTCTCTCAGGTGGACGTAAAAGATCCCATGGCACTATTTCAATGAAGAGCAGGGGAGACCTTCCTGGTGTTCTGCCCAATATTTATCCCTCATCCCACATCACTAATATATTATCTGGTCATTATCACGTTGCTGTTTGTGGGAGGTTGCTGTGTGCAAATTGGCTGCTGCGTTTCTAACATTACAACAGTGACTCCACTTCAAAAGTACTTCATTGGCTGGAAAGCGCTTTGGGATGTCCTGAGGTTGTGAAAAGCGCTATATAAATGCAAATCTTTCTTTCTTCAGTTCCAAATGTTTATGTGGTTGCAAATCGAGTTATATGTCTTTGTATTGTTATTTACAGGAGCTTGTGTTACTACACTGAGTCTATTGAGAATGTTTATTTGTATATTACTGCAACTTCTGAAGATCATGGAGTTTGTTTGTGATGATCCTGGCAGCATATGGTTGGGGTGAGATATTTTCCACCTCGTTTGGGTAGTGCTGGATTTGGTCATCTGCCATTGTTTTGTTGTAGTTTGTAGGAATAAAGGGGTGTACAGAACCAGGAGATCATCACAGTCTGTCTGGCCAGTTCCAAAGTTGGAAAAATCCTGAGCTCACCCCAAATTCTCCAAATAAATTTTCGCTCATCTCCTATTCTTTTCATGGCAGTGCAGTATTTTTGTATTAACACTAATTGAGGATTAAAATCTAACAAATCTGCTAAATTTGCAGGCCATTTAGCGAGGGGAACCTAGTGCTGTCTTGTTGGTTATAATGTGCAGTTATCTACCCAGTGGTTACACAGTGTGTTCCCTGTACGTACTTCCCACATATATAAATCAGTCTGTATGAACAGAATACGATACTGTCAGAAGATACAAGAAAGTCAATAGGATTCGGCAACTGAGGTTTCAGTAACATGCATAAGATTGGATAGGGGCTGTTTAAATTCTCCTTCTTGATATTGGTGCTTGACTTTGTGTTATTAACTAGCATTCCCCTTGGAAAAGGTATTAAGAAAGTTTGGGATTAGGAAGGCCCATTTAGTTCATCAAAGTTCTACACTGTTCAGAATATGTACATGTTGCTATAACATAAAAATTACCCAAGTGAACTCCCAAAGGTGGTGAATCACCAAACTAAAAATATGAAGAAAAAGCTGTGTGAAATTTCACCTCAACCTCACAAGGTTATCAATCTAGAGAAGCTCCAGGTTATACATCTAGCATAGTGGAACGGAATCTCCCTCCTAGTGGAAAGCTGCAAAGAGTTAACTCTTGATTAGCCCTCTCCGCATTTCCCTCCAAGGTCCATTCACTCGCAAACAAGACCCTTGCCATCCACAACCTTATTGTGGAGAATTGCATTGACATCTGGACTTTGACTGAAACTTGGTTCACCACTTGGCGACACCTTGTCACTTACTGAAGCATATACTACTTTACCGTCTACCATCTGCCCTACCCAAACCGCCACAGTAGTTATATACCCTTTATCACCAAATCACACCTCAGTGCTACTCCTCTGGCACCTTCTCCTCCTTCAACAATCTCACCCAGTTCCCCCCCACTCACCTTTGATGTCACACAAGCCCCAGCCTGAGTTTCTCCCCAAAATATCCTCCCTCCTTTCTACGCTCAACCTCTGAACTTAGCGACTCCTCATCCTTGGAAATTTCAATCTCCAGTCAACTCCCCTTTCCCTCACTCCTCCGATTTCACTGCCCTCCTGTCCTCCCTGATGTGCCTCAATAATTCCGAGACTCGATGTTAGCGAAACAAAACAAGGCTTTTATTAACTTAGAAAGTAACACGTAAGAGAGAGAGGTATCTTCCTTCTGGAGACTGAGGCCAGACTGAGCTAGCTTACAAAAGGGGCCAGGTATGGGCGGAGCCCTACACACACAGCACATTCCAGCACATTCCAATAAACAATACAATGAGGACTGGGGGAAGGGAAATGACACTGAAACCGACCACAGTCACAGGCAGTGATGAATGGAATATTTCATCACATTCACCCCTTCTATAGATTTAGTCTGTTCGGGGGTTTGATAGTCCTCTGCGACCGACGTGGCTGTTGTGGTGCCGCGGGTGTCGGCTGGGTGTCCCCGGTAGTCTCCTGGGTCTCTGCCGGGGGTGCCGCCAGGGTTGTTGAAGGGGTAGTTGGTGGGGGTGCCGTTGGTCGATGTTCTTCCGGGGGTGATGAAAGAGTAGTGGGTGGGTAAGAGTTGCTGTGATCGTTGTTGCTGCTATTGCCGTGGTTGTTGTCGATGCCGGCTGGGGCGACATCTTTTATGGACACGGTGTCCTCCCTTCCGTCGGCGTGCCGGACATATGCGTATTGGGGGTTGGCGTGGAGTAGGTGTACTGGCTCCACGAGAGGGTCCGTCTTGTGGCCCCTCACATGCCTTCGCACGAGTACCGGACCTGGGGTGGAGAGCCATGACGGCATGGATACGCCTGAGGTGGATTTCCGGGGAAAGACAAACATTCGTTCATGAGGCGTGGCATTAGTGGCCGTACACAATAGCGACCGTATCGAATGGAGCACATCCGAGAGGACTTCCTGCCAGCGGGAGATAGGGAGGCCCTTGGTCCTTAGAGCTAGAGTGACTGCTTTCCATACTGTCCCGTTCTCTCGCTCCACTTGGCCGTTACCCCGGGGGTTGTAGCTGGTGGTACGGCTCGTGGCGATCCCCTTGGACAGCATGTACTGGCGTAGCTCTTCACTCATGAAGGACGCCCCCCATCCGTATGGATGTAGCTCGGCATACCGAACAGGCAGAACAGGCTGTTGAGGCATTTAATGACCATGGCGCTGGTCATGTCTGGGCAGGGGAAGGCGAATGGGAACCGGGAGTATTCGTCCACAATGTTCAGGAAGTAAACATTGCGGTCGACGGACGGGAGGGGGCCCTTGAAATCTAAGCTGAGCCGCTCAAAGGGCCGTGTAGCTTTGATTAAGTGGGCTCTATCTGGGCGGTAGAACCGAGGCTTGCACTCAGCGCAAGTGCGGCAGTTCCTGGTCAGAGACCGAACTTCCTCAATCGAGTAGGGTAAGTTACGAGACTTTATGAAGTGGAACAGCCGCGTGACCCCTGGGTGGCAGAGGTCGTTGTGGAGGGTCTGTAGCCGATCCCCGGTGGCGCTGGCACACATCCCTCGTGAGAGGGCGTCAGGGGATTCGTTAAGGGCCCCTGGCCGGTAAATGATGTCGTACTCGAAGGTGGAGAGCTCGATCCGCCACCTAAGAATCTTATCATTTTTAATCTTCCCCCTCTGTTTATTATTGAACATAAACGCTACCGACCGCTGGTCGGTAAGTAGGGTGAAGCGTTTGCCGGCTAGGTAGTGGCGCCAGTGGCGCACTGCCTCCACGATGGCTTGGGCCTCCTTTTCCACGGAGGAGTGTCTGATCTCGGGGCCTTGGAGGGTCCTCGAGAAGAAAGCTACGGGCCGCCCCGCCTGGTTGAGGGTGGCCGCCAAGGCGAAGTCAGACGCATCACTTTCCACTTGAAATGGAGTGTTCTCGTCCACTGCCTGTAGCGTGGCCCGCTCAATATCCTGCTTAATGCTTTTGAAGGCGGCGTGGGCCTCAGCAGAGAGCGGAAAAGAGGATGCTTTCAAGAGGGGGCGGGCTTTGTCGGAGTAGTTGGGGACCCATTGGGAATAATAAGAAAATAACCCCAGGCACCTTTTCAGGGCTTTGGGAGTGTTGGGCAGGGGCAGCTCCCGTAGGGGGCGCAATCAGTCGGGGTCTGGTCCGATTTCCCCATTCTCCACCATGCTGCCTAGTATGCAGAGGCGCTTGGTGTTGAAAACGCACTTGTCCTCGTTGTAGGTGAGGTTGAGTTTTTGTGCGGTTTCCAGGAACCTCTCGAGGTTCGAGTCGTGATCCTGCTGATTGTGGCCGCAGATGGTGACGTTGTCGAGGTAGGGGAAGGTTGCCTGCAAGTGGTGGTCATCGACCATGCGGTCCATCTCCCTCTGAAAAACCGAGACCCCATTCGTCACCCCAAAGGGGACTCTGAGGAATTGGTAGAGGCGTCCGTTCGCCTCGAAGGCGGTGTACGGGCGGTCCTCTGGTCTGATAGGGAGCTGGTGGTACGCTGACTTGAGGTCGATGGTGGAGAACACCCGGTATTGGGCGATTTGGTTCACCATTTCTGATATGCGGGGTAGCGGGTAGGCGTCTCTTTGGGTGTACCTGTTGATCGTTTGACTATAGTCGATCACCATCCATTTCTTCTCGCTACCCCTTACCACTACCACTTGGGCGCGCCACGGGCTGTTGCTGCGTTCAATAATGCACTCTTTCAGGAGCCTGTCTACCTCGGTCGCGATAAACCGCCTGTCCTCCCAGCTGTACCTCCTGCTTTTGGTCGCTATTGGCCGGCAGTTAGGGGTAAGGTTCGCGAATAGCGAAGGCGGCTTTACCTTCAGGGTAGCCAGACCGCACACTGTGAGGGGCGGCTGGGACCCACCGTACTTGAGCGTGATGCTTTGGTGGTTGCACTGGAAATCCAGGCCCAAGATCACGCTCGCACATAGGTTCTTCATGATTAATACTTTAAAATTATCGTATACAGTTCCGTTAACGCCCAATTGTACCGTGCAGTAACCCAGAATGGTCGATGTCTGGGTTTTATCAGCCATAGAGATGGTACCCTGAGCAGGGACCACCTTTAGGGAGAGTTGCTGTGCCAGTTCAGGGTGGATAAAACTCTCCGTGCTTCCACTGTCAATTAAACATTTAACCCGGCACCCGTTTACCTCGATGTCCACCATTGATTTGGATAGCGGGTGCGGCCTGGTCTGGTCCACTGTGACCGATGCCACTGTAGGGCCCTGATCGATACAAGATGGCGTCCACGCTGTCTGCTCATAAGATGGCGGACCCCACGAGGTCGGGCAAGATGGCGTCCAAGATGGCCGCTCCCACGGCGCACACGCGGCGGTGGCGGGTTTTCCGGCGGTTGGTTTTCCGGCGGGGTTCCCTCTGCACACCTTCCCGAAGTGCCCCTTCTTACCGCACTTAAAGCAGGTGGTGCCTTTCGCCGGGCACAGGTTTCTGGTGTGTTTTGGTTGCCCGCAGAAGTAGCAGTTGGGTCCCTGACGCGTCGCGGCTGTCGTAGGGCTTCTGGAGGGAGAGCGGGGCCCCGCCGGTGTCGGGCTGCCGGGCGGGGAAGATGCCTTCCAAGATGGCGGCGCCCTCGGTGCACACGTGGCGGCGTGGACGGCGCGGGCTGAAGAGTAGGCGTCCGAGTTTCTCTGGGCAACATCCAGGGATCGCGCGGTGTCCGCAGCCTGTTTCAGGTCCAACCCCGTTTTTTCCAGCAGTCTTTGCCGGATGTAAGTGGAGCTGAGGCCTGTGATAAGGGCATCGCGAACAAGCTCGTCAGTGTACACTGCGGCTTTTACATCTCGGCACTTGCAGTCTTTGCCAAGCATTTTCAGGGTGCTTAGGAACTCCTCCAACGATTCCCCAGGTCGCTGTGCGCGAGTAGCGAGCAGATGCCTAGCATACACCTCATTCGTAGGCTGCTGGTAATGCGCCTTTAAGATGTCGCAGGCGGCCAGGTACGTATCGGCGTCTTGGATGAGGGGGTAAACCCGGTGGCTTACCCAATTCCGCAGAATTCCGAGTCTCATCCTCGCAGCGTCCGTAGCGTCTTTGACGGCTGCGGAATTTTCCAGGAAGAATTCCATACACTCAAACCAGTGTCCGAAGCGCGCTGATGCATCTGGAGCATGTTGATCCAAATCCAAACGTTCGGGTTTCAGGAGTTGATCCATAGTGTTGAAAAATAAGTTAATAAAATTGATGTGCCTCAATAATTCCGAGACTCGATGTTAGCGAAACAAAACAAGGCTTTTATTAACTTAGAAAGTAACACGTAAGAGAGAGAGGTATCTTCCTTCTGGAGACTGAGGCCAGACTGAGCTAGCTTACAAAAGGGGCCAGGTATGGGCGGAGCCCTACACACACAGCACATTCCAGCACGTTCCAATAAACAATACAATGAGGACTGGGGGAAGGGAAATGACACTGAAACCGACCACAGTCACAGGCAGTGATGAATGGAATATTTCATCACACTCCCTAAACCTTTCACTCCACATAAACTCTCCCTCCCATATTCACGGTCACCCCTTCGACCTTGCTATTTCCCGTGCCCTCGAAACTCCCAATGTTTCAATCACAGAAAAGGCCATGTCTGACCACTTCCTTAAATCCCTCACCACCAATATCCCTCTACCCCTTCCAACTCCACTTCTTTCTGCACCTACCCTTGCAAAAACTCTCCCCCTAGTCACTTACAATTGTTCTTTCAACTTCCCAACTGCTTATCCTTTGGCAAGGATAGTTCTGCAGCAGTCAGTCAGCTCAGCTGTTGCCTCAGCTCTACCTTTGACAACCTTCTCCCCAGTAAAATCCTTTACTCTCTCCCATTCTGCTCAGTCTCCCTGTTATAGACCCAACATTTAGGAATACATTTAACTTTTACCTAAGCTATCAAAATTACAGGCCGCACTTGCAAACTCTATGCCTAGAATAATTACATGGAGCGACATTTCCACTTTCACGGTCCCAGCAGGACAGGGACCATCATGTTCTACTGACTCTTTGATTATCCACATCTGCATTTATCTTTAGAACTCTCAGTTTGATTATTCGCTCATCCTTTTTTTAATGGAGTTGACTGCTCTTGGCGGAATCTATTCTTCATGTATCTTTGTGGGTAAAAGAATTCTTCTCATCTCTCGTCATGCTAAAGGCATGTTGATTTTTCACTTGTATCCTCCATTTTTGCAATTACAGTTCAAGTCAAATAATCTTATATCTACATTATCCAGGCCTTTCAGAATTGGGAACACCTGCGACCATTTCCCTTCTCGACCGCCTTCGCTTCAAAGAAAACAAATTCCATTCCGTGAGTCTCTTCTCAATTTAAACCTTCGACTGCTCGATAATCCGTATCTCCTCAGGCTGGGTGTTTCGTTTGATGGTGACATGAACACTGACATTACAAAAGTTACTCAATTGTCATGACCGTGTTGGTTGCCATAATATTGAACCCAAAGGTTTATGTTCTAGAATCGCGTCTGCTCACGGTGTCCCTCAATGATTTAGATTTAGGGATGGGGAGAGTAGTGTCCAAGTTTGCAGATAATCCTAAAGTGGGAGGGATTCTGAGGGCCCTCAGCGTCTACCCTCTGCACAATGGAGATTGTAAAACAGCTGTTTTTAGCTGAATGTTAGCCTGAAACTTCCCAGTATGGTGACAATGGCCCTTGAAATTGTTTCTATTTTGATCAAGAAACAAGTGTAACTGTCTCTTGAATTGATTTATATATTGTCTGGTAGAATGTCCTTCCCTGGTAAAGGGCTGGATTTTGCCAATGGGGAGCTTTTGGAGGCGGGACTCCCACTTATCGGGTTTTAGTCCCGCCTCCATCGACGTCCGGCCAACCCACGCTATTTTCCCTTGATTGACCTTGTTAAGCCTGCCCAGTGGGTCTGGAAGGCCAATTATGGGAAAGCCGGTTACAGAGAACGTCAGCGTATGACGTTTCATCTGTGAAACTGTCAAACACTGACATTCTCTGTTGTTTGATGAGTCCTTGTATTCAACACTCATCAAACCTAACTGCTGAGCAGAAATCAGGTGGCTGTTGCATCGGAGAACGCAGCAGCCATTCAGTCATCTCTGGCATTGAGTTGCCTCCGATTCCCAACTGTTGAAGCCTGCAGGAAGAAACAAAGGTAAGGAAACTTTTTCTATCACTTTTCACTAACCTCACATAATTACCTCTCCACACTTGCACCCACCACTCACCTCCACAGCGCACTTTTGGACCCCTCCAACCCCCGCAGACCCACTGCTTGCCTTGGTGACCCTGGCGGGGTTTCCCGACATCGGGAAGCCCGCACTTGCAGGGGTAAAATGGGGATAATGCTCTTAACTGTCTGTTAACAGGCAGTTAAGTGGCTGTAATCCCCTTCCCGCCTCCAGGAGATGGGACCCGGCGCAGGTCGGGTACCCGCCTCCTGGGAAGATGGCATGGAGGTGGGCTGGGGGCAGGATGGGCACCCACCCCCAGATTCTGCCATGTTCCCGGCAGTCCTGCCTCCAAACCCGCCTCCCCAGGGCTGGCTAAATCCCCCCCTCTGTAATCTATTACTTTTCAGGTGATGAAGACGCTGTCTGGCTTTCCCTTCTGACTTCCTCATTTTTAACCTGCGTTCTTAGTATTTCAACCCTTCACCAGAACTTAAGAAAATCAATGTGGCAGCAACTCATGATGATGGTCTTGGGGCGGCAGTGAAAGCGGGCTGCCAACTTACTATCACCTGTTTTGTGCCCAAGACGAATTTCTACCCCATTGATCTCAAGTACCCAAAGGTTTATCTTAGCTGGGTTAACACTTCCATTAAGATCTAAGACAGAGTAATGTCATCTGAACATGTTAAGCATCCATTCACTGATAGCGATAACAGTTTGTGCACTGCTTCTTATTATTTCAGTAAAAGGTCCCTGAGACCAGAGTGAGTCCCCGGGTCTCCTGTCAGTTGGGAAGTCACATTTCTGGTGAATGGTCTCTTAATAAAGTACTGGAGCAGTAAGGGTCGCTGGTCTTTACAAAGTACTGGAGCAGTAAGGGTCGCAGGTCTTTATAAAGTGCTGGAGCAGTAGGGGTCGCAGGTCTTAATAAAGTACTGGAGCAGTAAGGGTCGCAGGTCTTTACAAAGTACTGGAGCAGTAAGGTTCGCAGGTCTTTACAAAGTATTGGAGCAGCAGGGGTCGTAGGTCTTTATAAAGTACTGGAGCAGTAACGGTCGTAGGTCTTTACAAAGTACTGGAGCAGTAAGGTTCGCAGGTCTTTACAAAGTATTGGAGCAGTAAGGGTCACAGGTCCTTACAAAGTACTGGAGCAGTAAGGGTCGCAGGTCATTACAAAGTGCTAGAGCAGTAAGGGTCGCAGGTCTTTACAAAGTACTGGAGCAGTAAGGGTCACAGGTCTTTACAAAGTGCTAGAGCAGTAAGGGTCGCAGGTCTTTACAAAGTGCTGGAGCAGTAAGGGTCACGGGTCTTTACAAAGTGCTAGAGCAGTAAGGGTCACAGGTCTTTACAAAGTACTGGAGCAGTAAGGGTCGCAGATCTTTACAATGTGCTAGAGCAGTAAGGGTCGCGGGTCTTTACAAAGTGCTGGAGCAGTAAGGGTCGCAGGTCTTTACAAAGTGCTGGAGCAGTAAGGCTCGCAGGTCTTTACAAAGTACTGGAGCAGTAAGGGTCGCAGGTCTTTACAAAGTGCTAGAGCAGTAAGGGTCGCAGGACTTTACAAAGTGCTGGAGCAGTAAGGGTCGCAGGTCTTTACAAAGTGCTGGAGCAGTAAGGGTCGCGGGTCTTTACAAAGTGCTGGAGCAGTAAGGGTCGCAGGACTTTACAAAGTGCTGGAGCAGTAAGGGTCGCAGGTCTTTACAAAGTGCTGGAGCAGTAAGGGTCGCAGGACTTTACAAAGTGCTGGAGCAGTAAGGGTCGCAGGTCTTTACAAAGTGCTGGAGCAGTAAGGGTCGCGGGTCTTTACAAAGTATTGGAGCAGTAAGGGTCGCAGGTCTTTACAAAGTGCTGAAGCAGGACGGGTCACAGGTCTTTACAAAGTACTGGAGCAGTAAGGGTCGCAGGTCTTTACAAAGTACTGGAGCAGTAAGGGTCGCAGGTCTTTACAAAGTGCTGAAGCAGTAAGGGTCGCAGGTCTTAACAAAGTGTTGGAGCAGTAAGGGCCGCAGGTCTTTACAAAGTGCTGGAGCAGTAAGGGTCGCAGGTCTTTACAAAGTGCTGGAGCAGTAAGGGTCACAGGTCTTTACAAAGTACTGGAGCAGTAAGGGTCGCGGGTCTTTACAAAGTGCTTCAGCAGTAAGGGTCACAGGTCTTTACAAAGTACTGGAGCAGTAAGGGTCGCAGATCTTTACAATGTGCTAGAGCAGTAAGGGTCGCGGGTCTTTACAAAGTACTGGAGCAGTAAGGGTCGCAGGTCTTTACAAAGTGCTGAAGCAGTAAGGGTCGCAGGTCTTTACAAAGTGTTGGAGCAGTAAGGGTCGCAGGTCTTTACAAAGTACTGGAGCAGTAAGGGTCGCAGGTCTTTACAAAGTGCTGGAGCAGTAAGGGTCGCGGGTCTTTACAAAGTACTGGAGCAGTAAGGGTCGCAGGTCTTTACAAAGTGCTGAAGCAGTAAGTGTCTGTGATGAAATATGCCTTCATCAACCCATGTGTTTTACCTGCTTGTATTTTACCTGCTTGTATTTTACCTGCTTGTATTGTGAACCGCCCCCTTTTGTTCCTATTGTGTGTATTGGCTACGCCCCTGTCTTTTGCCATATAAAGGTCTCAGGAGCTGTATGAGTCACTTACTACCAGACGAACCCGATGTGGGAAGACCTGCTATACTGCTATGTTCTTAGTGATTAAAAGCCTTCAGTTGAATCCTTGTCTTTGAGTCATTGATGGCATATCAATTTTAATCACTAAAACACCAAGATGGATCGACTCCTGAAACCAGAGCGCTTGGATCTGGACCCCCATGCCTCAGACGCAGCCACACAGTTCAGACACTGGTTCCAATGCTTCGAATTTTTCATTGCAAACTCATCCACTGCCATAGTCGCAGCCGAAACCGCTACCGGAGACATGAAATTGGGAATCCTGCGAAACTGGGTGAGCCATCGGGTCTCCCCTCTCATCCAAGATGCCACCAGCTACGAGGATGCCTGCACCATCCTGAAGGCCCACTACGCGCGGCCAATAAACGTGGTGTACGCCAGGCATCTTCTGACTACTCGCCCGCAGCGGCATGGTGAGTCACTAGAGGACTTTATACTAAACCTAAAAGTACTGGGCCGAGACTGTAACTCTAAGGCCGTGTCTGCCATCGTGTACACGAAGGAGCTGATTCGAGACTCCCTTATTGCGGGCCTCAGTTCAAATTATATTCGGCAGAAACTGTTTGAAAAGGAGGGACTGGACTTAAAACAGGCTATAGATATAGCGCGATCGCTGGATATGGCCCAGAGGAACTCTGAATCCTGTTCCTCAGGCCACGCGGCCCACTCCGCCTCGTGTGCGCCGTGGGGGCCGCCATCTTGGAAGCCATCTTCACCTCCCAGGTCTCAGGCGAGCCCAGCACCATCGGAGCCCCAGCCCCCACCCAGGAGCCCCACTACTGCTGCGATGCATCGGGGCCCGAAATGCTACTTCTGCGGCCAGGACAAACACTCCAGGCATCTGTGCCCAGTGAAGGGCACCACCTGTTCTAAATGCGGGAAGAAAGGACATTTCAGCAAAGTCTGCAGAGGGAACCTCGCCTCCAACTCCACCACCGCCGCGTGCGCGCCGTGGGAGCCATCTTGTCCACCCTCATGGAGTCCACCATCTTGCCCCGACTACACAGACCTCCAGGACCCACTGGTGGCCTCGATCACAGTGGATCAATCCAGGCCACATCCGTTGTCTAAATCGATGATGGACATAGAGGTAAACGGGAACAAGGTTAAATGCTTGATTGACTGCGGGAGCACCGAAAGCTTTATTCATCCTAGCCTGGTAAAACGACTTTCTCTAACGATAGTCCCCACACAGGGCAAAATCGCCATGGCCGATAAGACTCATACCTCAAAAATTACAGGTTTCTGTGCGGTTATGTTGTCGGTAAAAGGCAATGATTACAGAGATTTTAAACTATTGATAATGCCAGATCTCTGTGTGAGCGTGATCTTGGGTCTGGACTTCCAGTGCCACCACCAAAGTATCACGCTTACCTACGGTGGGTCCCAGCCGCCCCTCACAGTGTGCGGTCTGGCTACCCTGAAGATCAAGCCGCCCTCTCTGTTCGCCAACCTCGCACCCAACTGTCGACCCATAGCGACCAAGAGTAGGCGGTACAGCTGGGAGGATAGACGGTTCATTGCGTCGGAAGTAGAAAGACTCAAGCGGGAGGGTATCATCGAATGCAGTACCAGCCCGTGGCGCGCCCAGGTAGTAGTAGTTAAGGGTAGCGAAAAGAAGTGGATGGTGATAGATTATAGCCAGACGGTTAATCTATACACCCAGCTAGACACCTACCCTCTGCCCCGCATAGCGGATATGGTTAACCAAATCGCGCAATACCGGGTGTTTTTCACCATCGACCTAAAATCGGCATACCACCAGCTCCCCATTAGGCCGGAGGACCGTCCATACACCGCCTTCGAGGCGAACGGACGTCTCTACCACTTCCTCAGAGTCCCCTTTGGGGTAACGAACGGGGTCTCGGTCTTCCAGCGGGAGATGGACCGCATGGTCGATGAGAACCAGTTAACAGCCACCTACCCATACCTAGACAACGTCACCATCTGTGGCCACGACCAGCAAGACCACGACTCGAACCTCGCGAGATTTCTGAAAACCGCCCTCAGACTCAATCTCACCTACAACGAGGATAAGTGTGTCTTTAGCACCACGCGCCTCTGCATCCTGGGCTGCGTGGTGGAAAACGGGGAAATCGGTCCGGACCCCGACCGATTGCGCCCCCTACGGGAGCTACCCCTACCAAACACTCCCAAGGCCCTGAAAAGGTGCCTGGGGTTCTTCTCCTATTACGCCCAATGGGTCCCCAATTATTCCGACAAGGCCCGTCCCCTCCTGAAATCAACGTCCTTCCCGCTCATGGCCGAGGCCCACGCCGCCTTCAACAGCATTAAACACGACATTGAGAGGGCCGCGCTGCGGGCAGTGGACGAAAACATCCCTTTCCAGGTCGAAAGCGATGCGTCCGACTTCGCTTTAGCAGCCACCCTCAACCAGGATGGGCGGCCCGTAGCCTTTTTCTCAAGAACCCTCCAAGGGCCCGAGATCAGGCACTCCTCGGTAGAGAAGGAGGCCCAGGCCATAGTGGAGGCAGTGCGGCACTGGAGGCACTACCTAGCCGGCAAATGCTTCACCCTGCTTACCGACCAGCGGTCGGTAGCCTTCATGTTTAACAACAAACAGAGGGGGAAGATCAAGAACGACAAAATTCTCAGGTGGCAGATCGAACTCTCCACGTTTGAGTACGACATAATATATAGGCCGGGGGCCCTCAACGAATCCCCCGACGCCCTATCACGAGGGATGTGTGCCAGCATCCAGGGGGACAGGCTACAGGGCCTCCACAATGGCCTCTGCCACCCGGGGGTCACCCGGCTATTCCACTTTATAAAATCCCGTAACCTGCCCTATTCCATCGAGGAGGTCCAGTCTATGACCAGGGACTGCCGCACCTGTGCGGAATGCAAGCCCCGTTTTTTCAGACCCGACCGAGCCCACCTGATCAAAGCTACACAGCCATTCGAGCACCTGAGCTTAGATTTCAAGGGACCACTCCCCTCCACCGACCGCAATGTGTACTTTCTCAACATTGTGGATGAGTACTCCCGCTTCCCATTCGCCTACCCCTGCCCAGATATGACCAGTGCCACGGTCATCAAGTGCCTCGGCAACCTGTTTTGCACGTTCGGCATGCCTAACTACATCCACACTGACAGGGGGGCGTTGTTCATGAGCGATGAACTGCGCCAATACCTGCTGTCGAAGGGATAGCCACGAGTCGGACCACTAGTTATAACCCCCGGGGTAATGGGCAAGTGGAGAAGGAAAACGCGACAGTGTGGAAGGCGGTCACCTTAGCACTAAGGTCTAAAGGCCTCCCCACCTCCCGCTGGCAGGAGGTCCTCCCAGACGTACTCCACTCGATAAGGTCGCTACTGTGTACTGCTACTAACGCCACTCCTCACGAGAAGATGTTTGTTTTTCCCCGCAAATCAACCTCAGGAGTATCCCTACCCTCATGGCTCTCCACCCCAGGGACAGTCCTGTTACGGAAGCATGTGAGGGGCCACAAAACGGATCCCCTCGTGGAGGCAGTACACCTACTCCACGCAAACCCACAGTACGCGTACGTCAAGCACGCCGACGGGCGTGAAGACACCGTGTCCATAAAGGACCTCGCCTCGGCAGGAAGCGACGACGACGACCCATCACCACCACCCCCAGAAGAACCTCCACCATCCCCAGAGATATCCTCACCACCCCCTGAAGTACCTGCAACACCCCCAGCACATGGGTATGCCCAGGAGGGCACCACGGACTCCCGGTCGGAACCTGAGGTACTGTTGCGACGTTCAGAAGGACTATCACACCCCCGGACAGACTAAATCTGTAGAAGGGGTGAATGTGATGAAATATGCCTTCATCAACCCATGTGTTTTATCTGCTTGTATTTTACCTGCTTGTATTTTACCTGCTTGTATTTTACCTGCTTGTATTGTGAACCGCCCCCTTTTGTTCCTATTGTGTGTATTGGCTACGCCCCTGTCTTTTGCCATATAAAGGTCTCAGGAGCTGTATGAGTCATTTACTACCAGACGAACCCGATGTGGGAAGACCTGCTATACTGCTATGTTCTTAGTGATTAAAAGCCTTCAGTTGAATCCTTGTCTTTGAGTCATTGATGGCATATCAGGGTCGCAGGTCTTTACAAAGTACTGGAGCAGTAAGGGTCGCAGGTCATTACAAAGTGCTGGAGCAGTAAGGGTCGCAGGTCTTTACAAAGTGTTGGAGCAGTAAGGGTCGCAGGTCTTTACAAAGTGCTGGAGCAGTAAGGGTCGCAGGTCTTTACAAAGTGCTGGAGCAGTAAGGGTCGTAGGTCTTTACAAAGTACTGGAGCAGTAAGGGTCGCAGGTCTTTACAAAGTGCTGGAGCAGTAAGGGTCGCAGGTCTTTACAAAGTGCTGGAGCAGTAAGGGTCGCAGGTCTTTACAAAGTGCTGGAGCAGTAAGGATCGCAGGTCTTTACAAAGTGCTGGAGCAGTAAGGGTCGCGGGTCTTTACAAAGTGCTGGAGCAGTAAGGGTCACAGGTCTTTACAAAGTACTGGAGCAGTAAGGGTCGCAGGCCTTTACAAAGTGCTGGAGCAGTAAGGGTCACAGGTTTTTACAAAGTACTGGAGCAGTAAGGGTCGCAGGTCTTTACAAAGTGCTGGAGCAGTAAGGGTCGCAGGTCTTTACAAAGTGCTGGAGCAGTAAGGGTCGCAGGTCTTTACAAAGTGCTGGAGCAGCAAGGGTCGCAGGTCTTTACAAAGTACTGGAGCAGTAAGGGTCGCAGGTCTTTACAAAGTGCTGGAGCAGTAAGGGTCGCAGGTCTTTGCAAAGTGCTGGAGCAGTAAGGGTCGCAGGTCTTTACAAAGTGCTGGAGCAGTAAGGGTCACAGGTCTTTACAAAGTGCTGGAGCAGTAAGGCTCGCGGGTCTTTACAAAGTGCTGGAGCAGTAAGGGTCGCAGGTCTTTACAAAGTGCTGGAGCAGTAAGGGTCGCAGGTCTTTACAAAGTACTGGAGCAGTAAGGGTCGCAGGTCTTTACAAAGTGCTGGAGCAGTAAGGGTCGCAGGTCTTTACAAAGTGCTGGAGCAGTAAGGGTCGCAGGTCTTTACAAAGTGCTGGAGCAGTAAGGGTCGCGCGCCTTTACAAAGTGCTAGAGCAGTAAGGGTCACAGGTCTTTACAAAGTACTGGAGCAGTAAGGGTCGCAGATCTTTACAAAGTGCTGGAGCAGTAAGGGTCGCAGGTCTTTACAAAGTGCTGGAGCAGTAAGGGTCGCAGGTCTTTACAAAGTACTGGAGCAGTAAGGGTCGCAGGTCTTTACAAAGTGCTGGAGCAGTAAGGGTCGCAGGTCTTTACAAAGTGCTGGAGCAGTAAGGGTCGCAGGTCTTTACAAAGTGCTGGAGCAGTAAGGGTCGCGCGCCTTTACAAAGTGCTGGAGCAGTAAGGGTCGCAGGTCTTTGCAAAGTGCTAGAGCAGTAAGGGTCACAGGTCTTTACAAAGTACTGGAGCAGTAAGGGTCGCAGATCTTTACAATGTGCTAGAGCAGTAAGGGTCGCGGGTCTTTACAAAGTGCTGGAGCAGTAAGGGTCACAGGTCTTTACAAAGTACTGGAGCAGTAAGGGTCGCAGATCTTTACAATGTGCTAGAGCAGTAAGGGTCGCGGGTCTTTACAAAGTGCTGGAGCAGTAAGGCTCACGAATCTTTGCAAAGTACTGGAGCAGTAAGGGTCGCAGGTCTTTACAAAGTGCTGGAGCAGGAAGGGTCGCAGGTCTTTACAAAGTGCTGGAGCAGTAAGGGTCGCAGGACTTTACAAAGTGCTGGAGCAGTAAGGGTCGCAGGTCTTTACAAAGTGCTGGAGCAGTAAGGGTCGCGGGTCTTTACAAAGTGCTGGAGCAGTAAGGGTCGCGGGTCGTTACAAAGTATTGGAGCAGTAAGGGTCGCAGGTCTTTACAATGTGTTGAAGCAGTAAGGGTCACAGGTCTTTACAAAGTACTGGAGCAGTAAGGGTCGCAGGTCTTTACAAAGTGCTGGAGCAGTAAGGGTCGCAGGTCTTTACAAAGTGCTGGAGCAGTAAGGGTCGCAGGTCTTTACAAAGTGCTGGAGCAGTAAGGGTCGCGCGCCTTTACAAAGTGCTGGAGCAGTAAGGGTCGCAGGTCTTTGCAAAGTGCTAGAGCAGTAAGGGTCACAGGTCTTTACAAAGTACTGGAGCAGTAAGGGTCGCAGATCTTTACAATGTGCTAGAGCAGTAAGGGTCGCGGGTCTTTACAAAGTGCTGGAGCAGTAAGGGTCGCAGGTCTTTACAAACTGCTGGAGCAGTAAGGCTCACGAGTCTTTGCAAAGTACTGGAGCAGTAAGGGTCGCAGGTCTTTACAAAGTGCTAGAGCAGTAAGGGTCGCGGGTCTTTACAAAGTGCTGGAGCAGTAAGGCTCACGAATCTTTGCAAAGTACTGGAGCAGTAAGGGTCGCAGGTCTTTACAAAGTGCTGGAGCAGGAAGGGTCGCAGGTCTTTACAAAGTGCTGGAGCAGTAAGGGTCGCAGGACTTTACAAAGTGCTGGAGCAGTAAGGGTCGCAGGTCTTTACAAAGTGCTGGAGCAGTAAGGGTCGCGGGTCTTTACAAAGTGCTGGAGCAGTAAGGGTCGCGGGTCGTTACAAAGTATTGGAGCAGTAAGGGTCGCAGGTCTTTACAATGTGCTGAAGCAGTAAGGGTCACAGGTCTTTACAAAGTACTGGAGCAGTAAGGGTCGCAGGTCTTTAAAAAGTGCTGGAGCAGTAAGGGTCGCAGGTCTTTAAAAGTACTAGAGCAGTAAGGGTCGCAGGTCTTTACAAAGTGCTGGAGCAGTAAGGGTCGCAGGTCTTTACAAAGTGCGGGAGCAGTAAGGCTCGCGGGTCTTTACAAAGTGCTAGAGCAGTAAGGGTCGCAGGACTTTACAAAGTGCTGGAGCAGTAAGGGTCGCAGGTCTTTACAAAGTGCTGGAGCAGTAAGGGTCACGGGTCTTTACAAAGTACTGGAGCAGTAAGGGTCGCAGGACTTTACAAAGTGCTGGAGCAGTAAGGGTCGCGGGTCTTTACAAAGTGCTGGAGCAGTAAGGGTCGCAGGTCTTTACAAAGTGCTGGAGCAGTAAGGGTCACAGGTCTTTACAAAGTACTGGAGCAGTAAGGGTCGCAGGTCTTTACAAAGTGCTGGAGCAGTAAGGGTCGCAGGTCTTTACAAAGTACTGGAGCAGTAAGGGTCGCAGGTCTTTACAAAGTGCTGGAGCAGTAAGGGTCGCAGGACTTTACAAAGTGCTGGAGCAGTAAGGGTCGCGGGTCTTTACAAAGTGCTGGAGCAGTAAGGGTCGCAGGTCTTTACAAAGTGCTGGAGCAGTAAGGGTCACAGGTCTTTACAAAGTACTGGAGCAGTAAGGGTCGCAGGTCTTTACAAAGTGCTGGAGCAGTAAGGCTCGCGGGTCTTTACAAAGTGCCGGAGCAGTAAGGGTCACAGGTCTTTACAAAGTACTGGAGCAGTAAGGGTCGCAGGTCTTTACAAAGTGCTGGAGCAGTAAGGGTCGCAGGTCTTTACAAAGTACTGGAGCAGTAAGGGTCGCAGGTCTTTACAAAGTGCTGGAGCAGTAAGGGTCGCGGGTCTTTACAAAGTGCTGGAGCAGTAAGAGTCACAGGTCTTTACAAAGTACTAGAGCAGTAAGGGTCACAGGTCTTTACAAAGTGCTGAAGCAGTAAGGGTCGCAGGTCTTTACAAAGTACTGGAGCAGTAAGGGTCGCAGGTCTTTACAAAGTGCTGGAGCAGTAAGGGTCGCGGGTCTTTCCAAAGTGCTGGAGCAGTAAGAGTCACAGGTCTTTACAAAGTGCTGGAGCAGTAAGGGTCGCAGGTCTTTACAAAGTGCTGAAGCAGTAAGGGTCGCAGGTCTTTACAAAGTGCTGAAGCAGTAAGGGTCACAGGTCTTTACAAAGTGCTGGAGCAGTAAGGGTCGCAGGTCTTTACAAAGTGCTGAAGCAGTAAGGGTCACAGGTCTTTACAAAGTGCTGGAGCAGTAAGGGTCGCAGATCTTTACAAAGTGTTGAAGCAGTAAGGGTCGCGATCTTTACAAAGTGCTGGAGCAGTAAGGGTCACAGGTCTTTACAAAGTGCTGGAGCAGTAAGGGTCGCAGGTCTTTACAAAGTGCTGAAGCAGTAAGGGTCGCGATCTTTTCAAAGTGCTGGAGCAGTAAGGGTCACAAGTCTTTACAAAGTGCCGGAGCAGTAAGGGTCACAGGTCTTTACAAAGTGCTGCAGCAGTAAGGGTCGCAGGTCTTTACAAAGTACTGGAGCAGTAAGGGTCGCAGGTCTTTACAAAGTACTGGAGCAGTAAGGGTCGCAGGTCTTTACAAAGTGCTGGAGCAGTAACGGTCGCGGGTCTTTACAAAGTACTGGAGCAGTAGGGGTCGCAGGTCTTTACAAAGTACTGGAGCAGTAAGGGTCACAGGTCTTTACAAAGTGCTGGAGCAGTAAGGGTCGCAGGTCTTTACAAATTGCTGAAGCAGTAAGGGTCACAGGTCTTTACAAAGTGCTGGAGCAGTAAGGGTCGCGGGTCTTTACAAAGTGCTGGAGCAGTAAGGGTCGCAGGTCTTTACAAAGTGCTGGAGCAGTAAGGCTCGCGGGTCTTTACAAAGTGCTGGAGCAGTAAGGGTCGCGGGTCTTTACAAAGTGCTGGAGCAGTAAGGGTTGCAGGTCTTTACAAAGTGCTGGAGCAGTAAGGGTCGCAGGTCTTTACAAATTGCTGAAGCAGTAAGGGTCGCAGGTCTTTACAAAGTGCTGGAGCAGTAAGGGTCGCAGGTCTTTACAAAGTACTGGAGCAGTAAGGGTCGCAGGTCTTTACAAATTGCTGAAGCAGTAAGGGTCGCAGGTCTTTACAAAGTACTGGAGCAGTAAGGGTCGCAGGTCTTTACAAAGTGCTGGAGCAGTAAGGGTCGCAGGTCTTTACAAAGTACTGGAGCAGTAAGGGTCGCAGGTCTTTACAAATTGCTGAAGCAGTAAGGGTCGCAGGTCTTTACAAAGTGCTGGAGCAGTAAGGGTCGCAGGTCTTTACAAAGTACTGGAGCAGTAAGGGTCGCAGGTCTTTACAAATTGCTGAAGCAGTAAGGGTCGCAGGTCTTTACAAAGTACTGGAGCAGTAAGGGTCGCAGGTCTTTACAAAGTGCTGGAGCAGTAAGGGTCGCAGGTCTTTACAAAGTACTGGAGCAGTAAGGGTCGCAGGTCTTTACAAAGTGCTGGAGCAGTAAGGGTCACAGGTCTTTACAAAGTGCTGGAGCAGTAAGGGTCACAGGTCTTTACAAAGTACTGGAGCAGTAAGGGTCGCAGGTCTTTACAAAGTGTTGGAGCAGTAAGGGTCACAGGTCTTTACAAAGTGCTGGAGCAGTAAGGGTCGCAGGTCTTTACAAACTGCTGGAGCAGTAAGGGTCGCAGGTCTTTACAAAGTGCTGGAGCAGTAAGGGTCGCAGGTCTTTACAAAGTGCTGGAGCAGTAAGGTCTCTTGTGTGGCAGGTCTTGCAACAAGGGGATTTTGATCAAATGGTTTGATTTGCTGGTTTTTTTCCCCACATTCCCTTTGGTCCAGCATTTCAGCTGCAAACTCTAAATGGCCCGCCAGAGGTGGCAGTTTGCACTGATAACTCTACTCGCATCGTGAAATGTCTGCACACTCCAATCTTCCATCCAGATCTTCAGTGTATGCTGGAGGGATTCTAATGTACTTTAAGTATGTTTTAACATAGTGCTCTGGTGGTCAGCCATCATTCATGTCCTTCAGCACTGCTTATTGCTGTCTGATGTCACTTCATTTTGTGTGGAAGGATCACAAATTATTGAAGTTACAGATTCACAGGCCACTTAATGCAATATTATGGACTAGTCAACGATTCAGGATAGCTGAGCATTTCCCATGTATAATTGTGTTCAGGTACTTGAGTAATACTGTTCTGTTCTGTTAAGCAGATGCCTCTTCGTATTAGCAGTGGAAAGCGATACTGTGAAGGTGTGAAACAATGTGATGCTCTAAATGTAAGAGAGCAGTAATGGCACCAAATTGTTAACTCGCTTGCATAAAAAGACACACTAAATCACACACTTTGATAAAAGGATGTAAAATTGATTGAGGGAGGCAGCAGAAGACTGGTTTATCAGTTATGGTGCAGATGGAGATGCTGTTAGCAATCACCGTGCCCTCCACATACCATCTGTCCGTTAATCTTTTACTTTTAAACTCGCTGACAGCTATTTAACCTAAAATGGCTGGAGGATCTTTTGAATTTCTAAGCATAATAGCATTTTGTCATGTTAAGTTAAGCTCTGTTTAGAATTCAGTAAATCTTTTTTAACAGTTGTATTTGATGGGAGTATTGGTGCTTAATAATCTTAAAACAGCTCCTTTTTGAAAGTATTGGTATCGCAGACTGTTTTCAACTCCTTTTCTACAACTTTGTTTGTGCCGATCTTTCCCCTCTCCTTTCCCAGTCCAGCACCAGCTGCTCGCTGATAAGCCGCCCAACTGACCGTTCATCAGGTGGGAGTCCAGACCCTGAGAGTTGGAAGATGATTCAGCTCTGCCGAGCGCTGCAGCTCAGCCTGACATTGGGAGAAGATTTTGTTTTGGTCCACAACATTGTGATGCAGCAGCAAGCTTTTCTCGTTCAGTGTTTTCGCTGCTTCACCAGAAATAGCGAGCATCGCAAAACCTTCCTGCTCAGCTTATAATGTTGCTAACGTGAAAGGAAAGGACTTGTGTTCTACAGCACCTTTCATGACCTCTTGATGTCTCGACAACTAATTAAATGCTTTTGAGGTGTAGGCAATGTTGTTATGTAGGCAAATGCAGTAACAATTTGCTCACGGCATGGACCCACAAACAGCAGTGAGCTAAATGACTAGTTAATCCGTTTTAGTGATTTTGGTTGATGGATAAATGTTGGCCAGGACATCAGAAGAACTGCCCTGCACTTCTACAAATAGCCATGGGATCATTTGCATCCACTTAAGCAAGCAGACAGCGCCTCGGTTTAATAATTCATCCAAAAGACAGCATCTCCGACAGCCTAGATTATGTGCTCAAGCCTCTGGAGTGGGACTTGAACCCATGGCCTTGCGATTTAGAAGGCTGAGTGCTAACTATCACTGAGCCAAGGCTGATACCTCAACTGTTCTTACCTGGCGTCAAAACAGCAAACTTTCCCGATAGTAATCAAGAGATCATTTGACAGTGCCTATTGGATTCCACAGATTGAGATCCCATTGACCCAGCACAGAGGAAAACCTAGTGTTCCCTATCACATTAGTGACACCTTGGAGAGTGGCATCTGGAAAATTATGTCTGGAGTGTGACAGCTGGAGTATGACATCTTGCAGTGTGACATTGTGGAGTGTGATCTCTTAGAAATTAATTGTCGATGCTTGTAACTTTCTGGCTATAAGACTGGAAAACGTAGCATTAAATGACTGGCTTTCTTTCTCTTTTTTCAGATTCTTTTGTATCTGTAACAAAGTGAGACACCTGCAGTGTGTTGTAGAAGTGATAGCCGTAAGATTTCTATATCCTTTTCTTAAATATTGTGGCCCAGAAATTCCAGCAGAACCTCTGCACCACCAGAGGTGTGATGGAGCGGAACTTCTGCCTTCTCATACCACTTCACCATAACCTGCTCCTGGAGTCATTTAATACTGGGGTGGGTTCCTGCCAGTACCGGGGCACTCATCCTGTGGAGCTGGCAGGATTTCAGAGCAGTGTCTTATTGCTCCAAAGCCATTGTTCCAATCTTCATGTCTTTAATTGAGAACCCTAGGGGAAGGGCCTCGGTCATCACCAAGGTTGAAAAGAGCACGAGGGGAAAAAAACGGTTAGAATGTGGAACTCACTACCACAAGGAGTAGTTGAGGCGACTAGCATTGATGCATTTAAGGGGAAGCTAGATAAACACATGATGGAGAAAGGGATAGAATGATATGCTGAGAGGGTGAAATGAAATAGGGTGGGAAGAGGTTTGTGGAGCATAAACACCAGCATGAACCAGCTGGGCCGAATGGCCTGTTTTATGCTGTAGGTTCTATGTAATTCTATTTAAGAAGTAATAGTTTGGTCACAACAAGTTTAAGTTTCAGGGTGAAAGTAAGACTGAGGGAGGTAAGGCGATCCACAGTATTGAGGCCATGGAAAAGAATGAGTTGCACTTGGCGAGAGTGCGACGAGTCTAGATTTCGACAGTGCAGATCACTGCCTCTCAACACTTAATTAGGTTTCCCTTGTGCTTTGAAGAAATCCAGCTTTATTTTCACTACAGTTGACTCCAGCTAAACAAACTATACCTCATCCAATCATAATCCTGGTCCAGGCAAAAATAATCCAAACCACAAAACCATTTCTCTTTTCCTCTGAATATGTAAAACTCCCAAAATAAGTATAATATTGAACTACAAAATACCAACATGAGCACAAGATATTCCTTAATAAAATGGCATTCAACACATTGACTGCAGGATATTTGTAATGGTTAAATCAGATTGGAAATGTGAAGAATGTTAAGGTAATATTATAATTTGGGAGCATCCAAGATTTGACTAAACCTGACCTTTGAGCTCCTTTCATCTGGCCTGCTATACCTCTGTTGATATGCTTGTGAGCAAAGCTGATTTAGACATCTGCTGAGCTTCAGCACTTTAAATCTCCTGGACCTGAACGCCTGGAGAAGGGTTCTCCCATATTTAGATCGTTCAGGGAGCGGCGGCCTGTTTGCTCCAATCAGGCATCAACCTTTACTAGCCCTCCAGGCCCAGGATGTTTAAATCATCGAGGCTGAAGCTTCCCAGCTTTGGGTGAGGGGTAAGATGTGTGGTTGGGGAGGGTGGGGTGGGGCTGGGATGGAGCGGAGTGAGGGCTTGATTTTTTTGTATGTGGGGGGTATTGGAAGTTTTGTATTTGGGGACTTGAAACTTTTGCCTATGGGGGACTTAAACTTTGTATATGAGGTGGGGGCTCACATTGCTGCCCCACTCACTGGTTGTAACACGTATCTGACCCACAGCTTCAACAGCGTGTTCACCCCTCTTATAAATGACTACAGAAAGCAAGTGTTAACAATGTGAGAATGACGGATAGCACTCTTCAATAAATACACTGCTCAGGATAGTACTGAGCTATCCACACCAGCAAGTCTCCAGGTTTGATTCCCCATTTGTGCTGATATCAGTCTGGGTGCCAGTCAGTGGCCTACCATTGGGCTCAGTTACCCTGGACTAAGAAAAAGCAGCCAGGGTTGCCGCTGCTAATAGCTTCCCAGTGACCTCTGCTGCAAAGTGTATTTGTGTTGATGTTTGGTGAGGACAGGATTGGGCTCCAGAGTCAGATATTCTGCCAACACTCACCCGCCGAGCTCACACACAAAGAAAAGCCACTTGGATGAGATCCCAGAGCGAACTCCAGTGCTAGTGGAACTCTTCCCCCAGGATGAGCCAGGGCCTTCAGGGAGAAAAAGAGCGAGGAAGGAAACTAAAAGAAAAGAAAGGCCCAAATCTTTTCACAGTACAGATTTCCCCTTTTAATTAGTACAGAAACGGCAACTTTATGCTCCCTGACCTTTGACCCCTCCCCCCATGGTAATATTTACACAGCACCACCTGGTACAGTTCAGCTAAGCCTGAGCTGGATGAAGCATGAGCTGAAGTCAGGGTGTATTACCCTAAAAATAATTGTACGACAAATTAATCTTAGTTATAATGTGATCAACTTTAGAGGCTGACTGCCCAGTGTTGCCCGTATAATGTTCCATTATTCGCTGGTTTAGCGGAGGCGTTAACTCATTTAAAATAAATAGGCTAACATCTTTGAAGGCGGCAGGGCAAGTTGATAAGGCAGTTAACAAAGTATATGGGATACTTGGCTTCGTAAAAAGGGGCATTGAATACAAAAACAAGGAAGTCATGCTCAACCTTTACAAATCGCTGGTTAGTAAGAAAGAGGAAAGAAAGACTTGCATTTATATAGCGCCTTTCACAATCGCAGGACGCCCAAAGCGCTTTACAGCCAATAAAGTACTTTTGAAGTGTAGTCACTATTGTGATGTTAGGCCTCAGCTGGAATATTGTGTACAATTCTGGGCACCACCCTTTAGGAAGGATGTCAAGGTCTTGGCGAGGGTTCAGAGGAGGTTTACCAGGGATGAGGGTCTTCAGTTATGTGGCGAGATTGGAGAAGTTGGTATTGTTCTCCTTAGAGCAGAGAAGGTTAAAGGGAGAACTAATAGAAGCATTCAAAATTATGAGGGGTTTTAATAGAGCAAGTTGGGAGAAACTAGCAAGTGGGTCGGTAACCAGAGGTCATAGGTTTAAAGTAATTGGCAAAAGAACCAGAGGAAAGATCACAATGGATTGTTAAGATCTGGAACACACTACCTAAAAGGATGGTGGAAGCATATCCCATAGGAACTTTGAAAAGGCAATTGGAAATGTACTTCAGGAGGACTATTTTGCAGTGTTTTGGGGAAAAGCTGGGATGTGGGATTAAATTTGACTGCTCTTTCAAAGAGCCGGCATAGACATGACAGGCCGAATGGCCTGCTTCTGTGCTGTAAGTTTCTATATTCTAGCTGCATTAAGAGAGTGGAGAGAGGAATGTCAGATGAATTTTTCAGCATTAATCCATTCAAATCAGCTAGAGTGGGTTCCAGGCTCTCAGTTTTCGCTAGAAAATTAATATCTGCATCATCACAGGGTAATTTTAGCTTGACCTGCTCGTATCCGAACTCTCACCAAGTCCTGTTTACCCATCATCCCTATGCTCGCTGACCTACAATGGCTCCCGATTCACCAACGCCTCAATTTTAAAATTCTCATCCTTGATTTCAAGTCCGTCCATGGCTTCACCCCTCCCTATCTCTGTAACCTCCTTCAGCCCTACAACCCCCTGAAATACCTGCATTCCTCCACCTCTGGCCTCTTATCCATCCCCAGTCCCTTCGCCCCACCATTGGTGGCCGTGCCTTCAGCCGTCTAGGCCCAAAGCTCTGGAATTCCTTCCTAAACCTCTTCGCCTCTCCACCTCCCTCTCCTTTTTTAAGAAGCTGGTTAAAACCTACCTCTTTGACCAAGCATTTGGTCACCTGCCCTAATAACTCCTTAATGGTTAAAGGTGCTATATGAATGCAAGTTGTTGTTGTTGCTACCATGGCATAGTCAACGATTATGTCATGAGACACCTCTTGTACCTCCATATTTTTTCTGACGTCTTTTCCCAATGCTAGCTGTAAATACAGTGACATCACTTTCCATGTTTAAGTATTGCCTTTCTTAAAATTTTATTTTCAGGCATGTCCTTGAAGTTCATAATTAATGCAAGCAACATTTGCAGTTCCATTTTTATGATTACCTTTGTTCTTGCCTTCAATCGCGGAACTTCTTCCAAATCTCCATCCACACCCTTTACATTGCTGACCCCGGGTTAATATGCTCATGAGCCAATTTACATACATTCTGATTTCATAAATTATTCATTGTTGTCCACGCACATTGGAACGGTCGTTCAAAAAACCTTCCCAGAGGAAGGACCCAGTCATGATCCCGAACACAAAGGTTTCTGGTCAATGAGTACAGCCATAACTTCAGTCATCTGACATTCTCGATGCACAGCTGTATTGGTGACTGCTTCTCCTTAATTAGGAATGAAGCAACTACTTGGCTGCTTAGAAGTGTGAAAACAACCAACTTTACAGTTACGCCCCAGTTCTAGTAGGGCAAGATTAGAAAATTTGTAATAAAGAGAAGCAACGTGGATTAGGGGGTGAGTGGTGGAGGGGGCATTGCTCAGAAGTGGAAGAAAGCAGTCTTGGTAATGGACTGGATCTGGGGTAAGAGGCTCACCTTGGGGTCGAACAAAACAAAAGGTTGCACAGCTCCAGATTTAGCCTGAGAGGAGGGAGGTTGATGAAGTCTGGGGCAAAAGGCACATAGTTGCTGGCAGATGCAAAAAACTATGCTCTTGTTTCTTTTTGCATAAACCCCTTTTAACAATTGAGACCAACCAGGCAGTTGGAAAGTATTTTTACAGCCCTGCGGTCCGTGGTGAAGTGAGGTGGGTATTGATGCGCCTCAATAACTTCAAGGTTCAAAGTTAACTGGATAAAACAAGGCTTTTATTAGCAAAGAAAGATGCCTGTGTCTTCACCTAGCATTCTGCTGTTCTGCTGCAAGACAAGCCTGGGCTTGTCTTAAGTAGGGCCAGGTATGGGTGGAGCCGACGCACCCAATGGGGAGAAAGGGGGGCGGTGCACTATATACAATACAAGGTAAAAACACAGGAGCAGGCAATACAAACACAGGAGCAGGCAATACAATATATGTAGTTAAATACAGAGTCTGATGAATGACATATTTCATCACAGGTATCATTGGCTTATACGGAAGCTGAGCTTCAGCTTACAGATAATTTCACTGAAAAATAGCAAGCAATTGCTGAAAAGAGGATGGATTTCTTGAGCACATTTCTGATGACTCTGTGGGCACAGGAGGAGAAACCATTTGAGGAGATGTAGTGACTGCATTGGGACAGGTATCATAAGGAAAGTTGTGCAGCAGATCAGGAGTTTAGTTGTTTGACCTTAGCTGTCTCATTTTTTGCTGTTGAATTTTTTCATAAGGGTCCTTCTCATTGTGTTGTTATTCCGTTCATTTTGCAGCCAAGTCTGGCTCTCTCTTGCCTTTCTCTATTTGAGATGACTGCAGCACTTTACACCTTTTTTCCAGCAGGTTAAAAGGTGGCAATAGGTTTTAGAATAATCTTTACTTTAGAAGATATTACCAGATGAACACTTAATATATTTGTTAACATCCTTTTGCTGTTTTAATGGCGGTGTTACCCCGTTTAAAATAGATGCACAAACATATGTATTATATTATCTCCATGTGGACATCATGAGGTAGAAATTTAAATGCATTGCACCATTTTTCAGGTGTAAAATGGGCATAAAGCATACCAATTTACCTGCACCCAATCTGCATAGGGGTTGGTCTCACTGCTAAATTAGTGGGTCCTTTTTTTAGGTGTACTGGGCGGAAACCTAAAACTGGCATTAAGCCCCCAAAATATGTAAATTGGGGGCCTAATGCCTGTTCAAGGATTGAGAAATTGGTCGGGGAGGAGCAGGGCAAGTGTTGTTAAAAATCCATGCTGTGGAGCCAGGAGGAGCAGGTGTGCTCCTTTGATTCCACGAAAACCGCCCCCCCCTCTCCACTGCCGCACCCACTCCGTAACCCCCTGCAATCCCTCCTTCTGGGACTTAGCTGAGGCCGCTGCCGGTGAGGCTGGCGGCCTGACATTGATGTCTTCGGTCGGGTGAGCTGCCTGTGGAGGCATGACTGACGCCAGCAGCTCGCTCGCTGAGCATGTTGATTCCCATTGATCTTCGGGCCTCTGTCATTTCATGGCCCATGACACAACATCATGATGTCAATGCCTGCCAAAATGTCAGGGCCAGCCTGTGCATGCACTTCCCATCTGCCACTGGTTTATAGAGAGAAATGGCGGTCAGATTTTTCGGGAGGGCAGGGCTCTATGGCCATGCTATAATATTAGAAGCCTGATAGCAGCACTGGCCCTGGAGACGCAAATATGGACAGTGTGACATCACGCCGACTTCATGTCACGCTCTGCGAACTTGGACCTTAGCGCTGAGTTTAGCGCTGTGTCCTAAGCTCGCTCTGCAAAGCGGGCGTGCAGCAGACTGACATTGTCAGCACTTCTTAAAGGGACACACAGGTCTTTCAGGTAAGTTTGCATGCAAGCTTCTGGATGGGATTTTAAAATATTTTATTCAAGTAGTGGCTTGGTGCAATAGATGTCAAAAGTTTTTTAAGTGTGCAGGGAGTGCTGCCGGACACTTGCGAATACCACTGCCTGCAGAGCTTCATCAGAGATCCTGTGGGCTAATGTTAATTAGCAACCAGCTCCAATTTACCGGTCCTACCGTTAACTGCGGCCCGTGGTGGCGCCCGCAGGTTTTTAGCGATATCCAATTTCTAGGCCATAGGGTTTATTAAAAAGAAAATCGTGTGTTTCTTCTTTCATTTTTCTTTGAACACTTTTGTTTATTAGTTATGAAAATATTGGAGATGAGTCTGTGTGACTGGGCGGGGCAGTTGGAGGCAGGAGGTCATGTGATAAAACCTTCAGGAATACGTCTAACCAGAGTTGGCAGCTCTACTTGCACCATTACATGTGTGTTACGACAGTGACTACACTTCGACCACCAACGCTGCTCCTGCAAATCCATTGGCAGGACAGGCGCACCAACGTCAGTGTTCTCGCTCAGGCCAACATACCCAGCATCGAAGCTCTGACCACGCTCGATCAGCTCCGATGGATGGGTCACATTGTCCGCATGCCCGATACGAGACTCCCAAAACAAGCGCTCTACTCGGAGCTCCGACACGGCAAGAGAGCCCCAGGTGGGCAGAGGAAACGCTTCAAGGACACCCTCAAAGCCTCCTTTAAAAAGTGCAACATCCCCACCGACACCTGGGAATCCCCGGCCCAAGACCGCACAAAGTGGAGGAGAAGCATCCGGGAAGGCGCCGAACACCTCGAGTCTCTTCGCCGGGAGCAAGCGGAAGCCAAGCGCAAGCAGCGCACGTCAACCCAAGCACCCCACCCGCCCGCCCCTTCAACCACCGTCTGCCCCGCCTGTGACAGAGACTGTAGGTCCCGCATTGGACTAATCAGTCACCCGAGAACTCATTTTTAATGTGGAAGCAAGTCATCCTCGGTTCCAAGGGACTGCCTAAGAAGAAGAGACACTTCGAAAGTTATTAACTGGCTGTAAAGTGCTTTGGGACATCCTGAGCTTGTGAAAGGCACTACATAAATGCAAGTATTTCTTTTCTTTATTCCGAGTGGTGGGTGTTGTTCTCTACCTCAAGTGTGCACTCAGAAAATGCAGGCTTCTTACTTATTTTGAAAGGTTGGATTGTTTTAAGCAAAGATTTTCTATAAAGCAAGTGTGCGCTGAAATGCCTATGGAGCCCTCTATCTGATAGACTACATCTGCTGCTCAGTGGTCGCACTTTTGCCTCTGAGTCAGGTGGCTGTGAGTTGAAGTCCCACACCAGAGACTTGAGCATATAATCTTGGCTAACACATCTTGTGCAGGATGGAGGGAGTACAACAACAATTCATTGCTAAGAGATCACACTCCAGGTTGTTATAATTCAGACATTATTTTCCAGATGTCACTCTCCACTTTTCTCCACTTTTCTCTGTGCTGGGTCAATGGTATCTCAATCTATAGAATCCAATAGGCACTTTCAAATAATGTCTTGATTACTATCTGGAATGTTTGCATGTATTGATGCCAGGTAAGAACAGTTGAGGTATCAGCCTTGGCACAGTGGTCGTTAAAACTCTCACTTCTAAATCACAAGGCCATGGGTACAAGTCCCACTCCAAAGGCTTGGGCACATGATATAGGCTGACACTTCAGTGCCACACTGAGGGAGTGCTGTGCTGTCGGAGGTGCCATCTTTTGGATGAATTAAACCAAGGCCTTTTCTGAGCGCTCAGGTGGACGTAAGTGATCCTATTTGAAGAAGAGCAGGAGAGTCCTCTCAGTGTTCTGGTCAACATTTTTCCTTTAACCAACATCTAAAACAGATTATCTGGTCATTTATTTCATTGTTGTTTCTGAGAGCTTGCTATGTGCAAATTAGCCAACGCGCTTCCTACATTACAACAGTGCCTACACTTCAAAGAACATAAGAACATAAAAAATAGGAGCAGGAATAGGCCACTTGGCCCCTCGAGCCTGCTCCGCCATTCAATAAGATCATGGCTGATCTTGGGCTCAAAGCCACTTCCCAGCCCACTCCCCATAACCCTTCACTCCCTTATCTTGCAAAAATTTGTCCATCTCCACTTTAAATGTATTTAATGACCCAGCCTCCACGGCTCTCTGGGGCAGAGAATTCCACAAATTTACGACCCTCTGAGAGAAGAAGTTCCCCCTCATCTCAGTTCTGAAAGGGCGACCCTTTATTCTGAGACTGTGCCCCCGAGTTCTAGATTTCCCCATGAGGGGAAACAACCTCTCTGCATCTACTCTATCAAGCCCCTCAGTATCTTATATGTTTCGATAAGGACACCTCTCATTCTTCTAAATTCCAATGAGTATAGGCCCAGCCTGCTCAACCTTTCCTCATAAGTCAAACCCCTCATCTCTGGAATTAACCGTGTGAATCGTCTCTGAACTGCCTCAAATGCAAGTATATCCTTCCTTAAATAAGGAGACCAAAACTGTACGCAGTACTCAAGGTGTGGTCTCACCAATACCTTCTACAGTTGTAGCAGGACTTCCCTGTTTTATACTCCAAACCCCTTGAAATAAAGGCCAACATTCCATTTGCCTTTTTGATAACTTTTTGTGTTTCATGCACAAGGACCCCCAGGTCCCTCTGAACTGTAGCATTTTGTAATCGCTCTCCATTTAAATAATAATTTGCTTTTTTATTTTTCCTGCCAAAGTGGATAACCTCACATTTTCCCACATTATACTCCATCTGCCAAATGTTTGCCCACTCACTTAGCCTGTCTATATCCCTTTGCAGATTCTTTGAGTCCTCTGCACAACTTGCTTTCCCACCCATCTTTGTATCATCCGCAAACTTGGCTACATTACACTCGGTCCCTTCATCCAAGTCATTAATGTAGATTGTAAATAGTTGGGGCCCCAGCACCGATCCCTGTGGCATCCCACCAGTTACCGTTTGCCAACCAGAAAATGACCCATTTATCCCGACTCCCTGCTTTCTGTCAGTTAGTCAATTCTCTATCCATGCTAATATATTACCCCCAACTCCGTGAGCTCTTATCTTATGCAGTAACCTTTTATATAGCACCTTATCGAATGCCCTCTGGAAATCCAAATACACCACATCCACTGGCTCACCCTTGTCCACCCTGCTTGTTACATCCTCAAAGAACTCCAGCAAATTTGTTAAACATGATTTCCCTTTCCTAAAACCATGCAGACTCTGTTTGACTGTAGTATGTTTTTCTAAATGTCCTGCTACTGCTTCCTTAATGAAGGACTCCAGCATTTTCCCAACAACAGATGTTAGGCTAACTGGTCTATAGTTTCCTGCTTTCTGTCTCCCTCCTTTCTTAAATAGGGGTGTTACATTTGCAGTTTTCCAATCTGCTGGGACCTCTCCAGAGTCCAGGGAATTTTGGTATATTGCAACCAATGCATCCACTATCTCTGCAGCCACTTCTTTTAAGACCCTGGGATGCAAGCCATCTGGTCGAGGGGACTTGTCGTCTTTTAGTCCCATTATTTTACCGAGTACTATTTCCTTAGTGATAGTGATTGTCTTTAGTTCCCCCTCCCTGTGGCCCCTTGATTATCCATTATTGGGATGTTGTTAGTGTCTTCTACCGTGAAGACAGATGCAAAATATTTGTTCAGGGTCTCTGCCATTTCCCCGTTCCCCATTATTAATTCCCCAGTCTCATCCTCTAAAGGACCAATGTTTACTTTAGCTACCCTCTTCCTTTTTATATACATGTAGAAGCTCTTATTATCGGTTTTAATGTTTCTTGCCAGCTCACTCTCAAAGGTACTTCATTGGTTGTAAAGTGCTTTTGGACATCCTGAGGTCATGAAAGGCACTATATAAAAGCAAATTCTTTCCTTTTTCCTTTTATTAGGAAGCTCAGAGATCAAGTCATTAGAGAATTGCATCCTGCAATATTCCTTTCATGATAATTTTAGCCTGTAGCTACTACGTTCACATATTTTCAATTGCAGTTGCTTGATAACACAGAACTGGATAAGTGGACTGCATTGTTCACCTCGGGGTGTTTCCATCAATTGGCTTCTCCTGCATCACAAAAGCATACCTCCTCTCGGTGGTTAATAATAATCATCAAATATCAAAACTTCAGCTCTGGGGAAGGCCAGAAATGATGTGCGGGTTCAGTTAAGTGGCAATGTTCCTTTGGTACTGTCAGTATTTTACATCAGAATCCAGTGATGAAGGAAACCAAAAAAATAAACTTTGATTAAAAGCAAAACAGAAGCAAAGACACAGATTTTCAGTTCTGGAAGATCATTTATGAGCCTAGACATTATTGTTGCTAATATTAGTGGACAAGTGCTGGACACATTCGTCATGATGTTCCTCTACCCACTATTTTAATTCAGGTATTAACCCAGTGATTTTAATTAGGCCTGCTATAATAACAGCAGGGAAATGTACTATGAACACGCTAAGTAATTTCCCTCCTATTAATAGCACTGACGTAATAAAACTCACTACACACTTGGTTTGAGCATAAAGCAAGGCTTTAATCAACTTGTTTCAGAACATGGAGGTCTAGTTGTACTTCACTAGTTCCTTGTCTTACAAAATGTCCCTGGAAAGCTGGGGCCAACGCCCGAGTATTCATACTCCTTGGACAGCGCCACCAGCTGGCCGTCCAGTGTTATTTCATAGGTAGTTTCTCGATGAGATTTATGACAAGCACCGTCAGTAGTTACTGGGCTATTTGGAAAAGCCCTAGGAGAAGAGGGCCTTCTCAACGAGGAATTCATCTGAACATGAGAACATAAGAAATAGGAGCAGGAGTCAGCCATTTGGCCCCTCAAGCCTGCGCCGCCATTCAATGAGGTCATGGCTGATCTAATCGTGGCCTCAACTCCACTTACCCGCTCTCTCCCCATACCCCTTGACTCCCCTGTAGTTCAAAAATCTGTCTATCTCTGTCTTGAATATATTCAATGACCCAGCCTCCACAGCTCTCTGGGGTAGAGAATTCCAAAGATTCACGACTCCGAGAGAAAAAATTCCTCCTCATTTCTGTTTTAATTGGGCGACCCCTTATCCTGAAACTGTGCCACCGAGTTCTAGATTCCCCCACGAGGGGAAACATCCTTTTAGCATCTACCCTGTCAAGCCCCCTCAGAATCTTTTATGTTTCAATAAGATCACCTCTCATTCTTCTAAACTCCAATGAGTATAGGCCCAACCTGCTCAACCTTTCTTCATAAGACAGCCCCTTCATCTCGGGAATTAACCTAGTGAACCTTCTCTGAACTGCCTCCAATGCAAGTATATCCCTCCTAAAATAAGGAGACCAAAGCTGCATGCAGTACTCCAGGTGTGGTCCTACCAGCATCCTGTACAGTTGTAGCAAGACTTCCCTATTTTTATACTCCATCCCTCTTGCAATAAGGGCCAACATTTCATTTGCCTTCCTAATTACTTGCTGTACCTGCATGCTAACTTTTTGTGTTTCATGTACGAGGACCCCCAGGTCCCTCTGTACCGCAGCATTATGTAGTCTCTCTCTCCATTTAAATAATAATTTGCTTTTTTATTTTTCCTACCAAAGTGGATAACCTCACATTTCCCCACATTATACTCCATCTGCCAATTTTTGCCCACTCACTTAACCTATCACTATCCCTTTGCAGACTCTTTGGCCGGAATTTTGCCGGTCCTCAGAGTGCGGGATTGGATTGATAGGAAACCCACCTCCAATCAATCTTCCCAAGTGTCGGGTCCCAGATTTGCGCATGGGCCTGACACCTAGTGGCGGGAAAAGGATTATAGCCACTTACCTGGCTGTTAACAGGTACTTGATAACAGGCTCTTTTTCAATTTTGCCGCTTCTGCCTCGGGGTTCCCGACGCCTGGACACCACGCCAGGTAAGTGTGGCGTGTTGTGAGTCTGCTTTAATGTTTCTGCATTGATGACAGCTGCAAAAGTGGTGTGAAGGATCCAATGGTGCACTGGTGAGTTTCAGAGGTAAGAAAATGTTGGGAAAATCATTTTTAATGCATTTACACTTTTCTGCAGGTAACAAGTTTTGAATTGGCTGTCTAGTCCCACCTCATTGGGAGAACCTCTCTCACCAGTGACAGATCACTTCTGTAACCTCACCTTGCAGCTGTCATCTGTTCTAGCCTATGGAGGGAGTCATTGGAGAGCCTGGGTGCAAGAGTTCACCTGTGAACAGTCATTGTCAGTGTTTGCAGCACCTCAATGCTGTCAAACACTGAGAAATGAGCTGTCAAAAAAAAATTGTGCGTGGTCCCTTTAAGAAAACTGGCAGATGATGCATCATCAAATGACGTCATCTGACCGGCTTCCACTTAATTGGCTGGGAAGCTGGCAGGGTGGGCCTAACAAGGTCAATCAACGTAAAATCACTTCCGTGGGCCGGATGCAGTTGAGGGCGGGACTGGAACCCGGAAACCAGCTGACCCGCTCCCAAGTCGTATTCATTTGCAAAATTGCAGCCTTTGTGTCCTCCTCACTACTTGCTTTCCCACCTATCTTTGTATCATCAGCAAATTTGGCTACACTACACTCGGTCCCTTCATCCAAGTCATTAATATAGATTGTAAATAGTTGAGGCACCTGTTACACTAGTTACAGTTTGCCAACCAGAAAATGATCCATTTATCCTGACTCTTTGGGGGCGATTTTGCCAGCCCTAGGGAGGCGGGTATGGAGGCGGGACTGCTGGGAAAATGGCAGAATCTGGGGGCGGGTACCTGTCCTGCCCCCAACCCACCTCCACTCCGAGGAAGGACGTTCTTGCCATGGAAGGAGTGCAGCGAAGATCACTAGGCGGATACCTGGGATGGCAGGAATGACGTATGAGGAGAGATTGGGTCGATTGGGCTTATACTCACTGGAGTTTAGAAGATTGAGAGGGGATCTCATCGAAACCTATAAAATTCTGTCAGGCCTGGACAGACTAGATGCAGGAAGGATGTTTCTGATGGCCGGGGAGTCCAGAACCAGGGGTCATAGTCTAAGGATAAGGGGTAAGCCATTTAGGACTGAAATGAGGAGGAATTTCTTCACCCAGAGAGTGGTGAACCTGTGGAATTCTCTGCCACAGAGGGCGGTGGAGGCCAGTTCATTAAGTATATTCAAGAAAGAGTTGGATATATTTCTTAAGGCTAAAGGGATCAAGGGATATGGGGAGAAGGCAGGGACCGGGTACTGAATTTGGATGATCAGCCATGCTCTCATTGAATGGCGGAGCAGGCTCGAAGGGCCGAATGGCCTACTCCTGCTCCTATCTTCTATGTATCTATGTTCCCAGGAGGCGGGTACCCGACCCGTGCTGGGAGCCGCCTCCTCGAGGCAGGAAGAGGATTAGTGCCAATTAACTGCCTGCTAACAGGTAGTTAACAGGCAGTTTTTTTGGATATTCCCTATTTTGCCACCTAAAGTGTGGGCTTCCCAACGGCTCCAACCCTCGCCAGGGTCAGCGAGGCGAGCCGTGGGTCTGCGGGGGTCGGAGGGGCTGAGATGTCCGGTGTGCAGGTGAGTGATGGGTGCATGTGTGCAGAGGTAAGTGTGTGAGGTAAGTGTGTGAGGTGAGTGTTGAGCATTTTAGAAGCTTTACTTACTTTTGCTTCTTCCTCCAAGCTTCATCCATTCAGGTCACGGGAGTCCCTCAGCTCACCAGCAGAGAAAGCAGAATGGCTGCTGCATTCTCAAATTCATCAGCCTTCTACTTTCTGCTCAGGAAGGCTTTCTAATTGAGTCTTGAGTAAAGACTCAACTTAGAAGACAGATTGTCAGTGTTTGACTGCTTCACAGAGCTGTCAAATTATGACAATTTACCTGTCAAAAGCTCTTGACAGATGAAATGGCACTCACTGACGTCACCTGTAACTGGCTTCCCCTTAATTGGCCTGTTAAACCCACTGGACGGGCTTAACAAGGTCAATCAAGGGAAAATAGCATGGGTTGGCCACAAGTCGATGGAGGCGGGACTAAAACCCGACAAATGGGAATCCCACCTCCAAAAGCTCCCCATTGAGAAAATCCAGCCCTTTGTTTTCTGTTAGTTAGCCAATCCTCTATCCAAGCTAATATATTACCCACAACCCCGTCAGCTCTTATCTTGTGAAGTAACCTTTTATGTGGTACCTTATCGAATACCTTCTGGAAATCCAAATACACCATGGCCCAGAAATTCGGGTCCCCATGGGTGAGTACGCGTTGGATACTCACGCGTAGGCCCAACGAAAGTGCCGGTTTCGTGCATGCACTGCGCATGCGCGGGAAACCGGAACTTCCGTTCCCTTAAAGGAAGGGGTTCACAGGTCAAATGCGTGCGCCGGAGAGGCAGTGCGTACGCCTGAAAATTACATTTTTTTTGCAGCTTTCTCTGGGAGGGTAAGTCTCCAGGAGCGTAAGTCTCCAGGAGCTACGCTTGTAAAAAGCAGTCGCAAGGCCTGCTTTTAACAAGGTAAGTGGCGAATTAAGTAAAATTAAAACATTTTTTCCACAGGTTTATTATTTTTAAATACTTTAAAGAAAGGTAAGTTTATTTTTAGCCCCATTAGAAACTGCAATAAATTTTTTCAAAAATTTAAATTATTGTTTGAAATAGTTATTTTATGTAATTTATAGTTAATTTAAAATGTGACTTAAAAAAAAAATTATTTGAAGTTTTAGTGATGTTTTGGGGCTTATAGTATTTATAGTTTTGACAGCTCTTCCTGTCAAATTTATGAATGGACATTCCCTGCTACCATTGGCTCTCCATGGCCCACGTGATCCCAGGGGACGCATCAAACTAACTGCGCCCCTGGGGTACGCAAGCACTGCGCGCCGGCAGTTGGAGGTTCCCAGGATCGGAATCCCACGCAGGCCCACAGAACAGCGGCCGGAGTGCTAGGTAAGTGCAGATCGGAGGCTTGCACTTGCAGGAAGCCTCCGACCCGAATTTCTGGGCCCATATCTACTGGTTCCCCTTTATCCACCCTGCTCATTACATCCTCAAAGAACTGTAGTAAATTTGTCAAATACGAGTTCCCTTTCATAAAACCATGAAGACCGAAGGTTTCTTTGGAGGAGCCGGAAATAACGGCTGGATTTTCTTTAGTGCTCCTGATGCAGGTTTCGCATGAGGGGAGTGCATATCGGCACCTTGGGTGCAAAGGTCAGCCCATCCGATTTATAGCCATCCGTCAGTGTTATTGGACAGAAGATCGTGTGGGCTGCAAATTGGTCTTGCTGATCTTCGACCCTGAAATCCTGAAATGTGCTCCTGTGGCATGAAGGCTTGTGCAGAAAATTCTAACTGAAAAAATTTACCCGAAGAACTTCTAAATTGGGAGAAAGGTTCTTCTTTATGAATAATCTGACTTTAAGCCATGATACAACATGGAGAACGTGCTTTGGAATTGTTTTCCTGTTGTGATGTGCTCCATCTGATGCAGTTGTCTCGTTATCTTTGACAATATCGCACAAACACCCATAAACGTTCAGCTGGTAAAGCTACTGTCCCATCAACAGAGCTGTGCGGACCAGGAATGTTCCAGGTTCAACCCTGGTCTGTACTGAGTTTACTGATCTCAGTTGGAGCGGTGATGGGAGTCTGAGGTGTGTGTGAGGGGTGGGGGGGGGGAATCATCTAGGATTCCTGCTGGTGTTATCCAACCATCCCCGCTGCAAGTGCATGTTAACGTGGGATAAGGCCATCATGTGGCTCCTCTGTGAAACCTCCCACAGCCAAATAGCATGCTAACAGTCATTGTCCAGATTCACACATGAAGAATAAGCATTTGGATGATGCACCAAATGACTGTTGGTGCCTGTGGAAACAAACCCAACACAAATCCGCTACTTCAGGAGGAAAAGGGAGAAAACTGGAGCAGTAGAAGTAGATACTGCAGGATGAATTTTAATTCCTGGATGGAAAGGCTGCCAACATCCCTCCCCTCCCTCCCAGCTTCCCACCTTGCCGAGGCCTTGGCCGAATTTAACGGCCGGGCTTCATTTACATCCCAACGACCAGCTGGCCAGCTGAAATGGGCATTAAGTGGCAGCTGAGCAGCTTCAAGCTTGGGTGGGGAGGGGAGCGGGGAGCGGGGGTGGGGAGCAAGGATTGGGGGCGGGGAGCAAGGATTGGGGGCGGGGAGCAAGGTTCGGAGCCGTCTCCCAGATGGAATGGGGATGAGAGCCTGGGGAAGTTGAGACCCAGACTTTCCTCTCGGTGGGGCGCACATGGCAGAGGCCCCACTCAGTAGGGCATTAAGATGCCATCAGGGTCCTGTTCACACCATTAGCATATATTACTGAGTCAGGCGGGTGCCTCAGCCACCTAAAAAGTAGTTAGGACCAGTTAAGACGGCAGCGGGCAGGCGGGAATGTGGCGGGAAGCCTGGGCACAGCTAGGCGAACTGTGTGCCCATCATGTTCCTTCCGGGCCTGTTGATTTTATGGTGTAGGACCTGGATGTATAACTGGATCACATGAGAGGAGCTGACACGCTATCTCATCAGATTATGGATTAAGAGGTACGGTAACTATCGCCCACATTATCCACTCATGAGCTGTCAGGCCTTCCTCACTTACACAATCCAACCATTCTGGGCCCTTAATTCACAAGATATTACTGTTGACAATTTGAGATTAAATTGCAGAGAGTTATGCACTTTACAGCCGGATAACAGTAACGAGATCTTCACCCGGGTGATTCAATTTCAGATATTACAATTATCTGGTATCTCCTCCTCTGCACTGTCTTACAGGCACGGGCACTCTGCTGAGGCTGTGTGAAAGTTAACCAAGAAAACCCACGGCAAAGTGAATCCCGCATTGTGTGAATATACACAACAGGCCTGTGGTGGGTCAGCTGGCCTCAGCTGGAGTGTTGTAAGTGCCCCCCACCACCCCGGGCTAGGGAGAGGCAGGTTTCCTGCTCCTGATCATTATCCAGTGACCCTCTGCTTGTGGGTGTCCGGTGAAGTCAGGGTCTTTGGTGAAGCAGAGCTTTGGTGGCCGCCCTTCAATATCAGATGGCTTGCCGACACTCGGGTAGATTTTCCTGGAGCCATCAGGTGGGGTTTCAGGCATATGGGGGGGGGGGGAAATCCCGAATTCGGGGGTCCCGACACCATCCTGCCCAAAACCCGCCTCCACGTAAGCTCCACAGGAGGCGGGTACCCGCCCCGCACTGGGACCCGCCGACCTGAGGTGGGAAGGGATTAGTGACAATTAACTGCCTGTTAACAGGTAGTTAACAGGCAGATGTTAGCCTAATCCCTATTTTGAGGGGTGTCGTGTGGGATTCCCGACGGCTCCAACCACGCCAGGTTAGAGCAATCGGGCCGTCAGGTTGAAGGACTTGGAGGGGGTCGCAATGTCGGTGTTCAGGTGAGTGATGGGTGCATAAGTGCAAAGGTAAGTGTGTTTGGTGTGTCTAAAGTGTGTAAAGAAGATTAAATTACATGTACTTACCTTAACAGCCTTTCTTCCTCTAGATTTCGGGAGTCCATCACTCAGCCGGCACTGAAAGCAAAATGGCTGCGATCTGTCAAAAGTGACAGCCTTCAGCTTTCATTGCCGGTGAGAGTTCTAACTGAGTCTGTGTAGAAGGACTCAGGTTAGAAGTCAGACTGTCAGTGTTTGACAGCTTCAAACAGCTGTGAAACACTGATATTTCATCTGTCAAGAACTCTTGACAGATGAAATTTCAGTCTGTGACATCACCTGTTGCCGGGTGGCCCTTAATTGGCCTGCTGAGCCCGCTGGGCGGGCTCAACAAGGTCAATCAAGGGAAAATCGCACGGATTGGCCGGACGTCGATGTAGGCGGGACTAAAACCCAAAAGTTGTAGTCCCGCCTCCTTCCCGACAGCTTCAGGAAAATCTACCCCTCACTGTCTTAGACTCACGTGTGAAGGATGGTTACTTGGGGAAAGTACAGGTGGGCCGTCGGCACCCGTGGGATAATCAGCTGCTCCAGGGAAAAAGTAGGGCGTTTAAGGATTGTTTCTACCGGCAGTAGAGTCCAACCGATTGTCCGACCAGAGGACACAGATTTAAGATAATTGGCAAAAAATCCAGGGGGGGAAATGAGGAGTTTTTTTAAGCAGCAAGTTATGTTTTGGAATGCACTGCTTGAAAGGGTGGCGGAAGCAGATTCAATAGTAACTTTCAAAAGGGAATTGGATCTTTACTTGAAAAGGAGAAATTTGCAGTGCTATAGGGAAAGAGCAGGGGAGTGGGACTAATTGGATCGCTCGTTCAAAGAGCCAGCACAGGCACAACGGGGTGAATGGCCTCCTTCCCTGCTGTATGATTCTAAGGACTGAATATCTGCTTCTACAGTGGCTGCAGTCAGTAGTTCTGAAACATAATGCAGGGCGATAAGGGGTGATCGTAAGTGTACCAGTACCAATGTACAGGCTCCTTTTCTGAAATTTAAGACAGCAGTGCAATTTAATATAGCCCCTTTAATGAGAATGAATTTGAAATGAATTGATTTGGTGCAGTGCACTGCCTTTATATACTTGGATTAGACTCATGCCTGGGTGAGGTATTTATCTGGAGCCAAGCATCCTTGCAAACAACAAAACACTTATCTAATCTTGCTGCAGAAAATGACATCTCAAGCCAATTAAATCCACATCAGTCAGGATGCGATGTGCTGGCAATTAGGGTTAATACTGGAGGCTGAGTATCATTGAATAGTTATCAATGAGATTCTCTTGTCTGCCATTGTGTACGAATTGTGTCTTACACTACAGCAATGGACAATGGTACGGCAGATCTGAGAGAGATTAAACTCAGCGCTGTGATTGGCTAGAACCGCATCAATAAACTTCACCTCAAAGGGTTGCCTTTGAAGTCTTCTGTTGCTTTTTTTGAATCTTCACCTTGTTCCCAAACACAGGTTGACATTAACCCTGAACCTTGGAAGAGTGCTCCTTACTACACCGGTGTGACATATGCACAGTCTATTTTTCTCTTCCCTCTGAATTGAAGGGAAGATTTCTGCTTTATTTAATGGATAGAAAATTATAGGTTCGGGGTGTGCAATTTCCCAATGCAGAAAATCTCCTTTTAGTACCAATTGGTGCTGAATTCAAACCAGAGAGCCCTCCTCTCCCAAAACGTTTTTTTGGGTATCCTCCTGTCATCTCACATTCTCTCTATTTTTCCCCAGTTCTCCACCTTTTCTCCCTTCTTCTGTTGAAGCCCCTGGTTCTTGGCATCTGGCAACTTTGCAGCTATGGATGAGAAAGGGGTTAACTGTTGATTGGTCCTGGATCTTGGTGCAATTCAGGTCATAGACCAGCGAGATTTTCAGCACTGATTATTCATGTCAGTCACGGTCTCTATTGTTTAATCATGTATCGTTCTTCCTTTGTTCCTTTACTCCCTTGAAAAAGGGATTGACCATTCTCTTGCAGCCTTGGTTGTTCATCCTTGCCGTCTAATCCCATTCAGCAGGTGATCTCTAACCCGCACCTCTTACCATGTCTCCCCTGTGCTGCAGCCCAGCTAGATGAAGGGAAGCACAAACCATCCCCTGGAGAGTTCACATTGTCTATCCAACGCCAAGCATTTTCAATCCTAAATGGAACTTAAGCCAAATTTCTCTTTCCTAATGTTTAGTGTTCTGCTTTTCATCAACAAGTCTTTGTTAAAACTGTTTTCATTCAGGGGAGAGCAGATTCAGAATAATCGTACACCATTTTCTTCACAATAACCTCATGAAAAAGTCAGACACTCGTGCTTTCCAGTGTGCACATTTAAATAAAGAGACATTTTTTTCCTGAACACGGTGCCTCTTTAACACCTAGACTGGCTCAAAACACTCTTGTATCCCTGGGTCAATCATGTTCTTAAAGTTTTTAGCCTCCATATTGCGAATAAACCTTAGTGCAACAAGAATAACAACAACAGCAACAACAACTTGCATTTAGGTAGGGCCTTTAATATAGAAAAATATCCCAAGATGCTTCACAGATGTGTGGGATAAGATATGAGCAGCAGCGTTTTGGATGAGCTAAAGTTTATGGAGGTATAGGCTGCGGGCATTGGAATAATTGAGTCTGGAGGTGACAAAGGCACAAATGAGGGTTTCAGCGGCAGCTGGGGTGAGGTGGGAGTGGAAGCGTGTGATGTTATGGAGGTGAAGGTAGATGGTCTTTGTAATGGAGACAATATGGGATCGGAAGCTCAGCTTGGGGTCAAATAAGATGTCGAGGTTGCACACAGTTTGGTTCAGTCAAGACAGTGGCCAGGAAGGGGGATGGAATGTGTGACAAAGATACTGTAATATTAGTACTGGAACATTGATATTAGTGCAAATAAAACAAATGGGTTTTTTTATTTTAAAAAGAAAATGTAAGCATTTTATTTCTGCTCCGGAGAGGTCAAGAGAGGTGGTGGAGAGATAGAGCTGGGTGTTTTTAACATACATTTGACAGCTGACCCCATGTCTTCAGATGATGTTGCCGAAGGGCAGCATGCAGATGAGAAAAAGGAGAGAGCCAAGGATAGATCAGGGGTGGGAAGTGAAACCATCGCTGGCCACGATTGGATAAGTCAGAGTGGAACAAGTAAGCTGGCCAATGGAGGAGAGGCTTTGGAGGAGTATGGTGTGGTAAACTGTGACACAGGCTGCAGAGAGGTCAAGAAAGACAAGAAAGGAAAATACGCCTCAGTCATAGTCACAGAGGATGTCATTTGTGGCTTCGATCGGGCCACTTCAGTGCTGTGGAAGGGGTGTAAATCTCTCTCAGGAGAGATTGAAACATGGAGTTGTGGGAAAGATGAGCTTGAATTTGGGAGGTGACAACATGTTCAAGGACTTTGCAGAGGAAAAGGACGTTGTAGATGGGGTGGTAGTTTGCAAAAACAGAGGAGTCAAGAGTAGGTTTTTGAGGATAAAAGTGATGATGGCCATTTTGAAAGGGAGGAGGACCGTACTTGAGGAGAGGGAACCATTTATAATGACAGCTAACATGGAGGCCCAGAAGAGAAGTTTGCAGGTCAGTATTTATTGGTAATGGGGTCAAGGGAGCAGAAGGTGGATCTAATAGACAATATGAGGTTGGAGAGGGTATGAGGCGAGATAAGGGAGCATCTGAAGAAAGATGCACGATCAAGGCTTGGTCAGTGGATTCCAAAATGTACTTACATGAGGATCAAAACAAATGTTCACCCACAGCTGACTAAAGTCAATTTTAAATTTTCATTACTATACAATCCAAAGGCACATAAAAATGAAATATAGAAATGATCCTGTTTGAGGTTTGCTCCCTCAATTCTATTCTAACTTTGGGTTTCCTCCGGGTGCTCCGGTTTCCTCCCACCGTCCAAAGATGTGTGAGTTAGGTTGATTGGCTATGATAAATTGACACTTAGTGTTAGGGGGATTAAATACGTGGGGTTACGGGGATAGGGTGGGATATGTGTTGGTGTAGGGGTTACGGGGATCGGGTGGGATATGTGTCGGTGCAGGCTCGATGGGCCGAAATGGCCTCTATCTGCACTGTGGGATTTCTGTGATTCTGTGATTCTGCTCTACAATTCCTTTCTTTTTGTTAATGCACCATTTTTACCAATCTTAGTTTTGTGCCTCCTGGGCCCCACCATCCACTTTGGAAATGGCATCCAGATTGGAAAAATTTGGCCCTGATTGGATGAAAACCAGTTCCAATGGCCCTTTAAACAGTCAGTCAAGTGCCATACCTCTAATGATTGACATGGCTGTATAAGAAACATGACCCGGTCAAACACTTGACGTGTTTTTGTGTCAAATAAGGAAGGAATGTTACAAAATCCTATCCATGATACTGGGAGTCTGAGCCTGCCAGACAAGATAACTGTGTGATGGGATACTTGGCAAAGAAATTTGCAAAATATGTTACTGAATCCTTCAGCTCACAACAAACCGAGATTGGGGAAACTGTTTAAAAGCTCTCGTTGACTATGAAATTCTACCACACGAAAAGGAAATCAATAAATAATAGATGTTGGAGTCAAACGAGACTCCAGAGGGGACACTTATTAAAGATTTACAAATGCAGCTGAAGAAACTTGAGTTGTTGAGCACAGCCCGAAATGATTTCTGTGGAGAGAGAAACAGGGTTAATATTCCAGGCCAGTTCTGACGAAAGGTCAACAACCTGAAACATTAACGTTGTTTCTCTCTCCACAGGTGCTGCCTGACGTGCTGAGTATTTCCAGCATTTTCTGTTTTTCATTTCAGATTTCCAGCATCCGCAGTATTTCGCTTTAGTTGAAATGATTTCTCTTAATCGAAACACTGTACTATACGATATACGAATATGTGTTTGGTGCATGTGAGGCCCTAAAATGTAATAGCGTCTCAAGGCAGTTCAGAGAGGATCATTCTGATGCAGCAACTTGCGTCTCTATCGCACTCCTCGCATTGAGCGCATGACCACGGAACATTGCACAGAAAGGTGGACACAGAGCAGAGAAAAAGGGGAAAAGGTAAAACGAGAGTTAGTGAAGGGAAGTGAAGACAGAGTTAAGAACAATATTTTTTGAAAGCAAGGAGGCAGGTGATGTGGTAGAGGGATTCTGGGTGAGAGTTCCAAAGGACAAACTTTCATTTTAGAACATTCAGAAGAATAAACTACAATTTGGTCAATTCACACTGCAAAGGAGTCTCTCCAATTTATTTCAATACCTGTTGCAGGTGAGCAAGCTGTGGTATCTTGAGGTGGCCATAGATGGAGACGGACACAGGTTAACTCCGTAACATGGTTTAATCAACACTTGCACATAAAAGCTTCTGCCATGAGGCAGCAAAAACAAAGAGTACAACCAGTACAGACCAAACTTAACTCAGGAGACCAATTGCCACAGCACCACCTGGTGGATCAGGTTACTCATAACCTCCCAGGTTACTACACTCCTCCCCCCTTAAGATTGCCGTATGCAATTCTTAAACAATAACCCTTACTAGGTACTATGTTTTAATTAACCAGTATGCTCTAACCATGGTTAACCCCTGACTAATTTAACAGGTTTGTATAAGTCTTTCTGGTTGCTTGCGAATCCTTTGTGAACGTCTTAATTCCACTTGTGGTGGATTCTCAGATTCACTCGCACTTGAGATTGGAGTAGTCTCTGATGTTGGTTTTACTCTGTCCCGCTGTGGCCTGGCAGTACCAGTGTCCACTGGCACCTTATAAGCCGTGCTGGGTCCTGGAACAGCCTCCTCTACTGCCCTTTGTTCCATCTGAGGCAGTTCCCCCTGCTGCCGGCTGAAAAGCTGATCCACATGCCCACAAACCCCTCGACCATCCCCTAGTAACACGGAGTACGACACAGGTCCTGTAATGTCCTGGATTAGCCCTGGTATCCATTTAGGTCCATAGCCGAAGTTCCGGGTGTACACAGAGTCCCCTATGGCGAAATGGCGAGCTTTAGTATGTTTGTCATGGTACGCTTTTTGGTTTGTTTGTTTTGTTTCAACCTTGCTTTTGAGATCTGGGTGTATCAGGTCTAACGTGCACCGCAACTTTCTCCCCATCATCAACTCAGCCGGAGAAAGCCCCGTGGTAGCTTGGGGTGTTATACGATAACTAAACAAGGCTCTATTGAGCTTGGTCTCCAGGGTGTCACCTGAGCTCTTTCTCATGAGCTCCTTAAAAGTCTGCACGGCTCGCTCGGCTAACCCATTTGAGGCTGGGTGATATGGAGCCGAGGTGACATGTGTGATTCCATTCCTTACCATGAATTCTTTGCTCCCTTCACTAACAAAATACTGTGCATTGTCGGATACAATCATTTCTGGAATACCATGTGTGCTGAAGCTGTTCCTGAGACAATCCAGTGTGGCATCAGTCGTTGCAGAGCTCACTGGATAAACGTTGATCCACTTTGAGTGAGTATCTACCAGCACCAAAAACATTTTCCCCGTAAAAGGTCCCGCATAGTCTATGTGAATTCTCCTCCAGGGTTTGCTGGGCCACTCCCAGGGATGGAGTGGTGCCCCGGCAGGTGCTTTCCTCTGTTCCTGACTTTACCTTTGACTCAATTTCAGCATCCAAGTTAGGCCACCACAGGTAGCTCCTAGCCAGTCCTTTCATTCTAATCATTCCTGGGTGCGATTGATGCAACTGTTCCATCAAAGTAGAGCGTCCCCACTCTGGGACTATGATGCGTGCTCCCCATAGCACACATCCATCTTGGACACTGAGCTTGTGCTGTCTCTGTCTGTACGGCACGAACTCCGGTCCCTCACGGTGATCTGGCCAGCCTTTCAACACATACTCATGGATCCTTGACAGAACGGGGTCCTTGGCTGTCCATCCCTGGATTTGCGCTGAAGTCATCAGGGGACTGATCTCCTGATCCAGCATCAGGACGTGCTCCTCAGGGGAAGTACTGCAAGGAGATTTTGAGAGGGGCAGGCGGCTGAGAGCATCAGCGTTCCCATTTTCCTTGCCGGCTCTGTACGTGATCACATATTCATAGGCTCTTAGTATTACTGCCCACCTCATTATTCTCTGTGATGCCATTTGAGGCACCGCTTTCATCTCATTCAGTAAGCTAATAAGAGGCTTGTTGTCAGTACTGATTACAAACTTCCTCCCATATATGTACTTATGGAATTTCTTTACTCCAAATATAATGGCTAACCCCTCTTTATCAAGCTGTGAATAGTTCTTTTCCACAGCTGTGAGCGTGCGTGAAACAAACCCGATGGGCCTTTCCGCTCCATCTGGCATGCGGTGGGCCAACACTGCCCCCACTCCATAGGGTGATGCATTGCAGGACATTATCAGCTCCTTCTTCTCGTCGTAATGCACTAACACCCTGCTGGACTGAAGTAGCTCCTTTGACTGCTGAAACGCTTTCGCTTGCTCTGGCCCCCAACGCCATGGCTCCTCCTTTCTCAGCAGTTTGTGCAGGGGTGCCAGCAGCATCGATAAGTTTGGAAGAAACTGGTTATAATAATTCAGGAGCCCTAGATAGGCTTTCAGTTCAGTCACTGAGGTGGGTGCAGGTGCATCCTGCACTGCCCGCACTTTCCCTGGTAATGGATGGAGGCCTGTGGCATCCACCCGATGTCCCAGGAATGTAACTTCCTTCTCCATGAAACTACACCTACTCCATTTCAGGCATAGCCCCGCCTCTTCCAGCCGCTGCAGCACTTTGTCCAGTGTTTTTACGTGATCCTGATCGTCACTTCCTGTTAGCAGAATATCATCTAAGTACACGGCCACCTTTGGAATGCCCTGCAGAATGCCCTCCATAGTCCGTTGGAATATTGCTGGGCTAGAACTGACACCAAATGGTAACCTGGCATACGTGAACAGCCCCTTGTGCGTGTTCACCATGACAAACTTTTTTGATTCTTCATCTAGCAATATCTGCTGATACGCATGACTCATGTCCAGTTTGCTGAATTTTTCTCCCCCAGCGAGCGATGTTAACATGTCCTCCATTCTCGGAATGGGGTACTGTTCCAGTGATGATACTCTGTTCACTGTTAACTTATAGTCACCACACACTCTTACGTTACCGTTGGGCTTCAATACCGGGACTATTGGTACCGCCCAGTCTGAAAATTTCACTGGTTCTATTACTTTGTCCTTTAGCAGGCGATCTAGTTCTGCCTCAACCTTGGTTTTCATTGCAAAAGGTACCGACCTTGGTTTAAAGAAACGAGGCGTGGCATCACTGGCTACATGAATCTTGGCTGTGGCTCCCCTTAAGGTGCCCAGTTCGTCCTTGAACACTAACTCATGCTTCATCAGCACTTCTTGCAGTGCCTCTGTACTGTCCTCCATTTTATTCATTGCCTGTCAGTTCACACTCAACTCACTGATCCACCCTCGTCCTAACAGGTTTGGCCCTGACCCTGCTACCACTACCACCGTAAGCTCTTTGGTGACTCCTTTGTGTTCCACTTGTACTTCGGCCGCCCCAAAATGTCCACCTTCTGTCCTGTGTAGGTTTTGAGACTAATGGGGCATGTACCTAGCTCTGGTACTTTTGCTTCCCCCCATAGCTTGGCGTACTCAGTCTGTGACATTATGGTTACACTACATCCGGTGTCAATCTCAAACTTTACTTGACCTCCGTTCACTATCAAATACTGAGTGAGAGGGGGTACGTTGGGCCTTGAAGTGTCTATACTGTATATAGTGAAAACCTCCTCACTAGACTCACTAGACTCTTCCTCCTCTTGTATGTAATTTGCCCGCTTTGTGTACTTCTCCCTCCCCCCTTTAGCATGCTTTGCCCCTTTAGCACTGCTTCTCTCACTCACTGCCCTTTTACAGACTTTCTTTAAGTGCCCTATTTTTCCACAATTGTGGCACTTTGCCTTTGCAAACCTGCAGTCCTTTGCATAATGGCTCGTCCCGCCACATCAGTAGCAATCCCCAACCCCGACTGGTGGACTTTTCGCGCCAGCTTCCATCTTGAAAACAGCTCCTCCCTCTGGTTTACTCCATTTCTCCTTGCTCATACTGTTTAAGTCCTTAATGTCCTTGTTAGCCGTCTCCATGGCTTGTGCTTTTTTAAGTGCCGTCTCAAACGTTAATCCTTCTTCTGACAGCAACCTTTGCTGTGTACTGTCATCGTTAACTCCGCATACTAGTCTGTCCCTTAACATGACTGTGAGCGTATTTCCAAAATTACAGTCCTGTGCGAGCTTTCGAAGCTCCTCCACATACTCAGTAACGCTTTCTTCCGGCCTCCTAATCCTCGAATTGAATTTCCATCTCTGTACTATTTCACTAGGTTTCGGATTGAAATGATTCATTAGTAGACTCACCAACTCGTCAAAAGATTTTTCTCCTGGCCGCTCCGGGCTCAGCAGATTCCTCATCCGTGTATAGGTTTGCGCTCCCACACAACTCAGTAAAATGGCCCTTTTCTTTTCAGCACTGTCCACCTTGTTTGCCATAAAGTAATGGCTCAGTATTTCCCAATACTCCTCCCAAGACTGTGACTTGCTGTCAAAAGGTGCCACGGAGCCTACCGTTCCTGCCATCCTTGGAGTCCGGTCACTTCAGCCAAAAAATCAAACTCCGTTTCGACTCCCGCTGCCTAGCCTCGTGCTTTTCCGACTAGTTTGCTAACCAACCCGAGCACCTCTTCCGAATACTCCATAACTATGACTGATCCACCAAAACTTTTCCGTGCTTTATTCTCGTCGCCATATGTGGTATCTTGAGGTGGCCATAGATGGAGACGGACACAGGTTAACTCCGTGGTTTAATCAACACTTACACATAAAAGCTTCTGCCATGAGGCAGCAAAAACAAAGAGTACAACCAGCACAGACCAGACTTAACTCAGGAGACCAATTGCCAGTAAGAGCTGTCAAACTCATGAAAAGTGTGGGCTGCCAAAACACTACTTTAACTTTAAATAAAATTTTAAAAAACATCCCACTGATTATAATAACTATAAATAAGTTTAAAAAATGTTTTAAACAATTAATCAATTTTTTGAAAAAAATAATTTTTTTAAAAATAGGGTCTAAAACTAAACTTTCCATCCTGTAAATTCTTTAAAACCTGTGGAAAAAAAATTCTACATTGCACTAAAAGCCCACTTACCTGAAAAACTAAATACTTACGTCTTGCTTTTCCACACGTAAAGACCGGAGGCCTTTACACGCGTGCAACTTTGAAAAAAAAAAGGAATTTTACTGTGCACGCGCTGCCTGTGCCGTCGCGCGCGTTCTGCCTCTGAACCCCTTCGTTCAGAGGGCAGGAAATGCCGGTTTTCCCCGCATGCGCTGTGCATGCTGAAAACCGGCATTTCCTCCAGCCAGACGCGTGAGTACCCCGACCGTACTCACGCGTTGGGACAGGAATTACTGGCCCATTAAAACTAATACAAAGGAGAGGAGGAGAAGGGGAATGGGATGGAGGAAGTGGAGCAGAAGAGGGGCTGCTATTCAGTGGACTGAATTTCTGCTTGGGTAATCCTCAGTGCGAAGGCTGGGGGTTGCCAATAACTGGAAAGTTCAGCTTTTGTGGGGGGCGGGATGGGAGAGCGCTGAGGAAAGGGAATTCAAAATCGATGGTGGTACTGAGGCATTGGAGAAGAGGATAGCAACCAGTGGGAAGGTAGGGATGCTGTGGATGGAAAATGCAGTCAGGAAGAGGGTTCATGAATAATGGGAAATGAAGTGGGGTAGGGGTAGTCTCTGAGGAGGATCTGCAGGCATGGGGTGGGGCAGGGAGGTTCTGGGTGGGGGGGGGGTTGGTGGGGAATGAGGATTGGCTGTCAGGTGAGTTGGAATGGGAAATGAAACTGGGGCAGTGTGGGGATTGGTCGGGGAGATGTAAGCTGAAACGAAAGAGGTCTCATTCAATGGAGTGGGACTTAATCTCACAAACTTCGAACTCAGAGGTTAGAATACGACCAACTGAGCCATGCTGACGGAGAACAACATACATATGTCTTAAATTTTTATAATATAAACAGAAAATGCTGGAAATAGATCTAGGGATGATGCCATCGCCACTGTACTGCACACTGCCTTATCACACCTGGATAAGAGGAACACCTATGTGAGAATGTTGTTCATTGATTATAGTTCAGCATTCAATACCATTATCCCCTCCAAGCTTGTCAACAAGCTCAGTGAGCTAGGACTTAACACCTCCCTATGCAACTGGATCCTGGACTTCTTGACGGGCAGACCCCAGGTGGTGAAAATAGGCAGTAACACCTCCTCCACATTGATCCTGAACACGGGAGCTCCCCAGGGTTGTGTGCTCAGCCCCCTTCTGTACTCCTTGTTTACTCACGATTGCGTGGCCACGCACAACTCCAATTCCATCATCAAGTTTGCTGATGACACTACCGTTGTAGGCCTGATCACAGATGGCGACGAGACAGGCTACAGGGAGGAGGTAAGAGCTCTAGCAGAATGGTGCAAGTACAACAACCTCTCCCTCAACATCAGCAAAACAAAGGAGATGATCGTGGACTACAGGAAGCGGCAGGGGGAGGGACACACCCCAATCTACATCGAAAGGGCTGAGGTGGAGAGGGTCAGCAGCTTCAAATTCCTGGGTGTATTTATTATGGAGGACTTAACGTGGTCACATCACATCGACGTCGTAACGAAGAAGGCATGCCAACGCCTGTTCTTCCTCAGGAGACTGAAGAAATTTGGAATGGCCCCCCAGATTCTCACCAACTTCTACCGGTGCACCATCGAGAGTATCTTGTCCAGCTGCATCACTACCTGGTATGGCAACTGCACCGCCACAGACCGCAAGGCTCTACAGATGGTGGTGAAAGCTGCACAACATACTATAGGAATTAAACTACCTGCTGCCCAGGATATCTACCCCGAGAGGTGCCGGGGGAAGGCCCTGAGAATCATTAAAGACTCAGGCCACCCCAGCCACAACCTCTTCGCCCTGCTCCCGTCCGGTAAGAGATACCGAAGCATACGGTCTCGTACCAGCAGGTTTCAAAACAGCTTCTACCCCCAGGCCATAAGACTCATGAACGTATAATTTATTATTATTTATTACTGTTGTTTTATTTAGTATTACTGCATTTCTATTAGTATTTTATCATTGTTATGCCATATTTATTCCAATGTTGGGAGGACTCGTAAAAATCAACATTTCATTGTGCAGTACACACGTCTGCTGCATATATGACAAATAAAATTGAAATTGAAAAATACTCAGCAGGCCAGGCAGCATCTGTAGAGAGAGAAACAGAGTTAACGGGCGTGATCTTGCCAGCCCTGGGGAGGCGGATATGGAGGCTCGACTGCCGGGAAATTGGCAGAATTTGGGGGCGGGTGCCCAACCCGCCTCCGTGCCATCTTGCCAGGAGGTGGGTAGCTGACTCGCGCCAGGTCCCGTCTCCTTGGAGGCGGGAAGAGTATTCGGCCACTTATCTGCCTGTATAAGAGGATTATCCCCATTTTGCCCACACAAGTGCGGGCTTCCTGAAGGCTCCGAAACCCGCCAGGGTCACCGAGGCGAGCAGTGAGTCTGCGGGGGTCGGAGGGGTGCAAAAGTGCACTGTGAAGGTAAGTTCTCCAATGTAACAACCATCTAATTTCTGCAAAAGAAAGAGGTTTGATGAGGTCGTGAATTCAAGAACTCATCAAACTACAGAAAATGTCTGTGTTTCACAGCTTCATAAAGCTGTCAAACAATGACAATTCATCTGTCAAAATTTTTTGACAGGTGAAACGTCATACGTTGACGTTCTCTGTAACCGGCTTTCCCTTAATTGGCCTGCTAAACCCGCTGGGCGGGCTTAACAAGGTCAATCAAAGGAAAATAGTGTGGGTTGGCCAGAAGTCGATGGAGGCGGGACTGAAACCCGACAAGTAGGAGTCCCGCCTCCAAAAGCTCCCCATTGGCAAAATCCAGCCCAACGTTTCAGGTCGATGACCTTTTGTCAGAACTGGAAAATGTTAGCTGTAAGAGTTTTTACGCAAGTAGGGAGGCAGGGAGAGGCGGGTGGTTGAACCTTTGTTCTGTTATAGGACCTGAGGCATCCTCAATATGCCTGAAAATTATGATCTGGAATCTAAGGTAAAAGTCCAAAAATGTAACACAGGCCAGCAATGTGAAAATTGCTTTGTTAGGCCTGCGTGACCAGGCTTAGTCAACTCACAGTAAAGACGGATGGCAGCGATGGCCACTGTCACTGGAGCAGCTGTTTAATTGCTGCCTGGCTCTACTGCCTCGAGCAATATAAGGGAAAACTATTTCTTGAGGTGATTGCTATGCCGCAGGAGGCTGTAGTGTTGTCTCATGTGCTTTGCAACACGACCATCAAAGTCCGGGCTGTGGCTGGAGTCTTTGCTGTGAGGTAAGTGAGACATGAATTTGGGCTCGTGCAGCCTTCAGAAAGAACAGATCTCCCTCTCATCAGTCTGAGACAGATTCAAGCTCAGGTCCTCAACAACAACAACTTTCATTTATATTAAAGAAAGAAAGACTTGCATTTATATAGCGCCTTTCATGACCACCGGACGTCTCAAAGCGCTTTACAGTCAATGAAGTACTCTTTGAAGTGGAGTCACTGTTGTAATGTGGGAAACGTGGCAGCCAATTTGCGCACAGCAAGCTCCCACAAACAGCAATGTGATAATGATAGCAGCAGCAGCAGCAGTGGCAGTGCAGACCTGGGAGGAGCGGCGAGGCGGCAGCGGCAGTATAAAATGAGCCCGAGGAGCAGGTGGGCCCCACAGCAGCAGCAGCAGCGGCGGTGGCAGTGCGGCTCCGGGAGGAGCGGCGAGGCAGTACCAACTCAGCACCGGCAGAATTTTCAAAGAGTGACATCAGAAGTCAAAAGTGACGTCGGCACAAGGGGAAGGAGCTGATTGGTGAGTATCTGGTAAGTGTTTTTACTTGGCTTTATAAAGTTTTAAAGTTTATTCCAGCTAGTTTAGTAAATTAGAGGTTAATTAGAGGTATGGCAGGGCAGCTCACACCCGTGGAATGCACATCCTGTGCCATGTGGGAAGTCCTGGACACCTCCCGTGGTCTGGACGACCACATGTGCGGGAAGTGTCACCAGCTACAGCAGCTCAAGCACCGGGTTACGGAGCTTGAGCAGCGGCTGCAGTCACTGCTGTGCATCCACGAGGCTGAGAGCTACGTGGGTAGCACATTTTGGGAGGTGGTCACCCCGCAGCTTAAGAGTGTGCAGGCAGAGAGGGAATGGGTGACCGTCAGACAGAAGAGGAGGGCCAGGCAGGTAGTGCATAAGTCCCCTGAGCCCATCTTGCTCACCAACCAGTATTCGGTGCTGAGTACTGGTGAGGGCGATGGTTCCTCTGGGGAGTGCAGCCAGAGCCAAGTCCACAGCACCATGTAAGGTTCAGCTGCTCAGGCAGTGGGGAAGAGGAGAGGAAGAGCAATAATGATAGGGGATTCAATAGTTAGGGGAGCAGGCAGGTGTTTCTGTGGTTGCAGACGTGACTCCAGGATGGTATGTTGCCTCCCTGGTTCCAGGGTCAAGGATGTCACTGAACAGCTGCAGGGCTTTCTGAGGGGGGAGGATGAACAGCCAGAGGTCGTGGTCCATATCGGTACCAACGACATAGGTAGGAAGAGGGATGAGGTCCTGCAGGCAGTGTTTAGGGAGCTAGGAAAGAGGTTAAAAAGCAGGATCTCAAAGGTAATAATCTCCGGATTACTACCAGTGCCACATGCTAATGAGTTCAGAAATAGAAAGATAGAGCAGATGAAGAGAGATGGTGTAGGAGGGAGTGTTTTAGATTCCTGAGGAATTGGAACTGTTTCTGGGGGAGGTGGGACCTCTACAAGCCAGACGGGTTGCACCTCAATGGGAACGGGACCAATATCCTCGCGGGAGGATTTGCTAGTGCTGTTGGGGAGGGTTTAAACTAGCTTGGCAGGGGGGTGGGAGCCTAAGTATAGAGTCAATAGGGAGGGAAGAAAAACTGGAATTGGAAAACAAAAACATAGAAAGTAAATTGGAAGGACAGAGGAATCAAGGGCTAGACAGTAGTCAACAAGGAGGTTTGCCTGTACTAAATGGTATATACTTCAATGCAAGGAGTATAGCGAACAAGGCAGATGAGCTGAGGGCACAGGTAGATACTTGGGACTATGATATTATAGCTATTACAGAGACGTGGCTGAAAGAGGGGCAGGTATGGTAGCTCAACATTCCTGGTTACAGGATTTTCAGATGGGATAGAGAGGGAGGCAAAATGGAAGGGGGGGTCACGGTATTGATTAAAGAAACTATTACAGCTGTGAGGAGGGATGATATGTTGGAGGGATCATCAAACGAGGCCATATGGGTCGAATTGAAAAACAAAAAAGGGTGCGATCACACAGCTGGGCGTGTAGTACAGACCCCCAAACCGTGAGAGGGAGATAGAAGAACAAATATGTAGACAAATTTCTGAGAAGTGCAAAAACTATAGGGCAGTAATAGTAGGGGATTTCAACTACCCAATAGTAACTGGAATAAAATTAGCGTGAAGGGTATAGAAGGTGCGGAATTCCTAAAATGCATCCAGGAGAACTTTTTTAGCCAGTATGTAGCAAGCCCAACAAAGGAGGGGGCGGTTCTGGACTTAGTTTTGGGGAATGAAGCTGGGCAGGTAGAAGGCGTATCAGTGGGGGAGCATTTTGATGCTCATGACCATAATTCTGTTAGATTTAAGGTAGTTACGGAAAAAGACAAGGATAGACCAGGAATAAAAATTCTAAATTGGGGAAAAGCAAATTTTGCTAAGCTAAGAGGGAATTTAGCCATAGTGGACTGGAAACAGCTACTTGAAGGTAAATCAGTGTCAGAGCAGTGGGAGGCATTCAAGGATGAGATTCGAAGGGTTCAGACCAAACATGTGCCCTTAAAGAAAAAAGGTGGGACTAACAAATCCAGAGCCCCCTGGATGTCTAGAGACATGCAGGGTAGGATAAAGAAAAAAAGGGAGGCGTATAACAGATACCGAGGGCTAAATACTCCCAGAATCTTTAGAGGAGTACAGAAAGTGCAGGGGTGCAATTAAAAATTATATTAGGAAAGCAAAGAGAGAGCATGAAAAATTCTTGGCAAGTAAAATCAAGGAAAACCCAAAGACGTTTTATAAATATATTAAGAGTAAAAGGATGACTATGTGAAGGAATAAGTCATACAACCTATTCAGAAAAATACACCATTCTATGAAAGAATTCTGGCCTTATTAGAACATGACAAACTGGAAAACCTAACGATGAAAAAGCTGTAACCGCATTCAGGCTATTGAGATAAGATAGTTGTTGACACTGAATCAATAACCTTATTGAAACAGAAGGTTAAAGGCTCCCGACAGTCTGAATCTTTGGGAACAAAACAAAGGTTCACCCTGGTTAAGGTGTTCTAATTTACACTTCATAAAGAAGCACAAACATTCTGCCTTAGAAAAAATGACATCAAGTAAAACACGCCTGCTGTTACATCGTTTTTTATGGTAAGCTTGGAATACCTAGAGGAGAGACATGATTCTGTATTGCTACCAGCTGAGGTGACTGTAAGAATTGCAGAAGTCAGCAGAAAAATGACTAGAGATAATTAGCTTACATCAGCAGAAAACCTTAAAGGGACTACCACTGGAATAGGGTATAAATATTGAACTCTCAAATAGGATAGTAGACTCGCTGTAAAAGGGCAAAGTGATTCTCGGCTTCAGAGACAGCTCTGTAAGTCTACAACTCTTTGTATCATGGGGATCAACGGTACTGTAAATGATTTTGGTGGAAATCCTGAATAAACTTTAAGAACTGTAAAGCTGTAGCGAAGTTAAGATTTGAGAATAAGGATATCTGATAATAAGATTGTAAAGCTTTCTCTTTTTGGAACTGTTAATGTTGCAATTGACTCACCAACTGTAAATTACATGTTGGTTCTTTAATAAATCTATATATTTTTAGAATTGACTCACATAATACTTCTGTATCAAACTCGCGAACTCAACCTCTGTACACTCTTTGGTGAGGAGTTGCAGAATTCTAGGGGAGTTTTCCGGACCCTCATAATGTCCGGAACGTTACAGTCTAGCTAAACTTATTAAAAGTGCTATCTGGAGGACGGTAATATCTTCAGGTCATTCCTTTCCTTTAGGGAGAGATAGTCTGAACCTTTAGACCCAATTAAGCATCTTTAGGATTCGGCTACCTCAAACTTTAGTTGAAAGTGAGGACTATGCCTGATCCGGGGTGGCCCTAAAGGGGCTAGGACTAGTAATTATCCCTTCAATTAAAAAAGGGTAGGGCCTATTAGAGATCATGGAGGCGGGAGACTTCGGTAGGGTTCTTAATGAATACTTTGCACCTGTTTTCACAAAGGAGAGGGGTGAAGCAGACATTGCTATCGGGGGGGAATAGTGTGAAATATTAGATGAAATAAACATAGTGAGAGAGGAAGTATTAATGGGTTTAGCAGCTTTAAAAGTGGATAATTCCCCAGGCCCAGATGAAATGTATCCCAGGCTGTTAAGCGAAGCAAAAGAGGAAATAGCAGAGGTCCAGACCATCATTTTTCAATCCTCTCTGGCTTCAGGTGTAGTGCCGGAGGACTGGAGGACTGCTAATGTGGTGCCCTTGTTTAAAAAGGGAGAAAAGGATAGACCGAGTAATTACAGGCCAGTCAGCCTAACCTCGGTGTGGGAAAATTATTGGAAAGAATTCTGAAGGACAGGATAAATTTTCATTTAGAAAGACACGGATTAATTAAGAATAGTCAGCACGGATTTGTTAAGGGAAGGTCGTGTCTGACAAACTTGATTGAATTTTTTGAGGAGCTAACAAGGAGGGTAGATGAGGATAGTGCATTTGATGTAGTGTATATGGATGTTAGCAAGGCTTTTGATAAGGTTCCACATGGCAGACTGGTCACGAAGTTAAAAGTCCATGGGATCCAGGGCAAAGTGTCAAGTTGGATTCAAAACTGGCTCGGAGACAGGAAGCAGAGGGTAATGGTTGATGGGTGTTTTTGAGACTGGAAGGCTGTTTCCAGTGGGGTTCCGCAGGGTTCAGTACTAGGTCTGTTGCTTTTTGTGGTATATATCAACGATCTTAACTTGAATATAGGGGTTATGATTAAGAAGTTTGCAGATGATACTAAAATCGACTGTGTGGTTGATACTGAAGAAGGAAACTGTAGACTGCAGGAAGATATCAATAAATTGGTCAGGTGGGCAGAACAGTGGCAAATGGAATTCAATCCAGAGAAGTGTGAGGTAATGCATTTGGGGAGGGCTAACAAGGAAAGGGAATACACATTAAATGGTAGGACACTGAGTAATGTAGAGGAACAAAGGGACCTTGGAGTACATGTCCACAGATCCCTGAAGATAGCAGGGCAAGTAGATAAGGTGGTTAAGAAAGCATACGGAATGCTTGCCTTTATTAGCCATGGCATAGAATACAAAAGCAGGGGTATTAAATCCGTGTGTTAATGGAGACACGGAATGCAGGAGTTGGTTTAACAAGTCTTTACTGAATGGAGACAATCTGGAAACTGAAACTACAGAAGCCTGCCAGGGCCTTTTATACAGGGATGGTCACTGCCGGTACTGCAGTCTGAGACCAGTTATTCCCTTAAAGGGACATACACAACAAGGGGGGTTATGCTTCAACTGTATAAAACACTAGTTAGGCCTCAGCTAGAATACTGCGTGCAGTTCTGGTCACCACATTACAGGAAAGATGTGATTGCACTAGAGAGGGTGCAGAGGAGATTTACAAGGATGTTGTTGGGAGTAGAGAATCTTAGCTATGAGGAAAGACTGGATAGGCTGGGTCTGTTTTCCTTGGAACAGAGGAGGCTGAGGGGAGACCTTATTGAGGTGTATAAAATTATGAGGGGCCGAGATAGAGTGGATAGAAAGGACCTATTTCCCTTAGCAGAGGGGTCGAAAACCAGGAGGCACAGATTTAAAGTAATTGGTGGAAGGTTTAGAGGGGATTTGAGAGGAAATTTCTTCACCCAGAGGGTTGTGGGGGTTTGGAACTCACTGCCTGAAAGGGTGGTAGAGGCAGGAACCCTAACCACATTTAAAAAGTACTTGGATGTGCACTTGGGATGCTGTAACCTGCAGGGCTACGGACCAAGAGCTGGGAAGTGGGATTAGGCTGGATAGCTCTTTGTTGGCCGGCGCGGACACGATGGGCCAAAATGTCCTCCTTCCGTGCTGTAACTTTCTATGATTCTAGATAATTTGTTTTTGTTATGTTGGTGAGGGATAAATATTGGCCAGGACACCAGGGATAACTCCCCCGCTCTTCTTCGAAATAGTGCCATGGGATCTTTTACTCCAGCTGGGAGGGCAGACGGGGCCTCGGTTTAACGTCTCATCTGAAAGACGGCACCTCCAAGAGTGCCCCATTAACGTCGTAAAGGGCCGCAAGGCATTTTGCAGGAGTGTTATCAGACACCGAGCCACAAAAGGAGATATTCGGACATGTGAGTGAAACATTGATCAAAGAGATAGGTTTTAAGGAGCATCTTAAAGTAGGAGAGAGAGGCGGCGAGTTTTGAGGAGGAAATTCCAGAGTTTAGGGCCTCGGCAGCCGAAGACACGGCCGCCAATGGTGGGTAGAGGGAAATTGGGGGGCACAAGAGGCCGCAATTAGAGGAACGCAGAGTTCTTAGAGGGTTGTAGGGCTGAAGGAGGTTACAGAGATAGGGAGATAAAAAACGTTATACCTACCGTGCTGTCCAGTTCTCCCAACATCCAACAGAGGCAGAATACATAAGTGACATATAGCGGAGACAGCAATTAACAGTTTAATAGCAGTTAGATTTACACACACATAAAACTGATTGCTATAATGTATTATAACCTGCTACTTATTTTACTCACTGCTTCTCCCTTGTTCTACCTCTTCTATTGTTTGGTTCTCCTTCTTGCCCCCAACAATTTTCTTCTCCCTTCAACTGAAGAGAGTGATGCTTACTGGAGCACACTTTCACAGCTGCCTGCCAGTATCTTATCCATGTCGCTGTTTTTCCTGTGTCGGCCTAGAGAGTGAGTGTTGGAAAGCTATTCCATCGTGGGAGCATCACAGATCAGCTTGACCGAGCCCTCAACCAGTGTTCAAACACACGCTCACACTTTCTATCAGGGGTCAATGGTTAGTGATCAGGAGTGAGAACCCTGGTTGCTTTTACCCCTTCATTCCCTGCAGCATTGTGGCCAACTGCCTTATCACAATAAGAAATAAGAAATAGGAGCAGGAGTAGGCCATTTGGCCCTTCGAGCCTGCTCCGCCATTCAATAAGATCATGGCTGATCTAAATAAGATAGTTATCTCCACTTCTGCTGAGCTAACGATCTCAATAGGGGTCCAATTTGGTAACTTGTTGGTCTGTGTGGCTTAGTTCCACACTGAGCAGTATACTTACTGAAAAAATATCCCGGGAATTCAGAGCCCTAACCATTCATCATATTTTAGGATTTCTGACTATGTATCCATGAGGTACCTTGATGTAATACATGTTAAAAATGCTGCTATTGAGCTAAACTTAGCTCTCAAGGGGTTAAATTGACAGGACAGCAGGGCTTGGAGATATGGATTAGTGTTCAAACAGGACATCTAAACCAGTCTGCTGAAGGCAATGAAAAATAGTTTAACATTTTAGTGATTGTTCACACTCATTACTGCGGCACTAACGCCATTCATTTCAACTTAGCAGCGGTCATGGCCAAGTTAAGCTGGCGGATTCCACTCTTGGGTGGGTGGGGTGTAGTCAGTTTGACTAAAATCTAGCACAGGAGTCAGGCTCTTAAATAGAGGGCTGTGAGGGCAGTGAGGTTTTGTTGAAAAAATAAGTTGTGATGGTCTTTGATGAGGGAAAGAGGTTTGAAATACTGATGAGTAGAAGACATCTTGGTTAAGTCAAGTAAGATGACCTACTGATGTGGGGAAGCATCCTTTATTTTGCCTTACTGTATTATATGAAGATAAGTTGTACTGTTTGAACTAAGTAAATCTGATCATAACTATACATTTGTATGTTCACTCATTATGAAATAAAGCAGCTTAATGATCCAAGGTGTCGGCCTTGGCTCAGTGGTAGCATTCTTGCCTCTGCATCAGAAGGTTGTGGGTTCAAGCCACACTGCAGAGGCCTGAGCACATATTCCAGGCGGAAACATCAGAGCAGTACTGAAGGAGCTCTGCACGGTCGGAGATGCCGTCTTTCAGATGAGACCTTAACCGAAGCCCCGTCAGTCCACTCAAATGGTCGTCAAAGATCCCACAGCAGTATTTTGAAGAAGAGCAGGTGTCCTATCCAATATTTATCCCTCAACAAGCATCATTTAAAAAAACAGATTATATGGTTATTATCATGTTGCTGTGCACATTGGCTGCCGCGTTTCCAATATTACAACAGTGACTACACGTCAATAATACTTCATTAGCTGTAAAGCACTTTAGGACGTTTCTGTGATTGTGAAAGGCGCTATATAAATCCAAGTTCTTCTGCCTCGTGTCAAGCCTCACCTCACCAAATGTTTGCTCAGTGCACCTTCAGAGAGATTGAAGAAGTACAAGGGGTGTTATTGTTCTACCCCTGGATTATGCTATCATACCATAAGGTACAGGGTAGAGTGAGTCAATGCCCATAAAAAATAAGATTGCTTATGGGAGTGTTTGACACTACTGAAGCCGAGAAGGTAACTTCAGCAAACCAAAATTCATAACATTATCCAATGGAACACGTACAACTAGTGCAATCAGTGACTTTATCTAATTCCTTTAATTATCTGAGAGTTGAATAGCACAAATCACCAAGAAGTGAATATGCTGCAATTCTCCCTAATTCCCAAAGGCAATCAAATGAAAACTTAAGGATACCAATCTAACATTATAGTATACAATATTGAACGTTCAGCCTGCTTGCATTCCACAAATGGTCTCAACAGAATTCATAGAACACTTAATCATCTGTGCCTACAGCCACCTCTGCAATCATTAATCCCATTCACAGCCAGATATCCATCCAGCTCCTTTTTAGAGTTAATCAATTTGGCATTGACTGGATGAATTACTTTTTAATTCACTGATACTGTCAAGTGATTTCCCCAGGAAGTCAAAAGGTAGAATTTTACGATATCCAATATGCCTGTTAGAAAACATCCAACTAACTTCCAACTCCACTCCCTGCCTCACAGCGCCAGGGACCCGGGTTCAAATCTGGCCTCGGGCGACTGTCTGTGTGGAGTTTGCACATTCTCCCCGTGTTTGTGTGGGTTTCCTCCGGGTGCTCCGGTTTCCTCCCACAGTCCAAAGATGTGCGGGTTAGGTTGATTGGCTATGATAAATTGACCCTTAGTGTTAGGGGGGATTAAATACGTGGGGTTATGGGGATCGGGTGGGATATGTGTCGGTGCAGGCTCGATGGGCCGAAATGGCCTCTAGCTGCACTGTGGGGTTTCTGTGTTTCTGTGATTCTGTGATTAGTTACACGCTTTGCTTAGACCCAATTTTGTAATCCATTTGAGAAATGTGAATAGAACTAAGCATCCAGGGAAAAAGGCTTTAAACTATGTACCATCAAAGCGCAATACAGTAAACTCTTGTTTAAACGGCACTTAATCATCCGGAATTCTTTAATAACCGGCAAAGTAGATAACCGGTAATCTTGCCGAATCCACCCAGCACTCGTTTTGCTGAGTCTGAGTTTCCCGCAGTGGCCGAGTTAGTCAGTGGTTTTTAATTTTTTTTGTGTTAAAAATTGCCTACCTCTCTCTGTTATCCAGAATTCTTCATCAACTGCACCATCCTGGTCCCGTACGTGGTGGATAAGAAAGAGTTTACTGTAATATGTTAATCTGCCTGACTCAGAGAAGTAAAAAGACAAATTAATCACGTGCCAAATTTCCCTAATTTAGTGACTCTTTTAAGTTGGGCTGTTTGCCTCACCCTTCCTTAACAGCAAACTAAAAGAAATCTATGGCACACATTCCATCAAAGACAGTCCTATGCTCCTAACTAGTTGTCTGAGGATTGACACTGTCCTGTGCTATTTCAAATGTTAAATATCTACAAACTATGATCTGTCATCCTTCAAGGCCACAGAAATTCTTCACTGCAAACAAATAAGCCCACGTGTGAAGCTTCTGAGCTCCTGCTATTGAGAATAATAAGTGCACTCAATGCTATGCTGTCTAAAACTCTTTGATTCCTATTTCTTGGTAAAGAATGTTCTTATTCCAAACCTTTAATGCTACAGAGGAACATCCTTCCTGTTCTGCCTCCCCACTTGTTTTGCTCAGCTCTTCTACAGCCTGACCCTGCTCGTGCTGATGAAAGGTCCCATGAAACAGTCGCCTGACTTTCACTTTCAGATGTTGGCATTTGTAGAATTTCCTGTTTTACCGCTGGTATTATTGATTTTATTGTTAAAGAAGGGTAACAACAGCTGAGAAATAAGGATTTTTTTTTAGTGAAAATTGAGAGATCAAGGTGAAGGCCAAGGCCCATAGTGCAGGACAGTAGTAAAGTTCAAAAGAGTACAAGACAGAACAAAGCAAATCAGATGCACGGGTTAGATCATTGCCAAGCTTGGTTTTAAAAAGTATGTTATTGAAGGAAGCGAACACTGAGAGAACTATCAAGTTTCACATTTTTGAGGCTTTCGGAATAAATGAGTTAGAATAGGAGATGGTGCGAGTCTTGGGGTAGATTTTGACCTTTGGGTTGCTGACTGGTGGAGTCCACTGACTGCCCACCTGATGGGCCAGCAGATATCCATGAGCCCTATTGAGGCTTGGTCCTCATTAGCATGGCTCCGGCCAGCTGCACGCCCCGAACGGGTGTCCTGCCGATTGGTCAGTGGAGCAATTTCAGTCGACTTGGATGCCAAGCCAGCTGGCAGGCAAGTAGGTTTGGGGAGGAACTGATCGCAGAGGGAGAGGGACGGTGGGGGAGCCTGGGGTAGGGTCGGCAGTGACCCACAGTAGTCTTGTGGAGCCCAGAGGAGATCTCCCGCTCCTCTGGGCTCCACAAAAATGAGATCAAAACATATTTGGGGCCATATTTTTTAAATTACTGCCTGGAATAAATGGGTGGCCCTATGCAAAGGATGCTCTGCCCGTTTGTCCCTCAAAATTCCAAACAGGGCCCTAGGTATGTTCAGGATGCCAATTTGCATATTAAAATGTCCTACTGCTACAAACAGGTGGGCGCTCCAGCCACCCATTGGAATGCCCTTTCCAAGATGGTAGCAGTCAGAGCAACAGGGTAAACAGTGATTTAAAAACATTTTCAAGCCACCACCACCTTATTTACGTCAGGTGGGCCGACTTAAACTTGGGCCCTTGATTCCAACACACTGAAGAATTGGGGCAAGGAGGACAGTATATCTGGAGCTTGGATGAACAAGAGAGGATAATTGTTGTACTGTAAATGTTGAATGAATATTGTTTCCTCAGGCAATATTTGTGTTGTAAACACATCAGGTTGTTTTGACTAGATATAATTCCATTCCATTTTGCTTTACTGTGTGCTGGAGCATGCAATTATGGTCAATTGCCCTCCATGGGCCTGGAAAAATGAAAGATAACAAGGCCCAGGTGGCATATAAGTGTTAGTCGTCCATGTTACACAGGCTTTTAATTGCTTCAGCTGTCAGATATATTCCACTTCATTTGATGTGCTTGTGATTACAGTGGACAACTTAAAACCGTGTTTTTAATAGATCCTATTAAAAGCAGAGAAAACAAAACGAAATGGATTTTTGCTAGATGGAGAACCGAGGTTCAGCAATGAAGATTGAGGCGATGCCATGGTGGGCAGCACTTGGACCGAGGTCTAATGGATTTGATCCTTCGTGCATTAGAACTGTATTCAATCTCTATACTCAACGCAACAGAAAATACAACATTGTGAATATCTTGAATTATTGGACGGCATCCAATAAATATACTTGAATTTATTCCTTTTCTTCTCTGTGGCTCCCCACACTGCACAGTATCAATAAATGTTCTCCCCGAGACCTGCTCCCTGGTTTCTCCAATGTTGTTCTCTAGCTAGAACAGGGTGGGGCGAGGGTGGAGGGGGTGGGATGGCAGGTGGAGCTGGAGGAGTTCTCATGACAACACAGAATGTGGGAAACACCGAGTACAAATCCATTCCCTACCAAACTATGGCATGATAACTTGGAGCTCCACCATAGCACCCCTTCTGTGGACAACTTTTCCCTCACCAACCACCAACGTACCCACACACCGAATGAAAATCAAGAACCACAACCAGCAAGAGGGAATTATCATTCGCCCAGGTGAAAAGTACATCACTCTTGGAAACAGCCTCATCTGTTCTGGCCCTGCTATTAGCAACATTAATGGTGGAATCAGATAGGGGAGCTTGCAGCTTTCATTTCTATTCAAAAGAAGTTGCAGAATAACTTACTTTGTCCACAAAATGGAACACACTAGCTTCCTCATGGCTTAGTTGATAAGTGCATTGCTCCATGTCATAATAAACTGAAATGCACAGACCAAGGAGTCCCCAGGTTCCATCTCTGGTCCGTGTTAGCTGAGCTGAACTTATTCAGGTCAGCAATAGGAATGCTACAGTTGGCCTCAGTGTCACTGGGCTAGGGAGAGGAAAAATCAATGATGGTTCCTGCACTTTGTTACTCTTGATTGGAAAGTGTGTGTGTGTGCGTATGTGTGCCAAGACACATTAGGACATGATCAGGCTCTACTGGAATGTTGCCCACTGCCAAATAGTGAACCAACACTTATTTTCTCGGCTCACTAATTGGGATATCACTCAGAAAGGCCACAGGATGGCTGGTGTGGGAAATGGAAAAATATATTACACAACATTTATATACAGGAAACTTTGGTTTATCCGGAGGTTGTATGTCCGGAAACCTCGATCTACCGGCAGAAATCAGGAGCCGTTTTGTTAGGTTTTTTTTCTTCTCGTGGCTTTTTTTTCAACAGTCAGGCTCTGCAAAGTCTCTCTGAAGCTGTTGCTAAGCTACAGAGACGCTTCTAAGGTACGGCCGACTGTTTAGAAGCTGTTGCTAAGCAACAGTGTTTGTTGCCAGATACGGAGCTGCAAACCTCCGTATGCTTCAACATTAGCGCTGGTATGTCCGGCAGTTTTGATAGATCGGCAACAGCTCAGTCCCGTCGGTGCCGGATATCACAAAGTTTCCTGTAGTGCTATTAAAGTAAAAACCATCTCAAAGCACTTCACAGAGCCATAATCAGACAAAAATGTATGTCAAATAAGAAAATATTAAGAGGGGTGACCAAAGGATTAGTCAAAGAGGTGAGTTTTAAGGAAGCTCTTAAAGGAGAAGAGGGGATAGAGAGGCAAAAGGGTTTAGAGAGGGAATTCTGGAGTGTGGGGCTTAGATGGTTGAAGGCATGGTCACCAATAGCAGATCCAAGGGAAAGGATGCACAAAAGGCCAGAGTCAGAGGAAGGGAGAGTTGTTGGAGGGTTGTGAGGTTGGCAGTGGGGCGAGGCCATGAAGAAATTTATAAACGAGGATGCGAATTTTAAGTTAGAACCATTGGGGCACCAGGAGCCAATGCAGGTCAGTGAAGGCAGTAATGGGCGAGCTGGACTTGGTGAATGATAGAATACGAGCAGCAGATTTTTGGGTGAGCTGAAATCTATGGAGGGCAGAGGATGGGAACCCAATCACACTAGTAGGGTTGTCATCGGTCATTGCTTTTAACCAGACGGTTAGCATTATTTAATGGGTTGCTTGTATTGTAATACAAAATTATTTAAGCCAGACAGGAAAAATCCCCTTGTTGTCTCATTGTCTGGGCCACTTGTGAACTCAGAGACCCCAGGTCTCCACCTCACCTTCACTAAAGAAACTCCAAGTTTTCTCAGAGTTTCCCAGGGCCAATGTGTGAGACTTTACTGGTTGTTTAAAGTCCCCCAGCACACAGGAGCCGATTAGTGTGTAACTTCCTGCCTGATACTCCCTGTGGACAGATTCCTCTTTGAAGCCGACAGTGGTTATTTGCGGCCAGGTACCTGTCGTTATAGAATTTAAGCACAGAAAGAGACCAGTTTGGTCCATTTTGCCTGTGCCACTGTCAGCTCCGCGGTAGAGTTATCTGATCCACTACATTTTCCTGCTCTTTCCCTGTATCCTTTATTTTTTGTTCTTTTTATTAAATGTTTACCAAACTCCCTGCTAAATGTCGTGATTGAATCAGTTTCAATAGTCTCTAGTTTTAGTTTGCCCTTTAATTTCTAGATGTTTGACGGTATTTTTCTGTCCTGGTATGTAGATTGGGGAGCATAATCTCAGTGAGCCTCTCAGATAACAGACTAGTCACCAGGTGCCATTCTGTAGAAGGAGATCAGTGAAGAATGTTTGCCTCAGTCTTTGGTTATGAGATGGTAGAAGACACTGTAACTCAGCACTAGTACACTTAGATTCATTTATCTCTTGAAGAGAACAGGGTTGAATCATGGATCAAATTTCAGTTTCCAACTCGTCTCCATGCTCCTAAACGTTCCCAGCAATAGTGCCCACATGTGGCAGTGCCATTGTATATTACCTCCCTTTACAGAGCATTATCCTAGAAAGTGAATAAAAACTAATCTGCATATCAATCAGGTCTCTGTAACACCGAGCCCAGCGTTTGATGACTGGAACTTGCCATACACAGGCCGATCAAATTGTCCTGCCAACTGCTCCTTCCCTATTTACTTTTGGATTTGGAAAAAAAGCAGGAACCTTGCACATTGGTGCAGTGGGAGATGCTGTACTGAGGCTGGGGATTGACTCACATTGTTGGGGTAGAGTAGAAGGAACTTTACTCTGCATTTAACCAGTCTGGACTGACCTGGAGTGCGTGCTGCAGACAATGAGTCCCTGAAATAAAAAAAAATGCTGATGTTTATGGTAAGAAAAAATGGTTTCTATATCTGTAGTCTTCATAAAGAACACTCAGTACACACCTTCACACACACGGTTATTTTTAAAAATCTTTTTCTGATTAATTTATACTTTATTTTTAACAAAATCTTCTCTCACTCACTGCCTTATGTTACTGCTCTGATTCTAAATTTTGTCTCCATTTTCAAACAAGTCATAGTTTATTGAAGGCCCAATATTTTCAAGGGCCTTTGCATGTAATTTATATCACTGATGTGCTGATAGCTGGCAGGGGGTTCTTGTCACCAATGAAGAGTGATAACCCTTATTAGCTCCCATCAGCATCAACCTGCAGCCAACCCAAGCCTCCTTTATAAGTGAGTAGGTGAGATAATGCCTGCCTGTTACTACGAGCTGCCAGATGTGTCTTACCTGGAGCGGCTGCTAAATTCATCCAAAGTCGCTTCTCCGGAGACTAGCTGCCAACAGAAAGCATTTGCCTAAAGAATAAAGGTCACAGAGATCTCTTCCTGTATTTTAGCATACCAGAGGGCAGCATATTTTTATACAGATGCTCTTAATTGTCCCCAAGATCATCTATCACTTCTTCCGTTTGTCGTTTTTTAAAATTCTTTCTTCACCAGGCACTAGGCTCGGAGCTCAGAGCGATACAAAAATAAATTATTCGTGCCGTATGTGGCTCAAAGTTAGTTCCCCATAGGGTCAGGTATCGTCAACATTGCATAAAATATTAATGTCAGTGATATTTTTTCTTCCTAAGGATACATAGGAAATCGTAGCAGGAAATGAGCCAGATGACTCATAAGCAGCCACGGTAATGCCGTAACTGAGCTCACAGTGTACAGGTGGCTGTCTGTATTTATTGGCGCAAAAGTTGTTGGAAAAATAATGGCGAGTTCACAGTGTTTGTCATTATTAGTTCGTAAAATATCCAGCAATTTGTGTTGGAGAAGAGATATGCCATGAGTTCCGATTCTCCACAAACTGCTGGACGATTTCAGTCGCTCCACCATTAGACTCGACGTAACTGAAAACATTGCAACCTCGGCGTGAGCAATTAAAATAAATTGTATGTCATGAAATTGCTGGATTTAAGCCGTTAATGCGAATTAATCTCGCCACAACCATTTAGGGCTGGTTTATTCGAGTTGTAAGGACCCTGTTAATGACGTGATTTATAATCCAGAAAGGGAACAATGAAACTACAGAGTCTCACTCCCGCAGGCAGTAAATTGTTCTTCGAAGCTTTTAAAACTTTATCGGCGCAAAATTTGGATCCATAACACCCGTGTTTTGGGTGCTACAAGTGCCCTTAGAGCGCCAAAGTGGCATCTGCAGCACGCATGCACACTTGTGGGGCGAATCGCGCCGGACGCCATATTGGTGAGGGTGTTAGTGCACGCGCAGTGAACGCCCACTGGAGGTATGCAGAACAGGCAGATCATGATGTCAATCAGTGTGTAATACTGCTTTGACACCAGTGCTAGCATTTCGGAGCTCAACACTCCAGCTAATGCCCTCTCTTAAGCTCGCACAGCTGAGCATGCATTCAGCAGCAGGAAGGATCCCTCCACCAGTGCTATTTAAAGGGATCTTCAACTATTTATAGGTTAGTTGCAGGTTGATTTCTTCTGGCTGTTGGTATGCTTCTACAAGTGCTTGGTGCTTTTAATAGTTGTTTAAAGTTGCCAAAGTCTACAGGGAGTGGTGTGGCAGGTGCTGAAGGACTTTTTCCTGAGTTCAAGGCTTCTGCACAAACCATTTGCTGCCAGACATGGGTGCACTGGTAGGACAAGCTGCTGGAAGAGGGAGGAGGAGGAGGGGGAGAAGGGCTCTCAGCAGGAGGCAATATCCACCCAGGGTGTTGAGGGAGCACTTCTCCTACCTCAACCTCAGCGAGGAACAGTGTGTGAGACATTTGCACTTCACTAAAGATGTCCTTGTGGCGACACGCCACCACTGGACATAATCCGCTCACGGCGGCACGGACAGTTTAAGCAGACGCCCCCAGCCGGGGGCCCTTTCCTCCAGCAACTTGTTTCCCACAGGGATAGGCTGCCGGGAGCACTTCCTGTCTGTGGAATATTTAAGTGGATGCGCGGGCTTTTCCAGTTCCTCTTTGCCATGAGGTAGAATAAAAGCAGTTGTGTTTTACTAGCTCTGGTCTTGACTCCCACGTTTGCCGCGGTATCTCAACACTGGTGACCCCGACGCTCAGGACGAATCCTAAGCTAGCATGGCGGATACAAACGCAGCCACGGTTAAACTACCGGACTTTTGGGAGAACCTGGCCGAAGCCTGGTTTGTTCAAGCTGAGTCCAGATTCCGGCTGAAACACATTACAGTCGACGCCACAAAGTACGACTACCTCGTCTCCTCTCTCACCTACACCACAGTCCCCAAGGTTTGGGCAGCGCTGCAGGATCCACCACCGGAAGGCAAGTACGAACATCTGACGGCTGTGCTCCTTAAAAAATTTCAAATGTCCTCTTACCAGCGCAACTGCCAACTCCTTGACCTCCCCGGCCTCGGTGACGCTTCACCCTCGGATCTGCTTTCCCACATGCTGTCCCTCTCGGACGACAAAAACACCGGCGCCCGCTTTCGCACGCTTTTCATTCGGCAGCTCCCCGCCAGCATCCGCCCGCTCATTGTGGAGTCTGGCTCCACGGACCTGAATGACATAGCCGAAAAGGCTGACCGGCTGCTCTCTGCACAGTCCACTCGCGACGTCGCGCCCGACCTCACGGCAATGACCACGTGGTCTTCCCGGCCCACTAGGCCCGACTGCCCTACCACTCCGGGTCACTGCTACTACCACACCTGTTTTGGCACTAGGGCCCAAAGCTGCACGCCACCGTGTACTTTCAAACCCCCCCCGCACCGGCCCCCGCGATGGCCGCGGGGCAAAAGGGGCCTCTACTGTACGTCACCGACGACAGAACCAACCGCCGATTTCTGTGCGACACAGGGGCCCAGCACAGCATCACCCCCGCCTCCGCCCTCGAAATCCAACGCGGCACACGGGGTATCACGCTGGCCGTAGCCAATGGCTCTGACATCTGCACATATGGCACCCGCATGGTCACGCTCGACCTTGCGGGCCGACGCTACCGCTGGGAGTTCCTCACAGCCAAGGTCCTCTGCCCACTCATCGGCGCCGACTTCCTGCGCGTCCATGGCCTCCTTGTCGACATTCCGAGGCACCGCCTCATCGACATCAACACTATGGCCTCCATCCCCGGCGCATTCACCCTGGCCCGTTCGGCCAGCCTGACGACCTACTGCCTCGCCAGAGCCACGGATGACTACTCGGCACTCCTAGCCGAGTTTCCCGCCCTCACTAACCCGACCTTTTCGGCCAAAGCCGCCAAACACGGTGTGGAGCACTATATCCCCACCACCGGCCCCCCGGTCTCTGCCCACGCCTGCAGACTCAACCCGGCCAAGCTGGAAATCGCGCGGGCCGAGTTCACCACCATGGAACAACTCGGCATCATCCGCCGCTCCAGCAGCCCTTGGGCCTCGCCCCTCCACATCGCCCCCAAGCCCGGCGGAGGCTGGCGCCCTTGCGGGGACTACCGCCGCCTCAACGACGCCACCGCCCCCGACCGATACCCGGTGCCACACATCCAGGACTTCTCGGCCCGACTGGCCGGACGAACCGTCTTTTCCAAGGTCGACCTGCTGCGCGGTAACCACCAAGTCCCCGTACACCCCGCGGACATCCCCAAAACGGCCGTCATCACCCCATTCGGCCTGTTCGAGTTCCTGAGGATGCCCTTTGGCCTCAAGAATGCAGCCCAGGCTTTCCAGCGCCTTATGCACTCAGTCCTCCGGGACATGAGCTTCCTATTCGTCTATCTGGACAACATTCTCGTGGCCAGCTCCTCCAACCAGGAACAGCTCGAACACCTTCGCATCCTGTTCGGGTGCCTAGCCCAACACGGGCTCATCCTCAGCCCAGCGAAGTGCCAATTCGGCCTAACCGAGATCGATTTTCTCGGTCACCACATCACCCCTGCTGGGGCCGTCCCCCTGCCCAACAAGGTGCAGGCCGTCCAGCAATTCCCCCGCCCCACAACCATCAAGGGCCTCCAGGAGTTCCTCGGGATGGTGAACTTCTACAACAGGTTCATCCCCAGAGCTGCAGCCCTCATGAAGCCCCTATACGACTCCCTCCGAGGTAAATCCGGCAAGATGGACGTAGCCTGGACCACTGACACGTCAGCCGCCTTCGACGCCACCAAAAACGCGCTCGCCGACGCCACCCTGCTTGCGCACCCGAGGGCCAATGCCCGGGTCGCGCTCACCACCGACGCCTCCGACCACGCGGTCGGCGCCGTGTTCGAGCAGTGGGTCAATGGCGTGTGGCAGCCACTTGCCTTCTACAGCCGCCAACTGCGCCCCCCGGAGGTCAAATACTCCACTTTCGACCGCGAGCTTCTCGTGCTCCACCTGTCGGTCTGCCATTTCAGGTTCCTCCTGGAAGGCCGCCCCTTCACCGTGTACGTGGACCACAAGCCACTCACATACGCGATGGCCAAGCACACCGAACCCTGGTCCGCTAGGCAGCAACGCCAGCTCGCGGCCGTGTCCGAGTTTACTACGGACATCCAGCACGTCTCCGGTAGAGACAACGTTGTTGCCGACTGCCTTTCCCGTCCCGCCATCTGCGCGAATCACCTCGCGGTCGACTACGCGCAACTAGCAGCAGCCCAGCTCACGGACCCAGACCTCCTCTCGGCGGCTACCAGCCTGCCAGGGCTACGCCTAGCCAAGGTCGTGCACGGACCCGAAGCCACGGCAGTCACTTGCGACGTCTCACTTGGCCAACCCAGGCCAGTCGTCCCTGCAACCTGGCGCCGCCGCATCTTCGACGCGCTCCACGGGCTCTCCCACCCGGGTTCCCGCGCATCCGTCAAACTCCTCTCCCAGCGCTTCGTCTGGCGTGGCCTCAGCAAAGATGTTCGGACTTGGGCCACCTCCTGCCTCGCCTGCCAACGGGCTAAGGTACAGCTGCACACAAAAGCACCCCTGGGAGACTTCGAGGTACCCAGCTGCCGCTTCGACCACGTACACGTCGACATCGTCGGTCCTCTGCCGCCATCGCAAGGCCAAACTTATCTCCTCACGATGGTCGACTGCTACACACGCTGGCCTGAGGCAGTGCCGCTGACCTCCACCACCACAGCCGACATCGCCAGGGCGTTCGTTAACACCTGGGTTGCGAGGTTCGGCGTACCAGCCGACATAACCTCCGACAGAGGCGCCCAGTTCACCTCCGAACTCTGGACGGCCACAGCACGCAACCTCGGGGTGACGCTCCACCGAACCACGGCGTACCACCCGCAGGCCAATGGGCTCTGTGAACGCTTCCACAGGTCACTCAAGGCCTCACTCTGCGCCGGCCTGCAGGACAGTACCTGGACTGACCGCCTACCGTGGGTGCTACTAGGCCTACGCACCGCGGTCAAGGAAGACCTCCAGTCCTCGGCAGCGGAGTTAGTCTACGGACAACTGCTGCGCGTCCCAGGCGAATTCCTTCCGGAGGCTACCACGCCTTGGTCGGCCGAACAGCAGCAGCTCAACTCTTTCTCTTCCGCTCAGCAGTTCGCCCCACTTCCGGTCAACCGACACGGCGAACCCGCACCTCACGTCCCGCCAAATTTACAGCAGGCGAGCTTCGTCTTCGTGCAACACGACGCGCACCGCGGGCCCCTGCGACCCCCGTACGACGGACCGTACGAGGTACTACAAACCGGGGACAAGGTCTTCAAGCTGCGACTCGGTGACAGGGTAGACACAGTCTCCATCGACCGGCTCAAACCAGCACACACAGAACCAGGGGAACAGGTCCCCGTGGCCCGGCCTCCAACTAGAGGCCGTCCCGCCAGCAAGCCAGCACAGCCGGCGGCGAACCGCCCGGCCCCACCAACTAGACCGGCGACCACTCAGAGCCGCTGCAGCAGAACCATCAGAACACCGTCACAACTCGTCCACTCCTCCTAAGCGGATTCTGGGGGGAGCTCTGTGGCGACACGCCACCACTGGACATAATCCGCTCACGGCGGCACGGACAGTTTAAGCAGACGCCCCCAGCCGGGGGCCCTTTCCTCCAGCAACTTGTTTCCCGCAGGGACAGGCTGCCGGGAGCACTTCCTGTCTGGGGAGTATTTAAGTGGATGCGCGGGCTTTTCCAGTTCCTCTTTGCCATGAGGTAGAATAAAAGCAGTTGTGTTTTACTAGCTCTGGTCTCGACTCCCACGTTTGCCGCGGTATCTCAACATCCTCACTGAAACCTGCCACCTGCTGCAGCCACAACTGCAACCTCAGAGCAGGGCAAGGACCACATTGCCAGTGGCTGTGAAGGTGACCCTGGCCATGAACTTTTATGCGTCGGGCTCCTTCCAGGCTAGAGCTGGAGATATTTGCAACATCTCGCAGTTTGCCATCCACTGCTGCGTAAGGGAGGTCACTGACGCTCTCTATTCAAAGAGTACTGGCTATATTTCATTCTCTCTTGCCAGAGAGCAGCAGGTGGAGTGGGCACACGGCTTCACAAGGATTGCAGGTTTCCCCATGGTGCAGGGTGTCGTTGATAGCATGCACATTGCATTGCGGGCGCCACATGTAAACTCTGATATACCGGAACCGAAAGGGATTCCACTCTCTCAATGTCCAGCTGGTGTGTGACCATCGGCAGTGAATCATGCAGGTCAATGCCCGGTATCCTAGCGGCAGTCAGGATGCCTTCAGTCTGCAGCAGTCCGCTGTGCCATCTGCATTTGAGCCACCACGGCAAACCAAAGGGTGGCTAGTGGGCAACAAGGGCTATCCGCTGACCACATGGCTGATGACTCTGCACACAATGAAAGCTATGCTGTCACATGAAATGAGATAGAGCAAACCATTGGCGTGCTGAAATAATGCTTCGGCTGCCTGGACCGCTCTGGAGGACCCCTGCAGTACTCGGCAGAGCGGGTGTTAAGATAGGTGGTGGTCTGCTGCATGGTGTACAACCTTACCATCATGAGGGGACAACCCTTGCCACCAGCTATATGGCTAGCAACTGAGGATCAGGAGGAAGAGGAAGAAGAGGAAGCGGAGGAGGAAGAGGAAAGGAGGAGGCAACCTAGACAGCCCCTTTCAGGCCGGGCTAACCATGAAGAACTCATCTGAGTGAGATACCTGTAACCGCAACCCCAATTCCCCATTCACCAACAGTCCCACACCTTACCTTCCCTCTGTCACTGACCATCACAGCATTGGCCAAAATGTAAAAATTAGAGCCAACACAAAATAAACATTCCAAACCAAATTTATAAATCAAAGCATGCCATATTCCATACAAATGTAAATTAATTACCCTTGTGATTCCTTAGTGACTGTCTTCCACATGTCTTTGCCTATCCTAGTGCTCCTACGCAGTGCTATATCAGTGGCTGCAGCATGGCTTTCAGTGGGGGAAACTGCAGATGGCCTTGCAGGACAACCTTGAGCAGCTCTGGGACTAGACGGTCCGGCTGCAGACTGCACCACCTCGGCATGTGTGGCAGCAGGCTGGGCTGGCTGGCTGACAGGCAGCAACAAGGGCACTGGTGGAGGGGCAGTGGTGGGAGGACAAATGCTGTCATCCTGAGAGAGGAGAGTGGGTTCGTGCTTCACAGAGCCACTGCCACTCCCCCGGGGTGAAGCCTCAGCATTCCTAGTGATCTGTTGGAGGACAGATTGCTGGACTGCTGCGACACCCAGCAAGCCCCTTTGAAAACTGGAAACCAGAGCCATGATGGCAGCAGTCTGAGCTTACACTGCAGCCACTCATGCCCAGTGTCTTACCACATGCAGGTACGAACATAGGAACATAGGAAAAGGAATAGGCGATTGAGCCCCTCGAGCCTGTTCCGCCATTCAATGAGCTGATGGCTGATCTGTGACCTAGCTCCATATACCCGCCTTTGGCCCATATCCCTTAATATCTTTGGTTAACAGAAAGCTATCAATCTCAGATTTAAAATTAACAACTGATCTAACATCAATTGCTGTTTGCGGAAGAGAGTTCCAAACTTCTACCACCCTTTGTGTGCAGAAGTGTTTCGTAATTTCACTCCTGAAAGGTCTGGCTCTAATTTGGGTATCTGAAAGGAGAAAGGCACAGGGGTAAGGTTGTGGTGAGGGGATGGGGGAAAGTAAGAGGTGCATGACTACACCATTGGCAGCTTGTAAATCAGAAGAGATTGTGGGATGAGGGGCAAGTGGGATATGAGAAGGAGGATTAGCTATGAGGATACTGTCATCTTCAATGGTTTCTGCCCCACCGTTGGCCACAGCCTCAGCAATGGCCATTCCAATAATGGCCATCACTGTCTCCTCCATGGGGGTTAGGACATGCAGGTGCACCTGTCCCCCTATGGGTAGCCCCTGCTGCCTCTGGTTATGCGCCACCTTATCCTGCAAGTGAGAGAGAAGTGTGTCAGTGAGTGTCGAGCAAACTGTTTGGCTGATGTGGCTGTCATGGTTGAATAGCTGGCAGTGTGTGCAAGCTGTGAGATGTGGGTGTGAGGCTTGCAGCAGTGTTAAGTGTGTGAGGGTGAGGTGAAGCATATGAGTGTAAGGTATGAGTGCTGATTGATAGAAATTGTTGGTAGATGCGTGATGGGGGGCATAGTGAATTGAGCAGTGGCTGAGCTAGTGGTGCAGTTGGTAGGATATGGCATTTGAAGATGCATTCACTGACCTTGACCACTCATATGAGGTCATTGAATTTCTTGCAACTGTGCATCCAGGTCATAGGAGCTTGACTCCTGCAATTGACATCCACAGCGATCTGCTGCTACTGCCTTTTGAGCGTATGTCTGGAGGGCCTCCTGCCTCCCTTCAGGTACAGGACATCTCTCCTCCTTTCCACCAAGACCTGTAGTGCAGCATCCAAAAAACCTGGAGACCGCTCTCTCCCATGTTGTGCCATTCATTACTGTTTCCCAGGACAGATTCACTTCCTGCACCTGCTCCAGCCACAATGCACCTCCCCTTTAAGAGGTGCAGGCTAGCTTTAAGCAGTGCAGGCTAGCTTTAAGTAGTGCTCGCAAGTATCGATTTTGGGCCCCCTGCTGATGCGTGCAGCCAATGACCAGCACGGCTAGCACTGGCTGCACGCAGCAATCATTCTAATGAGCAGGCAGCATAAAGTTGGCGTGCTGCCTGCCTAACAATCAATGGGTATGGGTTAATCGCACATCGCGATCCCCACGCCCGTTTTCAGGGGCTATCCAATTTAACCCCCATGATGTTTAGAATGTAGATGGGGCTTTCTATGTTTATTGAGGAGAAGGGACTTCTGTGGCGACACGCCACCATTGGACATAATCCGCTCACGGCGGCACGGACAGTTTACGCAGGCGCACTGCCGGCAGCAGCCGCCCCCAGCCGTGGGCCCTTTCCTCCAGCAGCTTGTTTCCCGCAGGGACAGGCTGCCGGGAGCACTTCCTGTCTGGGGAGTATTTAAGTGGTTGCGCGGGCTTTTTAAGCACTTGTTTTGCCATGATGTAAATTAAAGCAGTTGTGTTCCATCAACTCTGGTCTCGACTCCCACGTTTGCCGCGGTATCTCAACACTGGTGACCCCGACGCTCAGGACGAATCCTAAGCTAGCATGGCGGATATAAACGCAGTCACGGTTAAACTACCGGACTTTTGGGAGAACCTGGCCGAGGCCTGGTTCGTTCAAGCCGAGTGCAGATTCCGGCTGAGAAGCATTACAGTCGACGCCACGAAGTACGACTACCTCGTCGCCTCTCTCACCTGCGCCACAGTCCCTAAGGTTTGGGCAGCGCTGCAGGATCCACCAGAGGAAGGCAAGTATGAACATCTGAAGGCTGCGCTCCTTAAAAAATTTCAGGTGTCCTCCTACCAGCGCAACTGCCAACTCCTCGACCTCCCAGGCCTTGGTGACGCTTCACCATCAGACCTGCTTTCCCACATGCTGTCCCTCTCGGACGACAAAAAACCCGGCGCCCTCTTTCGTACGCTTTTCATTCGGCAGCTCCCTGCCAGCATCCGCCCGCACATTGTGGAGTCTGGCTCCATGGACCTGAACGAGATAGCCGAAAAGGCCGACCGGCTGCTCTCCGCGCCGACCGCCCGCGACGTCGCGCCCGACCTCACGGCAACGACCACGCGGTCCCCCCGGCTCACTAGGCCCGACCGCCCTTCCACTCCGGGTCACTGCTACTACCACACACGTTTTCGCTCTAGGGCCCAACGTTGCACGCCACCGTGCACTTTCAAACCCTCCCCCGCACAGGCCCCCACGATGGCCGCGGGGCAAAAGGGGCCCCTACTGTACGTCACCGACGACAGCACCAACCGTCGATTCCTGTGCGACACAGGAGCCCAGCACAGCATCACCCCCGCCTCCGCCCTCGAAATCCAATGCGGCGCACGGGGTGTCACGCTGGCTGCAGCCAATGGCTCTGACATCCGCACATACGGCAACCGCATGGTCACGTTCGACCTCGCAGGCCGCCGCTACCGCTGGGAGTTCCTCACAGCCAAGGCCCTCTGCCCACTCATCGGCGCCGACTTCCTACGCGCCCACGGCCTCCTTGTCGACATTCCGAGGCACCGCCTCGTCGACACCAACACTACGGCCCCCATCCCTGGTGCAGTCACCCCGGCCCGTTCGGCCGGCCTGACGACCTACTGCCTCGCCAGAGCCACGGACGACTACTCGGCACTACTAGCCGAGTTTCCCGCCCTCACTAACCCGACCTTTTCGGCCAAAGCCGCCAAACATGGTGTGGAGCACTATATCCCCACCACCGGCCCCCCGGTCTCTGCCCACGCCCGCAGACTCGACCCGGCCAAGCTGGAAATCGCGCGGGCCGAGTTCACCAACATGGAGCAACTCGGCATCATCCGCTGCTCCAGCAGCCCTTGGGCCTCGCCCCTCCACATCGCCCCCAAGCCCGGCGGAGGCTGGCACCCCTGCGGGGACTACCGCCGCCTCAACGACGCCACCACCCCCGACCGATACCCGGTGCTGCACATCCAGGACTTCTCGGCCCGACTGGCCGGACGAACCGTCTTCTCCAAGGCCGACCTGGTGCGCGGTTACCACCAAGTCCCCGTACACCCCGCGGACATCCCCAAAACGGCCGTCATCACCCCATTCAACCTGTTCGAGTTCCTGAGGATGCCCTTTGGCCTCAAGAATGCAGCCCAGGCTTTCCAGTGCCTTATGGACTCAGTCCTCCGGGACCTGAACTTTCTATTCGTCTATCTAGACGACATTCTTGTGACCAGCTCCTCCAAACAGGAACACCTCGAACACCTTCGCATCTTGTTCGGGCGCCTAGCCCAACATGGGCTTATCCTCAGCCCGGCGAAGTGCCAATTCGGCCTAGCTGAGATCGATTTTCTCGGCCACCACATCACCCCTGCTGGGGCCATCCCCCTGCCCAACAAGGTGCAGGCCGTCCAGCAATTCCCCCGCCCTAAAACCATCAAGGGCCTCCAGGAGTTCCTCGGGATGGTGAACTTCTACAACAGGTTCATCCCCAGAGCTGCAGCCCTCATGAAGCCCCTATACGATTCCCTCCGAGGTAAATCCAGCAAGATGGACGTAGTCTGGACCGCTGACATGTCAGCCGCCTTCGACGCCACCAAAAACGCGCTCACCGACGCCACCCTGCTCGCGCACCCGAGGGCCGATGCCCGGGTCGCGCTCACCACCGACGCCTCCGACCATGCGGTCGGAGCCGTGTTCGAGCAGTGGGTCAATGGCGCGTGGCAGCCACTTGCCTTCTACAGCCGTCAACTGCGCCCCCCGGAGGTCAAATACTCTACTTTCGACCACGAGCTCCTCGCGCTCCACCTGTCGGTCCACCATTTCAGGTTCCTCCTGGAGGGCCGCTCCTTTACCGCGTACGTGGACCACAAGCCGCTCACATACGCGATGGCCAAGAACACCGACCTTTGGTCCGCTAGGCAGCAACGTCAGCTCGCGGCCATGTCCGAGTTTACCACGGACATCCAGCACGTCTCCGGTAGAGACAACGTTGTTGCCGACTGCCTTTCTCGTCCCGCCATCTGCGCGAATCACCTAGCGGTCGACTACGCGCAACTAGCAGCGGCCCAGCTCACGGACCCAGACCTCCTCTCGGCAGCTACCAGCCTGCCAGGGCTACGCCTAGCCAAGGTCGCGCACGGGCCCGAAGCCACGGCAGTCACTTGCGACGTCTCACTCGGCCAACCCAGGCCGGTCATCCCTGCAACCTGGCGCCGCCGCATTTTCGACGCGCTCCACAGGCTTTCCCATCTGGGTTCCCGCGCATCTGTTAAACTCCTCTCCCAGCGCTTCGTCTGGCACGGCCTCAGTAAAGATGTTTGGACTTGGGCCAACTCCTGCCTCGCCTGCCAATGGGCTAAGGTGCAGCTGCACACAAAAGCACCCCTGGGAGACTTCGAGGTACCCAGCCGCCGCTTCGACCACGTACACGTCAACATCGTCGGTCCTCTGCCGCCATCGCAAGGCCAAACTTATCTTCTCACGATGGTCGACCGCTACACACGCTGGCCTGAGGCAGTGCCGTTGACCTCCACCACCACAGCCGACATCGCCAGGGCGTTCGTTAACACCTGGGTCGCGAGGTTCGGCGTACCGGCTGATATAACCTCCAACAAAGGCGCCCAGTTCACCTCCGAACTCTGGACGGCCACAGCACTCAACCTCGGGGTGATGCTCCACCGAACCACGGCGTACCACCCGCAGGCCAACGGGCTGTGTGAATGCTTCCGTAGGTCACTCAAGGCCTCACTCCGCGCCAGCCTGCAGGACAGTACCTGGACTGACCGCCTACCGTGGGTGCTACTAGGCCTATGCACCGCAGTCAAGGAAGACCTCCAGTCCTCAGCAGCGGAGTTAGTCTACGGACAACCACTGCGCGTACCAGGCGAATTCCTCCCGGAGGCTACCACGCCTTGGTTGGCCGAACAGCAGCGGCTCAACTCTTTCTCTTCCGCTCAACAGTTCGCCCCACTTCCGGTCAACCGACACGGCGAACTCGCACCTCACGTTCCGCCAAACTTACAGCAGGCACACTTCGTCTTCGTGCGACACGACGCACACCGCGGACCCCTGCGACCCCCGTACGACGGACCGTATGAGGTACTACAAACCGGGGACAAGGTCTTCAAGCTGCGACTCGGCGACAGGTTCGAAACGGTCTCCATCGACCGACTCAAACCAGCACACACAGAACCAGGGGAACAGGTCCCCGTGGCCCGACCTCCAACTAGAGGCCGTCCCGCCAGCAAGCTAGCACAGCCGGCGGCGAACCGCCCGGCCCCACCAACTAGACCGGCGGCCACTCAGAGCCGTTCCGGCAGAACCATCAGACCACCGTCACGACTCATCCACTCCTTCTAAACGGATTCTGGGGGGGAGCTCTGTGGCGACACGCCACCATTGGACATAATCCGCTCACGGCGGCATGGACAGTTTACACAGGCGCACTGCCGGCAGCAGCCGCCCCCAGCCGTGGGCCCTTTCCTCCGGCAGCTTGTTTCCCGCAGGGACAGGCTGCCGGGAGCACTTCTGTCTGGGGAGTATTTAAGTGGTTGTGCGGGCTTTTTAAGCACTTGTTTTGCCATGATGTAAATTAAAGCAGTTGTGTTCCATCAACTCTGGTCTCGACTCCCACGTTTGCCGCGGTATCTCAACACTCTCATGTTTATAACGACTGCAACTTCTTAAAGGAGCAGACAGAGTGTTGCCTCCATTTGTGGGTGAAGCAACATTAAAGGAGACCACCGTGTCTGAAAGCAGTACAGGAGCAGCCAGATTTTATGATGGGGCTGTGGAAGACTTGATGGAAGAAGTAAGAGAGAGGATAGGGGCTATCTATGGCACAGACAGACACAGGCCATAAGGAAAGCTCACAGAGGGAATCAGAGGAGATCACCACATCTGTTACTATCAACTCTGAAAATGTGGAAACAGTGCAGGAAGAAATTAATGACATTACAGGAAACTCTCGTTTAAACGGCGCCTAAGTATCCGGAATTCTCTATTAACCGGCAAAATTCATACTCCGAAAACAACACCTCAATAACCGGAAATGTTGCCGAGTCTGAGTCTCCCGCGGTGGCTGAGTTAGTCAGTGGGAGTAGTTCTCCAAACTGCCACTACTCGGCTTCTTGACGCTGTTGGAAGTCCGAATACCTCAATACCCTTGTAACAGGAGGCTGACTCTCCCGCACTGCCGGGAGTACAAAATTACTGTATACTGCACATTTCTTGATTTTTTAATTTTTGTTTGTTAAAAATAGCCTCGGTAGATAACCCTCTCCGTCATCCGGAATTTTTAATCAACCGGCACCGTCCCGGCCCCGTCGGTGCCGGATACCAAAGAGTTTCCTGTACTAGGTCAGGCAAGGTAAGAAACTGCCCCCCACCCCCAGCCCGCCATGTAGGTATTGTACAAACCACTTACAATGACTTCCCTTCACACTCTCTTAAAAGTACTCTAAATACTTACCATGAATGCCTTTCAGGCAGCAGGGTGCCCTTTACATCCCAGCTGGAACCGTTGCTTCACTCACATCCTTACATGCACTTAGTGCACATGAAGCCTCCCATATAATGTACCGGTCATCAGAACTATTATGACCTGCATGCTGCCGCTTGGGTATTACCATATTTCGTAGTAACAATCGTTACTTCTTGAAGGGGAAGCGAGACGAGCAGGAGGTGGCAGCTCTGCATCTCTTACTGAGGAATATAGGAATTGCTCGATGAAGAAAGACCAAGGCCCATCTAATTCTCCTCCTACCATTCTGGTAGTCACATGATACAATGCTAATAGACTTGTTGACTAATCATTGCAGCCAATCTCTATCAATTAGTTGACAACAGACCCAGAATTGACATGAAGAAAACCCCAGTGGTGGAAAGCTTTGGGAACCATAGGTCGAAAGTCACCTTTTTTCTCCCAAGCATGCTACACTTACCACATGCCATTTCTCAATTTACTCATATAAATGTTATTTTCTGAAAGAAATCAATCTTATTTGCCTCAATACTAATTGCTTCCACCGTCTCCATAGGGAGTGACTGAAATATTGTTCCTGCAGATTTACTCCCCTTCAAGGGCAAGCTGTGGCCTCTGATTCTACTGTTCTGGACAAGGTTAAATAGCTGGTCATGGTCCACATTACCTAGTCACTTTAGAATCCTACAAATAGCAATTCTATCACCTCTCAACCATCCCTTTTCCAGTGAGAACTTACCTCATATAAGTGAGAAGCTCTGGAAATCCTGGTGAGGGATTCCCTTGAAGGTGCTGGAAGTAGGAGAGCAAGATCCACTCCAGGATTGTGAGGGTCTTTTGCTTCTCATCCAACTCAGTGTCAGGAAAGCACATCACGATGCCCTGCATCAAATTACTCCTTCTAATGTAAGTCCGCTCGCCCGGACAACACTGTAACCTATCTTCACCTCTTTTTCCTCTAGATTTGCCTGAGGGAGAGGAGCCAAGCCCTACCTTGTGTGGTGTCACTCCCTCTTTTCCTGCCAAGCATTAGCTCAGATTAGGAATGCCAACTCTTGAAGTATTCCTGGGGATTTCATCATGTGACTTCCAGTCTCCAACCATCCCGCCCAGTCAAACAGTGTTTTTTTTCCCCATCTCCAATATTTTTCTAACTAATAAACAAGTGTTCAATAAAACAAAAAAAAACACAATTGTTTTTAATACGCCCTATGATTTTTCTCCCGGGTTGCTCGCAGAAGTTTCGAGGAGATTAGTCTTTAATTCCTGGAGACCGTAGGGCATTCCTGGAGAGTTGGCCACACTTGGTCAGATACATATGGGGAAATTTACATAGTAAGCCAGAGGGGATTGTATTGGCTGAGACACCCTACATGAGCAGCTGGTGGTGGCACAGAGGGGAACGAGGAGGAGGAGGAGGAATTTGCTGTCTGGAAGGCCAAGCTTGTGCTGTGCCTCAGCTTCTAAGCATCAAGCCTTGATGGGAGAATTGGAAGTTATGCCAAACAATATGCTCCTGATGATGGCTTGGTGGACCAGTCCACCCGTCTGTCCCCTCTGTCCCCTCAGGTGGATGTAAAAGATCCCATGGCAATATTTCAAAGAAGAGCAGGGGAGTTCTCCCCGGTGTCCTGGCCAATATTTATCCCTCAACTAACATCACTAAAACAGATTATCTGGTCATTATCACATTGCTGTTTGTGGAACCTTGCTGTGCGCAAATTGCCTGCTGCGTTTCCTACATTACAACAGTGACGACACTTCAAGAAGTACTTCATTGGTTGTAAAGCACTTTGGGACATCCTGAAGTTGTGAAAGGTATAATATAAATGCAAGTCTTTCTTTCTTTTATCCACATGTGTAGTACCATCTTGGGTAGCTTCGCAACACTGTAGTCCACCATGGAGTGTGTAGCCAGTTCGGGGACATTTGCAGTGGTAAATGGGGCTTTTCCCACAGATGCTTAGACAGCTGCCATAGAGGCCAGGGGTGCCAGAGTGGAACGGGCTATCTCTTCCAATTTCAGCAGGATTGAGGGTCAGGTAGCGAAAGCCATGCGGCAAGACTTCACTAATCTCACTGGTGCGTTTGGGTCTGCTGTCATGCTGGTCAGTGGCCATGGTGAGGCAGTGTCCAGTGACAGCAGCATGGAATGGATGCAGATGATTGTACCGTCTCTCAGCACAGGAGCATGTCTGGACCCTTCTGCCAGGGCCCCTCGATCCCTGCACGGGTGCCAGAAAGCACGCAGGCTCAGGCTGCCCACACTGTGTGCATCAGTACTTTGAAAAGAGAATTAAGTAGTGCTTGAAAAAGAGGAGTAGTAAAGGGCTTTAAGTAGTGAACAGGAGAATGAGACTAGATGGTTCATGTGGAGAAAAGCACCAGCGCAGACTTAATGAACTGAATGGCCTGTTTCTGTGCTGGAACATTCTATCTTTCTAAGTCCTGCTCAGGACTCTAATCATGAACTGAAGGGCACCTCGATTCCAAAGGCTCCTTTTGGCACACAACAACAGCCACGTAACAAAGAAAGCACCCTATTAGCATCAAGAGGTCATATTCCACACACTGTCACCAAGGGGAAGAACTCTATGCGCACACACGCGCACAAAGTTTGGAGAACAAAATCATAGTTGCAATACAGCAAATTGTTTGTGCAGATTCACTGCCAAGGTTAGGGAGCTGTTTTCATCAGGTGGCATGAATTGCAGATGTATGACTTGTGTTATACATCCCTCCCGTTATACATCCCCCTTATACACCCCGCCTGTTATACATCCCCCTTATACACCCCGCACATTATACATCCCCCCCTTATACACCCCGCCCGTTATACATCCCCCTTATACACTCTGCCTGTTATACATCCCCCCCTTATACACCCCGCCCGTTATACATCCCCCTTATACACCCTGCCTGTTATACATCCCCCTTATACACCCCGCCCGTTATACATCCCCCTTATACACCCCGCCCGTTATACATCCCCCTTATACACCCCGCCCGTTATACATCCCCCTTATACACTCTGCCTGTTATACATCCCTCTTATACACTCTGCCTGTTATACATCCCCCTTATACACCCCGCCCGTTATACATCCCCCTTATACACTCCGCCCGTTATACATCCCCCTTATACACCCCGCCCGTTATACATCCCCCTTATACAGCCCGCCCATTATACATCCCCCTTATACAGCCCGCCCGTTATACATCCCCCTTATACAGCCCGCCCGTTATACATCCCCCTTATACACCCCGCCTGTTATACATCCCCCCTTATACACCCCGCACGTTATACATCCCCCCTTATAAACCCCGCCCATTATACATCCCCCCTTATACACTCCGCCCGTTATACATCCCCCCTTATAAACCCCGCCCATTATACATCCCCCTTATACACTCCGCCCGTTATACATCCCCCTTATACACTCCGCCCGTTATACGTCCCCCTTATACACTCTGCCTGTTATACATCCCCCCTTACACATCCCGCCTGTTATACATCCCCCTTATACACCCCGCCCGTTATACATCCCCCCTTATAAACCCCGCCCGTTATACATCCCCCTTATACACTCCGCCTGTTATACATCCCCCTTATACACCCCGCCCGTTATACATCCCCCCCTTATACACCCCGCACGTTATACATCCCCCTTATACACCCCGCCCGTTATACATCCCCCTTATACACTCCGCCCGTTATACATCCCCCTTATACACCCCGCCCATTATACATCCCCCTTATACACCCCGCCCGTTATACATCCCCCCTTACACATCCCGCCCGTTATACATCCCCCCTTATACACCCCGCCCGTTATACATCCCCCCTTATACACCCCGCCCATTATACATCCCCCTTATACACCCTGCCCGTTATACATCCCCCCTTACACATCCCGCCCGTTATACATCCCCATTATACACCCCGCCCGTTATACATCCCCCCTTATACACCCCGCCTGTTATACATCCCCCCTTATACACCCCACCCGTTATACATCCCCCCCTATACACCCCGCACATTATAAATCCCCCTTATACACCCCGCCCATTATACATCCCCCTTATACACCCTGCCCATTATACATCCCCCCTTACACATCCCGCCCGTTATACATCCCCATTATACACCCCGCCCGTTATACGTCCCCCCTTATACACCCCGCCGGTTATACATCCCCCTTATACACCCCGCCTGTTATACATCCCCCTTATACACCCCGCCCGTTATACACCCTGCCCACTATATACACCACACCCGTGATACATCCCGCCCATTATATACCCTGCCTATTACATAGAAACATAGAAACATAGAAGATAGGAGCAGGAGTAGGCCATTCGGCCCTTCGAGCCTGCTCCGCCATTCAATGAGATCATGGCTGATCATCCAAATTCAGTACCCTGTCCCTGCCTTCTCCCCATATCCCTTGATCCCTTTAGCCTTAAGAAATATATCCAACTCTTTCTTGAATATATTTAATGAACTGGCCTCCACCGCCCGCTGTGGCAGAGAATTCCAGAGGTTCACCACTCTCTGGGTGAAGAAATTCCTCCTCATTTCAGTCCTAAATGGCTTACCCCTTATCCTTAGACTATGACCCCTGGTTCTGGACTCCCTGGCCATCAGAAACATCCTTCCTGCATCTAGTCTGTCCAGGGCTGACAGAGTTTTATAGGTTTCGATGAGATCCCCTCTCAATCTTCTAAACTCCAGTGAGTATAAGCCCAATCGACACAATCTCTCCTCATACGTCATTCCTGCCATCCCAGGTATCAGCCTAGTGAATCTTCGCTGTACTCCTTCCATGGCAAGAACGTCCTTCCTCAGGTAAGGCGACCAAAACTGCACACAATACTCAAGGTGCGGTCTCACCAAGGCCCTGTACAACTGTAGCAAGACATCCTTGTTCCTGTACTCAAGCCCTCTTGCTACGAAGGCCAACATACCATTTGCCTTCTTAACCGCCTGCTGCACCTGCATGCTTACCTTCAGCGACTGGTGCACAAGAACACCCAGGTCTCTTTGCACTTCCCCTTCTCCCAATCTATTGCCATTCAAATAATAATCTGCCTTCCTGTTTTTGCCACCAAAGTGGATAACCTCACATTTATCCACATTATAGTGCATTTGCCATGTTTCTGCCCAATCACCCAACCTGTCCAAATCATACTGGAGTTTCACGATATCCTCCTCACAGCATACCCTCCCACCCAGCTTTGTGTCATCTGCAAATTTGGAGATATTACATCCAATTCCCTCGTCCAGATCATTAATATATATTGTGAACAGCTGGGGTCCTAGGAGCGATCCTTGCGGTACCCCACTAGTCTCTGCCTGCCACTTGGAAAATGACCTGTTTATTCCAACTCTTTGCTTTCTGTCCGCCAACCAGTTCTCTATCCAACTCAATACCTTGCCCCCAATCCCATGTGCCTTAATTTTGCACGCTAATCTCTTATGCGGGACCTTATCGAAAGCCTTCTGAAAGTCCAAATACACCACATCCACTGGTTCTCCCTTATCTATTTTACCAGTTACATCCTCAAAAAATTCCAGTAGATTAGCCAAGCATGATTTACCTTTTGTAAATCCATGTTGACTTTGTCCGATCCAGTCACTGCTTTCCAAGTGCTCTGCTATTACATCTTTTATAATGGACTCTAGCATTTCCCCCACTACCGATGTCAGGCTTACCGGTCTATAATTCACCGCTTTTTCTCTACCACCTTTTTTGAATAGTGGGGTAACATTAGCTACCCTCCAATCCATGGGTACTGTTCCAGAGTCTATCGAGTTCTGGAAGATGACCAGCAATGCATCTACTATTTCTAGGGCCACTTCCTTAAGTACCCTGGGATGTAGATTATCAGGCCCTGGGGATTTATCGGCCTTCAGTCCCATCAATTTTCCCAACACCATTTCCCTACAAATACTGATTTCTTTCAGTTCCACCCTTTCATCAGACTCTATGTTCCCCGGCATCTCTGGGAGGTTATTTGTGTCCTCCTTTGTGAAGACAGAACCAAAATATGTATTTAGTTGGTCTGCCATTTCTTTGTTCCCCATTATAAATTCCCCTGATTCTGACTGCAAGGGACCTATGCTTGACTTCACCAATCTTTTTCTCTTCACATATCTATAAAAGCTTTTACAGTCAGTTTTTATGTTCTGAGCAAGCTTCCTCTCATATTCTATTTTCCCTTTCTTAATTAATCCCTTTGTCCTCCTTTGTTGACTCCTAAACTGCTCCCAATCCTCAGGATTATTGCTTTTTCTGGCCAATTTATATGTCTTCTCCTTGGATCTTATGCTATCCCTAATTTTCCTTGTTAGCCACGGTTGAGTCACCTTTTTTGTTTTATTTTTATGCCAAACTGGAATGAACAAATTCTGTAGCTCATCCATTCGGTCTTTGAATGTTTGCCATTGCCTATCCACCGTCAACCCTTTGAGTGCCATTCCCCAATCAATCCTACCCAACTCGCTCCTCAGACCATCGTAGTTTCCTTTATTTAAATTGAGGACCCTAGTCTCTGAGTCAACTACTTCATTCTCCAACTTAATGAAGAATTCGATCTTATTATGATCGCTCTGACTCAAGGGGCCTCGTACAACAAGATTGCTAATTAATCCTTTCTTGTTACATAATACCCAGTCTAAGATGGCCTGATCTCTGGTTGGTTCCTCGACATATTGGTCCAGGAAACCATCCTGTAAACACTCCAGGAATTCCTCCTCCGCAGTATTGTTACTAATTTGGTTGGCCCAATCTATATGTAGATTAAAGTCACCCATGATGACTGCTGTGCCCTTATTGCACGCTTCTTTAATTTCCCTTTTAATGCCATCCCCAACCTCCGCCTTACTGTTTGGAGGTCTATATACCACTCCCACTAACGTTTTTTCCCCCTTAGTATTTCTCAATTCTACCCATACAGATTCCACCTCATCAGAGCTAATATCCTTCATTACAATTGTGTTAATCCCTTCTTTAACCAGTAATGCTACCCCACCTCCCTTTCTTTTTTTCTTATCTTTCCTGAATATCGAATACCCCTGGATGTTGAGTTCCCAGTCTTGGCCATCCTTGAGCCACGTTTCCGTAATCCCAACCAAATCGTATTCGTTTACCTCTATTTGCGCAGCCAATTCATCCACCTTATTACAAATGCTCCTCGCATTAAGACACAAAGCCTTCAGGCTTGTTTTTTTAATGCTCTTAGACCTATTAGAATTATTATTTACTGTGGCCACGTTTGATTCAAACCGTTGATTTCTCTGACTGCCACTTTTGTTTTTCTCCTTCCTATCTTTTGCTTTTATCCTTGTTTCCCTTTCCTCTGTCTCCCTGCTCAGGTTCCCAACCCCCTGCCATTTTAGTTTAAACCCTCCCCCACAGCACTAGCAAACACTCCCCCTAGGACATCGGTTCCAGCCCTGCCCAGGTGCAAACCGTCCTGTTTGAACTGGTCCCACATCCCCCAGAACTGGTTCCAATGTCCCAGGAACTTGAATCCCTCCCCCGGCACCATTCCTCTAGCCACGTATTCATCTGAAGTATCCTTCTATTTCTACTCTGACTAGCACGTGGCACTGGTAGCAATCCTGAGATTACTACCTTTGAGGTCCAGTTTTTTAATTTATCTCCTAACTCCCTATATTCCGCTTTTAGGACCTCATCCCGCTTTTTACCTATATCGTTGGTGCCTATATGCACCACGACAACTGGCTGTTCACCCTCCCCTTCCAAGATGTTCTGCAGCCGCTCGGAGACATCCTTGACCCTTGCACCAGGGAGGCAACACACCATCCTGGAGTCTCATTTGCGGCCGCAGAAATGCCTATCTATTCCACTTACAATTGAATCCCCTATTACTATAACTCTACCCCTCTTTTTCCTCCCATTCTGTGCAGCAGAGCCACCCCTGGTGCCAGGAAGTTGGCTGCTGCTGCCTTCCTCTGATAAGCCATCCCCCCCAACAGTACTCAAAGTGGTGTATCTGTTGGAGAGGGGGATGGCCACAGGGGACTCCTGCACTACCTGCCTGCGCCTAGTACTCTGCCTGTTGGTCACCCATTCCCTTTCTTCCTGTCCAACCTCTACCGGCGGTGTGTCCAACTCTGTAAACGTGCTATTCACGACGTCCTGAGCATCGTGAATGCTCCAGTAAGCATCCAATCGCAGCTCCAGCGCCGCAATGCGGTCTGTCAGTAGCTGCAGCTGGATGCACTTCCTGCACATGTAGTTGTCAGGGACACAGGAAGTGTCCCTGAATTCCCACATATCGCAGGAGGAGCATACCACGGGGCCCGGCTGTCCTGCTATGACTTACCCTTTAATTAATTGAATTTAAATTAAATCTATCAATCCCACTAATTACACTACAGTTAACTGTTAACTGGTTTACCAACAGTCCCTGCTACACCAGAGAGACCTTATAGTAACTATAAACCAGAGTTAAAGTTTAAAAAAAAGAGAAATACTCACCAACCAATCACTTACCTGCTTCCTGGTGATGTCACACTTTGATTACTTTTTACCTCTCCCCCGGCTGTTGAATTGGTATGCCTCGCTGCTCGCCTCGCTGCCGGCTTTAAAGTCTCCGCTGCTCAGTGTTCCCACGCAGGTCCGCTCTGGTCGGGCCTCGCTGCTCGCCTCGCTGCCGATTTTAAAGTCGCCGCTGCTCAGTGTTCCCACGCAGGTCCACTCTGGTCGGGCCTCGCTGCTCGCCTCGCTGCCGGTTTAAAGTCGCCGCTGCTCAGTGTTGCCACGCAGGTCCGCTCTGGTCGGACATCTACATCTCGCCCACTCTATACACCGCCCATTCTACATCCCGTCCATTCTATACCCCGCCCGTTATACACCCTGCCCACTCTATACACCACGCCCGTGCTACATCCCACCCATTATATACCCTGCCTATTCTACATCCCGCCCATTATATACCCTGTCCATTATACACCATACCCGTACTACATCCCGCCCATTCTATACCCCGCCCATTCTACATCCCGCCCATTATATACCCCGCCCATTCTACATCCCGCCCATTCTATACCCCGTCCGTTATACGCCCTGCCCACTATATACACCACACCCGTGATACATCCCACCCATTATATACCCCGCCTATTCTACATCCCGCCCATTATATACCCTGTCCATTATACACCATACCCGTACTACATCCCGCCCATTCTATACCCCGCCTATTCTACATCCCGCCCATTATATACCCTGTCCATTATACACCATACCCGTACTACATCCTGCCCATTCTATACCCCGCCCATTCTACATCCCGCCCATTATATACCCCGTCCATTCTATATCCTGCCCGTTATACACCACGCCCAATTTTTAGCTCAGAATCAAAGAGGACGCTGAGGTTGTGAACAGTCTGGTTCATCCTCAGACAGTGGCCAGGGAAGGGGTTGGAGTTGGTGGCTGGGCAACGGAGTTTATAACCGAGTCCGAAGACAATGGCTTTGGTCTACCCAATATTTAACTGGAGGAAATTTCTGCTCATCCAATACTTGATATCAGACAAGCAGCGTGACAAATCATAGGCAGTGGAGAGGGCGAGAGAGTTGGTGGTGAGGTAACGCTGGATGTGAAGCAAGCAAACACATGAATATGGCACTATGCTTCTGTGAGCTACAGTATATCACCTATTGCACCGACATAGAACTAAATTAAACTCCACACCTCTGTAGAAAACAAGCCCAAGCACCAGGCTTTCCTGTGATACAGACTGTGTGGCCCCAAAGCAACTGCTGTACTTAGCAAAACAAAAATAAAATGTCTAATTAGTGATTTGACCTATAAACAAAGAGTTCAACTTCCAGTCAATGGCCAATGGCTTACTCGGCAGTGTAAGTTGCACGCGATGAATTAGCTGAAACTTTGAGCGGCGTGGAGACTGAAGATGAGAGCATTTGGTGCCCTTGATCTATGCACTTAATTAGTTTTTTTCATGCAGTGCTTGTCAGGTTAATTACTTGGCAGGTTTTTGGCTCTTAGCATTGTTCACTGTCAATCCATTCTGTCACAGCACTGGATAAGGATCATTAGAGAATTCAGATCTTTTGAAAGTCTTGACCTAATATTTGTGCATTTGCATCGCTCAGCTGAAAGGATAGTGCGAAGTACTGAGAGGATCAGGTTTGTCTAAAACTGATGCTGCCCGACAGTAAGTATGAACACTCAACTTTTAATTCATCTCTTTTCTGAATAAGTTCACCAAATGTCACTTCTTTACTCCTGGTTGTTATGATCCTAATTCAAGTCAGAAGCTTTGAGCTTATTAACTGTAGTCAGTTGGTTCTCAAGGGAAATTGTCTCTGCTTGACTCAAATCATTACCCGGGTGCTTGACTGTAAGTGTTAACATGAAATGTGTGCTGGGAACAGCAACAACAAACTAATTGTAATTGAGGTAGAGGGGATCAGGACAGTAGGGACTTAAAGGGGATCTAACCACTGTCCAGCTCCTCACCATGGACATTCCTGAAATTGAGGTTGAAAAGTGAACAGGTACATTTGTAGAAACCTTAATGTAAAGGCATTGAAAAAAATCAATCCAAGGAAATTGTTCCCCACTGTGAGGAGTTGAAATCCCAGGGAACACAAGTTAAAAATTAGGAAATTCGGAGTAAGGAAGAAGTCTGACAGGATGTTTTCATAGTAAGGGTAATAAAATTGTAGCCTAAGTTACCAGGGAAAAACATCGAAGTGTACAGTAAAATGGGCCAAGGGGCAACAGGATGTGTTGCTGAAGAGATCTAGGGATAGGATGAGAAGGTGGATACGTGCCATTAATTTCCAAAGAAGGTTTATTATTCCTAAAGGCATTTTCCTGTTCCTAAAAATTCTTCTGTTAATATGCCTATGGTCAGTTGCTAAATGTAAGTTTCTTTTACGCACAAGAGGGTGATGGACTTGGGAGAGAAACTTCAGAAACTCACTCCACAGCAGTCTGAGTCTGCAACTGCACTGTTACAGGCAACTGTTTACATACAGGATTTCTATTCTGAATGTTAACATAGGCAGATCCGATGTTAAATGTTGACATCAAAGTGTGACCAAGCATGAAAGTTAGGTAGGAAGTTCATGTGCACACAAGATTTTAATAATATGTATAAAATATTTATTATATAAATGTATGTAATATATATCATATAAAATAAAATGATTGATTAAAGTCACATGACATTGTTAGCATGCTTTTCAATTCATCAAGCAAGGATACACACACTATGCTTCTGTGAGCTGTGCCATCTATTGCGCAAACAAAGAACTAAATAAAATTCCGCACAGCTCAAGCACCAGGCTTCCCTGAGATGCAAACTGTGTTGACACAAAGCAACTGCTTTACTTAGCAAAACAAAAATAAAATGTCTAATTAGTGATTTGACCTATAAACAAAGAGTTCAGTTTAGGGGAAATAGAGACTGTACCAATCATGTACAACAAATAGGTCTTTACTGCAAAACTGCTCCACAGACTATATGGTCGCTCTTACATGGTAACCTCGAATCTACGAGAAGGTCTTCAAAATGGATTCCCTTTCCTGGCATTATTTGGATGATCAGACTTGGCTGTGAAATCAGTTACATTCACTGCATATCATCTTTTGATCTCAAATTAGGAAGTATACATGAAGATCTTTTCTTGCTCAGTCCCGACTGTCTAAATAAATTAATTTGAGGCTAACAATCTCACACTAGCTTGCAGTGATTGCCTAACAACAGCACTTTACTGTACTGCCTGGCTGATTTAGTAGCATCAACTTAGAGAAATCTGGGATTGTTAAATTAGTAGCTGGCATGATGGAATTGTCCCTCTAGAATCCTCAGTTCTCTGGCCCAAACTCAGATTTACACACGTGTGGATTTTGCTATGGTTCCAACAGGTAACAATGTTAAAAGGAGGCTTTTACCTTGACAGAGGTTCCTCCTCCTTCGAACACCTCATCTGAAAATAAAATCAGTAGATTGCTTTGGAGCAGTCTTGCCCAGATTGTTGCCTGCCATAAATCACAAGGACGCAGGGACTGAAGTACCCACAGGCGTATCTATAAATCACAGCCGCCATGGGGAGTGAAACGCCATCTGATTTTCAAAGCACTATATCTATCTGCCAAATGTAGGTCTGCACAAGGGGAAGGGTAGGCCAAAGGCCTTGGCCTCCTGAGCTGTCATAGCCAAACAAAGGCCATAGCAACATTATATAGTGTAAAGAAATGACACAAGAGTTGTTCAGGTCTCGCTGTGGAAAGTACAGAGCAAATTCTAGGCATCACCGACTGCCTCGCTGGCCCAACAGACAGGACACAGTGTTCATTATACCCCTTGTGCTACCAGGTAGGAGGCTGCAACCGCGGCATGCCTCAAGGCCAGAAACTATTAAACTTCAATGTGTGAATTAGTGCAAACTCTCCTACACTTGAAAGTACTATCGTCAGCTTCTGATAAATTATGTTGCTTACTTTAAAAGAACATTATCATCCCTCCAAAGGTCATTTCTAACCACACAGTGTGATTATTTCATCCATATGTTAAAATGTGGGCTCATTCCTCCCCCGCACCAGACTTTACTGTGTAGCTTGCTACCCACAGATATCATCGCAATGTCATTGGCATGACACCTTCGTGTGGCTGTTATGCCAATTCTGCCCAAAGAAGCCAGTACTAATTACTCCCCAACATAGCCATGGTGCCCTTCAACTTTGTCATTGTGAATCAGGCGACACCTCATTAATTTTGGATCTTGCGTTTTTTAAAAAATTCCAGCAGCAATAAAATGAACCGAAAATGTACATTTTAATATACTCTGCTATGGATCTCCTGTGGCATTGTATTGCTCACTGCTCCTGGATCACAGCATGCTTAATAACAAGAGCAGTGTTATACCATGTAACGCACAATGTATTATTCTGCTGCTAATGTAAGGAACGGGTTGATCAGACTGACTTGTACAAGTGAAGTGTGCTAATGTCATACTGCTAATGATTGTTCTTTAGATTGAGGTAGTGTTAGCTTTTAGCCTTTGTTTGTTAAGTAGGGAAGTATGATAATTACATTGTAATATCTTAAAATGGTTAGAAGTATACAGCAATTCTAAGCTTGTCACCACCTACTTAATGAGAAAAGTTAATAGGAAAATGGGTCAGAAAGGGTTCAGCACAGACACGGGCAGGCAGAAAAGCTCCCTTTGTTCATTCATTAGTCTTGGAGCCTTATTTAAGATAAGCACCTGCCTGAGAAAGACCACAGCCTATAGCCTGGAAAGTTAAGGAGTGTGGGTCACATAAAGGGAGTAGCTGCAAGGACAGTACATAATCAAATCTGTCTTGACTGATACATAATGTGAAACATAGAAGGGGTGAGGAAGTGGGTATAAAAAGTTGGTGTTGGAACAGATACTTTATAAAGTCTAATCAACCTTTATACCAAGCGAGGAACTGTAATGCATTTGAATTCACTGGCTAAAACTTGCAAGTTTTTGTTGTAAGTACTGCTGTTAAGTACATGTTTAATTATTGTATGATTAATAAATCTGTGACATCTGGCATTCAGTGTTGTGAACCCCACTGATTTGAGGAGTAAATTATACATGAGAACACCCACATTTACCTCTCGTCTAACGCTAAGGCAGAGCCCCCCCAGCATCCGCAGTATTTTGCTATCGGAATTGTAAACAAGTTGGCCTCTCCCTTCAAGGTAACAAAACCTAATTGGTGTAAGTCCTGATGTCAGTTCGAGGTTAAGTATTGCTGGCAAGCAAAGATTGCAGATTGCCAGGTATTGGTTCGAGATCAGAAGAAACCAACATGAATGACTGACTTTCTTTCTTTATTTGTCAAAACATTGTGATGTTTAGAGTGTGACATCTGGAATGTAATGGACATACACTGGATGCAAGACTTCTTTATATATACGAGTGGATTATGGTGTTGCTCCTGATAAGTTGGATCATGCTATACCATGTAATACAAAATGTAGTATTCTGCTCTAATGGTGAAGCTGTATCATGTTAAGAAAGAAAAAACTTGCATTTATATAGCGCCTTTCACAATCACAGGCCGTCCCAAAGCACTTTACAGCCAATGCAGTACTTTTGAAATGTAGTCACCGTTATAATGTACGAAACGCAGCAGCCAATTTGTGCACAAGGTCCCACAAGCAGCAATGTGATAATGGTCAGATAATCTGTTTTTAAGATGTTAGTGGTTAGGACAATTTCTCGAGGTTTAATGTTATAACCTTGGTTTTCTTTCTCTCAGTATGATTTCTGAAGTCACTCGGAGATTACAGATATTCTGGCTCCTGTGTCAGATTGATGAATTTATTTTTACTTTTATTTTAAGTGCGAAATTGATGACACTTGGGGGGAGAAATTCGGTATCGCCCCATTTGGGGCGCAATTATCGGCCGGGCGCAAAGTTTAGCGCCTAGCGTTAATTATCACCTCCGACTGCAAACTTGGCTTCTATCGCCCCTGGAGGTGATTGGAGCGCTAAATCAGGTGCTACACACCTCTCTTAAAGTGCTAACGCCGAGGAGCGAGGCGCTACCTCAGAGCACTGGCGAAGCTCATGTGATGTCAGTCAGCAATGGAACACAGACACACTGGCGCTGGCCAGTTCTTAAAGGGGAGGGCCGATCTTGCTTCCAGCCACACCCTGCTCATCGCAGCCTTGAATCTCGGCCTGGAGAGACCTGTACATCAATTCTGCTGGAAAGAACAATTGAGAGGCCCAGGGAAAGAGCTCAGAGTGCAGTCCCCATAGACTTTTCTAAATCGATGCAAGGAAGGTCAAATCAAAATGAACCTGCAAAGTGCTGCTCAGTACCCAAAACTCCTTCACACAGTGTTGAATCTCTCCAGAAGTCTCTCTCTCTCTCTCAGAATGCATGGTGCAAAAATGTCACCGACAAAAAAGGCAGGAAGCGGTTGCCTTTAAATAGCACTCCCCCAGTCCCCTCCCGACTGCAAAACGTTCCCCTCCGGGGTGCTACCGGGGCATTGCACGCTCGACTGATGTCATGATCTTCGGGCACAGGAGATCGTGGCGGTAGTATTTAGCGCCGTCGCAAAATGTCTGGTCAATTTCGTGAGCGGTGCAAACATAGCCTGAAGTCTGATGGACAGGAATTGTATGCTAGATGTGGTGGGGGCAATTTCCCCCAAAAGGGGCACGAAGTGAGTGTGGTGTCTGCTGTGCCTGTCTGATGGCTGCAGCGAGAGGCCAAACCTTTTTCATGGTTAGGCCTTATTTCAATATTTTGGGCGACATGCCAATGCTCAGTGAATGCACCGCGGCAACCCACCACTGGGGGCGATGTGTTGGGTGGGGAAGGGAAGGGTGAGGAATCTGGTGGCTCTTCCTCAGTGCCTAGCCAAAAATTGGGGGGCGGGGTGGCACTGAGCGGCCAGCCTCAGCTCCTGAAGGATGCTGTGCAGCTGGGGGGGCTGGGTGAACATTCATGTGCCTCCTAGCCCCCACAAAAATCTTATAAAGAAGGGAACCTTACCTTTCCAGGAGCAGCATCCAGCGGTCACTTTAAGGTTCTCAAGCTAGGCCCCTCTGTACCTGGGGCCAATGGGTGACTGGGGTCCTACAATCGGCATAGGACCTGATTAAAATAATTAAGTAGGCTCCAGTCTCTTTCAGGAACAAATACAATGAACCAAGTACCCAAACTTCACTGAACTTCCTAAAGAGGAAGGAATCAGCTATGGCTTTTCCATCCCCTCCCCTCGCCTTCCCTTCCCACCCCTCCCCCCAATGAGTTGGATTGCTCGGTTGCCATGGACCAATCTGACCAGCGGTCTGGGTGAAAACTACTCAAATTTTCCTCACGAGGAACATCAGTCAGTCCTGAAATTCGCCGTACTTTGAGTTGGGAGCCTAACGCCTGATCACATCCTTTTATTTCTATGTTGACGAGTGACCTTTCCAAGCGGCGATGAGGCCTCGTATCAAGATGCTGTCAGAGCTCTGGATGATGCTCCATTGTATCTCTACAGCAGTGGCTTTCATTTTCTTATCTCAATGTTAATGGCTCTATGCTCCTGGTGATCTATCAGATTACTCTACAAAAAGCCCGTCTCTCAATTTCCTGTAACACTTCAAACAAATAGCTTTTCCATCCTCAAATGTCAGGAGTTTTCCCTTTGTTTGTGAAGTGGAATGCCAAACTTTGTCAAGAGAGCTGAATAAATGACTAAACTCCTCTAATATTTCAGCGCTACCCCAAAAGATTATTGGGTTTGGACATTTTTTTTTAATTGAGAGGCCAAGTTTAAAGGCCCAGTACCACAGTGCTCACTACCACACATAATTAATAGAGTAGGACAGCAGTTGAGATAAGTCAAGGTGGTCCATATCTGCCTCAACCCTGACCTATATTTATGGGTTGCATTTCATTCCGTATTTGCCATCATCAGGAGGGAGCCTGCTTGTGTAAGGGTGGAGAATCCTGACACCACTACAGCACCAGAGAGTTGGCAAGAGTCCCTAAAGAGGCAAAGGCACACCAAAAATTGCAGCAAGGCTTCCACTGAAGGCCTTGACCAAGGTCTACAGCTGGGCCAGACTTCGAGGGAGTGGAGGCCACTCCATGGCCCTTTCCCTCCATTCGGGACCTCAGGTCCTTGTGAAAGGTAGTAGTCCCTAGAAAGTGATGATAAGTGGGGTGGCCAGAAGGAAATCTGCCAGAGACCTGTCCCCACCCCGCCATATGTGGTCATGGCGGGGGCAGGAAATCCCAGTTGGGGCAGTGAGGCGGTGGTAGGCCTCACTGCTCACATTTTCCCTCATTCTCTGCTGCAATCCCGCCTTACTTCAGGCAGGAGCGCGAGGAAGAATTCCCCCATGGTGTTAGGTAACGCCAAGCTTGTGTTTTAAAAGCCTGTAGATTGAAGGAGAACGGGAAGACAGAGGTAGGTGAGGATTTCCACTGGGGCTCACGAAAATAATTCAACACCTACCTTTGGCAGGCCACTTCTCCAACTGGTCAAAGAGTGCACTGTGCAGGCTCCGACCAGTTCATGCCTAAAATGGCAATCGGGTTCCTATTTACATCATAGGACCCTGATTTCCATACTGAAAAGGGCCTATCGCCTGAATCAGGTGGGCGCTTTGGACATCTGATGGTAGGCCCCTTTTAAAATGGAGCTGGCCACGTCACCGGAGTTAACGGGGCGTCAAGGCTACCGACGCCATTTTGAGGCTGTTAACACCCCGTTAATGCCAGGCGTGGGGAGTCAAAATCAACTCCTTGGTGTTAATGCTTGTGTCTCATGGCTCATATAGTCTGCTCCGGACATTTCTTCCTGTATGTTTTCCTGAATAGTCACAGAGGGTACAGACCAAGAGCAAAATTGTACAGTGAAAGTACTCCCTTTTTTTTGCTGCTCCCAATTATGTTTATCTGTACAGAATAATGCCAGATACAAATGTCATATCTTTATTCCATGACTTGTGCTCACTCTCTCTTTGCTTCTCTCTTTCTCTTGATCCTGGGTTTGTTTACTTGCTCTTTGACTTTCAATTCCCTGTTCCAATCATTTCTGCCTCTCCCTCTTCTGCTGTTTTCCTCCTCTGTCTTTCCTCTCCACTATCAGTCTCTTTCTGCTGTCCCTTTCTCTTCCTGCTGCCAAGTCTCTCTCCTGCCTGTCATTTTTTCTCTCTCTGCGCCGACTTGTCTTTCTCTGCTGTGTCGTTCTCTTTCCCCTCTCTCCCTTATATTGTTTCTCTCTGCCGACGTCACTCTTCAGGTAACCGCGAGGAAACGTGCTGCCTTCACAGCCCTATTGGCAGATGCCTGGGAGCAGGTTTCTCATCCGCTCCTCCCTTGGGAGATACAAGAAAGTGAAAAGGGAGAAATCTCTTTAAAATTCAGTCAGCATTCAGCAGAGAGCTCAGCATTCAGTCTGATCGATTTGATACAAACAGCTCGATAAGCTCAAGTTGTGCTTTTGGTGACTAGACCAATCCTGTCAGCAGATTTAGTATCTTTAACCCTTCAGGTGTAGAATCCTGTTGTATGTTGCACATGCTGTACACCCAGAAATACTGGAACGCATTTTCATGTTTCATTATTTGAATGCTGGCCTTTCAGATGAATTTTCTAGTTAAATAAATTTCAATGTCACATGATTAAAGGATTTGATCGGGTAGATAGAGAGGAACCTTTTCCTCTGGTGGGTGAGTCCAGAACAAGGGGGCAGAACCTTAAAATTAGAGCTCGGCTGTCCAGGGGTGATGTCAGGAAACACTTCTTCACACAAAGGGTAGTGGAAATCTGGAACACCCTCCCCCAAAAAGCTGTTGAGGCTGGGGGTCAATTGAAAATGTCAAAACTGAGACTGATAGATTTTTCTTAGGCAAGGGTATTAAGGGTTACAGAACAAAGGTGGGTAGATGGAGTTAAGATGCAGATCAGCCCTGATCTAATTGAATGGGAGAACAGGCTGGAGGGGATGATGTTGTGGACTCAGAGGGCTGGATTTCCCCGGGTCCCACCTGCACGGTGTGGGGTCCCAGGAGACGGTGGGAAACCCGGAAGTTTGGGATTTCCCGGCACACTATGGAGTTTACTCCACAGCGTGCCTGTGACGTCAGGGCTGGGTTCCCCACCCAGAAGTCAGCCTGATTGACAGGCTGGCTTCCAGTCGTGTGAGGAACTCGGAGAGGGAGGCTGCAGCTAGGCCCTGGCTGGTGAGAGTGGGGGGAGGTGAGGGGGGGGTTCGATCCCTGTCCCCAGGGTGGAGAGGGGAATTGCGATCCCCAGGGGGGGTTCTGATGCCCGACCCCCCGGGGCCGAATCGCGATCCTGGGAGTGTTCCAGGCCCGGGGGTCCGATCCCGACCCCAGGGAGGGGTGAGGGAGTTTGGGGGGCTGGGATGATGTACTCCTGCTCCTCCCGGCCCACAAGGATTGCTCTCTGAGGCTGAAGCAGCCTCGTTGCAGCCACCAGGACCCCCAGCCGCCCCAGGACCCCCAGCCGCGCCAGGTCTCCCAGCCGCCCCAGGACCCCCAGCCGCCCCAGGACCCCCCCAGCCACCCCAGGACCCCCAGCCGCCCCAGGACCCCCCAGCCACCCCAGGACCCCCAGCTACCCCAGGACCCCCAGCCGCCCCAGGACCCCCAGCCGCCCCAGGTCTCCCAGCCACCCCAGGACCCCCAGCCACCCCAGCCGCCCCAGGACCCCCCAGCCGCCCCAGGACCCCCAGCCACCCCAGGACCCCCAGCCGCCCCAGGACCCCCAGCCACCCCAACCGCCCCAGGACCCCCCAGCCGCCCCAGGACCCCCAGTCACCCCAGCCGGCCCAGGACCCCCAGCCGCCCCAGGACCCCCAGCCACCCCAGGACCCCCAGCCGCCCCAGGACCCCCAGCCGCCCCAGGTCTCCCAGCCGCCCCAGGACCCCCAGCCACCCCAGGACCCCCAGCCGCCCCAGGACCCCCAGCCGCCCCAGGAGCCCCCAGCCGCCCCAGGACCCCCAGTGATGCGCCATCAATTACTCAAAAGACTGAAGTTGAGCGAGTAACAATCAGGCTTTTATTAACTAAAGAATGAAGGTCTAGTCTCGAGTGGTCGACCCGTCCAGAATACTAAGGGACTGGGAGGTAGTCACTTATATACCTGGAATAGTGGGAGGAGTCAGCCGAGGCATGTCCAGACCTGTACCTAGTGGAATACACATACAGACACAGACAGGTATGACAGTGGTTTACCACATTCACCCCTTGTTTAGAAATGAGTCCGGCGGGGTGAAGTGTATTTAAAAGTTCGTGTATTGGAGTCTCTCCGGAGGTCTTTTCTGCCGCTGTGATCGACGTGGCGACGGCAGGGGTGGTGGAGCTTCCGGCGTCGCGTCCCGTGTAGGCTGGCGCCCTGGAGTGTAGTCCTCGTGGGTGACGGTCCAAGGCGAGCCGGCTGCTGGGGTTGGATATCGGGTCGTGGGGGGGGGTGGTAATGGGTAGTGGGTTACAGCGGTCCCCGAGGGTGCGAGGTCTCGTATGGAGACTGTGTCCTCCCGCCCGTCCGGGTACGCAATGTAAGCGTACTGGGGGTTGGCATGGAGGAGGTCGACCCTCTCGACCAGGGGGTCCGTTTTATTGGCCCTCACGTGTCTTCTCAGTAGTACCGGCCCTGGGGACGTCAGCCATGGCGGTAACGATGTCCCCGATGTGGACTTCCTTGGGAAGACAAACATTTTCTCGTGAGGGGTGGCATTGGTGGCAGTGCAGAGAAGTGACCGAATCGAGTGGAGTGCATCGGGGAGCACCTCCTGCCAGCGGGAGGTCGGAAGGCCCCTAGACTTTAAGGCTAGTAGGGCAGCCTTCCAAACAGTTGCATTCTCTCTTTCCACCTGTCCGTTCCCCCGGGGGTTGTAACTGGTGGTCCTGCTTGTGGCTATACCCCTAGCGAGCAGGTACTGGCGGAGTTCGTCGCTCATAAACGATGAGCCCCGGTCGCTATGGATATAGCTGGGGAAACCGAACAGGGTGAAGAGGCTGTTCAGACATTTAATGACCGTGGCACTGGTCATGTCCGGGCAGGGGATAGCGAACGGGAACCGGGAGTACTCGTCAATGATGTTGAGGAAGTACACATTGCGGTCGGAGGAGGGGAGAGGCCCTTTAAAATCGACGCTCAGGCGTTCGAAAGGGCGAGTGGCTTTTATCAGGTGGGCTCTGTCTGGTCTATAAAAGTGCGGTTTGCACTCAGCGCAGACTTGGCAGTTCTTGGTCATGGTCCTGACCTCCTCAATGGAGTAAGGCAGGTTGCGGGCCTTGATGAAGTGGAAGAACCTGGTGACCCCCGGGTGGCAGAGGTCATTGTGGAGGGCCCTCAGCCTATCGATCTGCGCGCTGGCGCAGGTGCCACGCGATAGGGCATCTGGGGGTTCATTGAGCTTCCCAGGCCAGTACAAGATCTCGTAATTGTAGGTGGAAAGTTCGATTCTCCACCTCAAGATCTTGTCATTTTTGATTTTGCCCCTCTGCTTGTTGTTGAACATAAAAGCAACTGAACGCTGGTCAGTGAGCAGGGTAAATCGTTTTCCGGCCAGGTAGTGCCTCCAATGACGCACAGCCTCCACGATAGCCTGGGCCTCCTTCTCGACCGCGGAGTGTCTGGTCTCCGGGCCCTGGAGGGTTCGTGAGAAGAATGCCACAGGTCTCCCCGCCTGATTAAGGGTGGCGGCCAGAGCGAAGTCGGACGCATCGCTTTCCACCTGGAAGGGGATGGATTCGTCCACTGCATGCATGGTGGCTTTGGCAATGTCTTCCTTGATACGGTGGAAGGCTAAGCGGGCCTCTGCCGTCACGGGAAAAGAGGTGGACTTGATCAGCGGACGGGCTTTGTCTGCATAGTAGGGGACCCACTGAGCGTAGTAGGAAAAAAACCCTAGGCACCTCTTCAGAGCTTTTAGGCAGTGGGGCAGTGGGAGTTCCATAAGGGGACGCATCCGGTCCGGGTCGGGACCGATGACCCCGTGTTCTACAACACAGCCAAGGATGGCGAGGCGGTCTGTGCGGAATATGCACTTCTCCTTGTTATATGTCAGGTTCAGGAGTTGGGCGGTGCGGAGGAATTTCTCGAGGTTTGCGTCATGGTCCTGCAAGTCATGGCCGCAGATGGTCACATTATCTAGGTAAGGGAAAGTGGCCTGCAGCTCGTTTTGATCGACCATCCGGTCCATCTCCCTTTGGAAGACGGAGACCCCGTTGGTAACGCCGAAGGGAACCCTAAGGAAGTGATAGAGGCGGCCGTTTGCCTCAAAAGCAGTATAGTGGCGGTCTTCAGGGCTGATGGGGAGCTGGTGGTACGCTGATTTCAGGTCAATGGTCGAAAAGACGCGGTACTGCGCGATCTGGTTGACCATGTCAGCTATGCGGGGGAGTGGGTAGGCGTCCAGCAGGGTGTAGCGGTTTATTGTTTGGCTGTAGTCGATGACCAGGCGTTGTTTCTCGCCGGTCTTAACGACCACAACCTGGGCTCGCCAGGGGCTGGAGCTGCCCTCAATAATCCCCTCCTTCAGGAGCCGTTCCACTTCGGTTTTGATGAAAACCCTGTCCCCGGCACTGTATCGCCTGCTCTTTGTGGCGATGGGCTTACAGTCGGGGGTGAGGTTAGCAAACAGTGGGGGGGGTGGGACTTTGAGTGTGGAGAGGTTGCATCTAGTGCGCGGCGGGCAATTTGGAGGCTGCTGGCTGCGGACTGTGAGTGGGGGGAGGGGGCCACCGTACGCCATCGTAACGCTTTTGAGGTGGCACTGGAAATCCAACCCCAGTAGAACGGCAGCGCAGAGGTCGGGCAGGACCAGGAGTTTAAAATTATTGAACACAGTCCCGTCTACTACTAGTGTCACCACGCAGTAGCCGCCAATGTCCGCTGACTGGGACTCGGAGGCCATAGAAATCCGCTGGTGCGCAGGCAGGACTGGGAGAGAGCAACGCCGCACCGTGTCGGGGTGGATGAAGCTCTCTGTGCTCCCGGAGTCAAAAAGGCATTTTATTGCATGGCCGTTTACCTTAACGGCCATTTTGGACCGAGCTAGCTGGTGCGGTCTCGTTTGGTCCAGCGTCACAGAGGCCAGCGTAGGGGTCGGTGTGTCGCTGCGAGTATCAGATGGGGGGGGTTGGCGGTCTGCTGCGTCCCGGCTGGTGTCCAAGATGGCGGCGCCCATGATTCCCATGTGGCTGGAGTCGTCCAAGATGGCTGCTGCTGCGGTGGTTCGCACATGGCTGGGGAGGCCCAAGATGGCGGCTCGCACGGCCCACACGCGGCGCTGCTGGCGTTCGGGGTGGCTTTGGCCTTGCAGACGCTGGCGTAGTGTCCCTTTTTCCCGCAGCCCGAGCAGGTTGCATTCTTCGCCGGGCAGCGCGCTCTGGGGTGTTTGGCCTGGCCACAGAAGTAGCATTTCTGGCCTTGGGATACTGCTGTCTGGCTTTGGGACACTGCTGCGGTAGTTGGGCCATTGTTGGGCTGTGGCTGGGGTGGCACGGTGCTATGGGGCTGTCCTACCGTGTCCCAGGTTGTCGTTCCCCGCGGCGTCCACGGTGCAGAGGAGTAGGCATCCATGCCCCGGAAGGCTGCGTCCAGCGTTAGTGCGATGTCGGAGGCTTTGTCGAGGGTGAGGTCACTCTGCTCCAGCAGTCGCTGTCGGGTGTAGTTGGACCTGTGGCCCGCTACGAAGGCATCCCGGATCAGTTCCTCCGTGTACTTAGTGGGCGTTACCGCCTTACACCCACAGGCCCGGCCAAGCACGGACAGTGCTTGGAGGTATTCCTCAGTCGATTCCCCAGGTTGTTGCTTGCGACTCCCCAGAAGGTGCCTAGCGTATACTTCGTTCACAGGGCGCGTGTACTGGGTCTTGAGGAGCTGGAGGGCGGCTGTGTACGAGGTCGCGTCCCGGATGACTGAGTACACTCGGTGGTTCACCTTGGAGAACAGGACAGACAGTTTGTCCGCATCCGTTTCGACCGCAGTGGAGGCAGTCAGGAATGTCTCGAAGCACGTGAGCCAGTGAGCAAACTTGGTGGAAGCGTCCGCTTCCCGACTGTCCAGGTCCAGGCATGCTGGTGTGAGGATCTTCTCCATTATAAAAAATTTAGTTAATAAAATTGATGCGCCATCAATTACTCAAAAGACTGAAGTTGAGCGAGTAACAATCAGGCTTTTATTAACTAAAGAATGAAGGTCTAGTCTCGAGTGGTCGACCCGTCCAGAATACTAAGGGACTGGGAGGTAGTCACTTATATACCTGGAATAGTGGGAGGAGTCAGCCGAGGCATGTCCAGACCTGTACCTAGTGGAATACACATACAGACACAGACAGGTATGACAGTGGTTTACCACACCCAGTCACCCCAGCTGCCCCAGGACCCCCAGCTGCCCCAGGAGCCCCAGCCACCCCAAGACCCCCAGCCACCCCAGGACCCCCAGCCACCCCAGGGCCCCCAGCCGCCCCAGGACCCCCAGCCGCCCCAGGTCTCCCAGCCGCCCCAGGACCCCCAGCCACCCCAGGACCCCCAGCCGCCCTAGGAGCCCCAGCCGCCCCAGGACCCCCAGCCACCCCAGGACCCCCAGTCACCCCAGCCACCCCAGGACCCCCCAGCCGCCCCAGGACCCCCAGCTGCCCCAGGACCCCCAGCTGCCCCAGCTGCCCCAGGACCCCCAGCCGCCCCAGGACCCACAGCTGCCCCAGGACCCCCAGCCGCCCCAGGACCCCCAGCCGCCCCAGGACCCCCAGCCGCCCCAGGACCCCCAGCCGCCCCAGCCGCCCCAGGACCCCCAGCTGCCCCAGGACCCCCAGCCGCCCCAGGACCCCCAGCCGCCCCAGGACCCACAGCTGCCCCAGCACCCCCAGCCGCCCCAGGACCCCCAGCCGCCCCAGGACCCCCAGCCACCCCAGCCGCCCCAGGACCCCTAGCCGCCCCAGGCGCCCCAGGATCCCCAGCTGCCCCAGGACCCCCAGCCGCCCCAGCCGCCCTAGGATCCCCAGCTGCCCCAGGACCCCCAGCCGCCCCAGGACCCCCAGCCACTCCAGGACCCCCAGCCACCCCAGAACCCCCAGCCGCCCCAGGACCCCCAGCCGCCCCAGGACCCCCAGCTGCCCCAGGACCCCCAGCCGCCCCAGCCGTCCCAGGACCCCCAGCCGCCCCAGCCGCCCCAGGACCCCCAGCCACCCCAGCTGCCCCAGGACCCCCAGCCGCCCCAGGATCCCCAGCCGCCCCAGGACCCCCAGCCGCCCCGGGACCCCCAGCCGCCCCGGGACCCCCAGCCGCCCCAGGACCCCCAGCCGCCCCAGCCGCCCCAGGACCCCCAGCCACCCCAGGACCCCCAGCCACCCCAGGACCCCCAGCCACCCCAGCCGCCCCGGGACCCCCAGCCACCCCAGGACCCCCAGCCGCCCCAGGACCCCAGCCACCCCAGGACCCCCAGCCACCCCAGGACCCCCAGCCACCCCAGCTGCCTGCAGCATATTTTCCACTTTCACTTTCTCCCCATGCCGCCAACCCACCCACTCTTACCACAGGAAATTCCTGCCAGTGTTTTTATCCTGAAACTGTGGCCAAGGTCACGAGTATCAAAGTAATAAAGACCGGAATATATAGCGATGGTTTCAGACTGTTTAACTCTGAAAATAAGTGCTTATGTGCTCTGTTCACTCAAATAACAAGCACTTTTTAAAAATAAACAAGTATTTTAAAATACAACTCAACTGAAATTGTATGCTGATACTTCTGGCAGTGGTGTGTGTGGTGATGTTCTACACAATATGTAAGTTGAAGTATTAAAGGGGAAGGCAGCTCCAGGTGGCCAGTAATATGTATCATAAGAACTTAAGGGGCAGAGGACTCAAGGGACCAGTGCAGTGAAGGTTAGTATTTAAATAGGAAGCTGACCCGAGGGAGTCAAAATTATGAGTGACAAATACTTTCAGGGAAAGGTAATTCCAGGAGTCACCATATCCACGAGGTCCAACTATTGTGATCATTATTAATGTTACAGAGTGGAATCTGCTTTTAATGATGCCTCGTATTTAAAATTTTCTTCCTCATGTTCAAATCCCTCCATGGCCTCACCCTTTCCTATCTCTGTAACCTTCTCCAGCCCTACAGCCCTGCGAGGTCTCTGCGCTCCTCCAATTCCATGGCTCCACCATTGGCAGCCTTGCCTTCAGTTGCCTAGCCCCTAAGTTCTGGAATTCCCTCCCTAAACCTCTCTGCCTCTCTCTCCTCCTTTGAGACTCCTTAAAACCTACCTCTTCAACCAAGCTTTTGGTCACCTGTCCTAACATCTCTTTATGTGGCTCGGTGACAAGGTTTGTCTAATAATGCTCCTGTGAAGTGCCTTGAGACGTTTTATAATGTTAAAGACACTAGATAAATGCAAATTGTTGTTGTTGATATAAGGCTTAAATCGAAGGTTGTCAAATTTATATAAAACGTGCCCGATTTCTTTCGGTTACACTAATCAGTTTGTTATTAACCCCAGTGATACCTTGGAAGGCTGTTCAGGACTACTCATGGGCACTTTAAACAATTATGCAGCTTACCCTGTCCTCTCAGTCTCTTGTCTTAAAACCAAAACTTTTAATATCATCTGATTTTATTGTTCCCACTGTTTTGAGTAAATTCATTCAATCCTTAATTGGCATTCTGAGCGGCACACTTCTCCGTGTGAGCCTGCTGATCGCCGGAATAACATCACATTCCCCAATAAATATTTAGCTTTCATGCTTCGTATCCACAGCTACACCCCCCGTAAAGTATTTGTCATTCAGGCTACTCATCTCAAAATCCCAGTCTTTCCTGCTTTTCTGCTGGCTTCTTCTCCACTATCAAACACTTTGTCCACTTCCAGCCCTCCTTCTAAGTCCACTGAATTCTCTGCCCTCCTGTCTTTGCACCAAATCTCAATTTCCATCTTAACTCGCCATTTCCCACCCAAGCCAACTTCTTAACCCTACTTGCCTCCTTTATTGTCACCTTTAACTTCCCCACCTACATGTATGGCCGCCCATTCAATCTTCTCATTACATGTGGCCTCAAGATCTCCGAGGTTTCTTCAACTGCTTCTCCTACAACACGCTGCTCCCCACCCATAAACCTACTGGTACTATCTTCTCCCACTGGGAAAATACCAGCCCTCAACACCCTCACGCATACTCTGTCACCCTCAACCTTTCCTCACATTGACCTACCACCTATGATGATATCAACATCTCAGTCGATCTCCTCCACAACTGTCCTGCCACCTCCTTTGACACCCGTGTTCCCATCAGGTCACACATTGTCTCCACTGCTCCCCCCAGTATGACAGTCACCTCTGTGGCCTCAAGCCCACAGGCTGTAAGCTTAAATGCACATTGCAAGGGACCAGCTGACCAACATCAAATATGGTTTGCGAATGGCAACATACTGCGGATGCTGGAAATCTGAAATATAAACAGAAAATGCTGGAAATACTCAGCAGGTCAGACAACATCTATGGAGAGAGAAACAGAGTTAATGATCGTGATTTCGCCTACCGGGGCAGCCGTGGTCAGTGACGGGGTGCGACCCCACTGCTGGCTCCATCCCGCTCTATGAAAAGAATTTTACGTTGATTGGGCTTGTTAAGCCCACCCAGTTTGTTTGCCGGCCAATTGAAGGAAGCCAGTCTGATGACATCACTTGATGACGCATCATCAGCCGGTTTCCTTAAAGGGACCATGCGCAAATTTAGTTGGACAGTTTGGCTGTCAGTGTTCTACAGCATTGAAATGCTGCAAACATTGACAATCACTGCACAGAGGTGCACAGCTGCACCCAGGCTCTCCCATAACTCCCTCCATATGCTTATGGAGGGAGTCACAGCACGCAGGGAGGTTCTCTTCCCTTCCCATGGGCAGAAGCGACCTCCCAAGAGATCAACACAACATTGCACAGGAGGACACAAGCAGCGATGTCGTCAGGCCAACCAGGCTGCAGTGGCGCAAACCTTTCAATGATCTCAGTAGATCACTAAACGTTACTGCAAAGCCACACTCAACCTCAACCTGCTGTGCCACTCATCACATCACCATCACTCTGCCTTCCCTACCCTACTCCTGCACATCCTTACTCATACCAACTTACCTTGCACCTCCACCCACCCCTCTCTATCTACATTGTCACTTCCCCATCTCATTAGCCACCCCTCACACTCACCCTCATCCTAGTGCAATCATATCAACACAGAAGGGTAGGCATTTGGGTGTTTTAGCCAATGTTTATGTGAAGTTTCTGTTAATGTGCTGTCAAACATTGAAATCTTTATTTTCAACACTTTGCGTTCTTGGACGGATTTGTGTGCACCTTTGGAAGTGTCTCAGTGAATTGCAGTGAATGGTGAAACATAAAGGTATCCCCTGCAATGATGATGAGTGTGAAAGGAATGGCTTGGGCATTGTAGGGATGCTTTATGGTGTTGGTGTGGGGTGGTGCCAACCTGGCGCATCATGTGGCAGCCAGGGTGTACAGCGTTAAGTGAAGTAAATGTGGCCATGGTGAGGCCATCCCTGGCATCCCGGGCAGCAATGTAGTCGGGTGCTGATGCCCTGTGCAGCATCAGTTGATTGCAGAGAAGGTTGGTGTTGTTGTTGGTGCTGCTGGTATGCCCAGTGATGCTGGTGTTGAAGCTGATCATGGTGGGATTCTGAGGACCAAGGTGAGAGAGTTTCAAGGGCACTGATGCTGATGGAATAGATGGCAGATGATTTTGAGATGACAGAAGTGATCTGTCAATGGTGAGAGAGGTTGTTCCAATGAGGTGACACTGGATAGTGAGTTTGCTCCAAACACTTGCAACCTGCATAAAGCTCAATCTGTCTTCCAAATGCAGTAAGCAACAGCTTCTAACCTTGGAATGTGAAGACCTATTAGGGGGGAGCTTTTATAGACCATTTGCAGCTGTCAAGTTTAGAAATCATCACATCTGCAGGTTTAGCACTCAAGCGCTGATTAGGCACAATTTTCATGGAGCAGTGTATGTGGGATCCTCGCACCCACTTCCACTGAAGGTGTGGAGTGTGCTGGCTGACACACAGCAGCAGGTTTCAGGATGGCTCAGGGACCGAGTGAGAGGGCGCACAGGTTCTCAGACTTGACACTGGAGGTCCTGGTGGAGGAGGTCCAGAGGAGGAGGGATGTCCTGTACCCGCAGGGGGGAAGGAGCCCACCGCGCCCTCCTGATCCTCTCTCCTGCAGCAGCTGGTGCTGCTCTGCCCGGCCTCATCTCCTCCTCCCATGCCTCCTCCAGACCAAGGGGGACCCCTAGCAAGAGGCCCATGACCCAGCACTCCCTTTCCCCTGGTGATTCCTATAAGGTGTCCAATAAGGCACGGTAACACTGCACTGACTCTTTTTAGGTGAAGGCCTCAGAGAATTTCTGGAATAAATGTTGGCAGTGTTGGTGAAGTCTTGACAAACTGTCCCTGAAAGTCTCCTGATGTGTCTCAAAAGTCGTCGTCAAACCTCCAGCAGCAAGTGAACAGTGAAAGCTGAGAATGCTTTTAAGCAGCTCTCAAAATCCTCTGCAAAGTCGTCTTTACTCCTATTCAGTTGGTTGATGTTAGGAGTGGGCGTTAGATTAAGCACTACCCACCAAAATGCCGTGCAGTCTTGTTAATGAGCACTAGCTTGCAATTTAAGTGGCAATCAGTCCCTTAACGGTCCTCCGGGTGGCTGTTCCTAGCGCAAGCTTCAACTCCTTTACCAAGATGGCATCTTGCGCTAAATGCAGGCTAAACCGGCGTTTCAGTTCAAGATCCCATCTTGGCCACCTCAGAGGCTCTTGAGTGCCTGAAGATGCCATCTAAAATCCCCCCTAAATGTGATTAGTGCCTGAAATCTATGGCACTGACTCTGCTGCCTCTGCTTCTTGAGATCAGTTTCCCACTGTCACACCGTTGATGCTGTTTGACCTGGGCTCAGCTTTCTCTCCCGCATCTGATCAATTACCAGAACTACTTTCTTTCACCTCCAACAGTATTACCTGCTGCCGCCCCCCTGCTGCCCGAGCCTTGATCTATACCTTTATTACTTCAAAGCTTGATTTCTCCAGCACTCTCCTTGATGGCCTGCCCCCTCTTAAAAATTGCAATCTATCCAAAATACTGCAGCCTGCAGCAAAATTCACACCCCGCTCAACGGTCTCCTTGCCGAGATGTACTGGCTCCCCATGCCCCTAGCCTTAAAATCACTCCATGACCTCGCTCTCCCCATCTCAGTGATCTCCTCCAACCACACACCCTGTATGCATCCTCCACTCCACCAGTTCCCCACTATCCACCATTGGTAACCGGCCATTCAACTACTATACTCCTGGCCTCTGAAAACCCCTTACACGGCACTGCCACCTAGTCACTTCTCTCCCTGCCTTCAAAATCCTGCTGATGGAAATATTTTGCCCTTGATTTTGCTCCCCTCCCTTCTCCTTTTCCTTTCTCCTTGCTGCTCAGGGTCCCTCCTTTGTACATAGCCCATAAGGCACTTTGAGACATCTCTCTGCATGAGAAGTGTTACTGAAATGTAAGTTGTGTTGTACTTACTGTGTACATTCCCCCCTTAAGTATGTACACTAATTCTACTTACCTCATGTTACATGTCCCTTTACGTACTCATCGTTCATGCTTCTGAACATTTTTCTTTAAGCACCTACTATAAATTTTATTTACCCCCAAGTGCGACAATCCCCTTTAAATACGTACTATCCATGCAGCATGCTCCTAATGTGCATTTCCCTTCAAAAACTTACCCCATGGTAACTCCCTGCTCTTACATTACTCTTTAAGTACAACAACAACTTGCAATTATATAGCGCCTTTGACACAGTGAAACATCCCAAGGCGCTTCACAGGAGCGTTATCAAACAGAATTTGACACCGAACCACATAAGATATTAGGACAGGTGACCAAAAGCTTGGTCAAACAGGTAGGTTTTAAGGAGAGTCTTAAAGGAGGAGAGGCAGCAAGGCAGAGAGGTTTAGGGAGAGAATTCCAGAGTTTAGGGCCTTGGCATCTGAAAACACGGCCGCCAATGTACTTACCAGTTATTATAGTTATTATAGTTCTTCCCCCTAGCATTATCTTCTCATTCTCAGCTCGAATGTTATTTTGCTTTCTAAGTACTTAGCAATTGTAGAATGTGTCCCAAAATTACTACTTTTAATACCTGTTCATTAAAAAATTATTATTAATTTTGTCCTCTTTTTAATCAGTTCATCCTTGGGAAGATAAGGAAGAGCCAAAATCTATTAATGGGGAAAAAGGAGAATAAAGCTGACAATTTATCTGTGTACATTGTGCCTTGCAACAGGTTGGCTGGCAATAATGTATCAAAGAGCATACTGGCTACTTAATGGGCCAGAAATTGCTGAACGGGGCTTGCAGCCCCGTTTTTGCACTTACCCCGCGCTCCTGCCGATCAGCTCCAGGGACGCCTGCACTTGCTGAAACAGAAAGAAGAATCCCGGGCAGCGTATGATGTCACGCCGCCCAGGAGTGCAGCCAGCGCGAAGCCAGGAGCGTGCAGTGCAAGTGAGACACGCCCCTTGAGGTCTCAGTTTCACTGGACACGCCCCCAATGTTTCTGTCAAGCTGCTAAGCATTTTTACATGCAAAGCAGCAGTTTAAATAGGTTTTTGGAAGTTTTTTGAAGATTTTGGTAATTTTTATAAACTTTTTTAAATGTTTACATTATTTTGAGTAATCTGAAGTAGTTTTAAAGAGAATTAAAGCAATTTAAAGACTTTTAAAAGCCCTAAAAGAATTTTTTTAATTCCATTTATTTATTTAGCAATGTCGTCGTCATACGTGTCTTCACACTGTTCCCTTTGGGGAACTGTATGAAGTGGTGGAAGGATTTATGGCCATGATTAACGCTCATTCCGTGACCGTAACCATCTTTGAACCAGCCATTAGGGCGGTTAGTCCTATGGCGGGAGGGTTTTACGGGCTCCCACAAGCTATACAAGGAGGGGGGGCCACCCACACCCACGGACGCAAATATCCCACTGGATGTCAACCCAGGATTTAGAGCCGGAGCTCCGACTCCACTTGCCGGGACTGTCTGGAGCGGGGTTCGAAACCCTACCCTAATCTGGCCCAGCAGCGGGGATCCTACCGCTATGACAAAGGCCCAATCCGATTAGCAACGTGAAATGGCAGCATAGGGCTCCAGTCACGGGGAGGGAAAAGGTGCAGGAAACGTATGGGTGTCACCTTTTGTGCGGAGTGGGCCTTTTGCGTAGCAGTAAGCATCCCCGCCGCTGGGCCAGAAGGAGTAGGGTTTTGAACCCCACTCCAGACAGTCCCGGCAAGTGGAGTCGGAGCTCCAACTTTAAATTCTGGGTGGACATCCAGCGGGATACTTGCGTCCATGGGTGTTGGTGGCCCCCCCCCCCTCAGATGGGTTGTGGGAGCCCGTAAAACCCTCCCACCATAGGACTAACCACCCTAATGGCTGGTTCAAAGATGGTTACGGTCATGGAATGAGCGTTAATCACGGCCATAAATCCTTCCACCGCTTCATACAGTTCCCCAAAGGGAACAGTGTGAGGATACGTACGATGATGACCTCTTGCGAAATGCACCTCCTTGGACCCTCAGCCGCAGATGCGAGGGGGCAAGTCGTGCAATTGTTAAATTTTTCATTTTATTGACATGTAAAATGTTGGCCCAGTAATTCCCTTCCAAATGCGCGAGTACGGTCGGGGTACTTACGCATCTGGCTGGATGAAATGCCGGTTTTCAGCATGCACAGTGCATGTGGGGAAAACCAGCATTTCCTGTCCTCTGAACGAAGGGGTTCAGAGGCAGAACGCGTGCGACTGCACAGGCAGCGAGTGCGCAGTATAATTCGCCGCTTTCATTAATGCTTTCAGTGAGGTCAAGTCATTACAACTTACACATGAAAAAAGCATGGGTACAGTTGCTCCAGAGGCTGCGGAGGAAGATATTTATTATCGTGGAGCTTCTGAAAGTATGTATGTCTGTATATATTCCTTTGCGTGTTATGTATATATTCCTTTACTTATGTGTATGAATGTATTATTTAATTATGACTTTCAGAGAAAGTAACTTATTGGAAAATCATAATTAAAAACATACATTCATACACATTAGTAAAGGAATATAAAACATACATACATATACGTAAAGGAATATATGTGGACATACATACATAACTCATTCTCACATTCCATTCACACAGCCACAATTGCTCCTTCTACCTACCGTTCTGAAAACCCTTTTAAAAAAAAAAAATTTTAACTTTAAAACTTACTTAAAATTTCTTAAAATAACTTCCCTCCCTTTCCCAAACAAAAATATTGCATTTCAGAAGCTCCACGATAAAATATATCTTCCTCCGCAGCCAATGAACAACTTTACACTTGCTTTTTTCAAGTGTAACTTCTAAGGACTTACCCTCACTGCATCCATCATTGAAATCCACAAAGTTCACTGCGCAAGCGCTGCCTGTGCAGTCGCACGCGCTGTGAATAGACCTCGGGTCTGGAAATGCTGGCGTTCCCCGCATGCGCTGTTCCTGCTGAACGCCGGCATTTCCAACGGCCAGATGCGTGAGTACCCCGACCGTACTCACGCTTCTGGCCGCGAATTTCTGGCCCAATGACTTTCTCACTTGATTTTTATGCACCTGCGTACTTCTCCCTATAAATAAGACCAGTCTTATTCCTCTGCTTCCTGCCAATTGTTCAGTTATATACTGCAATCCATTTGGAAATTATTGGCTTCTAATGCGACCTCATTCAAATAATTCAATGCTCAAAATTGACTCCTCCTCTACCTTTCTAAACATATGGGATTCAGCATTTATTTCAAAAACCGGTTGCTATCAATTGGCACCTGGATTAGGGTTGGGGGCATTGAGAGCCCCTTTGTTCAAAATCCTTTTGGATGAGCCTTCCAAGGAAGCCATTTAGTGCCGTGAAGATGTCGAGCTCAGTGAAAATATATCAAAGATTACCTCAAAGCCAGTGCCGTTCAATTGGGTCTTTAGGCAAGCTGTGAACAATTATGATGATCAAAAGATCATAAAATAAGAGGAATAACATTTTGGTTTTGATCACAGTGACATCCTGACTCCTACTGAAATTTCAGAACATTCTCTATTCTATTAACAGCATCTTTATATCATCCATTACCTCAAGAGTCTTGCTTGACTTTTTCCAAATTCCCCAAATGTCAGGCAACTGGGAATCTGCTCAGTTTCTTCAGCGATTCTCCACTAGATCTATCTGCTCCCTAGTCCATTGCTGATTTCCCACACCTCTCTATAACTTTAATGTGTTACTTTATGGCTGAATGTTTTAGATAAAAGCAACTACATTCCAGCCAACAGCCAAGCTCTCTCATTGCCATGTCTTCAAGTTGATCATAATTGGTAGATGCAATAGGCTCCCTCACAATTTTGCTGTG